>NC_077234.1:210001800-210601800 GCF_027887165.1 Monodelphis domestica
ACTGACATATTTTTTTTGTCTTATTGTATTTTTATCTAGTTTGTTAAACATTTCCCAATTATATTTTGCAAACAAATACATTAAATAAATAAAAGTAAATAAAAACTCTTACCTTCTGTCTTAGAATCAATATTGTGTATCGGTTTCAGGGCAAGCATTAAGGGCTAGGCAAGGTAGGTTAAGTGACTTTCTCAGGGTCACACAATTTGAACCCAGGATGTCCTGGCTCTCAAACTGCTGACCCAACTGGATCCCTCCTCCCCCATGACATGTTTGATTCTGACACCAACCTCTGCACTACGGAACACTGTACCTCTCATCATAATAATAATACTGACATTTCTGTCGTCCTTCAAGCATTCTGAGTTGACAAAATCAGGATCCGAAAAAGATTCTAACTGGTTAGAGCAAGTTAAATCTAACTGAGATGAAATTTAATAAAAATATAAATTTCTATATTTTTAAAAAATTTTAAATTATGTAAGTGGAAAAGACCAGAGGTTTTAAGTACTCCTGCCTCAATACCAGTCAAGAATTTTCTCAGTATGGAGCAACTGGGATGTTTCTTTTTGTGAAATCATGGTATTTATTGTCTTTTTTTTCTTTCTGGAAATCTATGATCTATGTCTCTTCATCAGAGTGGCTCTATCTTCCCTAACACAGACTGCAGAACAAAGCTATATAACCCCCTTCACACCCACCCCCAATAATTTGGCCTCATATTCCCTAACTTCTACTCCCCAACTCAAACATTCTATTCCATTAAGGCCTTCCCTTCTGCCCACTCTTGCCATGCTCATTCCAGCCTCTATGGCTCTCTTCAGACTGTTCTCACCTTCTTGGAATAAACTCCTTTACTTATATAAATCCTACATACTGTTCAAAGCTCATTTCAAATCCCACCTCCTCCAAGAAGCCTTCCCACACTAATTTAACTTAAAATGATCTCACCTTTCTTTTAGTCAATATTATGTGGTTTATCACTGAAACGTCCAACATTTTATTTATGTCTCTCCAATTGGACTCCAAGTTCCATTAGGGTAGGAAACATGTTCTCTACTATTTGTAGCCTTTGAAGCAATATGGTTAAAGGGAAAAAAAAATTAACCCTGAGAATGTGGCACACGCCAGAGGACCTGATTTCAAATCTCGCCTGGAAAGCTTACAGCCTATCTGGCCTCAAGCAAGTCTCTTAATTTTCCAGGTCTCAGTTACCTCAAGGAAATAAAGTAGATCGCCTCTCGCCCTAGGTTTTCCTCTTCCTCCTGTCAGTCAACTGTACAGATTATGTCCCAGACCCTATGCTAAGCTCTGGGGATACAAAGAGAAACAAAATATAGTCTCTCCTCTCAAGCAAGTCACAGTCTAACAGAAGAGACAATATGAACAAACTCTGTATAAACAAGATGAGGATAAATTAAAATTAAATATAAAATTAATTCTAATAATATATAATAATAATAAAATTAATATAAAATGAAATAAAAATAAGAAACGGGATACATTGGAGATCATCAACACTAGCATTAAAGGCAACTTGAGAAAAGCTTCTTGTAGAAGGTGAGATGTTAGCAGAGACCTGAAGACAGTCACTGGAAGGGAAGATGAAGAACATAGTAAGTATTCCACATGATGGGGAACAGCCAGAGAAAATGCCAACATCCTCTCTGGGTCAAAGTCACAAGACGGCTAACCTCCACACGCCTCCTCTCCTTCCATTTCTCCCATCCTACTTCTGGGCTCTGCTTCCGTGCCTGCTGACAGAATCCTAACAGGGCTCCTGATTCCTCATTCCAAACCATCAGAATAATCTTAGGGAAATGCCTTGAACTTTGATCTTGTCATGATGCTAAAGGCACGGGGGAAGCCACGGAAGAAAGTTTTTGAGCAGGGGGAAAAGCTTTGAACTGAAGGCTCTGTACCATTTGACCTCCACCTATCTTTCTAGTCTCATCCCCTCGCTGCCTCTTGCCTCAGTTTCTCCAATCACCTAACGACGGGTCTCCCCACTTGGAGGCTCAATTTTAGTCTACCCACCGCCCTATGCCCAATGTCATTTTCTTCAAGCAGATCAAGCCATATCTCTCTCCTCCTCCTCAAAAACCTCCCAAAACTCCCTATTGCCTAAAAAGATCAGATTTAAAATCCTCCATTGAGTTCCTAGCCCCAACCTGCCTTTCTCATCCCATTGGATATGGCCTTTGCTGATGCTCTCAACAGCCCATGTCCTCTCTCAAACTATCTTAGATTTCATTCCTCTTTTTATTCTGTGGGCAGACCCAGAGCTGGGCTTGAAGTCAGGAAAACTCATCTTCTGGAGTTCAGATCTGGCCTCAGACACTTACTTGTGCGTGACCCTGAGCAAGTTTGTCTTGCTTTCCTCATCAATAACTTAACCCTGTTTGCCTTGGTTTCCTCATCAATAAAATAAGCTGGAGAAAGAAACAGCCAACAATTCCGTATTTTTGCCAAGAAGAGTCAGACACGCCTGCAACAACTAGATGACAATCAATCATTTGTATTGTACATGCTCAGATCACCTTTGTTGTTCCTCTTCCCCAAGAATGTAGTCTTTAGGAGTAGGGATTATGATTTCATTCAATGGAATTGTATCCCCATCGACCAGCGTCGTCTCACACATAATAGATGTGGGACAAAAAGCTGCTGATTGATTGACCCCAAAGACACTCCATGTATACTCAAACAAAAGGACTCTCCAGCCACCAACCCTAAAACCCACGATATGCATGTTCCTCCCTCTTCTCCCCTAATTTAGTTTATTCCCTAAAATATGAGCTATCCATCCACCCTCGATATTCACCTCTGAAAATATAACCTATCCTGGAATGCCATTAAAACTTCCTTCAGAAAAAGACCTGCACAAGAATATTCACAATAGCACCCTTTGTGGTGGCAAAAAAACCCAGAAAACGAGGGGATGCCCTTCAATTGGGGAATGGCTGAACAAACTGTGGTATATGTTGGTGATGGAATACTATTGTGCTCAAAGGAATAATAAAGTGGAGGAATTCCATGGAGACTGGCACAACCTCCAGGAAGTGATGCAGAGCGAACAGAGCAGAACCAGGAAAACATTGTACACAGAGACTGATACACTGTGGTACAATCGAACGTAATGGACTTCTCCATTAGGGTCAATGCAATGTCCCTGAACAATCTGCAGGGATCTAAAAAATACTATCTACAAGCAGAGGACAAACTGTGGGAGTAGAAATGCAGAAAAACATATGATCCATCACATGGTTCAATAGGGATATGATTGGGGATTTTGACTTTAAATGATCACTCTACTACAAATAGGAATAATATGGAAATAGGTTTGGAACAATGAGACATGTATAGCCCAGTGGAACTGCTTGTCCAGGAGGGGGAAAGAAGGAGGGGGGGAAAGAACATGAATCATGTAACCATGGAAAAATAGTCTTAATTAATTTTTTAGAAAAAAACTTCCTTTATCACCATCCAAAGTGATCTTTTTCTCATCTAAATTCTGACTACTGGTCTAATACTTCTCCACCATTTATCAAATACCCATCTTTATGCACATCCTGCTTCCATTATGAAACTGTAATCTTTTTCAGGGGAGAGACCATGTCATTGATTTTTTTCTGTTCTCCTCCCAAAATCTAAAACACATGGTAAAGGACCTTGACTAGAGACACTCAAATATTTGCTGAATGAATGAATAAGCTCAAGAGACCAATAGAGAAAAGGGTGTATGTAATGTAGTCATTCCTGAAATTCCAGATGATATCACTAATTACAAAAAAGACCCAGGCTTGAGGATACACCCAAATCATGTGTGTTAAATATACAAGCAAAAAAATACTATTCAGCTATCCACCACCAGAGAAAGAACTGTTAAAGAGTCAAAATGTAGATGAAAGCGTACAATTTTTCAATTGTTTGGGGGTTTGGTTTTATAAGATTACTCATATAAATGAACAATATGGAAAAAAATTAATAAAATTAAATTTTTTAAAATGCTATTCGCTTGGAAGACTTGAATCACTTGTTTCTGGGTGGTAGGAGTAGACAGAGGGCTAGGCCTGGAGTCAGGAAGATCTGAGCATCAAAAGGGGGTAAATATGAGAGATGAAGGTAGAAAGACGGGACTTGAAAACTAATGGTATATTACGGGTAGAGGGAGTGAGAGAATGAGGAGGGACAGCTAGGTGGATCAGTAGAAAGAGGCAGCCCTGGAGGCAGGAGGACCTGAGGTGAAATCTGTCCTCAGACACTTCCTAATTGTGTAACCCCAAACAAGTCACTTAATTAACCCCAACTGCCTAGCCCTTACCACTCGTGTGTGTGTGTGTGTGTGTGTGTGTGTGTGTGTGTGTGTGTGTGTGTGTCACAGAGAGAAGGGAGATAAAAGAGAATGAGGAGTTGAGTGACATTTCCATACCATGATGAAGAGGTGAGTGGAGGTCCTGAGAAGTATGTAGTCAGATTTAGTTGTTTTGTAAATTTTGTTTCAATTTCCTTTGTTACAAATGAAAGCCAAGTGGGAACGGGAAAATGCATCAGGAAGTTATTGTGATATTTAAAAAAAAAAATCACACAAGTGACTTATTTTTAAAATGGAAAAAGTGTGACCTTAGGCATGTCATTTAACCTCTGCAAAATGAGAAGGATGGCCTAGAAGGCCTCTGAGGTCCCTTTTGGCTCTCTATCTACGCTCCCATGATAATACTAAAGCAAACAAAAAAGACTGGTGAGCTGATTTACAATCATTTTAGCTAAGTATACTTCACTAGTAAATGAACTTTGCAACCACTGAAGCATTTTACTGGCCCAATGCATGGAGATTCTTAAACACTGCTTCTCACAAAACAGAGCCCCTTTCAAGAACAAATTAAAAAAAAAAAAGCATGCTTCCTTTATTCTGCCAAATTGTACATTTTTTAGGGAAATGGCCAGATCAGAACGGAGTTGATCAAATTTGGAATTTTTCAGCATTGAGGGAGGCAATACTACTTTCCCTGAAGGCCTTTTCCCTGTGTTTCATCAGGATAGGGGGATGGTGCTGGGTTCTAGGGAAGCCAAATATAAGCTCTGGTCAGGTCTATCACGCTGGAAAGGCTGCAAGTCCTCCAGCCTAGGGGTACATGTCTTGTCTGAGGAATTGTCTTGCTAAATAAATTAACAGTGGCTCATCCCCTAGAAAGACGGGCCACCAGTTCATTTTTGACCACAACAATTCAACCGATAAATAAGTGTTTTAAATAGTGTCTTTTATTAAGTCTAGGGCGTACGGAGTATTTAGGAAGGATGAGCATCTCTGAGGTGACAGTTTAGCAAGCCCTGCCCAGGGCTGCTCATCCACTTTTGGTGCCCACTTCTCACCCAACTTCCACTTGGGGCTCCAAGAAGCTGTCACAGGTGGAGTGTCCACACCCCGATAAAACAGACTAAACCAGGATGAGGATAACTGATGGACCACTAAGTTGTTGGTGAGTTAGGGGTATGTCTACCCCAAGTGTGTGAAGACTTCCTCTGGTGGAATGAGTGAATGAGAACATGTCGCTTCCATGGCCATGAAGGCCGCTGAAGCAGGCTCTACAGACACCAAAGATGCCAAGGTCATGCACTGCAGATGCCAAGGTCATCCAGTGCATCCTGGACCATCACCAGCCATCCTTACTTTTATTTCACCATTTGATATGGATGACTCTGGAAGAGAGAGGGAGGTTGGTGACTGGGTATAACTCTGCCTCACTTCAATCCAATCATGGGCAAGTAAAAACAGACATCACTCATGACGTCCCCGATCTTCAAAAATAAAAGACAAACTATTAAATGTCTACTATGTGCCAGGCACTTGACTAAAGTATCAAAGAAACAAATACAATGAATAAAACGAAGGAAATTATACACAGAATCAATTAAGAAAAGCACAAAATAGTTTAAAAAAAAGATACTTTGAGAGGAAGGGCACTAGTTGATGAGGAGGGGGCAGGAATCAGGAAGGACAAACAAAAGGCAACTTATGAATTAAGTCTTGGAGGAAAAAAGGGTTTCTACCAGGTGACAGTGAGGAAGGAGTATATGCCAGGAACAGGGGCCAATCAGTGTGAAGGCAAGGTGATAGGAGGTGGAGTGTTATAGTTGAGAGATGTGAGGTCAATATGGCAGTAAATCAGGAAAGATGGGTTGGGGCCAAGTTATGAAGGGTTTAGCTACTAAAAAGAGGAGCTTGGGGGTAGGAGAGGAAAAGAACATGAATCTTGTAACCAAAGAAAAACAGTATAAATTAATTAAATAAAATTTTCAGGAAAAAATAAAATAAAACTGAAAAAAAATAAAAAGAGGAGCTTAGATTTGATTCTATAAGCAATAACAACAACAGTAACTAATATTTATATAGTGCTTTACAATTTTCAAAATAATTTACATATTTTATCTCATTCAATCCTCACAACACTAGAAGGGAGGTATTATTACTCCCATTCCACTGAGGAAACTGAGGCAGATTTACCCAAGATCACAGACCTGGTGTTTCGGGCAGAATTTGAACAAGTATCTCTTGACCTTAAGTCTAACACATTCTATCCACTGTGAGCTGTCTCACAGAGGGTCACTGGGGTTTGTGGAGTGGTTAGATCTGTACTTCAGAAAAATCACTTTGGCCACAATTATTTGAAATGAGGATTTGATGCAAAGTGACCAATAAAGAGGTCATTGCAAAAAATCTAGGTTACAAGTGAAGAGGGCCTGAAGGTGGTGTCAGTATGAGAAGGGGGGGGGAAGATATGGGAGAGGTATAGTAGTCACAGAAATTGCAAGACCTGGAGATGGGGAGCAAGGGAAGAAAGAATTATGGGCAAAGCTGAAGCTATGGAAATGATAAGCTGTGGTCAGACGGAGGTATGTCAAGAATTTTTAATTAGGAATTACTTTTTAATTACTCTTGAAGAGTGTCTACATAGGGGAGTTTAAGTCTAGATTGGTAGAAGACAGAAATCAAAGGGATAAAATCAAAACTCTTAAGAATTGAATTATATAAGTCTACCAAGGAAGAATGATGTGAAGGAAAGGAATTGCAAGAGAAATAGAATGCTCTTGGCAACTGTTTATGGGAAAGAGAGAAAAAGAACAGAGGTCTGGGGATATCAAATAGGGTTTTAACAGAAATTTCCCCACCAAATGCTTAAACTGAAAAGTTTAAAAACGATTTAACAAGTACCAATGCAAAACTAAGTATCTCCCTATAATTCTGAGTAACCAAGTGTATTAAGACTCAGACCAACTCCTCCAGTAACCCTTATGCTCAAGATCTTTCTGTCCCAAATATTTTTCTAGTCACATGAAGAAAGGGCTTTACAGAACATCATCCTACAATGGGAGTTCTGTTTGTGAAAGCCAAACTGTCCTGGAAAAGCCTTTTCCTGCTTTTATCATTTGCTCTAATATGATTCTTTTCAGTCAAATCAGCCTCTCAAAGATGACAATTTTAACATATTCTAACTCAGTCTCAGTATTTTTCAGATTGTACTGCAAGAATATTGCCTTCTATTTATAAAAAAAAATGTTCCAAACTTCCAATTTTAATTACATACAATTCTGGCATGTGGTTGATTTCTACAAAAGTTCTTAAGGAAGAGGAATCTGAGTGCAAAGGGGTCTTAGGACCCAAAATATTTGAGTACTGCTGCTCAAGGCCATCCTCACACCTTGGAGTTAGGATTCAAGCTAACAAAAGAACTTTCAATGTCTCTTCAGAGTTTTGTCCCAACAGGGTCAAAAGACTAGCCTCAAAGAAAAGAACTGAGAAGAACTGTGGGAGAAGAAACAGAGAAGAAAAAGAACTGCCTGTTCACACGGGTTGATGGGGATATGATTGGGAATGTAGACTCTAAACAATCAACCCAATGCAAATATCAATAATATGGAAATAGGTCTTGATCAATGACACATGTAAAACCCAGTGGAATTGCTATGGGAGGGGGTGAGAGGAGAGGAGGGAAAGAACATGAATCATGTAACCAAGGAAAAATTTTCTTAATTAATCAATTAAATAAAATTTTAAAACAAAAACAAAAAAAGAAAGGATTATTTAGAAGTTCATTGCTTTGAGATAATTATATATGAAAGTGGCTCATACCCAGCTTTTTGTTATTGTTTTGTCAATTATTTTGCCAAGAAAACCCTAAATGGGGTCACAAAAAGAATCAGACATGAATAAAAATGTGTCAACTCTTCATGATCCCATTTGGGGTTCTCTTTGCAAAGACATTAGAGTGGTTGGCCATCTCCTTCTCCCGATCATTTTACAGATGTGGAAACTGAGGCAAACAGGGTTAACTTCCCCAGGATCACACGGCTATTATCTGTAGCCACATTTGAACTCACATCCTGTGCCCTCAAGTTATATATTACAAATTCAAGGTTTTTGCTTTTCTGATGATGTGATATCTTCCCCTGAAGTAGCATAAGACACACCAATCACTGTAATTTACTTCTTAGTAGATAATGTCTTCTGCCATTTTTCTTTTTTCTTTGTTTTACTATTTCTGATTTTTTTACTGTTTATTTTCTTTTTTTACCAATTACATGAAAATAACATTTTTCCACATAAGTTTCCTGAAGTTAGAAGATCCAAATTATCTTATAACCCCTCCCTTCCTGGAGATGGCAAGAAATTTGATCTGTGTTACAAACATGTATTATCATGCAAAACATATTTCCACATTGTTCATTGTTGTAAGAGAATACTCATATAAAATCAAAACCCTAAAATAAAACCATAAATAAGCTAAAATGAAATATAGCACACTTTGATCTGCATTCCAACTCATTCTTTGTCATAAGTCCTTCAGAATTGTCCTGGATCATTTTTCTACTCAGAGTAGCTAAATCTATCACAGCTGATCATCCCACAATATTGCTGTTACTGTGTATAATGTTCTCCTGTTTCATTCTACATCAGTTCATGTAGCTCTTTCCAGCTCTTTCTGAAATCACCATGTCCTTCCTTCCTGTCCTGTCCTGTCTTGCCTGTCCTTCCTTCCTATCGATACTCGGTATCAGTTCCAAGGCAGAAGACTAGGCTTCCAAGGAAAAGGCTAGGCCAGTGATGATGAACCTATGGCACAGGTGCCAACGACATAGAAGTCAATTACATATGATTGCCCCACAATGTTCTCCTGGATGTGCTCATTTCACTCTGCATCAGTTCCTGGAAGTTCTTCCAGTTCATATAGAAATC
Organism: Monodelphis domestica; assembly: GCF_027887165.1. Taxonomy (NCBI): domain Eukaryota; kingdom Metazoa; phylum Chordata; class Mammalia; order Didelphimorphia; family Didelphidae; genus Monodelphis; species Monodelphis domestica. The sequence continues at coordinate 210,011,033 of NC_077234.1, forward strand.
CTCCAGATCATCATTCCTTACACACAATAGTATTCCATCACCATCATATACCACAATTTGTTCAGCTATTCCCCAATTGAGGGACACACCATCATTGTCCCAAAAAAATTGCCACCACAAAGAGCACAGCTATGAATATTTTTGTACAAACATTTTTCATTATTATCTCTTTAGGGTACAAACCTAGTAGTGGTATTGCTGGATCAAAGGGCAGGCATTCTTTTAAAGTCCTTTGGGCATAATTCCAAATTGCCTTCCAGAATGGTTGGGTCAATTCAAAACTCCACCAGCAGTGTATTAGTGTCCCAATTTTGCCACATCCCCTCCATATTTGTTATTTTCCTTTACTTTCATACTGGCCAATCTGCCTAGCTGCTCTTTTTTAAAGTCTCATAAAGATTATATTAAATAAAACGGGTTTGTACAAATAAAAGCAATAAAACCAAAATGGGAAGAGAAACAATAAATCTGGCAAAATATGTTATAGCAAGCATTCTGACAAAAGCCTCATGTCTCAAATATATAGAGAACTGAGCCAAGTATATAATACAAAGCATTCTCCATTCAAAAAAAAAATGGCCAAAGGACATGAACAAGTAGTTCTCAGAGGAAGAAATCAAAACTGTCTACAGACACATGAAAAAATGCTCCAAATCACTACTGATTAAAGGAATGCAAATTAAAACAACTCTAAGATACCACCTCACACCTACCAGATTAGCTAACATGAGCAAAAAGGAAAATGAAAATATGTTGGAGAGGAGGGGATGTGGGAAAACTGGGACCCTAAAACACTGCTGGTAGAAATGTGAACTGACACAGCCATTCTCGAGAGCAATATGGAACCAGGCTCAAAGGCTCACAAAACTACACTTACCCTTTGGACCCAGCAATACCACTACTGGATCTGTATTCCCCAAAAAATCAGAGATAAGGGAAAAGACCTATGTATGCCAAAATATTTTAGCAGTTCTTTTTTATAGTGGCAAAGAATTGGAAACTGAGGGGCTGTCCATCACTTGGGGAAAAGATAAACAAGTTGTGGTTCTATGGTTGTAATGGAATATTATTGCACCATCTTGGACAATGAACAGGATGAATTTAGAAAAACCTGGAAAAGACGAAAATGAACTGATGCAAAGTAAAGTGAGCAGAACCAGGAAAACAGTGTATACAGGAACAGAAATATTAAACGATAATCAACTGCAAAGGACTAAACTATTTATCTGCAAAGCAAGTCTCCAAAATACTGCCATGCACAGCCAAAAGAAGAAAATCTGAGGCAGATCAAAGTCTCATGAGGTTTACGCTCATGCACCTTAATTATCTACACCTGACTAAAGCATACTCTGTAGAGACCACAGCAGAATTAGTGTTAATAATTTCTTTTGCTAACTACACAAGACACCATTTGGGCAAAAGACCAGTCCCTAGGGAGAGACACCTCGGTGGCTCAATGGATAGAGACAGACCTGAAGAGATGGGAGGTCCTGGATTCAAATATAGCCTCAGACACTTTTTAGCAGTGTGACCCTGGGGAAAGTCATTTAATCACAATTGCCTAGCCCTTGCCACTCTTCTGCCTTGGAACTGATACTTGCAATCAATTCTAAATTGAAAAATAAGGGTTAAAAAAAGACAGTTCCGTCCCCAAAGGGTCCAGAAACCACAAACTGATTTCTACAAAAGGCTAATGAGCCTAAAAAAAGGTAAAAGTTGCACCTAATTATATTTAAGAACTAACACGGCATTAACAGAGGCAGTGTGAGAGAGCTTAAAGGCACTGGAATTGGTGGTTCTACCAGCTCAGGTAAATGACATGATCTCTCAGTCCCCTGCATTTCTTCATCTGTAAAATGGGGATGACAGTGTCTTTGGCAGCCCATGTACTGGAACCAAAGATGATTACCACAGCCCTCCACGCAATGATGAAATGTAATTTGTAAAGCATTCCATATTTATTTTCAAATAAGCTATGTGTAAAGCTCTTAGCATGGTGCAAGTGGCACACAGCATATAAATGTTTATGAAAAATAAAACAGGGATGAGAGTCCAGGACCATCCCACCTCACAGAGTTACAAATGGAAAAAATGTTAAAATTATTCATAAGCTGCAAAATATTATACAGCTATGTGGTAATATTGCTGGGACAGATATAGGAAGAATACTCTGCATTTGCCTGAGGACATTCTCCTCAACTGCCAACCTGAAACCAATTTCACTACATTTAACTGGAGGAAAAGATTTTATTAATTTAGAGATTCAAAAATAATGTCCCTTGGGACCAAGTTTTATTCCCAAACCAACAAATTTTCTCCCCATCTTCCTATTCCTAACCAAGATTAGTCTGATATTAGGAAAGTGAGACATACCTAGCATTATAGAATTAAAGTATTTAGAGCTAAAAGAGGCCTTGGATAGCATCTGCTCTACCACTCCCATTTTACAGATGAAGAAACTGAGCATGTGAATGACTTGCCTAAGGTCACACAATCAACAACACCGTGTACCAAATCTGCTAAGGAACTATTCTAGATGGGGGGATGCAAAGACAGAAATGAAACCATCTCTTTTATCAGGGGAAAAATGTACACATAAGTACCTCAAAATACATATGAAGAAACTGCAGGGGTAGAACAGCTAAGTAGCGCCAGCCAATGGACCAGGAAGTCCCACGTTCAAATCCAGCCTAAGACACTTACTGCTGGGTGACCCCAGGCAAATCACTTAACCCAATTTGCCTCAGTTTCCTCCTCTGTAAAATGAGCTGGAGAAGGAAATGGCAAACCACTGCAGTCTCTCTGCCAAGAGAACTCTATGGACAGTATTATGGGCTATATAGTTCACAAAGTTACAAAGAGTTCCCTAAACAATTAAGGAACTTTTTTTAAAGGATGGCAGAGAAGTTCTTAGCAATATCTCTCTCTTGTTTAACCAGCCCCTTCCCTCCAATAATTTTCTCCTGGAGTAATTCTGCTTATATTTTAGACAAAGGGAAAGCAATGTAATTCTATTCTAGCTTTGTATCAATATCAAGTGCAAGTATTTCAGTGGGCTGATCAATAAATACAAGATTATCTGCGTCATAAAGGCAGGAGCTATTTCCTAATTTCTTCTGTATCCCCCAAAGAATCTAGATCTCCAAAGCGTATAATACCATTTGTGAGTTGAATAACAAAAAAGGACTCAAAAAATAGAATGTCTCCAAGGAGTTCAGCCTTTTAGGGAAGTCAAGATTCCTTAATGACTAATGTTAACCTTAGAGTTGAGCATGTGTTTGAAGTTCTGCTAATAGCAGCCAATGAGGCTGACTGTTCCGTGCCAACTCTATACCACAGCACTGTAAAAGGACGGATGGGATGTCTCCATTGAATAAGCAAAATCAAATTCTATTCTTAGAAGCAGGGAACTGGTGGGGGCAGCTCTCCTTGTCTTCAAGTGAAACTCAGCCTCTAGAGGGTTTGGGTTTACCAGGATTTCATCATCATGATCATATCTCCGCTTTACATTTGGGCCACATGTTACAGGTCATGTCCACTGTGGTTTATTTCCCCAAATGTCTGATTCAGACCTTGTGATTTCATTGATATAGGGAAATGTGGCTTGAGGAAACCCCCTCCATCAATGCAAAGAAGCAATTGTTCTATAACCTAAGAGGCTTCAAAAGTTGCCAAGGACAGAGAGGTTAAGTGACTTGTGCTGGCACCCTATTCCAGAGGCAGTCCTGAAGCCATCTCTCTTTCTCTCACTCTCTCTCTCTCTCACTCACTCTCTGTTGTCTCTTTCCCTCTCTCTGTTCTCTCTCCCTTTCTCTGTTCTCCCTCCTCTCTCTCCCTCTTTCTCCCTCTCTCTCTCTTCTCTCTCCCTCTCTCTCTTCCCCCCTCTGTTCTCTCCTCTTTCTCTCTCTGATCTCTCTTCCTCTCTCTGTTCTCTCTCTCCCTCTCTTTCTCCCCCGTTTTCTCTCTCCCTCTCTCTGTTCTCTCTCTTCCCCCCTCTGTTCTCTCCCTCTCTCTCTCCCTCTCTCTGTTCTCTCTCTCCCTCTCTCTCTTTCTCCCCCCTGTTTTCTCTCTCCCTCTCTCCTCTCTCTCCTCTCTTTCTCTCCCTCTCTTCCTCTCTCTGTTTCTCTCTCTCCCTCTTTCTCTCTGTTCTCTCCCTCTCTGTTCTCTCTCTCTCCCTCTTCCCCCTCTCTCCTCTTTCTCTCTCTACCTTTCTCCCTCTCTCTCTCTTCTCTCTCCCTCTCTCTGTTCTCTCTCTCCCTCTCTCTCTTTCTCCCCCCTATTTTCTCTCTCCCTCTCCCCTCTCTCTCCTCTCTTTCTCTCCCTCTCTTCCTCTCTGTTTCTCTCTCTCTCTCCCTCTTTCTCTCTGTTCTCTCTCTCCCTCTATCTCTCCCCTCTGTTCTCTCCCTCTCTTCCTCTCTCTGTTTCTCTCTCTCTCCCTCTTTCTCTCTGTTCTCTCTCTCCCTCTATCTCCCCCCTCTGTTCTCTCCCTCTCTGTTCTCTCTCTCTCTCCCTCTTCCCCCTCTCTCCTCTTTTTCTCTCTACCTTTCTCCCTCTCTATCTCTCTCCCTCTCCCCCCACAATTTGTTGCTCAATCATTCAATCATGTCTGACTCTTTGTGACCCCATGAAACACAGCAGACAATTACTGCCCATAGATTTTGTTAGCAAAGATGCCACTTCCTTTTCCAGTAGATTAAGGTAAACAAAGGTTAAGGGACTTGCCCAGGGTCACATAACTAGGAAGCATCTGAGGTTAGGCAAGGAAGTATCTGAGGTGGGATGTGAATTTAGGTCTTCCTGACTCCAAGCCAAGCGCTCCACCCAGATGCCGCTACATCTCTCTTATCATATTTAGCATTACCACATTTATCTATGAGATCATGATCTTATTTGTGCCCCACAACTACCCTATAAGATTGGCCAAGGTTACGGTATAATAGAAAAGACCCCTGAACTTTGAGTCGAAAAGATTTTAACTGGATTCCTATACCCACCAATCAGCACCTAGCTGTACCTTGGGCAACACTCTGCCTCTGGTCCATCAGTTGTATTATTTCCATATTGTTTTATAAAACTGTAACTGTAAACTATTTTTTTCAATATCAGAATCCTCTGCTCAGTGGAGGTGGGGAAGGGGAGGGAGGGAGAGAATAAGAGAAAGAGAGGCAGAAAGAGAGGGAGGGAGGCAGAGAAGAGAAAGAAGGGGGAGAGAAAAGGAGAGGAGGGGGAAGAGAGTGAGGAGGAGGGGGAGGAGGGAGAGGAGAGAGAGAGGAGGGGGAGAGGAAGAGAGGACAGGAAAAGAAGGGGAGAAGAGGAGGGGGAGAGAGAAGGAGAGAGAGAGGAAGGGGAAGAGAGAAGGGAGAGGAGGGGGGACAGAGAGAGAAGGGAGAGGGAAAGGGAGGAGGAGGGATGTGAGATGGGGGGGGGATTATATTCAAATAAATTTATCCAAATAGGTCGCCAAGGGGGCAGAGGAAGACATATGGATGGATCAGTGGAAATATACTGCTATTACTGGGGAAAAAATTCAAAATCATGAGTCCTTCTGCAACATCCCCATTAATTAAACCATAATTAAGAAACAGACTAGCACAGTATAAGTGATTTAGGAATTTGGCCCAAAAGATAACTTTTTTTTAAAATCCTTACCTTCTGTCTTGGAATCAATTCTAAGTATCAGTCCCAAGGCAGAGGAGGGCTAGGTGATGGGGGTTAAGTGACTTGCCCAAGGACACAAAGCTAGGAAGTGTCTGAGGCCAGACTTAAACCTAGGAATGATATCTGTCCACTGAACCACCTAGCTGCCCCTCAAAGAATAACATTTTTAATAAAAATTATATAACCTTAAGAAAAGTCACTTCATATCTTTAGGCCTTAGTTGCCTCATCTATAAAAAAGAAGGGAGACTAAAAATTTTGTGATCTGGTGAAGTCAATGTTCTTTTTAAAATAATGTTTTTCAAAGTATAAAATACATAGATTACAAAGGAAACCAATAATATTAAAATATGATTATTAAACTATTCAAAACAATTTCATGAACTCCAGATTAAGAATCCTTGGTCTAGATGATCACTAAAGTCCCAAGTTCAAGTGTGTACACACACACCCTCTCTTTCTCTTTCTCTCTCCATCTCTGCCTACACATCTTTTTTTGGCCCAGGAAATCTTCAACACCATAATCTCATTTTAACTATAAAGGAAGGCCATCAGTGGACTTGAAAGTAGAACTGTAATGCTAATATTTAAAATTATTTTTAAAAGGAAACTATATTTAATATATATATATATGTATATATATATATATATATATAAAAAATACCATTTAAAATTTGGATTTCTTTTTTTTTTTTTAAACCCTTACCTTCCATCTTGGAGTCAATACTGTGTATTGGCTCCAAGACAGAAGAGTGGTAAGGGCTAGGCAATGGGGGTTAAGTGACTTGCCCAGGGTCACACAGCTGGGAAGTGTCTGAGGCCAGATTTGACCTCCCCTCTCTAGGGCTAGCTCTCAATCCACTGAACTACCCAGCTGCCCCCTTGGATTTAATTTCTTTTGAGCCCCAAACTAATTTATGTGACATTAAAACCCCTTCTAATAGAAAATGTCAAGTAAAAGTGCTCCAAGAATAACAAAATAATAAGTGCCAATCTAACATCTTACATGCACGTGGGTGAGAATGTGTAGTTTTGATAATGATATCCTATTTAAATTTAAGTTACTCTTGACAAAATTGGTCAAATGTTCCAACACTCTCACCAATGTGCACTGGAATTTTTCCTAGTTGAGCACCTTTGAAGTCTGCCCTGGAGACAGCTCATAGAGATTAATTACCATTTCATGCCATCCAGCCAAAATGAGCATAAATCATGGTAAATGACACTGAGGCATACAGTATTGAAATTGTCTATTAATAATAACTATTAGGAGACCAAAGATTCAGCTGCCCAAAGATAACAAATAATACAATTCAGGCTTTAATAAGCAACTATAGTCTGTCGTTGTAAAGACATCTATCTCAGGATTGGCATCAAATGCTCCTTTTTGCTTGAAAAATGATGCTTAAACTTAACTCTTTAGTTTTTCATCTCATATTGTGACCTTTCCACTGCAGACATCTTATACTTAAAATAGAGAAATGTTTTTGGTATCATTATTTTTAAAATTCAGTATCAGGAGAGGAAAAGTGTTGCTTCCATAATTCCAAAAACTGACCACAGAGCACCAAACACATCCACAAGAAGCTAAAGCAAGCCTTGCTTTATGGTCTCTGCCCAGCAAATTCCATTTACTTTAGAATAATCTCTTCTCTCCTCAGGGAGAGGCATAGCATTAAAAAAGTTGTTTAAGGTCTTGATCTATCATCTTCATGCAAGATTTACAGGCTTACATAAGTGCCCTTTCCTTTCCATTACTTAACCTGAGTTTACTAAAAGGGTCTGAACACTTACTTTCCAGGGTTGTGAGTTTCAAATAAAACAAAAGCATTTTGGAAGCCTTAAAGCACTACCTAAGTGTCAGTTATTGTTATTATCTACAATGCTCTACATGTTACTGGTGTTCAGTAATTGATTTTTCGTTGCAAATTCTCTAATTTTGCAAGTGCTCTGCGACCTTTGTAAAGACAAAAATGTGAAGTGGGTTCCAAACATAAGTTTTAAACTTAAAAAGCCAACCCTACACCACTATACTAGGTGAGTGTACCCCTAATAACTGTCTCTTCCACAAACAGTGGAATTATGTCTATTTCCTGGTTTAAGAATACACAAGAAAAAGGCTAGAGAGCATTTTAAAAATAAATAGTTCATGCAAGAGCTCCAAGAGTTGCTTCCAACCCCGTTCCGATATATAATAACCCGGCCACTACGGATTTGAACCATACTCTAGCTGAACAACCCCAAATCTGTGCCGCTGTAAACACCGAATTCGAGGCCTCTTTCTCCTAAGCGTAGACTAGGGCTCAGCGTGGAAGAATAAACCATTGGCCAAAGCCAGGAGGGGTTAATTTTACCCACCCCAAGCCACCCCCTTCCATCTTTTTTCCTGGAGTTTATTTGAAGGGGTGGCATTTCCAAGGGACCAGGAAGATGTAAGGCTCTGAAACATACACATATACACCGGTTGGATCATCTTTTTCTAGTTGATTTCAAGGAGTGACATTCCAGGGAACCAGGAAGACGTGGGACAGGCGATGGACGGGCACAAGCATACACTCTCACTCTTTCTCACTGCTTGGCCGTGAGGTTTCCTTGGATGGGATTTCATGCGTGGGCCCCTCCAAACCCAAGAAAGAATAAGTCCCGGGACTGGGCTCCCCTCTTCCCAGAGGGGACATCATGAGCCAACTCGGAAGGGCAAAGGGAGTCGGCGTGGGCCGGGGCAGGATCCCGAGTGCAGTCCCACCTCCGCGCAGCACAGACTGGAGCCCACTGGCCCTCCACCCTACCCCTGGCGCATGGATGTAGTAACCGGCCGCGGGGAAGGCGGCAGGGAGCACCCCAAAAAAGGGGTTCCCCTAACTCTGGTTTGGACGAGAATGGAAACCCCGCGCCCAGCTCCTGGGGGCCACTGCGTAGGGTTGGGAAGCGAGAAAGGGGGAAGGGGATGCAAATGTTGGGGGGGGGGGGGGACAGCACTAGGGACTCCTGCGCCTCTTCCCCAAGCTCCCACGGCCCGCGTGTGGTACGGGCCCCGGGGGAGAGAAGGAAGGAGAGAGAGAGAAGCAGAGAAAAGTTTCTTACCGGGCGGTAGGGGAGGCTCCTCTGCCCAGCTGTGACTTCGCAGCAAGGCTTCCCTAGCCCCCCCGGGCAGGACCGAGGGGCTCGCTCTCGGAACCCCGCGCTCCCCTGCTCCGGGCTGGCCGGTCTTGGGGAGTTTCCTGCTTTGAGTCACTCAGTCTGGGAACAGCCCTAGGAAACACCCTTCCTTCTCCTCTTCCTCCGCCTCCTCCTCCCAAGTACACACACACACAGTCCCGAGGGCTCCTCCTCCTCCTTTTCCTCGCTGCTCTTGCAGCTGCCGCAGAGGCGAAGGCGGCGGCGGAGGCGGCCCCAGCTGCTGTGGCTGCTATCCCATCCCTTCCCCTTCCTTCCAAACAGCTCCACCTCCTGCTCTTCGGGTCCTCTCCCTTCCCCTTCCTCCCTTCAACACGCCGGGCCCCGCCTTCTCTAGTCCAGTTCCAGGGAGTCCGGCCCCGGCGCCGCCCAGCTCCGTCCAGCCCGGCCCCAGGTCACTCCAAAAGCCACTCCTCACGCCGTCTCCTAGGCTACCCACCCCACCCCCACCCCCTCCTCTCTTCTTTTCTCTGCCCTCAGCTACGGAGCTCCAGTTTTCCTCGCTTTTCTTCCTGTCCCCTCCCCGCCCCCATCCCAAGCTCCCTCCTCTTACGGTTGGACACTCCGCCCATTAGACCATGTCCGGGGAGCAAAGCTCCGTCCGGACTCTTCCCCGCCTTCCCTAGTACATGCACATACATGCATGCACACTGAGACGCACACACATCCTCCCTCCCACCCCACTTCTCTCTTCCCCAGCACGCCCCCACAATCTGGTGAAGAAGGAGGATGGAAGGAGCGGGCTATTGTTCCCCCGCCCCGGGTTTGCTAGGCTGGTAGAGAAGGGAGTTTCCTGCCTTTACAAAATGGAGCCGAGGCCCTTTTATTTGGGAGCTGGGACGAAAAGCCCTAGTCAACTAAGAAGGAAGCTGCGCTAGAGAACTAGCCGTCCGCGAGAAAAGGGAAGGTATTCCTGCTCTCCTGCCGTGTGGGGACAACGTGTGCCGCTTCCTTTGCAGGAAAGCCTGGAGAGACTTGCAAACTCTTGGGGGGGGGGGGGGGGGATATCCTGGGGAACTCTGGGGTCTTGGGAGAACTAGAGTAGGTCATAGCCGATGCTGATAAGTTTTCATTCAGTTCGGATCTCAGAAAGAGTCTACCGCGAGGTCGGCAAGAGTTCTTCGGGTGAAGAAACGAGCATGCCAACCACGACGTTTGGTGCCAGGGATTCAAAGTCAAGTGGGAGAAGCGGAGGAAATACCAGTTTTACAACCTCAACTTAGATGATGAATGCGCTGGAAGGAGAACCTACACCTGGACTGCTTCGATGTGTCTCTTTCACCACTCCGGGAGGGACTTACAGTTTCATACTCGTCAAGCGTCCCCTCGAAAACAAAAATCCCCAACCTAAATAAACCCACCCCCGGAATCCGTCTGATGGGGCAGTTCCCGGGGAATGGCGTTTTCCCCGCTCTAGAGGACCAGGAGCCAAGGAGCCCCACTCCACTATTGTCAGCCACCCCGGTGGAGCCCGGGGAAGGCAAGATCCCTATCACAGGTACACAATGGCACATACGCCTTTCTACAACCTCACCTGCCTCCTTTAACACGGCTCCAAAGGAATGCACAGCAAACCACAGTCTGCCCAAAAAAAAAAATCCCTAAAAATTGTGTGCTAAAAACAACAGCATCCAAACTTGCCGCTGCAACTAGGAGGAAATGGATTGGTGTCCTGGCTAGATTCCTGTGTAGTGGGGGTTCTATCTTCTTTAGAGCCTCAGTTTTCCCATCTAAAATGGCAACAATCCTTGCCCCACTTTCACAATATTTTTCACAAGGTTATTGAGACAATACATTCAATGGCTTTGTAAGTAAATGAGTGCTATTCCGACCTAAAGTATTACTACTAAATACGTTTTCCAGACATATCCCAAATACTAGCAGGTTGAGGGTTCTTTCATCTGCTCTCTGGTTCCTCTAAATCATGTCAATAAGAAAAAAAATGACCACATCACTGTGATTTCTCCAGGTAATAATCTCTTAATGACCCAATTTTGTGATCTTTTCCCAGTCCTGTTCCTTCTTGACTTATTTGCTGCCTTATACACGGTTTACTCCCCGATCCTCTCCTCTCTGGGTTTTGTCATGCAATACTCTCCTCAGTCTTCTACCTGTTACTGTCTCCTTTGATTTATCAACCAGACTACATGCACCCCTAACGATAGCGGCTCCCCGAAGCCCCTTACTCCAGTCTCTATATTCTCACTTGATAACTTCATTAGAACCCATGGGTTTAATTGTCATCCCTATTCTGATGATCCCCCGGGCTCCATAGCCTGCCCTAGTCTTGCTCTTGAGGTGCACTGCTACAAGACCAATTGTTTATTGGGCATATCAATGAATATATCCCTGAGATATTTGAAACTCAACCCGTTCAAAACAGAACTTGTCATTCCTCTCTAATTCTGGTCCTCTTCCAGGCTTCCCTATTTCTATCAAAAGCACCCCATTTCTTCCACTCTCCCAGGATCAAAATCTCTTAATATCCTCACTCCAAATCATTTACCAAATCTGCAAGTTTTTAATCTCCAATCATTTACCAAATCTCTCAAATTTCTAATCAAATTGTCCCTGTGTAGGGCAACTGCCTTCCCTGGCTTCCAGCTGGCATTGTTGCTGCCCTCCTTTTCCTTTTTTCTCTTCATTAACTTTCTGGCTATTAAGCCTCAGCCCTCCTTGCAGCAGAACTGTTTTCTTTCTTGGCATCACTATAGTCTTGGTTCCTTCTTTAATAAATTGGAGAAGAGGAAAAAAAATGGTTCTCCCATAGAATCCCTTCACTCTATATACAAAGCTACCAATTTACTTCAGGTACTCATCATTTCTTAACTAGATTATTTAAATCTGATTGGTCTTCCTGCTCCATCTCTCCCCAAATCCCAAAGTGATTTTTTAAAGCACAGATTGAACACCATGTCGTTTGCTCCATAAACTCCAGTGACTTTCTCTTGCTTCTAGAATCTAGTCTAAACCTCGATGCCTAGATTTTTAAAGCCCTTTACAATCTGTCCTCAATTTATCTTTCCAGCCTTATTTACATTAACCTCCTTCCCACACTGGGCAATCCAGCCACACTGTCCTCTCTATTATACATGCCATGATGATACTCTTTCTGTCACCTTGTCTTGCAAAGACCATTTCATTTCCCCATGCCTGGAATTTACTCCCTCCTCACTTCTATCTCATCGAATCTCCTCTTTTCTAAACACAACTCAAACATTACCTTTAAACAAACTTAAATGTTTTTGTTTTAATTAAAATTTTTTTCAACCAGTGAAATAATTTTTGCTCCTTCCATAACCACCATAGTGGTATACTACACTGTAGAATTAAAAAAATAAACTTTCTATTATGCATAGTTAAGCAAAACAAATTCTCCCACTGGCTGTGGCCAAAAATTATATCCCAATTTGATCTCTGGGTCCTTTGCTTCTCAGATGTGTAGCATGCCTTGTACAATCGCAGTCAGTCAATGAATTCATAAGAATTCTTAAATCTTTCAGTTACTCTGTTTTATGGTGCTCTTGCTTTGTATAAATTGCATTCTGCATGTTATTTAGTATAACTTGTTCTCCTGGTTCTGCTCATTTCATTTTTAGTTTATTCAGGTCTTTCCAGGTTTCACTGAACCATAATATATTCAGCCATTCCCTGCTTAGTTTTTGGTTTGGGACAACTATGAAAAAAGTTGCTATAAACATTTTTGTAGATATGCGTTGTTTTCCTCTTTCTTTGATCTCTTTTGGGTATAATCCTGTGGTGATGTTGCTGAATGAAAGGGAATTATGTACAATTTAATGACTTTTGGGGCACAGTTCTGAATTCAAACACGGTCTTCTATCTGATTCTACTGATAGTGCCTTCCCTCTCAGATTTCCTTAGATTTAACTACTTTATATTTGTTCTTTTTAATTTTTATCCTATATAGATATATAGCTATATTGATAGGATAGGTAGATAGATGATATAGATGATAGAGAGATAGTTCTCCCCCCCAACCTCCACCCCTGCCAAAATGTAAACCCCTTGAGAGCAGGAATTCATTCATTGTATTTCTGACCCCAGCAATGAGTAGGTACTTAAATGCTTGTTGGTTGGAAGGCAATGAGTGGTAAATACTTTCTAGAGGCTACCGTTTGGTCAGAAAATTTCAATTGGACATTCAGGACTGGCATTCCAAGAAGCCAAAAAAGTTAGATATATCTATCTTTTGAGAACCGGTGAGATTACCCAAGAAGAAAATGTTGAGAGACAATGGCTTAAGGGACATACATTTAGGAGGTAGGAGGAAAACAATGATTAAGTGAAAAAGACTGAGGAATAGTTGGCAAGATAGGAGAGCCAGGAAAGGGCAATGTAATGGAAGCCAAGGGATGAACATAAAAGAAGAAGGTAATCAACAATTATTTTTCATTCTTTTTTAAAATTTAATTAATTAATTTAGAATATTTTTCCATGGTAACATGATTCATGTTCTTTTCCTCCACTCCTCCCTCATCCCTCTGGGAGCCAAGGAGCAATTCCACTGGGTTTTATATGTATCATTGTTCAAAACTTATTTCCATATTATTAATATTTGTAATAGTGTGATTAATTAAAGTCAACATCCCCAATCATATCCCCATTGAACCATGTGGTGATCAATAATTATTAAAAGTTCAAGGAGGAAACAAGTGAGTATTATAATTTTGACCACATTTTTGGAAAATGTGGCTAGGTGGCTCAGTGGACAGAGCACTAGACCTTGAGACAGGAGGATCTGGGTTCAAATGTGGCCTCAGACACTTCCTATCTTTGTGACCCTAGTCAAGTCATGTAACTCCAATAGCCCAGCCCTTACCACTCTTCTGTCTTAGAACAGATATTTAGTGGAAAGTCCAAGCCAGAAGGTAAGAGTTAAAAAAATAAAAGGTTCATGGTAGAGTAGTGAAATACATCTGGAAAGAGAGGTTTGTGATGATGTGGAGATCTCCAAAAGCCAGGCTAAGGAACTCACACTTAACATGTAGGCAATTGGGAGTCAATGAATGTGCTTGACATGATGGAAATGGTGTTTTAGTCACCTGACCGCTCTACCCCTTACTTACCTCATCTGTAAAATGAGGGGATCAGACTATATGGTTCTTACGGTTTCTTTTACCTCTACATCCATGGTCGGAGGAAAAATAATTCGACAACTCACATAGATTAAATATGGAGGTGAAGAGAGCTTTGAGATGAGAAAATTGCTTCAGAATTTATTTCTTCATGACCAGCTCAAATGCAATTGGCATGCATTGCTTAGTAAATCGATAGGCTCAGGAGGTTGAACCTTTGTTTCCTCGGTCATTTCATCATCTACTTGTAGAAATATGTTTTCTCTCCCCTTAAGAATAGAGATGTCCTTATATATCTTTGACTCTCTCCTGGGCCCTATTGATGCACTGCAATTAATTCTTGGACAGATGGATGAAAGAGAAAGCATTTATTATGAGCCAAAAGATAGGATACAAATACAAAAGCAAGATCTTAAGGAGCTCCTCCCTTCAGGGAGCATATTAGAAACAAGCAACATAGAGTTTTACATACATTCTTTTTTTTGGTTAAATGTTTCCTTCTCTAGTGTGAAGAGAAGAGGAAGGGAAGGAGATAACTGGAAACTTTAATGTAACAAATAAAATGGAAAATGGAAAAAAAACCCCACAAGTTCAAATATGTACGCAGCCTTAGGGCTAACTACAAGGCCCAGAGATCCTTTAGTCCCAGCTAAATAGATGAGAAGACCTAGTTTTCCAGAGGTCACAGTGGTAGAGGAAATAGCAGAGTCAGAATTTCTGGATAAATATTTGTTTCTGGATAAATATTCATCATTATTTGTTGGTTTAAATGTCTAAGGTTTGGGATTAAGAAGATCCACTAAAATAAGAATAAAATAATCAGGATTTGGACAAGGATTTTTTTACACTAGGAAGATGGGGGAGTGAAGCATCAAAAAAACCACTCTAACAAATAATGCATAGATGATTGAGATAAACGTAGAACCACCGAAAAATTAATTGAGAAGAATGGTTGGTTGGAGGGGAAAGATGAGTTTGTTTTTTAACTTGTTGTTTTTTTTTTTAAAGTTCAAAGATATTTTATTTTCCCAACTGCATGTAATAATAATTTTCAACATACGTTTTTCTAAATTATAAGATCTAAATTGTCTCCCTTTGTCCCTTTCCTCCTCCCACTTGGATATGGTAAGCAATTTGATCTGAGTCATACGTGTATTATCATGGAAAACATATTTCCATATAGGTCATTGTTGTAAGAGCACACTCATACAAAACAAAAAACCCAAAAGAAAACTGTAAATACACAGATATGAAAGATAGATCTGCATCCATCTGACTTGAACAGTTCTTTCTGTGGAAGTGGATAGCATACCCTGTCATAAGTCTTTCAGGATTGTCTCAGATCATTGCATTGCTGAGAGTAGCCAAGTTTTCACTGATAATCATCATCCAATATTACTGTTATTGTGTACAATGTTCTCCCAGCTCTGCTTATTTCACTGTATCAGTTCCTGTAGATCTTTCCAGCTTTTTCTGAAATCATCTTGTTCATCATCCAATTTCATCACCAACATATACCACAGTTTGTTCAGCCATTCCCCAGTTCATGGACATTCCCTCAATTTCCAATTTTTGTCCATCCCCCAAAAGAGCTGCTATATTTTTGTACAAGTAGATATTTTTGGGATACAGACCCAGGAGTGGCATTACATTATCAAAGGGTATGTTCGATTTTATGGCCCTTTGGGCAAATTAATCTTGATTTTGAGGTGATGAGAAGATGAGAGCTTGAAGAAACTTCAGCAAGCATTTAATCCAGCCTATTTGGCAAGAAAGAAAAGTGAAGTCTAGAAGAAGTGAATGATTTCCCCAGGGTCACACTAGTGTGTATATCCTTTTAAGTTAGAATTACCCTTTATAGTACACCACAGCTACTTCTGAAAAGAAACTTGGAAAACATGGAAATACAGAGATAGAGCTTGGAAGAGACAGTAGGGTTTAAGATATAGATTTGGAGATCATTCTTGTAGCACTGAAGTTGTAGAAATGTATAATGTATGAAATCTCGGAGAAAGTATAGAGGAGGAATAGGAACCAAAGACTTCCCTGAGGGATTTACTTCCAGCCACAATGAAACAGCTCCTACATCAGTCTCCCCCAGCGGAAGGAACCCCAGGCCTAGCTTTGGTCTGTAAAAGAAAAAAGTACACCTGATGATTCTGAACATCCACAGAGCTTCTAGAGCCCATGCTTTGTACTTTGGGATCCAGTGTTCTTGGCTGTAAGATTGTCTACCTATTGAAGCTAGGAAACCTCTAGGATACTCGGAGAGGTTGGGTGACTTGCCAGTATCACAACGGAAGTGAATGGTTGAATTTGAGCCCAGGTCTTCCTGACTCAAAAGCTATCCCCATGCTGCAACAGCATTGATCTCTGTGGCTTCTGGAGTATAACATTTGGCTCAAAAGGAAAGTCCTGTTTGTAGATCTCTCCCAAGTCATTTAGTTTCTGTATGTGTAGGAGGCAGCTAAGTGGCTCAGTGGACAATGCTGGACCTGGAGTCAGGAAGCCCTACGTTCTGATGGGGACAGGGTTAAAGTAGGGTCTCATCCGGAGAACTGATCGCTCAGGCTGATTCCAAGATGAACTTTATTATAATATAGCAATAGGGTAAAGATAGAGGAGAGTTAGCTAGTAAGAGGTAAGGAAAGGCTGTGAGGGGTTGCCAGTAAGTCTTTTGAGCTTGATAAGTTACTAAGGAAGAGGTTGTTTGGGTGATTGTGGCCCTGCCATTACATTACCAAAGAACTGATGTCACTTTACCCATGGTCCATATTGTTCTGCGTGGCTTTACCCATGAATCACTCTGTTTGCCCAATGAGGTGCTGGAACTGTAACGGGCAAAGCCCCCAAACTCCCATGGAGTGAAGTTTTGGGAAATACAGACTTTCAGTAAAACCAAGGCATTAGCTCAGCTGAAATTAGTTTGTCCCCCCCCCCCCTTTTAAACATTATTTTATTTGGTCATTTTCAAACATTATTCATTGGAAAAAAAAAGATCATTTTCTTTTCCTCCCCCACTCTCACCCCTCCCATACCCGACGCATGTTTCCACTGGGTATCACATGTATCCTTGATTCGAACCCATTTCCATGTTGTTGGTATTTGCATTAGAGTGTTCATTTAGAGTCTCTCCCCAATCATATCCCCTCAACCCCTGTAGTCAAGCAGTTGCCTTTCCTCTGTGTTTTTACTCCCACAGTTTGTCCTCTGCTTGTGGATAGTGTTTTTTCTCCAAGATCCCTGCAGATTGTTCAGGGACATTGCATTGACACTAATGGAGAATTCCATTATGTTTGATTGTACCACAATGTATCAGTCTCTGTGTACAATGTTTTCCTGGTTCTGTTCCTTTCGCTCTGCATCACTTCCTGGAGGTTGTTCCAGTCTCCATGGAATTCCTCCACTTTATTATTCCTTTTAGCACAATAGTATTCCATCACCAACATATACCACAATTTGTTCAGCCATTCCCCAATTGAAGGGCATCCCCTCATTTTCCAATTTTTGGCCACCACAAAGAGTGCTGCTATGAATATTCTTGTACAAGTCTTTTTCCTTATTATCTCTTTGGGGTACAATCCTAGCAGTGCTATGGCTGGATCAAAGGGCAGACAGTCTTTTATTGCCCTTTGGGCATAGTTCCAAATTGCCCTCCAGAATGGTTGGATCAATTCACAACTCCACCAGGAATAAATCAATGTCCCTGCTTTGCCACATCCCCTCCAACATTCATTACATTCCTTTGCTGTCATGTTAGCCAATCTGCTAGGTGTGAGGTGATACCTCAGAGTTGTTTTGATTTGCATCTCTCTGATTATCAGAGATTTAGAGCACTTTTTCATGTGCTTATTAATAGTTTTGATTTCTTTGGCTGAAAACTGCCTATACATGTCCCTTGCCCATTTATCAATTGGAGAATGGCTTGATTTTTTTGTACAATTGATTTAGCTCTTTATAGATTTGAGTAATTAGACCTTTGTCAGAGGTTTTTGTTATGAAGATTGTTTTCCAATTTGTTGCTTCCCCTCGAATTTTGGTTACATTGGTTTTGTTTGTACAAAATCTTTTTAATTTGATGTAATCAAAATTGTTTATTTTACATTTTGTGACTCTTTCTATGTCTTGCTTGGTTTTAAAATCTTTCCCTTCCCACAGGTCTGACATGTATACTATTCTGTGTTCACCTAGTTTACTTATAGTTTCCTTCTTTATATTCGAGTCATTCATCCATTCTGAGTTTATCTTGGTGTAGGGTGTGAGGTGTTGATTCAAACCTAATCTCTCCCACACTGTCTTCCAGTTTTCCCAGCAGTTTTTGTCAAATAGTGGGGTTTTGTCCCCAAAGCTGGGGTCTTTGGGTTTGTCATAGACTGTCTTGCTGGGGTCACTTACCCCAAGTCTATTCCATTGGTTCTCCTTTCTGTCTCTTAGCCAGTACCAAATTGTTTTGATGACCACTGCTTTATAGTATAGTTTGAGATCTGGGACTGCAAGGCTACCTTCCTTTGTATTTTTTTTTTTGCATTATTTCCCTGGATATTCTTGATCCTTTGTTCTTCCAAATAAACTTTGTTATGGTTTGTTATAATTCAGTAAAATTTTTTTTTTGGAAATTCAATGGGTATGGCACTAAATAGATCAGTTTGGGTAGGATATTCATTTTTATTATATTGACTCGTCCTACTCATGAGTAGTTAATTTTTTTCCAATTGCTAAAGTCTAGCTTTAGTTGTGTGAAGAGTATTTTGTAGTTGTGTTCATATAGTTCCTGTGTTTGTCTTGGGAGATAGATTCCTAAGTATTTTATTTTGTCTAAGGTGATTTTGAATGGGATTTCTCTTTCTAATTCTTGCTGTTAAGCTGTGTTGGAAATATATAGAAATGCTGATGACTTATGTGGGTTTATTTTGTATCCTGCAACTTTGCTAAAGTTGTTGATTATTTCGACTAGCTTTTTAGTTGATTCTTTAAGATTCTTTAAGTAGACCATCATATAATCTGCAAAGAGTGATAGCTTAGTCTCCTCATTGCCTATTTTAATGCCATAAATTTCTTTTTCTTCTCGAATTGCTACTGCTAGTGTTTCTAGTACAATGTTAAATAATAGCGGTGATAATGGGCATCCTTGTTTCACTCCTGATCTTATTGGGAATGCATCTAGTTTATCCCCATTGCAGATGATGTTGGCTGATGGTTTTAGATATATACTGTTTATTATTTTTAGGAAAGACCCTTCTATTCCTATGCTTTCTAGTGTTTTTTTTTTTTAAACCCTTACCTTCTGTCTTGGAGTCAATACTGTGTATTGGCTTCAAGGCAGAAGAGTGGTAAGGGCTAGGCAATGGGGGTCAAGTGACTTGCCCAGGGTCACACAGCTAGGAAGTGGCTGAGGCCGGATTTGAACCTAGGACCTCCCGTCTCTAGGCCTGGTTCTCAATCCACTGAGCTACCCAGCTGCCCCCTTTCTAGTGTTTTTAATAGGAATGAGTGTTGTATTTTATCAAAGGCTTTTTCTGCATCTATTGAGATAATCATGTGATTTTTGTTGGTTTGCTTGCTGGTATGGTCAATTATGTGGATGGTTTAACCAGCCCTGTATTCCTGGTATAAATCCTACTTGATCATAGTGAATGACCCTCCTGATCACTTGCTGAAGTCTTTTTGCTAGTATCCTGTTTAAGATTTTTGCATCTATGTTCATTAGGTATATTGGTCTATAGTTTTCTTTCTCTGTTTTTGACCTGCCTGGCTTCGGAATCAGTATCATGTTTGTGTCATAAAAGGAATTTGGTAGAACTCCCTCTTTGCTTATTATGTCAAATAGTTTGTATAGTATTGGGATTAGCTGTTCTTTGAATGTTTGATAGAATTCACTTGTGAATCCATCTGGCCCTGGGGATTTTTTTCTTAGGGAGTTCTTTGATGGCCTGTTGGATTTCTTTTTCTGATATGGGATTATTTAAGAATTCTATTTCTTGTGAATAATGTTTGGAAATGACCAAATAAAATAATGTTTAAAATAAAAAAAAAAGAATTCTATTTCTTCTTCTATTAGTCTAGGCAATTTGTATTTTTGTAAGTATTCATTCATAAGGCCTAGATTGGCATATTTATTGCCATGTATTTGGGCAAAGAAGTTTTTAATGATTGCCTTAATTTCCTCTTCATTGGAGGTAAGTTCCTCCTTTTCATCTATGATACTATTAATTTGCTTTTCTTCTTTCCTTTTTTTAATTAGATTGACCAGTACTTTGTCTATTTTGTTTGTTTTTTTCAAAGTACAAGCTTCTTGTCTTATGTATTAGTTTAATAGTTCTATCATTTTCAATTTTATTAATTTCTCCCTTAATTTTTAGGATTTCTAATTTGGTTTTCTTCTGGGGGGTTTTAATTTGTTTGCTTTCAAGTTTTTTGATTTGTATTTCCAATTCATTGATCTCTGCCCTCCCTAATTTGTTAATATGTTCATTCAGGGATATGAATTTTCCTATGAGTACTGCTTTGGCTGCATCCCATAAAGTTTGAAAGGATGTCTCACCATTGTCATTTTCTTCAATGAAATTATTGTTTCTATGATTTGTTCTCTGATTTTGGAGCATCATATTATTTAATTTCCAATTGATTTTTTATTTTGCTCTCCATGCACCCTTACTGATCATTATTTTTATTGCCTTATGATCTGAAAAGGTTGCATTAATTAATTCTGCTTTTCTGCATTTGTATGCCATGTTTTTATGACCTAGTATATGGTCAATCTTTGTGAATGTGCTATGTGCTGCTGCATTTGTATGCCATGTTTTTATGACCTAGTGTATGGTCAATCTTTGTGAATGTGCCATGTGCTGCTGAAAAGGTATATTCCTTTTTGTCCCTATTTATTTTTCTCCATATATCTATTAACTCTAATTTTTCTAAGATTTCCTTCATCTCTTTTACCTCTTTTTAATTTATTTTTTGATTTGACTTATCTAAATTTGATAGTGGTTGGTTCAAATCTCCCACTAGTATAGTTTTATTATCTATTTCCTCCTTCAATTCTAGTAGTTTCTCCTTTAGAAATTTGGGTGCTATACCATTTGGTGCATACATGTTGATTAGTGAAATTTCCTCGTTGTCTATACTCCCTTTTATCAGGATGTATTTACCTTCCCTATCCCTTTTAATCAAATCTATTTTTGCTTTGGCTTTGTCATATATCATGATTGCTACTCCTGCCTTCTTACTGTCAGTTGAGGCCCAATAGGTCTTACTCCAACCTTTAATTCTGACCTTGTGAATATCTACCCACCTCGTGTGTTTCTTGAAGACAACATATGGTAGAGTTTTGGATTCTAATCCATTCTGCTATTCGTTTACATTTTATGGGTGAGTTCATCCCATTCATGTTCAATGTTATGATTGTCATTTGTGAATTCCCTAGCATTTTGATATCCTCCCCTAATTCTGACCTTTCTTCTTTTACTATAACCTTTTAAACCAGTGATTTACTTTAAATCAGTCCCCCTGGTCTCCTCCCTTGTTATGCTTCCCTTTCTGGCCCCTCCCTTTTTGCTCCTTCCCCTCCCCCCTCTCCTTCCCTCCCTTTTTGTACTCCCTCCATCCCAGCCCCCCTTATTTTCCCCTCTCCCTTGCCCTGTTGGATAAGATAGAATTCAAGATCACAATGGATCTAGATGCTCTTCCCTCTCAGAGTTGATTTCATTGAAAGGTTTAAGTAATACCAATTAGGATTCTTTTCCTCTCCTTCTTATAAGAGAATTCTTCCCCTCCCCTTCCCATGTGTATCTTTGTATGACAAAGATTATTCTATTTATTTCTATTTCTTCAAGTATATCTTAGTACCCTCATTGATCCCCCCCATTATTTTTCTTTTTGTCCCCCCCCTCCAAATCATATTAATGCCTCAATCTTTCCCTACGAGTGATTCTTCTGGTTACTCTATTATTGCATTCAATTTTTGAATGTTACACATAACATTTCCCCCATAAGTTAGTATATATAATTTGATCTAATTGTAGCCCTTATCGAAGAGAGTTTGAATAAAAGAAAAAAAAACACTTTTCTCCTTTTCCCTTTCTTTCATATTTACCTTTTCATGTTTCTCTTGCTCTTTGTGTTTGGATGTCAAACTTTCCACTGAGTTCTGGTCTTTTCTTGGCAAATACTTGGAAATCTATTTTGTTGAATGCCCATACTTTCCCCTGGAAGTACAGTCAGTTTTGATGGGTAGCTAATTCTTGGTTGAAGAACCAGTTCTCTTCCCTTTCTGAATATTGTGTTCCAGGCTTTCGCTGCAAGGTCTTGTGTAATTCTTATTGGTACTCCTCTGTATCTGAAGTTCCTCTTTTTAGCTTCTTGTAAGATTTTTTCCTTAGCTTGGAAGCTCTTGAATTCGGCAATTACATTCCTGGGGGTTGTATTTTGGGGATTTAGTATAGAGGGTGTTCTATGAACCCTTTCTATTTCTATTTTGCCTCCTTGTTTGAGAATATTAGGGCAATTCTCTTCAATGATTTCTTGTAGTATAGCATCGAGATTTTTGTTAATCTCTGGTTTTTCAGGTAGACCAATGATTCTCAGATTATCTCTCCTTCCTCTGTTTTCCTGGGCTGTCACCTTGTCAGTGACATATTTTATGTTTTCTTCATAATTCATTAATTTTTTGACTTTGCTTCATTAATTCTTGCTGTTTTGCAAGGTCATTGGTTTCCAGTTGCTCAATTCTGGTCCTTAAGGCCTGGTTTTCTGCTTTAATCTTTTGGCATTCAGCTGTAATTTTTTGGTTCTCTAATATAATTTGTTGGTTTTCTTTTTGAACCATTTCCCACTTCTCTTTCCAGAGGGCTTCCATCTTTCTGATAAGTTCCATTTGAGAGTCTTCCAGGGCTTGTGGACAATTTTCATTTTTTTCGATTTTGCCTTTGTTTGACTTTTGTCCAGTATTTCCTCTGTAGCCTGGGTTTTTCCTCCATAAAAAGTTTCGAGGGTGACAGTTTTCTTTTTTTATTTCTTGCTGGGATTTTGAGGCTCCTGTGCACAGTTAGCCATTTTTTCTGGATGTTTTCAGTTTCCTCTTTAGTCAGAAATCAGAGTCTGCTGAGCAGGTTTTTTTTTGTGTATGGAGTTAATGAGCAGGCTCTCTGTTTTCCTTAGTCCTTTGTGACTTTTCTAGGTACTTTCCTCCAGGGGGCGCTCAGTGTCTGCTCTCTCTTGCCTGCCTGGTTTTTCCAGTTTAGTTACTTTTGGGGGTGGGTCCCCGGCAGACCTGGTTAATTCCCCAGGACCCAAAAAACGCTCCCTGTTCATTCCAGAGGGACTCCTGTCTCACTCCCTGGCCCCATCAGGCGTGCTGGCTCTGGGCACCTGAAGTCTGCTCTCTCATGTCTTGAGTTTTTTTGCCTAGCTGCCTTGGGGGGGGGGGTACCCCCTGCTGTCCTAGTCAGTTCAGAAGGGCACAGAAGTGCCCTCTCCTCGCTTCAGATGTGCCCCTTGCTCGTTTGTCTTGGTGTGTACTGGCCCTGGCTCTGGCCATTTAGGTGGGGGTGGGGCAGGCTGGATCCGCTCATGTTTGCTTTTGGGTGGAAGCCCTTTCCCCCTCTTATAGGCTGGTAAAGCCTCGATCCCACGCACCTTCACTGCTGATCTCTGCTCTACAGCTCCTCTGATATAGATTCTTAAGGTCTTTTGGGGTGATCCTTATTGGTGTATGTCGGTGTGTGTCGGGGAGAGTGAGTAAGCCACGTTTAGCTGGCCACCATGCTTACCCGGAAATCCCCCTCAGCTAAAATTAGACATGTAACTTATGCCTCACCTGAGGCCTCCTTCCCATCCCTCTCACTATAACTGAATGTTCTTACAAAACTATTGATATATGCATTCTCTGGAAACCTGAGTTAGATGGTTACTTATCGACAATTTGATTTATTAGCCTATAGAAAACTCTGTCTAGATTTGATGAGGTGAACCAGATCCATGGTACATATTGACATACTGATTTGTTAACCTATAGAAAAACTCTGTGTAGACTCAATGAGGTAAACTAAATTACCTTATGCTAGTTTACCAATTATTTGTCTTCATTGTGTAAGTAGAAACTTGTGCAAAATCCCCAGCTTACTTTCTCTCCATATAAAAGGAGATGTAATTTTCAATAAAGTGCCTCTGGTTGCTATCAGTGCCTCTAGCCCTCCTGACTCCCAATTGTGTCTGTGTCATTTTCCTTGCTGCCTTTTGGGGACCCTAACTGATTCTGTCCAGCTGGTATTTGACAAGGGAGAAAACCACAATATAAATGGATGTTAATGATCTGTTAAACACCCCGGGGTCAACTTTCAAATTTCCTCTTTCTGGCCAGGTTCTAAGGAAGGCAGTGATTGTAGAAATTGAGCATTATTTGAACCTAGTCCAGTGTGACTGGAAAACGATCCCCCTTAACCAGAGATTTAGGTTATGTGATGTTAGGAGCTTTCTCATAATTGTAAACCTAAGAAACCCATAGCTTTTACCTGAAAAGTGGCCTCATACTAATCAACTACTATTGTTCCATGTTCTTTTGATTGTTCATAGCTACTAGGGTGGGTTTAGTGGGATACTTTAGCCCACATCAATTCAAATATGATTCTAGATGCTTCTTAGCTATGTGACCGTGGTCAAGTCACTTAACTTCTGGTTACCTGACAAAAGGATTTGCTGAAGAAGAAAATGGTATCCTTGCCCAGAAAATCCCCTGGATAGTATATGACTAAGCAACTAAACAACAACATTACTGGATAAATGTGGAAAGAATGAATGCTGGACTGCCAGTCAACAGTCAATAGACCTGAATCCTAATCTTGGCTCTGTCATTTACTTGAAATGTAAAATAGATGTTTGGTAGACTGAACTCTAGGTAAAGTAGAATGTTTGTACTAGTTATACGTATAAACAAAGCAATCAACTGGTATTTGTTAGAAATTTACTATATATTGGGCATTATTCTAAGCATTACAAAAACAGAGAAAGATTTAAAAGTCCCTACTCTCTTGAGAGCCAAAGGCACCAACAGTCATGGGAACCTGAAAAGGACTTCATAAGATGATACTTCAGTTATTCTTCTGTCCTTAATCTGTAGAACCACTGAAGAAAACAAAGTTTGCTTGGAGGAAAGCTGGTTTTTTTATGAAAATTTGAGAGTAAGTCCAAGAGCATTCTATATCAAGTTAGTAGCAGATAGAGAATCTAGTCCAGTTTTTTCACTATAATCAAGATGTTAAATCTATTGTGAGAACTGTTTTTTATGCAATAGCCAACATTTGCTGATGGTTTAAAAATAAAACTCATCTAAAAATTAGTAAATCAAGGATTGTATTTGTAGTTTTACATTCACTGTTTAAATTTCATATTTAAAAACCTTAGCCTCTAGATGGCACTGATGTATGCCTTTTCCTTTCAAAGTCGCTATTTAATGACACTAGATATATACAATAGCTACAATGCTATCTAATATTTGGCTTTCAAAAAAATGTAAATCTATGGTCTGTGGGGATAGAGTATACCTTAAGGTATCTTACCCTTTGGGTAAGGCCATTCCCCCCAAATTTCTTGACCTAAATCTGAATAGATGGGTATTTTTATTTCATTTTCTAAATGGCCTGTTATTATTTATATTGCTAATAAACTTAAAAAAACCCTTATCTTCTATCTTAGAATCACTACTGTGTATTGGTTCCAAAGCAGAAGAGCAGTAAGGGCTAGGCAATGGGAGTTAAGTGACTTGCCCAGGGTCACACAGCTGGGAAGTGTCAGAGGCCAGATTTGAACCTAGGAGCTCCCATCTCTAGGCCTGGTTCTCTATCCACTGAGCAACCCAGCTGCCCCTATAAAATAAAATAAAAAAACAAAACAAAAAAACTAACCTGTGATTTCATTTGTTTAGGGAAATTGTGGTGAGGCACCTTCTCTATCAAAATAGGTCAGCTTTTTCTTGGCAATTTATAGCCTCAGATAGTTACACAAGGCAGAGTATATGATTTGCCCAGGCACTCACACGCTGTATGTCAGAGGAGAAACTTAAACCCAGTTCTTCCTTACTCCAGCTATGGCATGATGGTAATAAATATAATGAATTATAATCAGTATTACTTGAATTTTTGGAATCAAATTCAGAGCTTAGCAGGGAGCTTTTTAGAGACAATGTACCTAATAGTTCCAGTTACATTACTGAAGCGATCACTTCAGGTATCCTTCCAACTTAAATTAATCTGTTATGGCTATCTGAACAAGAGAATTTTGTTTTATAAAAGGATCTCTTATTTTATGGAAGAATTTACCATGGGAATTAAATGTGTTCATTTAAATAATGAGCTTCCTTAGTATTTTATTTCCCTATTTTAAATGATTCTGTTTCTAAGAAAATCCATTTTCTAATATTTATACATACCTTTCTTTGACCACTTGCAGTAGGTTAAATAATGGGAGAAATACCACTCTAAGTACTTAGATCAGCATTTCCCAAACTATGTTTTCTGTTTATTGTCTAACTATATGGAAATTTCAATGCTGGCAATATTTGTCCTTCTAAAGGTTAAATATCATACTTAGTACATGTATCATCTCAGAATGTGGATAATTATTGAATCAAAGATCCTCAGAGTTGGGATATTCTTTAGAAGCCATCAAGTCCATTCTAAAGCTGGCTACTGATAACTGGTATAAAACACCTACTAGCTGATCATTCAGCTTCTTTTTTTTTTATTAAAACTTTTACCTTTGGTCTTGGAATTGATACTAAGCAGGGCAGCTATGAGGCTCAGCAGATTGACAGCCAGATCTAGAGTCAGGGAAGGTCTTGGGTTCAAATCTGGCCTCATTCACTTCCTAGTTGCATGACCCCAGACAAGTCACATAACCCCCATTGCCAAGCCCTTACTGCTCTTCTGCCCTGGAACCAATGCACAGTATTGATTCTAAGCTAGAAGGGTTAAAAAAAGAAAAAAAAAGAAGCCATACTAAGTATCAATCCCAAGACTGAAGAGCAGTAAAGGCTAGGTAACTGGGGTTGTGACTTGTCCAGGGACACACAGCTAGGAAGTATCTGAGGTCACGTTTGAATCCAGGAGCTCCCATCCCCGGCCTGGCTCTCAATTCACTGAGTCACTCAGCTGCCCCTTGAACATTTCTGATTAGGGGAAAACCACCACCTCCCTGAGGCAGTCTGTTCTACTTCTGGATAGCCCAAATTGCTAGAAGATTTTTCATAAATGAAACCCAAGCCTTAGGTTTTTAACCATTATTGCTAGTTATGCCCTCTAATAGATCTAGTCCTCTTCCACCCAATAGCTTTTCAAATGCTTAAACATAGCTAGTATCACATCCCTGCCAAGTCCTCTCTCCTCCAGGCTAACCTGCCCCAGTTTTTTCAAAAATCCCCATTTGGCCTGATCTCAAAGCCCTTCACCCTCTTGGCTGCTCTCCCCTCTGGATACTTTCCAGTTAACCAATGTCCTTCCAAAACTGAACATGGTACTCTTAAATGTGGTGACTCAGGAAGATAACAGCAGGGCGTCTTAGTTCTGGACCCTAAAGCCCATCTGATCCAAATTCTCGTTATGTTACAAACGAGGAAACGGAAGCTGGGAGAGGTTAGTCAACGTGCCCAAGGTCCCAGAGGTTACCCAAGTTCTCTAAGTTCAAATCTGGACCTATTTGCACTGTGCCATGCTGCTCTGTGAGGCAGGCTAGGACCACATTCACTTTTTGACCCATTAAGTCATACCAAGCTCGTGGTCCACTACCCTCCCCAATCTATTTCTAGATGAATTGTTTAGCTAGGAGTACCGTGCTCATCCTGTGCTTGTGAAGTTGACTTTGCTGAACTTTAGTGTAAGGATTTATATTGATTTCTATTAACTTCATTTTAGATTCAGCTCAGCACTCTTGCCTACTGAGATCATAACTGTGGGACACTGGGTGAGTCACTTAGCCTCTGTCTGCCTGTTTCCTCTCTGTAAAATGGGGATAATAGCCTCTATCTCCCAGAGTTTATTTAGGTATAGGGCTAAAAGGTGAAATCTGTAAAGCACTTTGCTAATCTCAAAGCACTATATAAATAATAGCTGTTGGGGGCAGCTAGGTGGCTCAGTAGTTTGAGTGCAAGGCCTGGAGATGGGAAGTCCTGGGTTCAATTCTTACCTCAGATACTTCCTAGCTGTGTGACCTTGGGCAAGTCACCTAACTCCCATTACCTAGCCCTTACCACTCTTTTGCCTTAGAACTAATACTTAGTATTGATTCTAAGACAGAAGGTAAGAGTTAAAAAAAATAGCTGTTATTTTAATACTGTCATCCCAGACATTTGAAAATGTTATTAATCTCTAATGTATATAAAATATCCTGCTTTCCTCAAACACCTTCTTCCCCTTTATCCTTATTTATCCAAGGAACATTGCATAACCCCAGATCAGCATTTATGGGTTGGAGACTTAGTTTAAACCTAACCTTAAGTGTCCTGTGCCCAAATCAGTTTTGGAAAACTGTACTAAAAATAACCCCAGTAACTTCTCATTGACAGAGGAAATACACACACACACACACACACACACACACACACACACACAGTAAATGGCTTTATGGAAGTGGGAATTAATTCATTAGATATACCTTCCATTCTGAAGGCTAGATGCCAAGAGATACCTAATTACTACTCATTCATCAGGCATTTATTAAATCTTTACTTTTTTTCAAGACATTCTTCTAGTATCTACTGCTGACAGTATAAAACTAGACTTTCTTTCATCTCAAGAAAACCAGGGGATAGCAAATAACTTTATGATTACGGTGAATAAAGAGCAACTTTTGAGAAAAAAATAACAGTAGCAAATGAACATAAGCATGCAATGTTCTAACATAAAGGAAATTTGTATATGCCAGCAAAAATTGATGAGCTCACACCGAGCTGATGGGCTATAGTTGGGTATAGTGCAGTTAATCCAGATGGCTAAGAAATATTAATTGGTTAGGATCAGTGGAGGATTGAAATTAGGATTATATTTATACTAGGATATAGATTTAACAATGATTGTATATTGTTTTTAGGTTAGATTTCTAAATCAATCTACTAAGAGGAGACAGCTTTTACTTTTAGTTCCAACTTCATGTGACCTTGGCCAAGTCACTTCCTTCTTCAGGCTCACATTTTTCTTAAATTTGTAAAATGAGAAGGAAGAATTGGATTCTCTCTAAGGCCCCCCAACAATAATAATCTATAATAATCTATAACTCAAAGACATATAAATATCATTTGCTTGAAGTTATGAGAAAAAATGTTATAGGCTTACCAAAAATTAAAGCAAGAATGAAAGATAACTGAACTTACATATGTGACTTGCCTATAACTTAATAGGGTGGCATGTTCTTTAACATAATTGGTTTATTTCAGAAAGCAAGTCTATGAAACATATTCCCTGGGACACAACACTATTGACTATTCCCATGCTTCTCTACCTATAAAGACCTCTAGTAATGTGAGCTGGAGGGATTCTGTCCATCTTTTGTCTTAAGAAATAGAAATAAAGATAAAAATAGAAAAAAGAAATAAAGAAAAAGAAATAAAATAAAGAAACTTAAGAAATAACTAAAAAATTTCTAGATCTCTAGATCTAGTCAGATCTAGAGATCTCATGTGACCATAAGCCCTGCCTTAAGTTTTACAAAGAAAACATGAACACATTGCATGGTAACCACATTTTATTTTGTCCTGCTAAAGTAAGTTGTTGGCTAACAGCAAGCAAAAGTAAGTATGTTCTAGTGGTTGGTACTATAGTATAATAAACATTTTCTATTTGTAACATTAGACAAGATGAAATTTCTTTTGGCCAGGGTATTTAATTTACCCATGATGGTCTCCAAGAAGCCCTCACTTAAAAAATAAAATAAAATAAATGTAATTCAGAGAAGGTGAAAATGAATTCAAAGTAACAGTTAGGGAAATAGGTGTCTAAGACTATATTAAAAAATCCTTTGTTCAATGTATAGCAGCAAAATGAGAATTTAAAGTGCTTTAAGTCTGTTTTAAAAATAAACAATTAAAAATATGAAATATTGCAGTTTGTAGTCTAATTAGGAGACATTAGACAATATCATTAAT
Source organism: Monodelphis domestica (assembly GCF_027887165.1). Taxonomy (NCBI): domain Eukaryota; kingdom Metazoa; phylum Chordata; class Mammalia; order Didelphimorphia; family Didelphidae; genus Monodelphis; species Monodelphis domestica. Next base: position 210,041,089 of record NC_077234.1, read on the forward strand.
CTATAGCTTACAAAAGGAAAAAATAAAGTACTAATACTTTGTATTTAATATACATTATTTACATACTTTCATATGCACAATTCTATATAGTTTACAATAGTCTCTGAAGGGAAATAGCAAAATATTTATTCAGTTATACAATAGTTATTTCTTTAAACAAAACTAAAAAGTACATAAATATAATGAGGAAAGTAAATCCTACAAGAATAATTTTTTGAGGTATTCACTAGACTGAAAATGCCTTAACTCTGTTCCATGCCTGCCATGAGTGACAATGCCAGAGATTCCACTGCAGAATGAAAAGAAAAACAAACAAATAAATGTCTAGATCAGTCTCTAATAACTTTAATAAAAACTTTAGAAATGAAAGGGTTTTCATGTTTATCTGATTTAATTTTAAATATGCAGTAAAAATTATACTCAAGTAAAAAAGACAAATGTTTCTATTAATAATTTGTGTTTCTAGATAAACAGCCACTGTCTTAGTCTCAATACTTAGAGTCTGAGGACTTCAGGTCTGGTAGGAACTTTTAGGGCAATCCTCCTAATTGCAGAAATGAGAAAAATTGAAGCCAGAAATGTGACTTTCCCCAGTGTAGAACCACTAAACTATAGTCCAGGTTTAATAACCTCCTTCAAAGCCTAGATTTTTTTAACACCATCATCCATCAATCCAGCTACATCTTACATCATAGTTTAAGCTGAATTCTTAATGTAATGTTCCTTTAATCATACTGGTGTGTAGCACCTAGTATAAAATTCCAATGAGAGATAAACTAACACATCTGGCAATAACTGTTACTATCATATACACAGTAAGAAACTACATTTTCAATAGATAACTGTAGCAAGCATTCAACTCACCAAATTTTCTTACTAACGTGTCAAAAAGGTTAATACAATACAGCCTTGTTTCCATTCACTATGTCTCATCAGGTAGCTTCTTTCCAAACCTGCTTATTTCATATACCCCATTATTAATCTGTTAGGCTCACATTTTTTGCACTAATTGGTAGCCCTAAGAGTTAACTTAGTAAAATAAAAATAACTTTCAAAATTTTTAAAGAAGAGTAGCAAAACCCTCCAAATGGCATTAAGCCTAAATGAAATCCATACCACTTTTCTGATTTATATTAAAATAAAAAAGTGACCAATGGTGTGGAAAATTTTGTCAACTCTGTCTGTTAACTATGGGTACAAGATGATAATATCATCAGTCTTATTTTTTAATTTACTATTTACTTTGTTATATGACTAATGAGAAAATTCAAATCAGAACTGTTAAGTGGTTTTGTGGCTGTTTAATAATGCTAAGGAACATCACCTAGAGCTATTTAGTGAATTAAAGATACAATAAAGAGCCTTACTTTGCTCCTGTGACAAAAATGACCATAAATATAATCCTCAAGGGAAAAACGAAGAGCTTCATTCAGGACAATTGTGACGTGTTACAAGGTGTCTGCTTCTATCACCTACTGATATTTTCATGGAGCGCTGATTTGTTTTTAAGTTAAATGTGCTAAAGATATAACAGATGGTGCTTACATTTTTCTCTGTAGAGGGAATACATATGTCTATAACGTATTTGATGATTTCATGTGTGACTTATAAACAAGGCTATTTTAAGAGACATTGTTTCGGCTTTTCCTCTGTCAGTGTCATTATGAAGATGATACTTTTCCAAACTACAAAAAGCACCATGCCTGTACACCGTGAGAATTCACTACGACCAGTCAAAAGTCAATCTGGTTTATCAAATACTAATAATACCTTTAATCATGCATGTTATAGAAATGAATTATAACTGTTAAAAATTTTTTTAAACATCTCAATTTTGTATAGTACTAATCATGTCTGAAGAGATATTTAAATATAGCAACAGATTACATATACTCACAATGTGGAAAGGATCCTCTGCAGACTGCTTTGTTCAAGACGGTTACAAGAAACATATGACAGTTTTTAAAATCTGACTCCATCTTTTCAATTGATTCCATCCTAAAGGAGAATACAACTTCATTTAAAAGACAGTAATAAAATCATGCACACAAAGTATGAAGTACATCAAAGATTAAAACAAAATTTATAACATAGCCTCTCAGAGTTAAAAAGGACCTTTGAGATCACCCTATCTAGTTCATATGTAAACAGGTTCCTTTTATAACTTTCCTGAGATATTTTTCACAAAAATCTTTGTCTAGTTCAAGACTCCTCCATTCTATCCTTGTACAGCTGATTTTTTGCACCCATATAGAGTTAAGTCTTCCTCCCAAAAGATAGTGCATCAAAATGTCTTGAAATAGGCGCACTAAGATATAAAAAGGAAGGCAGCTAGGTGGCACAGTAGGGAGAGTGCTGGACTTGGAGTTGGGAAGACCTGAGTTCAAGTCTGGTCTCAGATATTTCCTGATGTGTGGTTTGGGAAAGTCACTTAACCTCTGTTTGCCACTAGAGAAGGAAATGGCAAACCACTCCAGCATCTTTGCAAAGAGGTCCATGGGTTTACAAAGAGTTGGGCATGACTTCAACAAGTGAACAACAATAATGATGTAAAAGAGAAGCAATACGTGGGGTAATAGATAAGAACCATAGACTGGCCATGGGACCCCAGGCAAGTTACAAAACGGAGATGTCCCAAGGCAAATCTCTGTAAGTTTCAGAGTAAGGAAAATCCTCCAGTATTTATTAAATGCCTACTATGTGGCAGGTATCACACTAAGTAGTAGAGATACAAAGAAAGGCAAAAAAATCTCTAACCCCAAGGAGCTCACAGTCTACAGGAGGAGACACCATACAAAGACTATGTGATGTATGTGAGCCAATCTCGGAGGGGAGGCACTAGCCTGGAAGAGGCCTAGAAGTCTTGCAAAGGTGGAATTCTAGCTGATACTTCAAGAAAGGCAGAAGGAAGAAGGAGAGACTTCCAGGAATGGAGAATAACCAGTAAAAATGCAGAGTTGGGAAATGGAGTATCTAGTGGCTGGTATCTCTGAATCTCAGAGTAGAGAGAAATAACATATCAGAAGCCTGATAAGGCAGAAAGGAGAAAATCTCTGATAGATTTAGAGATAAAACTGGAGTGGGTAGAGACTTAAGGGAGACCCATGAGGAGGAGTTGAGGGACTGCACCAAAGGGGGGGGCAGTGTCAGAGATGGGGATGTGCAGGAGAGATGTGCAAAGGTAAAAACTTAAAAGGCCGTGGCCACAGAGAGTAAGACATCCAGGATGATTCTGGGGTTGTGATCTGAGGGCCTGGAGAATGGTGCTGCTCTGACTAGCAGAGGGAAAGGTAGGGATGTGGAAGGAAGAGAAGACTGGAGGGGAAAGATGAGTTTGTTGTGGGCATATTTAAAGGGTCTACAGAACATTCAGTTGAGAGGTCTAAAAGGCATCACCAATGTAAGACTGGAAACAGATCCATCAGCATGGAGATGATCACTGACTCCACAGTAGCTGATGAGATTACCAAAGACACAGTGCAAAGGAAGAAAAGGAGAGAGTCTAGGGCAGGGCCTTGGGGGATGCCCAGGGTGATGTAAATGAAGATCCAGCAAAGAAAACTAAAAAGTGCTCAGAAGTGTAGAACAAACAGGAGAGAATAGTGTCAAAAATAATCTAAAAAGAGAATAGCATAAAGAAGAGCATGATTGACATAGTCAGTGGCTATGTCAAGAAGGATGAGGACTGGGGCAGCCAGGTGGCTCTGTGGATAGAGAAGAGTCAGACCTAGAATTGGGTAGTTCTGGATTCAAATCTAGATGCTGATACTTCCTAGCTGTGTGGCTCTGGGCAAACCACTTAACCCTCATTGCTTAGCTTTTGCCACTCTTTTGCCTCGGAACCAATACACACTAGCAACTCTAAGACAGAAGGTAAGGGTTTAAAAAACAAAGATGAGTGCTAAGAAAAGGCCATTTGATTCAGGAATTAAAAGAATAGTGGTAACTTTGGCGACATCAGTTTCAGATGAATAATGAAGTTGGAAGCCAGAATGTAGACTTAAGAAGAGAGAGGAATGGAAGAGAAAGTAAAGACCAGAAGCTGATCTCCATTGACAGAGGAGATTTCTTCACTGGAAGTTCCTTATACCAATGAAATCAAAGAAATAAAAAGTAAAATCCAATAGTTTAATGGAGCATTTTAATGCACCAATGCTACTGCTTTTCTATCTCATTGGTATATCGGATGTTAGTTGAGCTCAGTCCTTTATCAGAAAAATGTTCATTTTAATATTTTGCATACTATGATAAGGGAGAAGTGAGTTCTGTTTCATTTTCAACTGTAGAGTTATAGGAGTCAAAGTGACCTGACCATCCTATTTTCAGTTTTATTTTCACAGAACACAGAAGACACTGGCAATCTAATTCATTAAGATATTGTGAAAGTTTATAAGAGATCAGGTTTGTAACATATTTTCATCCTCTTAGCGTAAGGCACTGAATATAGGGTATAACTGAAACAGAGGCCAAACAGGCAGCAAAAGAGAAATGCCAGAAGGAAGAGGTAAATGGGCTGCTGCTGTTCTTATCTCAGGGACCAGGTTATTGGGAAGGAAAGTACTCTGCTATGCTATAAAAGTTGGAGTTGGGGGCAGCTGGGTAGCTCACTGGATTCGATGGGAGGTCCTGGGTTCAAGTCTGGTCTCAGACACTTTCCAGCTGTGTGACCCTGTGCAAATCACTTACCCCCCACTGCCTAGCCCTTACCATTCTTCTGCCTTGAGCCAATATACAGTACTGATTATAAGATGGAAGGTAAGGGGTTAAAAAAAAAAAGTTGGGAGTTCCTGAGATGGTAGTGAAAACCTGAAGACAAGTGAGACAACTGTTTCAATACTATAATTTATTCAGTAGTTTCCTAATCGATGAGCACCCCCTTAGTTTACCATTCTTTATCACTACAAAATGCTGATATAAATAATTTTCTACATCTGAGTCCTTTTTCTCTTTCTGCGATCTCTTTTGAAGTTAAATTCCCAGTAGTACTATCACTGAGTCAGAGGGTATGCACAGTTTAATAACTTCTGAGGCATAGTAACAAAATTACTTTTTCAGAGTGGCTGAACCAGTTCATAGCTCTACCAATAGTACATGAATGTTCATGGTATATAAATGTAATGGAATACTACTGTGTCATAAGAAATGACAAAACTAATGGTCTAACAGAAACCTGAGAAGACTTGTATGAATCAAAAAAGGTGAAATGAACAGAACTAGGAAAATAATTTATACAGTAACATTGCAAAGAAATTACTTTAGAAGACTTAAAAGAACTCTGATAGATGCAATGGCCAACCACAATTCTAGAGGACAACTGATGGATGCTAACAGAGCACAGATACTAGAAGCAAGAAGACAGACAATTGGGGACATGACTAGAGTGGAATGTTTTTGATTAACTGCAAATTTGTTATGAGGGTTTTCCTCTCATGGGAGTTGGGTGGGTAGATGGGAGGTTGGAGTGGAAGGAGAGAAAGTAAATGCTTGTTACTTGAAAAAAATGAAAAAAAAACAAACAACAACAAAACGTTGAATGTAAATTGGTATTGGTTTTTCTGACAGAAAAAAAGGTAAAGGAGCTTCAATTTACTGGGAAGAATGAATTGTTCACCAACGGAATGAAGGAATATGGTGTTTATCACTAATGGTGACTGATGGTGTGGCCTTTAAAAGAGAAAAGTAGCAAGTGGGAAATGAACAGCTGGCTAAAAAGATTTCACCAGAAGAGAATTTGGCTTACAATACTAGTGTCAAACTCAAATAGGAATAAAGGCCACTAAATCATACATAAGGCTTCCCAAAGACCACAATGACTTAGAAAACCATGAATTAATATTATCTATGTTTTATTGAATTTTGTTACATATATGTCAATTATTTTTAAATCTGATTCCAATCTCACTCAGGGTTGTCGTGGGCCATCATCAGGCCTGTTTGACACCTGGGTCCTAAGACAGAGGAATGATTTAATTTCAGCAGGTGAAGTGAATCTGAATTTCTAGTCTTCTCTTTATTTCCCATTAGCTGTTGTGCTTGGTTTTGACTCTACTAATATAATGTTTCCCCCAGGATAAACTCATTACCTGAAATCTCATCATTATGGAAACTGTATCAGCTTTGGTACTCAACACTTATTCCATACCCTCAGCTGCCTCTTCCCTAATTGGAGGGTTAGAGGGCGGAGAAAAACACTCCTCCTAAAACCTATCTTGATAAGGGGGCTCAGAAGTTGGAGCCTTCTTTCTGCTTGGTTATAACTCCACTAAGCCTTTTTCTCCTTTTCAACTTCTTTTGGTGTATTGTTTTCTCCCACTAGACTGTAAATTTCCTGAGGGCAGGAACTGCCTTTTTTTTTTTTTTTAATTTGTAGGCTCAGTACTGGTAAGTACTGGTACAATGCCTGGCACAAGGTTTACTGTATTATACGGAATGGTACTGTATTGAGTCAAACAAGGGTCAGGAAGAATATGTTTACTAATGGTTGATCTGGTTAAAATGACTAAAATCAAATGATAGGAATGGGAGACAGATCTAAGTAGATATAGCTACCTATACAAATAATGGAAACAATATTTAGATACAAATACTGTAAACTTATGACACTGAAAAAGTAGTAGTGGAATTAATCAAGAATTCAGGAGACTATGAGTAGGAAAAGAGGCAGAAATCATATTTGGGCCTTAAGATGAATATATATCAAAGATTTATGGGCAATTAAAAAAAGTGAGCTGGAGATCTAAACACAACTTTATAGATATCATAGTCTTGGTGATCACAGAGTCCTGGAATGTGACTCAAGACTAAAATATAGCTATGTAAAGGTACACATTTATATGCTTCATGGGTTGACACTCAGCTAAAGTAAAGAAGCTACATAATGAACCTCACTCCTGACCCTACCTGTATGGTAAGTCCTTGGTAGTTTGCTTCTTGATCAAGAATAGACTTTAAAGCCCGAGTCTGCTCTGGTAACCAGTTTTCCCACATATTTCCCCTTGGATTTTGTCATTTTCTAGATACCCTGGTACCAACACAGGTTGGTTTTTCAGTTTACTCTTCATCTCCTCCTGGCTTATACCAAACTTCCTCTCTGGGTGGGGAATGTTGTTTGCCCTTCCCACCAAGAGACTTGCCTAATTAGCTATGGATGACTCAAGGCAAGATATGACAAATCTGACACATCAGATAGAGGGGGGTTGGGGAGTAGTATTTTACAAAAAGGCGATATTCACCTATGTGAAAATATATGAACCTGAGAGGGAAAGCATGATATATATTCTGGTGATGTTCAACGGAAGAAAAAAATAAGTGATATTAGGATAGAAATATGTTATAGACTAATTACAGATAATGGTAAACAAATTTCTGGCTCAGAACAAAAAGTGACAGAATAGAGTCTGATGTAGGACTTGAATAACCCTTACATGTGCCATTGTACTCTCTCTGTAGGAAGTGGAGCAGTTGATCAATTCCTGACTAGACTTACTGATACATCATATTGGAAGTGAATCCGACAACTAAGAAAGAGATTAATGATGAAGTAGTGATGATGAGAACCTAGGAAGTTAAGAGTTCATACAGATAAAGAGAACACTGAATAGTCTACAGTGTATTCTAGTTTAGAGTTCAGAGATAGGTTATGTAAGAAAGCCACGGCCCGAAACAAAATGAATTAAAAAAAAATAGGTTGAAGAAAGATAATCAACCCTCTCAGGAAAACAATCACAAATAAGTCTGAGGGGAAATAAATGGTGAAGACATATGGCTACAAAGGTGCTCATCAAAGAGCTCAGATTTTTTTAAAGGATATATAGAAGAGGTAAAGGCAGGTAACTGAGTATGAATCCAGAGAGAGGCACAGTCCTATGTGAATAATGCCAGGAAATATAAAGTTCAACATGAGCTAACCCTTGGGATAAAATGCTAAGAATAATCAACAAAAAGGGACAGAGAAGCAATATTGGAAGAATCAAGATCAAGAAAAGAATAAGGACCCTTTTGGAAATAAGGTGAGATCATGATAAAGGACCCAAACTATGCAACTCCTAATTATTTTCCAATTGAGTAGAATAGAATGAAAATTGTTTTTAACAATGAAAACTGAAACCCAAGATAAATACCTTCAATGAGTTTGAGACTTCTGGTAATCTACATCCCAGGGCACAAAAAGAGCTTGTGGATATGATTGCTTAAACTCTGTGGTTGATCTCTGAGGAATTGTGGCAAAAGCAATTCCCACAGTTCAAGTGCTGCAGAACTAAAGGCAAGGAAATCACTGTCCTTATTTTTGAAAAGGGGAAACAAGATAGATATTTCACTATAGACCAGTGTACTTGACAATGGGTTCCTGGTAATATGATCAAACATTATTTAAGGTGTGGTTTATGAATATTTAGAAAAAGAAGAGATGAGCATTAGGAGTCAGCAGGGCTGAATAATAACAACATATGCTATTTTAACTTTACTTCTTGTTTAACACAGTTACAAGCCTATTAGACAAGGAGAATATTCTAATTCTAATAATTTAGTTAGATATCAACAAGAAATGTAATGAAGCTTTTCCATCGTCTCCTGTGAAAAAAGAACAGGGATGGAAACAGGACGGTAGTATAGTTTGGTGGATTCAGAGATCCTACTAGATCCTAGACTGTTGATTAAAGAATCTATGTCATATGTAAAACTAAGAGCCATTCTCCATTGGATTAATGGTCAAAGGACATGAAGAAATAATTCTCAATAGAAGAATTAAAAATGGTTGACATCTATCTGAAAGACCACTTCATATAATGAGAGAAATGCAAATGAAAACACACTGAAATTTTACCTCATACAAACTCCCAAATTAGCAAGATAATAAACGAACTTGTTGAAGGAACCACAATATTTAGCCTAAAGATATGGCTTACTAATAATGAAAACTATTTAAAAAATAAATGAAATGAAAAAATGAAAAAAAAGTAATGACTATTACTAATAATTATTAAACTAATTATAAACTAATAATTAAACTAAACTAATAATTTGAAAGAATGTTAAGATCTCTAATGGCAAGGACTGTTTTATTTTATTTTTTTCATTTTTTTAATTTGCCCTTAATCCCTAGCACATTAAGCATTAAATAAATTTGTGGACTTGACTGGTATAATAAATTGACAAAAGCTTACATTTACATTGCACTTTAGGGTTTATAAAATATATTTAGATACAATCTCATTTGATTAACAGTTCTGAGAGATAGGCAGTACACATAGGGGCTTTTAGGGACACTGCATATTATCCTCATTTTACAAAGGAAGGCAATGAGACCTAGAGAGGTTAACAGCACCAGCATGTGACAGGGCCAGAACACAACCCCAGATCGTCTGGCCCTCAGTCTGGTGCCAGGCTTAGAAGGTACGTGGCTGCCATCATCAAATGTTAAAACATGGATTAGATTTGTTCTCTTTCACTACACACAGTGGAGCACAACTAGAAAGAGTGGATCCCAGTTACAAACAGGTAGATTTAAGTCAAAGCTGTCCAGAAATGATAAGGAATAAATTTTCTGGAAGAGAGCCTCTTATCATTGGTGGTTTTTAAGCAGAGGCTGAATAAGCCCTTAAAAATATGGCAGACAATAGGCATACTAAGATCAGGGAATAGGCTAGAGGTTCTTTAAGGTTCCTTGCAACTTTTAAACTCTGTAATTCTTTAACAATCCTGTAAAACAATTCACATTTTTAGGAGAAATATCAGAATGATCATTATCCTAATTTTACAAATATGAAACAAAGTAGAAAAATTATGTTTCTTAGTTAAGGATAGAGTAGGAAGATGAAAGAATTACATACAAATTAAAGTTTCTGTGAATTTTAGTCTGTCTAACCTGGGTTTTTCCAAATCCAAGTGAAAAATGTGAATTAGCAAATGGTAAATACCTTAATGCTAGCTTTTCAAGTCCACCAAACATGCAATCATTAAACATAATCAAACAAAATAAAATGGAGGAATATTACTTAAGATTAGCCCATTACCATGTTTGTTAGTGCAAAAGCTTTTTTTAAAGAATTCTCTGCAGACTCTTCCTACTAATATTTAACCTTCTGAATATATATGTACATATAAAACTTAATTTAATATTAAATATCAAACAACTCTCTTTAAATAAGCATTAAGGCCTAAGTAAGTGTTTCAAAAGAAAAAACATAACTACTACAAAATAAACCCAACACAATCTGCTAAAACATTCAAAATAGTAACATTTAAAAATTGACTCCTACTTACTTCCAGGCTCCCAAACCAGCTTGCCAACGATCTGCAAACATGAGGACTAAATTTAGGACTTTCATTATAGCTTCTTTCACAAAACTCACCTGTTTGAATTAGACATACAAAAATAAACCGATTTTGACAGCTAGAATTTTGATCATTAGAGTTTATCCCCCCAAAAGATAGAAATATTTTGCATTCACTTTTTTTTTTAATCTGGTAGCTTCTGTCTTGGAATCAATACTGTGTATTGGCTCCAAGGCAGAAGAGTGGTAAGGGCGAGGCAATGGGGATTAAGTTACTTGCCCAAGGTCACATAGCTGGGAAGTGCATACATTTTAAATAAAGTGATAGTGAAACATTATCATCACTATTTACTGAGCACTAAAAATCCAGAGATTGGACTAGGTTGCCACAGAATAGGGAGACATTGATGTTAGCAGCACTGTGCTCCAACTACCCAGACCATTATCTCCTAGACACCTTTCTTTAAAAAGAAACAAACAAACATAAAAACCCCTGCCTTCTGTCAGAATCAGTTCTAGGATTGATTACGCAAAAGTGTGGTAAGAGCTAGGCAGTTGGGATTAATTGACTTGCTGAGGATCACACAGCTAGAACATGTCTGAGGCTATATTTGAACTCAGGACCCCCTGACTCCAGGTCTGGCTCTCTATCCACTGAGTTACCTAGCTGCCCCCAAACCTTTTTTAAGTTTTAAAATTTGGCAACCAGTGTCAATGCATTGAGACTTGCTCAATGTTACAAACACAATTGGAAACATTTTAAAACTATGCCTCCACCAAATATAGGAAATTGCTCTTTTAAAAATAAGAAGTAGTACTAACTTTTATAAAAGAAAAGAACATTTCTCCCAGTACATAACCATCTCAGGAGTACAGACCTTGGTGATTCATTAATAATCATCATATATCAAACCCAGATAAATTGCTTGATTAACAATTCCCATTGCTGCCTCAGTCAGCAAGTATCTCCAAATTTATTTTCTATACCTTTTCTCTTAGAAGACATCGGTCATGAATTGTAGACAAATATCTATAATGAATTTTAATCAGTTGATCTAAATCCTTTGCTTCTTCTACTTGATGCTGAAACTCCAAACCTGTACTGTGAAGAATCTTGGAAAAGAAAAATAAGAACTTTAACTTCTCAAATTAATCAGTTTTTCTCATCCCTGAACTTGTATCATTTTTATGGAATCTTTTACTATTTTCTCAAATTTGTTTCAAATCCATCTTCAAAACACTTAAGTTTTTAAATTTACAAAATAAATTTACTCAAGGTTTTCTATACTCTTCTATTTCTTCATGGCCATTTGACATAAAATTTTTTTGACATGAATGGGAAATTGCTCAAGATACATATTTTGCACAAAGTGAATGTTATATAAGCACATACAATTGAAGGAGGGGGAAAGCAGAAAAGGTGAATGGAAAATAGAACCATACTCACTTAGGTTTATAATGTTTTAAGAAATCAATCATATTACTTTATAATTATATTCTGTGCCCCATCTAGATTATAAACATTTTGAGGCCTGATATGTTTTTACAAGGAATGTTAAATGGTTCCTTTTATCTGAAGTAAGAATGAGAAAAGGAATGAATCAGCATAGGCCCATACCCTAGTCATGATGTAGTTATGTAAGCTGTTAACAAAATGCATGAGCTTCACTCTCAAGAGGAACATTCGATGAATTTGTTGTTTTACAGGTTCCTTTTGTGATCCAAACTGAGCAATAGAGTCTGGTTCGAAAAATGGTCCTTCTTTAGTAGGTGGCTTTTCTGCAGTACTAACCAATTCTAGAGGAAAAAAAGAAGGCAGAGTGGGTGGGAAGCTCATCTACATAAAGCACTATACTTATCATTACAGATGGTCTGGAATTCTGAAGGAAGTGGTTATTTGCATTTCAAAGGATGTACCAAACAGGGATACTTAGAAAATGGCAGAGAAAGGGGTTCAAATTTCAATAGCTTGGGAAAGGAGGATAATGAGAGGTTTCCCATTCTTCCATTATTATTACAGTCTTTAAAAAGGGAAAACTCATATCTGTAACTTCTCATTTGAAAAACAACCTTGGCAATGCTTCTATTAACATTACCCAGGTAGAAGAGTATTTGTTCTGGTTAAATTCTAAATTAAGTTATAGCATTTCAATTTTACTTCTACCTAAATATCCATGGGGATTTATCTTCAACTTAGCATAGTGAATAAAATCATTAATTAAAAGGCATCATTTCAGTGTTTGTGTGTATGTAGAAAATATCAAAGACAATATTGCAAATACTTTAAATTTTGACAATTAGCTGTAATTTCTTACCATCAAATCGTAAAACATCTAGACTATACTTGGCCCACTTTATTTGCAATAAAAGAAGAAACACCTGATTATAAATTTTTTGACATTCTAAACTTATAACAATGTCCACAGGCCAGGGAACCTAGGGGGAAAAAAAGCAGGAAAAGTGAATGGAAAATAATTATGTTTTCTTGAATCATTTGTAAGAGAAAGCAATTTTTTTTTGTAATCAAGATAATTATATACCTTGTAACTTAATGTTAGGCCATCCAAGATATGAACAGGGAGTTTCTTCTTAGTTGGGTCAACATTTTCAAAAGATATTGATAAGCTAAATAAAGAAATTTCCAAGGCTGAGTTTATAAATCTATTCCATGATTATCCAAAATATTTTTTAGTAAATAAAATATCTTTATTATCTTTAAATATTAAAAACATTCATTTTTGCATATAATGATTTACCTTTTTAATATATTGTCAAAGAAAATATTATATAAATACTTCATAATATTCCAGAAGAGATTCTATTTATAGTAAAAATATAACCAACAATCATCAACCTAAATATACACAATAAATCTGAAAGACTATGTTCAGCCCTGATTATATTTTAGAAGAAACTATAAGCTGAAATGTGTCAAGAAAAGAAAGTAATGGGATAATTAGTGCATAATCATATTTTACAAAGTCAGGAAGAGGCAAATTATGAAGGGCTTCAGAGGATTTTCTATTTAAACCTGGAGGTAATAGGGAACCACTGAAGTTTACTGAGTGAGGGAGAAATGACAACAAGGAGGTCGAATGGCCTCCAAGGTCCCTTCCAGCTCTAAATCTATGATCATATGTCCAAAATAGAGCTTATTAACTTTCCCCGAAATACCTATCCCTTTTTCAAATTCCTTTCTTTTTATCAGTGGCACCACTATCCTTATAATCATTCACATCTACAATCTCAGCATCATCTAATCTTCACTCTTACTTAACTCACATATCCAAAATTTGTTATATTTTATTGTTTTTATCTCTACTTTTTTCATATCTGTCCCTTTTACTCCACTAACAGTCACCATCTTATTTCAGGCCCTCATGATCTCTTACCTAGACTGCAACAATCTCCCCAAAGCTTGGCTTCCTTTAAACCTCTTCTACTCCAGTCCATCCTACATATGGGTTTCCTACTCATTTGAACTCCACTGGCTCCCTGTAGGATGTAGGATCAAATATAAACTCTTTTTGTGTCTGAAGTCCTTCACAATATGGACCCAAATTATAGTTGCATCATTATTATATATTACTTTACTTAATTATCTTCTTGATTTTCCCATTTCATCATTGTTTGCTATTTTATTAGCCTCAATGCCTGACACAAAGTATATGTTAAACAAATGTTTGGTGACTTATTGATACTTGGAAGAACCTTAGAAATCATCTAGTGTGAGTCATACTCACATCCTGAACATCACCCACAGTGTCCCTGACAATTTCATTCGGGGGCAACCATTTGGCACAGTGGATAAAGCAGGCCTGAAGGCAGAATGATTCTTCTTCCTGAGCTCAAATTCTGGCCTTGGATATTTATTAGCTATGTGACCCTGGGCAAGTCACGGAACCCCAATTGCTTAGCCTTTACTGCCCTTCTGCTTTGGAATCTATACTTAGTATCTATTCTAAGACAGAAGGTAAGAGTTTTAAAAAATGCAGAAGAGGTAGCAGAGTGGATCTGACCTCAGATACTTCCTAACAAGACCCTGGGCAAATCACTTAACCCTGATTGCCTAGTCATTGCCATTCTGCACTCTTAGAATTAATATTAAGACAAAAGTTAAGAGTTTTAAAAGAATATAGTAGGGTATGATGGACAGAGAATTGGCTTTAGAAACAGAAGACATGGGTTCAAATCTTTCCTCTGATGTCAACTACTTAAGTGGCCTTTGACATGTCACTTAACTTCCTTGGGTCTCATTTATAAAATGAAGAAGTTGGACTAGATGACCTCGAAGGTCCCTTTTCTGGCTCCTCTAATTGCATCATATACTTAATAAAAACACACAGGCACATATATTTGTGTCCCAAACTGAAAGGTAAAGAAAAATTGATAGTAAGATATTCTTTCAGGATCGATTACTATGAAACCTCCCACATTTTACCGTGAACTGTCTTCAGTATGACGTTGCCCAACTGCTTCCTGGAGTTGAACATTAAGAAAGGAAACATTCTGCCAGGTTTCTTTTTCTCTTATTTTATCAAAAATTGATGTGTAAAAGTCATACATTGTGTCTCCAGCTTCAAGTAGAAAAAAATTTCTCATGGCCTGAAGATATTCAACCAATCTAAATGGGAAAAACACAGACAAAAAACAACTTTTAGAAATCCAATCTCAAGTTCTAGAAGCATGAAAAATTTTGCCTTCTGTACTACATCAAATTAAGTAGACTAACAAAGTTTTAACAAAATTTAAATAGACTAACAAAGTTTATTTAATTATAATAAAAAATACTGAATAATGTATTCAAAGGCAAATTGCTCCAAATACATCAATTATAAAATAAACTTAAAATTTGGAAAATAAGCCCCTGCAATCTTTTGAATTGTTCTTAGAACATAATAAACAACCAACCATTTCTAATAAAAATCCATTTCCCATCTTACTTGTAATCTTTCTTTAAAGTCTGCATTAGATTTCCACAGCATTTTAGATACTGTTTATCAATATGAGGGTAAAGGCAGGACCTCAGTGTTAGTTCAAAAGTCTGGCACGTCACAGATTCAGATGATCTATCCATACAAATATCACCAGCAGCGAACTTTTCATGAAAATCACTCTGCTCCAAATACAACCTTCAAAATAAACATATAAATCTTGATTTCTTACTGCAGATGAATTATTTAGGCTTAGGTATGCGTGAACTCATTTTTGTTTACTTATTCTCCTCAGAAGTATCATAAAGTATCAAAAGTCATACCATGAAAATAGTACTTAAGTATGTTAAAATCTGTTGTTCTTTAAAAATTTTTTAAAAATTTTATTTAGTCAATTTAGAACATTATTCCTTGTTTACAAGAATAATATTCTTTCCCTCCCCTCCTCCTATCCCTTCCCGTAGCCGATACACAATTCCATTGGGTTTTACATGTGTCACTGATCAGAACCTGTTTCCATGTTGTTGATGTTTGTACTAGGATGTTCATTTAGAGTCTGCATCCCCAATCATATCCCCTTGACGCAAGTAATCAAGCAGTTGTTTTTCTTCTGTGTTTCTACTCCCACAGTTTTTCCTCTGTATGTGGATAGTGTTCTTTCTCATAGATCCCTCCAGGTTGTTCAGTATCACTGCATTGCCACTAATGGAAAAGTCCATTACATTCGATTGTGCCACAGTGTATCAGTCTCTGTGTATAATGTTCTCCTGGTTCTGCTCCTTTTGCTCTGCATCAATTCCTGGAGGTCATTCCAGTTCCCATGGTATTCCTCCACTTTATTATTCCTTTTAGCACAATAGTATTCCATCACCAACATATACCACAATTTGTTCAGCCATTCCCCAATCGAAGGGCATCCCCTCATTTTCCAGCTTTTTGCTGCCACAAAGAGCGCAGCTATGAATATTCTTGTACAAGTCTTTTTCCTTATGATCTCTTTGGTGTACAAACCCAGCAGTGCTGGATCAAAGGGCAGACAGTCTTTTAGCGCCCTTTGGGCATAGTTCCAAATTGCCCTCCAGAATGGTTGGATCAGTTCACAATCCGACCAGCAGTGAATTAGTGTCCCTACTTTGCCACGTCCCCTCCAGCATTCATTACTTTCCTTTGCTGTCATGTTAGCCAATCTGCTAGGTGTGAGGTGATACCTCAGAGTTGTTTTGATTTGCATCTCTCCCATTATACTCTCTGTTGTTCTTAGATTCAAGCATCTCTGGAAGTTTTTATTTGTTCTTCTGGGCTACTTGAGCATCATTAAAAAAAATTTTTTTTTAAGATTCCTAAATATTTTATTTTGTCCAGAGTCATTTTTTAAATGTTTATTTTTTTATTTAAGAATTTTTCTATGATTCATGTTCTTTTCCTCCCCCCTTTTCCCCAAGAGCATACTTTATTAAATAACAACTTTAAGATTATTACATAGAATTGATATTAGCCCTGGAAAATAAAGGCTACTTAAAGTGCTATGCTTTGAAACTACAGTTTAATCAGTGAAAGAATATAACTTAATATGTTATATAGCATTTGCCTAGGACCAAAGCCTTCAAAAAAATCTCCCTTTTCTGAACTATTTTCTATAAGGCAAGCAATCTACATCAATGTGCTAATGTTAATGAACGCGCCCTGAAACCTCACATGAGGTAGCAAAAACGTCAAATAATGTTGCCAAAAAGAAAACTTTGACAATGCTATTCTTTCACATTCTTTAAAGGAAAAGCTTTATGTACTTTGTTGTTACTGTTTTTTAAGAGAAAAAGTTTCACTTGATCATCATAAACAATTACTGGACACTGCAAAGACTCTGAGACACCCACTGTCACAAATCTTGGAAATGTGTGTTACCTTGCAAAGTTAATGGCCAACAAGGGATCATGAACATCATCCAGCTCCAGGTGTCTTTCTGCTATAGACTGCATCTTAATCAAACTCTCCTTGGTAGCCTGTTCTTCAGTAATGATATCTGCAAAGGAATCTTCACCATGTCGAAGACGGGACTGCACAGACTCAAGGAATAGTGTGTACAAACTTTTTCTTTCTGCATCTGAAGCACGAAAGAAAAATTTAGGATTCAAATTTGTTCTGGCAAATAAAGCTGACTAAATCATGACTGAAATAAATAATTTCACATTAATACTGGCCTAAAAATAAAGACTTTTACCTTTCAGTGTGAATGGAGAAGAATTTTTATCAGCGTCATGGCCTGTGGTATTAAATGTATTATGTAAATGCAACAAAATATAAGATGCTTTGTCTGAATAAATTTTCTCTGTACAAATTGTTCTAAGTGTCATCATTAAAATAAGCATAACTTCCAAAAGCTCTATGTATTTCTAATGGTAAAATGACCATAATTAGATAATATTGTGTTAACACTAGAGTCATACTTTTGTCTGCAAAAATTACTTAAGACAGCTGTCCTAGATAATCAGCTTGTCTATGGGGACTGTAGAGCAGTCTGAGAAGTGCCTGCAGGAAGATGGTTCATCTCCCTAGGGGGGTTGCTATATTTTATAATGAGGACCTATTAAATAGTCAGAAAAGAAGTATTTCTCCAGGTTGAATGTTAAAATGCAAGCAACAAAAAGTTTGTCTTTCAAGTGATTTAAAATGAAAAAAAAATCTGTGTCTACACTTTAGAAGAGGCAGTTCTTTTCAGATGCTGAAGGTTGATTTCTTCTTCACTGCTTAAATGGTATCAACAGATTGTGGAGAGTCTCAAAATATACAAGAAGTTCTAAGTTTACATGTAAATAGCTAACATATCTGTCAGGATCAATGAACATCAATATCAGCCAATTCTGTTTTTCCTATGTAAATACCTCATCTCATTAAGAATATTTTAGGGGGGACTGTTTAAAAAATGCCTTGGGGACAAGAATGAATATACTACATGCAAAATTTATCATTTTACTTGTTCAAACACTGGGCTAAAAGCTCCTAATGAAGACTGTCGCCTTTAAATAAACCATTTAAAACCTTACTATAACCACCAACACTGGCATAATTTCCTCATTTGTAAGGGGTGATATACCTCCAGTAGTCTTGGTTACTTGAAAAATGTAACACCATAATGTATAATTGGACAATTTAGATTCTAAAGAGTGATGTGAATTTTAAAAGTCTCCATCTTGGTATAGCACCCAAAAATTGTGCACACCCACACTACAGGGGCATGTGCTAGTCAATGACAAATCAGAAATAACTAACTGCCCATCTGGGCTGTCCTAAGCCAAGCTAGAGCCAACCATTGGCACTTGTGAGACACAGGAAGTGAGGTAGGGAACAGCCTCTGGAATTCGCTCACTTCCTGTGGAGAGAGCGAGAGGCCAGTTGGTGTGAGGAGCTTGGACAGGGAGGACTCCCGCAGACAGCTTTCCTTCAGATCACTCACGTGAGTTAAGGACTGATTCTTTCCACCTTGGCCCTTTGGGCCTAAAACTCCCTCTGCCTTGGTCAGAGGTTGAGTAGCCCCTTTCCCTTTTCTCTTCTCTCCTTCTCTCCCTCTCCTTTCCCTACTCCCAGTGTGATTAAACCTCCATAAACTCCATTCTGACTTGAGTGTTTCATTTTAGGAATTTCCTAAGTAAATTCCTTGGCGGCCATTGTTCAATATTACATCAATCCTAAAAAGGTGAAATTTCCACCATTACAGTGAGTGGCTAAAAAGCAGGAAAGTCTTTAAGTATGACTTGACGACTACGTACAGCAATATGAAAAGCATGCATTTTCACCTCTTGAAGCAGCTTGGTGTGGGGAACTATCTGAGCACTGCAGATTCTTCAGTAATTGCATAGATTTCCCAGCCATTATAATGTGCTTTAAGACAGGTTTGAGGAAGGACACCATGGTATGCTGTCTGCTTGAAGGAGCCTGGTCACTGCCCGAACTGGCACTAGCATTATCGCTCATTTTCTCCTCATTCTCTGTCTTTTCAGATACACTATATAGCGTGTAAGTCGCATACCAAAAGTCTCTGTGATTCACTGGAACATTTTTGTTCCTAAAAAGGAAATCAAGATAACTATATAAATTCAAAAAATCTCCACACCAATGATATAAAATTTAAATGAATGGAATGCACTTTCCTGACCTGGAATAGATTTATCAATCAACAAGTGCACTACGGCATGTCCCACTTTGTCTCTACAGTCCTAATCCAACTCTGTTGTTCTCTAGGTAGAAAACTAATAAGCTCCTTTACCTCCCACTGTGAGAGTAATTTCAGGAAATCTAAATTACTCCAGCACAGGCAAATGAAATTCTCAACTGGACTATTTTGAAAAATTAAACAGAGTTCAACTATTTATCCCAGTAAGTCAGAGTTAGAAGCTAAGTTACGCAAATGTAAACAGTTTTGTACTCAAGTGTGGGCTTCTCTGTGCAGAACTATTGGAAGTTATATGGTATCACAAAGAACTTTGGGAGGAAGGACTTGCTATTAATACAATAAAAGATTGAGAAAAATATGGAATCTATTTTTAGCATATACACCAAAAGAACAGCAATTTATTTTTATTAGGTAACTGCATAGGGACAATACCTGGACAAGTCAGAATACTTCAAATTGAATCTAATTAAATGCATTTCAAATACCATTAAATGACAAGTCTATTAAGATGTGTTCTCTTAGCAAAACCAGGAATTTTGAAAATAAAATAATTTGTTTTTGTCAAGGGATTACTTTTGGGGAAAACTCATTACATTAGTGCTAAATTGAATTGGGGAACATCTTTGTCTGTTCCCACCCATGCTCTCCAGGTTGACTATGCCCATTACCCCTCCACAAATATACTCTTAAAAATAAAAGTAAATATATTAAAGGCTACTGTCTTGTGCTTTGGTTCTATTCCCAAAACAAGATGCTCTAATATCTCGAAATATTTTCTTACTGACATAAAGAGTTTGACTTAACTACCTACAGAAAAACAAATGAATGAAGAATGGTAGTAGGGCTGGATTGACAACTCATATATGTTACACCAACATTAAACATGTCTGAGAGTTGAGTCCAAGGCTGAAAAAAGAGGTAGAGACTAAGCTGGACTACTTTTGGGAGACCAAACAGTGCTTTTAATACCTCAAAGCCTCTCCTTTAAATAAAAGATCATCCTTTTAATAATATAATTTGGGTACTGCTATATGGCTGTGAATTAAAGAACACTATTTTCTCCAAAGAACTCAAGTAATGGGTCACCTAAAATACATGGACAGGTTCATTAAGTGTCAATTGGCTATAATTGACTACATCACCAACCAATAACATCAGAAGAAAAGGAGCATGGTGGCCAAAAACTGGAAAATGAGGGGATGCCCTTCAATTGGGGAATGGCTGAACAAATTGTGGTATATGTTGGTGATGGAATACTGTTGTGCTAAAAGGAATAATAAAGTGGAGGAATTCCATGGAGACTGGAACAACCTCCAGGAAGTGATGCAGAGCGAGAGGAGCAGAACCAGGAGAACATTGTACACAGAGACTGACACATTGTGGTACAAGAGAACATAATGGACTTCTCCAGTAATGTCTTTACAATGTCCCTGAACAATCTGCAGTGATCTACGAGAAAAAAAAAAAACTATCCACAAGCAGAGGACAAACCGAGGGAGTAAAAACACCAAGGAAAAGCAACTGCTTGGCTACAGAGGTTGAGGGGACATGATAGAGGAGAGATGCTAAATGAGTGCCCTAATGCAAATACCAACAACAAGGAAATGGGTTCAGAGCAAGGACACATGTGATACCCAGACGAATCGTGCGTCGGCTAGGGAAGGGATGGCGGGGGAGAGTAAGGGGGGGAAGGAAAAGAAAATGATGTTTCCAATGAATAATGTATGAAAATGACCAAATAAAATAATGTTTTAAAAACTAAAATAAAACAAGAATTGAAAACAAAATAAAATTGAATTTAGGAAAAAAAAAGAAGAAGAAAAGGAGCATCAAATGCCATTAGAGAAACATGACCAGTCCTGTGGAAGGAGCAAAGAGGAATCCACTCTGCCAGCAAGGCTGGTATCTAAGAGAAGAGAGGCATACCTCAGCACACTGGCTGAGGCCTCTGGGAAGACTTATAGGAAGCTATAGACAAGAGAAGCAAGATGGAGAGGACCTGGCTGGGTTGTGACATACACTGTGCAGGAAAGTATCTCCTCAATGATATCATCATTTTTATCTCTGTAAAACTGAGAAAGTACTATCTTCCAACAATGTTGCCAGGATCCATGTAAGTAGAATGTGAAACAAAAAAAGTGTTATATAAACGTCAATTTACACCAAAGTCATACAACTTCATCACTGTGGGAATTCCTTTCACTGATTTAGATCACAAACCATCAATAATTTATCATCTTACAGAAGTGCTGGTCCATGTGAAATGAAAAGTTTTGAAATATAAAGATATGGTACAAGAGGACACAACTATATGGAAGAAAAGACATAGATCATCCTTGTAATTTTGTCTATTTTGGGGGTTGTGTCAAGATGCTGGCAGTGAACCTACAGATGCTTATTTCCCAATATTTTTGTTCAACCATAGAAATACAATTATTTTATCTACCTGTGCAACTAACTATATGTAGAACATTAAGTATAAGTACTAACTGGATAAAAATTTGTCCCACAATCATTTCTATCTACTTCATTACAAAAAGAAGAGAATGATTCAGACATGGCATATGCTTGTAATTCCCACTACTTTCAGGAGGAGAAGGCTGGTGAGTCACTAGTGCTCAGGAGTTCTTAGTTGCAGACTACACTTAATGGTAAGTGTAAGCACAGCACTAATATGGTAAGGAGCACTTGGGGAGAGGATGATTAGGGAGGAACCAAACCAGTTTGGTTTGTTAAGCTACTATTTTCTTTTTGTATTACTTTCATTTCTTTTCCCTATTTTTCTTCAACCTGTCTTATTTGATTTTTGAATTCCCTTTTGAGTTCTTCCACCACTTGAGGCCAATTTCCATTTTTCTTTGCAGTTTTGCATGTGGTTGTTTGGATTGGGCTATACTTTACCGACTCTGTGTTTTACTCTCTATCTCCACAGAAATTTTCTACTATTAGTGTTTCTTTTGCTGTTTACTTGTTTTCCCAGACTTTTTTTGCCTGTAGACTGGTATTTCTGAAAGCTGTTGGTTTTGTCTTCTCTTCTGATGGCTTTGCAGGGCTCTGTGCTATGAGCAGTTTTGCCCTGGGGCTAGGTCTTCACCTCAGCACAGGCTTCAAAGGGCCAAGCACTGTGGATTTCTGGGCCTCACTGCAGGATGGTGCCAGGGCCTGGGACTTCAAGGGTGGGTCTGGGGCATGGGATCCCAAAGCTGGCCTATGCCCAGGCTTGTTACCTGGCACTGTAGGTGGTGGGGTGGTTGGCCAGCACTCCTCTGTGTGCAGTTTTGCTTCTTTTTCTCCCTTATCTCATGAAAATCTACTCTCTCTGCTTATCTTTCAAGTTGTATTTAGCAGGAGAGCACCCTCACTCCATCTTGCTTTTAGTTTTTGACTTCTGTTGTTTTTAGGAGCTTTTTAAAGATTGGTTTGGCAGAATCCAAAGATTCAGAGTGGATTTAGCTTTTGTTGTTGTTACCATCTTGGCTCTGTCCCCCTCACCAACCCAGTTTGGAAAACAGAACCACTTAAAAGCTCCCACGCTGATAAAGTAATAGGATCAAGCATGCCACTGGACCTTATTCTTTCAGCCTGGATAAAAAGATCAACTCTCAAAAGTATGATAAAATAAAATAAAAAATGAGAATGATGATGATGATTAATAATTAGAGAGTGAAGCAGCTCAGTGGACAGAGCACCAGGCCTGGAACTGAGTAGATGCCAGGAGCTGTCAGATCACGATGTCTTGACAAAGTCACATGTGGAAGCCAAGAGATCACAAAGTGGCTCCTTGGCAGGATGGAATCACCCACTCAGCCCCTTCTGTATGACTCTTTCATCAACATCCATTATTAATGGAATTGACATGACTATTGTCCTCTCCCTAGTCTCTGAAAAAGTAATATAAGAGCAAAATGCTTGCACATTATTTTCCCAAAATATTACCAAAAGATCAGACTTGCAAAAACAAACCAAAAAGATCATCATGGGTTAACTTTTGCTTAGGTATATAATTCCTAGCAAAAGCTGTGCCCAAAAGTCATGCCCCAAAATCCCCATCTCCCATACACTGAAACTTATTCTCCTAAACCAGTACATAAATCATTTATAAGGAGAGGCCTGTACAATATGCTTTAGTACATCATGCCTCTGACTTGATTTACCAACCAAAACCCTTCTTAAAAAATTCCCTAACAAACTCTGAAAAATGATCAGTCTAATATTAAATCTGAATTGTATTTTCAGTACCCTTTGATCTCTCAACCTCACTGTTATGGTTGCTAATAGTCTTTAGGATTTCTGATTATCTATTTTTATTAAAGGTAATAAGTGACTTTCCTTGATTGTCTGTAAGCTCAAACTCCTCACAGGTTAATGAGAAAATTAAGCCACCTGTGACGAAGTTAATTTATCTGTTGCAAAACCATTGTGTATCCTGTCAGAATCAATGGTTACAACAAATAGTGGTAGTCTCTCAGTGACCAAGAATGACAATTACATTATGGTTACAACATAAGTGTATAGAATGATCTCAGAATGTTAATCAAATGATTTGTTAAAAGTTAATGTATCACTTGTCCAATTATCTTTATTTGAACACGTATGTTGAATAATGTAGCTGTGTGCCAAGAAAATGGGTATAAAAATAAAAGCTAAACCTGGACATGGCAAAGCAGCCACTTCATGCAGAGCCTTGCCCCAGGCAGAAAAACGCACAGAGCTGCCTTCCATCATTCATTTCCACCTATGCTGTTCCACCTACCAAGGACCTCTGGAGCTGCAGCAAGGCTGGACCCCAGCTCACAACAGGTGGACTTGGGACCAAAACTGGCTTCACACACTTCCTATCTGTGTGACCCTGGGAAAGTCACTCAACCCCATTTGCATAGTCCTTATCCTTCTGTCTTAGAGCTATTACTAAGACAGAAAGTAAGGATTAAAAAATAATAATCTTGAGACTGTATAAATGGAGATTTTGAACCTTTGACTTCATTCCTCAGAAGTCCTTGAGAAATTTTTTTTGAGAAATATTTTGAGAAATACTATTCTCAAAATTCTCTATCATCTCTTCTGAGTCTCCATGTTGGCAAGATCATGTTATTGATATTTAAGGGGATGTATGCACTTCCCATGCTCTCTTTCTGACCTGTGGCCGGGCTAAATTCAGGCAGTTCTTTTGCTTTAGTTACTATTAATAAAACTTTATAAAATATAATATTTAGTCATTGTATATTAATTTTAATCTTTACAAGGCCATTGTTCTATGATATCTTTCTATAACCACCTCCTCAAGGAGCTTGATTCCTTAAAAAAAAAAAACCAAAAAAACAGAATTGGAAGAGTTAACAAAACTAGCCTGGTTAATTAAAAACAAAGTCATGTAGAAACTAATTAAGCAGATGAAAAGTTTAAAACAAGACATCATGAAGCCAGAAGTGACAAATTAACAGTAGGTGTCTGCCATACTCTCAGCCTGTTGACATCCTTTTCATTCATTGAGGCCCATCTTAAATGCTCTCTCCTCTATGTAGCTTATCCTGAACCACTAGTTGGAAAACCTCTATTATTTTTTCCCCTCAAGTCTCATAAGTCATATTCTGTTTTACATAGGTTCACAGCCATAGTGCCAGAAGAGGCCTGACAGGTTTTAACAGCCTCACTAAGGTTTAAACTGCTTAAAAACAAGGCCAAGCCATTATTTTTTTCTTGATCTCATCAACAATACATCAGAGAATAAAATCCACATATATTTCAAAGATCTGTAATTTCCTCAGTGGAACTTTTAGTACAGGAACTCCTATCATTAGAGAGCACAAATTCTTTTATAGCCAAGTCCAAAAGAGTTGCCTAAGACAAATAATACAAAAATGATTTGTTTAGGGTTGAAGAGCAAATTAATGTCAGAGGCAGGGTTTAAACCCAGATCTTCCTTGACTCCAAGTACAGAATACTCTACCACACTGTTTTCCACTCCAGGCAAAAGGGTTTAAAGAAAGACATCATGACATAGGAAAACAATTACTGTTCTGTTTGCTTTCTAATATTATTAAGTTAACTTAGGGTGCTGATACAGTGGTTACTTTTGTTCTTACCTTTGAATGATGAATTCTTTTGCAGGATCAAACAAGTTACCATGTACTATCCATTCATCCACAGTCTGTAGGTATGGCCTTACAGTCTCAACCCAAAGAGAAAAAAGGAGGGAGACCTGATAACATTAAATTTCATAGTTTAAGTTTCTAGATACAGCAAAATGTTATACACTGAAGAAATACATATTTAAAACATTTCTGCAACTTATTTTTAGAAGTGATAATATTTTATAGGGCAAATTCAAGGAAAAATACAAGAGTCTCAGAATGGACAGCTGGGTAGCTCAGTGGATTGAGTCAGGCCTAGAGACGTGGGTCCTAGGTTCAAATTTGGCCTCAGACACTTCCTAGCTGTGTGACCCTGGGCAAGTCACTTAACCCCCATTGCCTAGCCCTTACCACTTTTCTGCCTTGGAACCAATACCCAGTATTGATCCTGAGACAGAAGGTAAGGTTTTTACTTAAAAAAAAAAAAAAGAAAAATACATGAGTCTCAGAAAACTAAAACAAAGGAAAAAATTTCCTTGTTATTAACTATCTGCCAGGAAAAATAGGATAAACTGATCCTAATCCACTTCCAAATAGAAAATAAAGACATTCTGGAAAATAATAAGCACATTTCCTTTATCAATATGAAATGATTTTAAAGACCTTGATTGTTTAATACCAGCATCCCCTTTATATGACTAAGAGAAATAAACAAATGTCAACTCAATCTTATCTGACATTCCCATGTACTTAATACTTTAATAAAAACTAAACATTAAAATAACCTTTATGATTATCCAAATTACTACTTGTCTTAACTTCTTTCTTGAAACAATAAATAGTCAAAGTGTTCACCTAGGAAAAATGATTTAACAGGAAATGTAAGTGGTATTGATATTTTTAAATGCCAAGGTTTCCTTACTGGTCTAGTTGTATTTAAAGTGAAATAAAAAAATCAAAATGATACACATGCAATAAAAAGACAAGTGCTCATTAAATCTCACCCACATCAACTCTGAGATTTAAAAAATGAATTATGAGAGTTCCCTTTGCATTAAAAAATGGACTTTTAAAAAGATAAAAGACAACTGGAAGGATAAATGGTCTAGTAATGCCTAAGGCTGCAATGAATTACAGAAAATGAATCCCGAAGAATGCTTTCAGTATAGTCTAACAGATCCCCATATATTCTTGTCAACAGATTTTAAATATTTTTATTTTTAATTACATGTAATAACAAATTCCTACACAAATTTTCCTAAGTTTATCTCCCTTCCTTCCCTTCCCCATTCTGGTGCTTTGCTAACAGATTGTAAAAGAACTACTTTCTAGTGCTTGATATGGAATCATTTTAGCACAGCCACCCTTGGTCACCTTGACTTATTATCTATACTATGCTCATTCCTTTCCAAACTTCCACCTCAGATTGCTCCCAATACTTTCTCCACACCTGCTGAATACCATAGGAGGAAATTTCAGTTTTGTGGAATAGATCCATTACAAATGTAAGTAACCTACTCTCAGCTAGGTCCTCTCTGCTAAAGGAAATCTTTCTAACTCTTCTCTAAATGATTCAATTATCCTGTTACAGATAGCAACTGTTCCAAACATCTTTTCATTCCACCCACGCTCCCCACCTCCTCCCTGCCTCAGACTTGCTTGGGAGACTGGGGGGTGGGAAGGCCACCATTATGAACTTCCTCTTCTTCTGAATCATACACCTCAAACCCTCAAATAAACGCCATTCTTTCCTTTTTGTTAGTCTTAGAGAGAGAGAGGATCACCCTTTTTGCCAATGCCAATCCCTCTACTCATATGCCCTTGATTCCACTCTCTCCTGTCCGTTTCAGGAGCTTGACCTTTAGAATATCCCTTCTCTCATACTAATTTCTTTTTTCTTTTTTAAACCTTTATCTTATGTCTTAGAATCAATTCTAAGATTTGGTACCAAGACAAAAGACTGGTGAGGGATAGGCAATTGGGATTAAGTGATTTGCTCAGGGTCACAAAGCTAGGAGTATCTGAGGCCAGATTTGGACTGTCTCCATGCTTGGCTCTCTATCTGCTAGTATGTCCCTCTCATACTAATTTTCAGTCTTCACTAATTCACTGTTTGTTTTTTAAGAATATTTTTTCATGGTTACACAATTCATGATTTTTCTCAACCCTCTTCCCTACCCCCTCCAGGCACTGACAAGCAATTCCACTGGGTTATATATGCATCATTGTTCAAAATCTATTTCCATGTTATTCATATTTGCAGTAGAATGATCTTTTAACATCAAAACCCCAATCATATCCCCATCAAACCATGTGATAGATCATATGTTTTTCTTCTGCATTTCTACTCCCACAGTTCTTTCTCTGGATGTGGATAGTGTTCTTTCTCATAAGTTTCTCTGGATTTTCCTGGGTCATTGCTTTGCTGCTAATAGAAAAGTCTATTACATTCAATTGTGCCACAGTGTATCAGTCTCTGTGTACCATGTTCTACTGGTTCTGCTCCTTTCACTCTGCATCAGTTCCTGGAGGTCTTTCCAGTTCACATGGAATTCCTCCAGTTCATTATTCCTTTGAGCACAATAGTATTCCATCACCAACAGATACCACAATTTGTTCAGGCATTCCCCAATCGATGGACACCCCCTCATTTTCTAATTTTTTGCCACCATGAAGAATATAGCCAGACCTTTGGGAAGGGAAAGATTTTACAGACCTTTGGGAAGGGAGAGATTTTAAAACCAAGCAAGACTTAGAAAGAGTCACAAAATGCAAAATAAATCATTTTGATTACATCAAATTAAAAAGTTTTTGTATAAACAAAACCAATGTAACCAAAATCAGAAGGGAAGCAACAAATTGGGAAATAATCCTCATAAAAACCTCAGACAAAGGTTTAATTACTCAAATTTACAAAGAGCTAAATCAATTGTACAAAAAAAATCAAGCCATTCTCCAATTGATAAATGTTCAAGGGACATGAATAGGCAATTTTCAGATAAAGAAATAAAAACTATTAATAGGCACATGAGAAAGTGTTCTAAATCTCTTATAATCAGAGAGAGTTGGACTGGAGCCAGCTCTGGGGCCGTGTCTCCCGGCCGCTGCTTGCTGTTGCCGCCGCCGCTACTACGGGTGCCATGAAGTTGGTGCCCAGGGCCGGGGCGGGTGCACTCCAGGGGAACCAGCCCCGATGAAGCAGAAGGAGAAGCGGCTTCTGCAGACTGTGGGTTGGGGCTGACGGCCCTCGTCTTCCTGCCCAACGTTGGACTGTGGGCTCTCTATCAAGATAGGCAGCTGGAGGGCGGCCCTGGAGGTGCCGAGGCGGTGGCAGCCAGAGCGGGGGTTGCACAGGCCGGCTAAACCTTGTGAGGGTAGCCATCAGGTCGTCGTGGACCCCTGGTGAACCAGGGCTTTGCTCACCCAGCATGTGAAGACTGCTTCGGCTGAACAAACAGAAGAAACCAATAAGAAGGTTCAACGGCTGAGATGGCGATACAGCAAAGCACTGTGGAGTGCTCAGGGCATGTTGGAGCACAAAGGACAACACGTCCATCCAATGCAGCTGAGGAAATCTCCAGGTGTAACGATTTTTCGTGTCACTGGACCCAGGCTTCCAACGCTGAGAGAGTGGGACTGTCTCTGTGCAACAATTTTTCCACTTCTCTATGCACAAGTGTCTTTGTGCACACTCATCTATACACCATAGATGAAAACGCACAAAGACAATCATCATCCTCGGTTACCGAGAGACTACTACTACTACTGAGGTATCACCTCACACCTAGCAGATTGGCTAACATGACAGCAAAGGAAAGTAATGAATGCTGGAGGGGATGTGGCAAAGTAGGGACACTAATTCACTGCTGGTGGGGTTGGAACTGATCCAACCATTCTGGAGGGCAATTTGGAACTAGGCCCAAAGGGCAATAAAAGACTGTCTGCCCTTTGATCCAGCCATAGCACTGCTGGGTTTATACCCCAAAGAGATAATAAGGAAAAAGACTTGTACAAGAATATTCATAGCTGTGCTCTTTGTGGTGGCCAAAAATTGGAAAATGAGGGGATGCCCTTCGATTGGGGAATGGCTGAACAAATTGTGGTATATGTTGGTGATGGAATACTATTGTGCTAAAAGGAATAATAAAGTGGAGGAATTCCATGGAGACTGGAACAACCTCCAGGAAGTGATGCAGAGCGAAAGGAGCAGAACCAGGAAAACATTGTACACAGAGACTGATACACTGTAGTACAATCGAACATAATGGAATTCTCCATTAGTGTCAATGCAATGTCCCTGAACAATCTGCAGGGATCTTGGAGAAAAAACACTATCCACAAGCAGAGGACAAACTGTGGGAGTAAAAACACTGAGGAAAAGCAACTGCTTGACTACAGGGGTTGAGGGGATACGACTGAGGAGAGACTCTAAATGAACACTCTAATGCAAATACCAACAACATGGAAATGGGTTCGAATTAAGAATACATGTGAGACCCAGTGGAATCGTGTGTCGGCTATGGGATGGGGGGTGGGGGGGAGAGAAGAAAATGATCTTTGTCTCCAATGAATAATGCTCAGAAATGACCAAATAAAATAATGTTATTAAAAAAAAAAGTGAGAACCTAATAACAATGCAATCATCCAGGACAATTCTGTGGAACTTATGCAAAAGAATGCTATCCACATCTAGAAAAAAAAATGTGGGAGTAGAAATCCAAAAGAAAACATATGATTTATCAGTTGTTTATATGGGTATGGGATCTGGGGTTTAGGTTTTAAAGTAATGCTCTTTTACAAAAATGAATAATATGAAAATAGGTTCAAGTGATAATGTATATATGTATAATCCATGGAATTGCTTATCAGCTCCAGGAGAGAAGAAGAATGAGGGGAGGGAGAAAACATAAATCATGTAACCATGGAGGGGGAAAATTCAAAATAAATAAAGTTTTTAAAAGTGAAAAAAAAGGAATATAGCTATAAATATTTTTGTACAAGTATTTTTCCTTATTATCTCTTTGGGGTACTCACTGTTTTTTTTTCCCCCTGATGCCTACAAAAATGCTTTCAGATCTATCCCATTCTCTAAAAAACTTTTGTCTTGACTCTATCTTCTTAGGTTATCATCCTGTATCTTTCTTCCCTTATCCTGTATCTTTCTTCACTAATAGTGACTTGGCCAATTAACAAGTCTTTATCAAGTGCTTACTACTCAGGAGACAATGTGCTAAGCAACGGAAATACAAAGAAAAGCTGAATGGTCCCTGTGGCCATGGCACTCACATTCTAATGGGGAAGCAAAAATGCAAAAACTATGTCCTGCATATACCAGATACATAATGTAGACTAAAGGATTTAATCTTAGAGGGAAGGAATTACAGGCTAGGAAGGAAGAGAACCAGGAAAGGCCTCCTACAATAAACCAGGGTGGGATTTGGGCCATGTCTTGAAGAAAGTGGGAGATAGGGGGTGGGAGAGGGGAGAGAGCAGAAGTGAGGGAGCATTCCAAGCCAGGAGGCCAACCAGTGAAAAAGCATGGAGGGGCAGCTAGGTGGCTCAGTGGATTGAGAGCCGGGCCTGATGATAGGAATTCAAATTTGACCTCAGAAACTTCCCAGCTGTGTGACCCTGGGCAGGTCACTTAACCTCGAGTGCTTAGCCCATACTGTTGTTCTGTCATAGAACCAATATTAAGTATTGATTCTAAGACAGGATGTAAAGAGTTTTCTTTGTTCCCACCACCAATGCAGATCAATCAAATTATTCTACCACTTTTAGTCTTAAGAGAACTGGAAATGTAAAGTTAAGTGACTCCAAAGATAGTCGGTGAGTATCTGTTATTAGAGGAAGTATTTCGCTTTGCTAACTCTACTACACCATGCTTAAATTCATTACCTTTCACTCTCAGTTTCTTATTTTTCTCAAGGGGACCACCATTTTATCTAGTGAACTTCGGTTCACTACATTCATCCTTGACTCTTCACTCTTACTTAATTCCTATTTCAAACCAGTTGCCAAGTGTTATTAATTCTACCTCTGCCTTTTCTCTATTTACGTCACAAATCAGCTTAGATCAAACCCTAACCAATTCTTGCCTGGACTATTGCAAGAGCTTCCTAATCAGACCCACTGAATCCATCACCCTCTCTAAACTATGCTTCCCACACCTGCTAAATTGATACCATTAAAGCATAGATCTAACCATGTAAATCCACTGATCAAGAAGCTTCAGTGGTTCTCTACTTATTTCTATGATAAAACACAAAATCTTCCGTTTAGCACTGAAAGCCCTTCAATCATCTGGCTTTAATATAGTTTTCCAGACTGATTATGAATTTACTACCTGTCACCATGTTGGTCTATTTGCTCTTCTCTGTACACAATAGTATGTTGTGAATAAAAACTAGTACACCAGTAAAGCTGGATGGTATAGTGTGTGGAAGGGAGTAAAGTATAAAAGACTCTCCATGCTTAAGGACTCCCTTCAAATCTTACCTCAAGTGCCACTTTGTATAAGAGGAATTTCCTGATTGCCCTTATTGTTAAGGTTCTGATCTCATATATTATAAACATAATATAGACATTTTATATTTAATTGTATTCATGTGTTGTTTCCCTATCCAACAGAATGTTATTATGAGGGTAGGAATTGTTTAATTTTTTCTTTGTATTCCCAGTCCTATGCTTAGTATGTAGGAGATGCTTAATAAATTCATAATGAATACAAATATTAGTATGAGTATTGCTAAATCTCTAAGAGATATAATGAAAATAGTTTAATTTCAATATGATTTTTTAAAATTGAGCATGCTTATACTATCTTGCTATATATCTCATCACTTAAAATTGCTTTACGCCCAGGAGATTTTATTTTTAATACATGTTTTGGAAGTAATGTTCAATAGGAGAAAGTCTAACAGCCTGTTGGGGTTGGCAAATGTTTTATATGTAATATAAACTAAAATACAAGAACATAGATCCTTACTGAGGTATAATTTACCAAGTCAGTCCAGCAAGTAATTAGTGCTTAATCAAAGTTTACTGAATGACAAAGTCAATAACAAACATATTTTTTATAAAGGAGGTGGTAGGCAGTGAAAGTGATATGAAAAAAAAAGAAAACAGAGAAGAGTATCAATGAAACATAAAAATATAACACAGAGGAGAACAGAAGGAAGTTCAGAAGGTTAAACAGACAAGCAGAGGTTTATTATTAAAGTATTAAATTGAATATATACTGAAAAATATAAAATGAATAGAAATTCACAATTTCATATGAAATCCTCTTTTCTGTTTTTTATTGACTAAAATATTCTTTTTTTCTATTAAGTTAAAGATGTAAGTTAAGCAAAAAAATCATTAAAGACATAAATCACCAACAATAAGTGTTAGAGTATTGTAGATTACAAGAAACATCAACCAATCTTTCTCAAGCAAAGGCTAATAATGCTAATTACTTGCAATTATATATCAAAAGAAGAACAACCACTTTTACTTGAGTTATTTTGGATATTCTGACAAAATGAACCTAAACTAAAATAAACCTAAAATTATTTATACCCCTAAAAACATTTTGTGGGTTTATTATATCTTAAATATCTCCCTATAGTTATAACTTAAATATGTGTATATATTTAAACTCTTACCTTATCTTAATATCCATTCTAAGACAGAAGAATGACAAGGTCTGGGCAATTGGGATTAAGTGGCTTGCCCAGGGTCACACAGCTAGGAAGTACCTAAGACCACATTTGAACTCAGGTTTTCTCAACTCCAGGCTTGGCACTCTATCTACTGTGCTTCCTAGCTGCCCCATAATGAAAATATTTTAAAGCAAAAAAAAAAAAAAAGATAGAATTTAAGAGATTAAAAGAATCTTAAAGATCATCTACTCTAAGCCCTTGTTTTGCATATCAGGAAATATTGCATATTACATCTGAGGCCTAGAAATATAATGTGATTTGCCTAATATAACTCACTTGTGGCAGAACTAGCATTAGGACCCCAAATTCATCCCACTATCCTATTCATACATGTAATTAATACAGTAAGGATTATAGTTAAAATTATATTTATAACCATATGCTAGAATGAAAGTTCAATCTTTCTACTTTGGAAAATCTTAGCCTCAACTTTTGCTTTCATTTCTGTTTTTGCCAAAAGAACATATAGGCTTAAAAACCTTTAGGTTTTTAAATTACATATCATAGCTTCAAGTCTCCCATTTATTAGCCCCATTAGGTGTTCAAATCTTTTCATACTTCATAGGATTCCTAATTTTATTGGTTTGGGTATTTCCCTCCAGCAATTTATTCATAACCCTCTATATCTTAGTCAATGGTCTTCAGGATCCTGTGGCTACTTTAGGATGACCCTCTTCAAATTTAAACAAAGTCCATTCTTTTTTGACAGGCATATAGTCTATCAATTAGTCTGGATCAAAAATTTTCCTGATTAATTTAATCTATAAGAACACCCTGTAACAAAGCTTATGGAAATCAAAGTTTTCCTTCTATTCTAGAGATTTATTAGTCTACTTCATATGTTTTAGACTAAACTTTAGGCCACATACCGTTTGCTCAGAGGCTTCACCAACATTGTCATATTCCAAAATGGCTTTGTAAAGTGTGTTAAGGAGGTGAGATGCTCGAACAACATTTCGAGTGTCAGGTGGTACTTCTGCCACTCCAGTGCTAAAAACTTTGTGGAGAACCTTCAGTTGTACTAGTCGAGGTGATAATTTGTCCACTACTATTGAAAGAGTAACTGTTGTATCTGCAAAAATAAATAAACCAAACTCAACAGAAAGAATAACATAAAATCATAAAATGAATCCTATGCATTTTATGGTATCAAATATGCAAATTAATCACAAAGCCAAAAAATATTTAAAACCTATAAGCTATAATATTATTAAGTAAAACTGAAGAATTATTTCAATACCTTTATTGATGACACATTTCTCAATCTCACTAAGTTCTTCTTTGAAACTAATGAAATATTTATACAAGGCCCACATGAAAGCTTGGTAGGTTCTAAATTGAGGTTCAGTAGACTTCTTAGGTGTGGAAGTATTTCCAAGTAATGTACTTTCTGAACTGTGCCCCATTACTTCATCAATGAACTTCTGTAGTCTAAACACAACTTGGCCATATGCTGCTATTTGCTCCAGCACCGATCTTAAACAGTTCTGTAAAAGTATTTCATAATTAAATTAGTGTCTCTCAGAACCAGAAATCTCAAATTTCTATCCAGCAAAATAAAAATTTGATTGTTACAAAGTAAAATAAAATACTTAAGAGTATGATTTTAATTGTAATCCAGAATATTTTGTAAAAGAAAAAGTTAGAATGAATACTGAAATTTCACATCCAAGGGTAATATATATAAAAAAACACTTGTAATGCTACATTCCAACAAACTATGTTTTTTACCTTTTTTTTTTAAACAGAGACATCAAAGGGAGCTAGTGTAACTTAATGGGAATGTTTTAAAGGTAATCAATACAATTATTGTATTTTGTATTGTATTGTATTGTATTGTATTGTATTGTATTGTATTGTATTGTATTGTATTGTATTGTATTGTATTGTATGCTTTTGGGTAATACCAAGACCTGGGACCAGAAAGCATTACATTTAAGCATGTAAAAGAATATTTATGTAGTCCAATACCCTCAATTTTTCAAGTGAAAATTTGAAACCTAGAAAGATTAGGAAAGTCAAGAAAACTAAGTAGGTATTTTGCCTCTTTTCTCTCTCCCTACCCTAGCTACTTTTCTTATTACCCTTAAGTATTATTATAAATTTATATTCTAAGTTATAGCTCATTTGTGTCTTTAGTGCAAATTGGCTTTATCAAAGTGTTTCTCGTATAACTTATGTTGCAGAACAAAAGTTCTGTCACCTGGCACATACAATGGATCATTACTGTAGTGTTGAATCTACATATTTGCCCTAAGATTTTTGTGAGTCACAAAGAAAGAAAAACCATCCTCTTTGAATAGCATTCTTATTTAGGCACCAAAAAGACTACATCAATTAATAAAAGTCATAACAAATAATCACTTCTAATTTTTAATCCATTGTACTTTAGACTTGTTTATAGTTCACAAAAACCACTTAAAGCTCAGGATGGAACTACTTTAAACAAATAAAGGGAAGAAAAGGTGTATTTATTAAAATTACTTACATGTGTCAAGTGAGTTACTACAATATTATTTCTCACAGTAACTTTCCCATCATTTAACTGAAATATGAAAAGTTTTTTTACCCCTGAAAGTAACCTGTAATAAAGGAAAAAAAGAGAATATACTTAAAATCTAAAAAAAAAAAAAGTCTTTCACAGGAATATCTGAAAGGTTTCCTTAAAAGAACTCCTGATTTAAGAAAGGTAATTTTTAAAATCAGAAAATGAAATGAAATATATCAAATGTGCACATCTGATCCCCATAAAAATTTTCTAACCACAAAAAATGAAAGCATTTCTATCAGCTGGTGTTCTGACTCAAAAGAAACAGGTATATTCTTCAAAACCTGATCAACAACTTTTTGCAATTAGCTCTTTCCAAATTTAATATCAACCTGAGAATGCTGATGAATACAATAAACCTAAAGTAAAACACTATTAATATTATGGAGTACATTTTCTATTTTTACTTATGTATACCTGTAATCACGTGCCAGTTTTTATGATTATTGTCAAGCTAATAAATATAGCTGCGATTATGTTTCTTTGAAATTTATCGATCTCTGTACCCTTCTATTATCTCTGTTTCTAGTACTTGAATTCTCTCATACTTTCACTTTGTACTGACCTGAGTATTAAAGCTTTCATAATAGCTAATTTCTAACTTGAATGTGTAATAACATCAAAATAATTACCCTTTAGTAAACTCAGTGGATACAGGGCTAGGATTCAAAAGGAACTAAAGTTCAAATTCATCTCTGATACCAATCAGACTGTGTGATTTTGGGGCAAAGCAATTGATTTCTATTTGTCTCAGACAATCCCTAGGATTTACTTAGCTAAGTAGGTAATTCTCCTATGTAACTTGGGGAAATCTTAGATCATGCTCCTTATAGTGCATAAATTAGAGCTCATTTGTGTCTTTAGTGGAAATAGGTCTTACCAAAGTGTTTCTCGTATAACCTGTGTTTCAGTAACAAAGGTCCTGTCATCTGGCACATACAATGGGTCACTACTGTACAAGTGCTGATCCCTAGAAAGATCATAAACATCTACTGTTAACATAAAATGTTTCTGTTAAAATAAGGTAGGAGTCATTCTTTTATACTTTAGGAGCCACCTAGTGGTGATAATCAGTGAACAATAAGCAAATAAATAGTGACAATTATAATTTTAATACATTTCCAGAATCACAATCATAAACCAATAAGCATACTTTAAAAAAACCATTTAAAAAGACAGAATGATGGTTTTTCTTTATAATCAAAATAAAAAAAAACTTTATTCTATCTTCACTGCTTTTTCCTTTCAAAAACTAAACTAAACCAAACCTTTGTTCTCATTCTATGCTTTTGGCTAATTTTGTTTATTCATTTATTTTTTACCAATTACCACATAAATTTCCACATAAGTTTTCAAATTGGCTCCTTCCTGTCCCCTCCTGGAGCTGCTAAGC
This sequence comes from Monodelphis domestica, assembly GCF_027887165.1. Taxonomy (NCBI): domain Eukaryota; kingdom Metazoa; phylum Chordata; class Mammalia; order Didelphimorphia; family Didelphidae; genus Monodelphis; species Monodelphis domestica. The sequence goes on from NC_077234.1 coordinate 210,078,183, forward strand.
AATTCAACCTGGGTTATACATGATTATTATACAAAACATTTCCATATTGTTCACATTCTATGCTTTTGGAACATATTGATATAAATCATGGTGGAGAAGGGGCCCACTTTCTTATCAGCACTAGCAACAATTGCATTTTATTTTTATATTCACACTTAGCACAGTACCTAGCACATAGTAGGTGTTTAAGGTAAAATAAGCCAATAAAATAATCTATATATTGAATTATAAGAGATAAATGATGAGAATCCAAAACTTAAGTTAAAATTTTAAAGTAATTCAACCAAGTATCCATTTCAGAAAAGCACTACCTTTGTAGAGCAAAACAACTTACTTAAAATGTAAAGGAGTTTAATAAGAACCATCCAATTCAAAGTTAATTCCATCATTATTTTTATTTTCTTACCAAACAGAAGATAAATTGGAGTGTAGATGCAAACTATGAGAGAAACGTGATGGTCTGGCTGTCCAATACTGAAGGACAACATGCTGCTCCAACCAACTTCGTGCATCTGGTTCACTTGCTAGAAAGATATTGGAGAAATGAATTTTCTACAATAGCAACTATATTATCATTTAAGTGTACAACAATAAATGATTCTTTTTTTCAAACCCTTACTTTCTGTCTTAGAATCAATAATGTGCATTGGTTTTAAAGCAGAAGAGTGGTCAGGGCTAGGCAATGGGGGTTAAGTGTCTGAGGCCAGATATGAACCTAGGACCTCCTGCCTTTAGATCTGGCTCTCAATCCACTGAGCCATCCAGTTGCCCCTCAATGATTCTTACTAAGAATAATAACAGGCATATAATGCTTTAAAATAAAATTTGAAAAGTACTTTATGACTTGGCTACTCTCAGCAATGCAATGATCTGGGACATCCTGAAAGACTTATGACGGGGAATGCTATTCACTTCCAGAGAAAGAACTGTTGGAATCATTAGTATATTTATGCTTTTATTTGGGGGTTTTGGTTATGTATGAATGTGCTCTTACAAAATGTGCTTTCCATGACAATAAAAAGATGAAAAAAAAAGAAAAAAGAAAAGTACTTTATGTGATGGAGTCTCCCAACATGTCAGATAGGTACGGCAGATATTAACATACTCATTTCATCAATGAGGAAGCTCAGATTCAGAGAGTTTAAATATCTGGCCCATTCACAAAGCTAAAAGTAGCTGGATAAGAGGCAGGATATGAGCCCAAGTGTTCCTGACTTCAAGTCTGAGTACGCATGACACCACAACATCTAAAAACCACATGGACAATTAAAAATAAGAGTCATGTTCTATAACATATGACAGCTACTTACTATGTTCTAATGGTCTCAGCTGCTAAATTTAGTGCTTTTTCTTCTTTCTCATCTCTCCTATTTACTCTGTAGCATTTGATATTGTTTACCCTTTTTTGACCTCCTCTTCTGTGGCTTGATATGCATTAGTCTTGGTTCTCTTTCTACCTGTCTGGAAGTTCCTTCTCTATGGTATTTGTTTGATCATCCTCTTCTTCCTATCTTCTATGGGGATCCTGGGTTCTCTTTTCTTCTCTCCACACTCTTTCTCTTCATTAACTCTCACAGGTTCAATGATCATCTTGATGCAGACAATTTCCAAATTTATATATTCAGCCCCAATCTCTTTCCTGAATTCTCACATTACCAAATGCCTGAACATCTCCACCTAGATGTCCCATAAGCATGCCCAATTCATCATGCCCAAAACATAACTCATTATATTTCTCTCAAAAAACTATCCTTCTTTCAAGCTACTCTATTTCTATAGGCAATGTTTTTAGTTAGCCAGGATTCAAAAACCTTGGAGTCACTTAATTTTTCCTTCTCCTTCAACTCCCATATCTAATTAGTTGTTCAGTTTTTATAATCTTACCTCTAGTAAAAGTATCTTATATTTCTCTCCTTCCCTTTATTTATAGAGCCTAGCCTCAGACCCTCCTCTCTTCTCACTTGGGCTATAGCAACAATTTCTGAAATGGTTATGTCTCCCTTCTCTCTTCCTCTTCAAGCTATCCTCTGTATAACTGCTAAATAGAAATATGTAAAACAAGGATTTTATCATGTCACTGCCATACATTCAAAGATCTTCGATTGCATTCTATTTCCTCTAAAATAAAATACCATCTCCTCAGTCTAACACTTGAAGTCATCTACAATCTGCTTCTTGCCTACTCTTCCAGTATTATTTCATATGATTTTCTTTTATATACTCCTCAATCCAATTAAAATAGTCTGCTGGTTGAAGCTCATACATCTACCTCTTACCTCCATGACTTTGCACAAATGGTCTCCCATGTCTGGCATGCATTCCTCCTTCACATTCACTTCTCAATCTGAACTGTTGCCTCAAAATGGATAACTTTCCACTGGATTTTAAACTTAGGATCTTCTGTATGTAAAGCAGATTTGTCGATGACAACATCGAAGCCAGTCACAAGGCTAAAACATCTGACTCATCTATGCTCCTTTGCTCTACCTTCATCTAATCAAATTCTAAATCCTATCATTTTCATCTCCATAAAAGTAACCATTTCCTTCCCACCACCATCACTATAGTCCAGTCCATTTTTACCTATGTTGCTGAAATATCTTCCTACCTTGTTTCGTGCCCTCCAGTCTCCTCCATTTCCTATCTATTCTATACAATGTTTTGAGTTAATCTTATTGTAACTGAACATATCTCTGAAATAGTCTATGTGTTTTGCTTAACTGAACTTCTTTGTTACAAACAAGATCCAAGAGTGGAGAAAGGGGAGAGATATTGAGGTGTGAAAGCAATGTTTAAAAAAAAAGTTAACATCACATTTTTTCAAAAAAGGTTAAAAAAAAAATCTCATTTGCTCCATGCCTTTGCCATAAAAGCTTCAATGATTTTCTATTACCTACTTTCCCTAAGTCCATTAAGACAAGTTTCATAGGCCTTGCATAATTTGGCCCCAATTTACATTTCTCTAGTTTTATTCCCTATTATTCCTCTACACAAACTTTATATACCAAACTATTGCTATGTTAATATGTCTTTCATTCTTTGTGCCTATTTCCTCCAACCAGGAAATCCAGCTTCAAAAACTGTTTATTTCGAGATAGAGTTCAAATGTTCTCTTCTATCAAGACTACTTTTTCTTTCTCTCAGCCTGTGAGCTCTAAGACGTCAGGGACCATGTTTTAATCTCTCCTATCTATGTATTCAACAAATATTTTCTGAATGAATGCTGAATTGTAATAATTTTTCAATCCAATCTAGAAAGGCTAATAAAAATGGAAATACTAATGTGTAAAGGGAACCCCCTCCCCACTGGGGTGGTCCAACCTAGGTCTCTGTGCTGCATGACTAGACATTATATAAAGGCACAGGTGACATGTCCGGGCCAAAGAAAGGAAAGGGGGGGGGGGGGGGAGGTTTCCGGTGGTGCTCTCTCTATTTCCTTGAATGGCAGCAGTGGAGGACAATGGAGAGAGATAGCCATATAGAGAGGCACGTGGTTAGAATTAGATTAGAAATAGGCTTTAATCTCTACCTATCTGCTTTATCTATTTCAAGTGAGTATTAATAAACTCTATGGAAACTAAAAACCAGAAGTTTTTAATTTAACTTTAACAATAAGAGTTAGGAAATTCTAGTGCTAGCTTTGCCATGAGCTAGTTAGAGCAAGTCATTAGGCTTATTCTCCAGGTCTTACTTTTCTCATCTATAAAATGAATGAGTTGGAAGAAATGGTCTTTTAGGCCCATTTTAGTTAAAAGTAATATGATTATATGACAAGTTAAAGTAGATACTGAACTAATTTTGTTTTTGTTTAAATCTTAACGAATCCAATCTAACCTAGAAAAATTCAATTTTGAATTTTGGGCCACCTTTCTCCTAAAATGAGAAAGTTTAAGGCTAAAGGAAAATTTACATATTTATATACTAATTATTATTTTTTTAAATTCTTATCTTCTGTCTTAGAACTGATACTAAGTATTGGATCTAAGGCAAAAGAGTGGTAAGGACTAGGCAATTGGGGTTATTGTGAACCCTCCCAGGGTCACATAGCTGGGAATAATGAGAGACCATATTTGAACCCAGGACCTCTTATCTCCAGACCTAGCTCTCTATCCACTGAGCCATCTAGCTGTCCCCTCATTAATATTAATTATGAAGTGCTGCTTTTAAGACACTAGTTAAAGGTTGCTTAACTGCTTAAAAGGAGCTTTTGAAAATATGAGGAAATATATGAATCTGACATGCATTTTCTCAATTTTCAATTTCAATATTTTGTTAGGTATCTCTATTAGAGATAGCATTTCCAACTTTACTCTACCTTTCCAACTGACATGAGGAACTATTTTCTTATTTTGATCTTGTTCTTCTAATGGTGTTCTATCGACTTGAATCCCAGAGTCTTCTCTACTAAGAGGTTGTTGATCATCATCATTTTCACTTTCTTCAGACCAATTCTATCAAATAAGTAATAGAGATTATTTTAGTAAAGAGTAAGAAAACTATAGCTAAACAAAAGAGAATTCATTTGAGAATATACCAAAAGTAAGAACTTTGCTAATACTACTGCTTTTTTTTCTTAAAGTCCATCAAAGTGAATTGGACAACGGTCAGGAACTTTTCACTATGAAAGTCTCAAGGATGGAACCACCTTTTTTGGTGGCAATATACCTACCAAATTATTAAGCTATAAAAAGTTCTCAGATAAGCTTAATACATATCCTACTCAAACTCTGGGTTGCTTGTCATCTGGGTATGAATTTTGCAAATCTTTAGTACTATTTATGTAGTGGTGTAAGAAGGGGATTTCTGCTTCTGTTAAGAGCAAAAGGCTCCCCAAAGAGAAGGGTAGCTTTATCCTTTTTTGGAAGGAGGCAAGATATAAATAAGCTAAACAACCAATCCACTGTAGCAGGTTATACCAAGAAAGATTTAAATGTGTATGCTTGGCAAGTGCTAAAGTATTTTAATAGCAAAACTACTATGACTTACTGGTGTATCTGCATCTGGGCCCAATTCAATTTCTTCACCTTCCATCAAGTATTTCCCCCAGTCAATTTCTTCTTTCTTTTCTAAGATACAACACAGTTTGGGTTACTAACCTTCTCAGAAAGAGTTAAAATGCCAGAATAAAGAAATCATACATATTTCAAAGTAACATAGGTCAACAAATGCAAAATCTAAGAACAAAGGCTTTCAATAAACAAATATAGAAAACCTGTTCATTTCTATAGCTTCTTATTTACATTACAATTTTTCTAACTTCAACATAGATTTCATTTTGAAATTAATTTCCATTTCATACAAAATTTGAACCTGCATGAAGGTCCTCTTCTAATGCTATATTAAACTTCATATGACTTACCCACTTCTTTTTCTCTTGGTTTTTCCACATAATTGGTGTTTGAAGGAGAATCAGAAAGACACAGAAGGAGTGACAATATTGCATAATGTGTATCTGTCTTTAAAACAAATTAAGTGATGTTATTGTAAGTAGAAAATTCCAATTTAAATGAATAAAAACCTAACTTCTGATGGTTTTGTAATACTCTTTTCTAAATTTATTTTTCTAAGATAACATTAACTTGGATTATACTGTAATAGCTTCCAACTCCTAAATATTGATTCTCAAATTTCAGAGTCATCTAGTCCAACCAATAATTGACAAAAAAAATTACATCTACAAGGTACCCAATAGATGGTCATGCAACTTTTGGCTTAATACCTCCAATAAGGAAGAACCTATTTCCTCAGACAGCTCATTCTTCTTTAGAATAACTCTAATCGCTAGTACATGATTACTCACAGCAAGTCTTGATCTGCCCCTCTGCAACTGCTACCCATTGCTTATACTTCTTGTAATTAGCAATTTTTATTTTTTGTTCCAAATTTCAGTGAAAACTATGAGGTTTCATCTTCAGATTAATTTTCAAATTAAGGTTTCTAATTCTCTTCTTTTTATTCCAAAATTTCCAGTTATCCATACTTCATATTATCAGTAAGATAATTTCTAAACTTCAGACACACTATTTTTTAAGCCTTACTAGAATTCTTAGTATGAATTATAAGACAGAAGAGTGGCAAAGGCTAGACAATAGAGGTTAAGTGATATGTCTGTCCAGTCACACAGCTAGGAAGTATCTGAAGTCAGATTGAATCCAGATTCACGTAATTCTAGGCCTGGTGCTCTATCCACTGTGCTACTTTGCTGCCCTGACAAGCGTATTATTTATCTATACTCCAAATACTATTATTCCCCTTTTAGAAGTGAAGGAATTAATGTTCAGAGATGATTAAGAAATTTGCCCAAACTCACATAGCTACAAAAAGCATGGTCATAACTAGAACATAGGTCTTTGGATACCAAATAGAATTAGTTTTCTACCACAATACATTGTTCCAGTTTAGAATGTCCTTTTAATAATTTCACTAAATAGTTATTTAAGGGTTACCATCTTTTAAATCACACAGGAAGTAGATAATTTAAAAATATATGAATTTCTTCCAGTATATAATGACAGTTAAATAAAAGAAAGGATGTTCCTTCTTTCTTAGAGTTTAGAATGATAGTAATGAACACCATCCTTCCCAATTATACATACTCTCTCTCCTACATCCTTCACTACTATAAGATCAAATTCAAAACTAGGGGCTGAACCTTCTGATGTATAATGTATTTAGAACAGTATGAGTTCTTAAAGGTTAATATTAATAAGATAAAGAAAATCAGAGTGGAATAAAAAAATAGCATACTTTTGCTTCGTTAGTACTTGGAAGTGAGGCATGCAGAAACTCTTGAGTTAATTTCTTCCAACTGGCAGCTTTGCTGAGATCTGAATGAATGATGAGCTTTTCATAAATTCTAAAATAAAAAAAGATAACTGATATTTCAAAAGAAATATTAACAAAATTATTTGGGCTAAATACATCTATATGTTCTCCATTCTAGTCCTTTCAAAATGTAAAGTATGATCTTGGTAAGGGACTATATTTGCCACTCAAGGTTCATCTTTTTTTTTTTTAAACCCTTACCTTCTATCTTAGAATCAATACTGTGTATTGGTTCCAAGGCAGAAGAGTGGTAAGGGCTAGGCAATGGGGGTTAAGTGACTTGCCCAGGGTCACACAGCTGGGAAGTGTCTAAAGCCACATTTGAACCTAAGACCGTCTCCTGTCTCTCAATCCACTGAGCTACCCCGCTGCTCCCCATTGATGGTTCATCTTAACAAAATTCAGAAAAGTTCATCACCAAAAGGTATGCCACAATAGAATGCCTCCCTTTCGCCAAAGAAACTCATGATGTCAGTCTACTGAGATGTAGAGGGGTTGTGAACTGTATTAACAGTCAGAATACACATAAATCTCTAAAGCACTGGAATAAACATACACACAAATCTAAATAAAAATTGACTTACCCCTCTATCGTCCTCTCTATTTTATGACTGCTTACATCTAGGAAACGATGAAATCTAAATGAAATGCAAAGAAAATCATTTACTCATGGCAATTTTATCACATCTGTATAAAATCTGGCTCAAAGATATAAAATTTAGAAGCAAAACAGAAATATTTGGCACTATTTTCCCCCTAATTGTTTAAAGGCTTTGATAAAATTCCGTTTACTCAATATATTTTTCATTCAATTCAACTCAACAAACATTAACTATGTGCAAAGTACTGTAACATAAAATGGTAATTACAAAAATGAGAACCAACACAGTTTCTGCCCACATAAAGTCTACAATCTCCAGGGGTTTCTACCACACTGACAGTGCTCAAGCAAGAATAAGTAAGCACTTATTAGAGACAGTATAGAAAATTCCTGTCCAAGTACATACAGGCTCTGCTAGGGAACCACTGAGTTCCTTTCCAATCCTGATATATTATGATTTGTGACATATATTGAGATAAGTAAAGACAAGATAATATGTAATGGGGCAAAGAAATCCAGACAATGTGCTTTAGAACTAATTAATGAGTAAGAAAACATTTCAACTGTGATTATCAGGAAGTGCCATGGAAGAATCTTTAACTGAGTGTTTAAGAAAGAGAAAGGTTTTAACATGCAAAGATGAGGAAGGATTACATGTCAGGTATGATGGAAAGCTTGTGTGAATGCACAAAGGTGAGAGATAAAAGATAAAATTAGGAGCAATAACTATTCCAGTTTAGTTACATAATTAAATACTAGAAAAATAATATAGAAATATACAAATAACAATATAGAAAAATAATGTGAAATAGAGCTAGAGCTATGCTAGAGCCAGACTGTAGGGGGTCCCATTAAATACCAGGTTATGCCCAGTGGAATTGCTTGTCTTTTGGGGGTAAGGTGAGGTGGGGAGAGGGGAGGGAGGTGGGGGGGAGGGAAAGAACATGAATCATGTAACCATGGAAAATTATTCTAAATAAGTTAATTAATCAAAAAATTTTAAATAAAATAAATACCAGGTTATGGAGTTGGTCAGGGGTTGGAAAACTGCCTATTTCTATAAGCCCAGCCAACCAGCCTAAGAGTGATTTTTTACATTTTAAAATAAAGTTTTCTTGTATTTAAAATGTAAAACTCATTCTTAGTTCTTAGTTCACTGGCCATATAAAATTAGGGAACAGGAAGAGATAGTCTTCTGACTGTAGTCTGTCAACCTCTACATTAGGTAGCAGAAAATCACTGTTTTTTGAACAGAGGAGTGACATGGTCAGACCTGAGCATTAGAAGATTATTTTCATAGCTGGGTGAATGAACTAGATAGGAAAGAAACTAGAAGGAGGCCAAATTGGAAGCGATCACAATCATATAGGTGTCAGGTAATAAGGACCTCATCTGTGATGGTAGCAATATGGAGGAAATAAGAGCTACAAAAGGCAAAATAGACAAGATTTGGCAATTAGATGGAGGTGAGGGTTCAGAACACTATGTTCTCTTGTTCACAAAGCTACTAATTCAAACTCTACCCTAGAAGGGAAAGAAAAGAATTAAAGATAACTCCATAGTTTCAGGATTGGGAATCCTATATAGTGCCACCAAAAGAAATAGTGAAACTGATCCTAGTATTGATCATCAAGTTTTGAAAATCATAAGTTTAAGATGTCAGAAGGTCATTCATGTGAAGCATCCACCACTGTTGGAGCTATTTGAGGCTGGAGCTCAGAGGAGAGATATGTAGAATTGGGAATCATCAGCATAAAGGAACCTTTATTAACTGGTACACTTATTCTCCTCAAATATAATATGGTAATTAGTCATAGCTAACATTTATATAGTGCTTTATATGGGACTGTTATGTAAAGCAATGCTGGGCAAGGAATCAAGAAAACATCTTCCCAAGTTCAAATCTAGCCTCCGACACTACTGGACTCTGACTCTGGGCAAGTCACTTAACCTAGTTTGCCTCAGTTACTCTTCTGGAAAATATGCTTAAGGAAATGGAAAACCACTCTAGTATCTTTGCCAAGAAAATACCAATGGGGTCACAAAAGAGTGGAACACGATTGAACAAAAGATACGGTGCTCAACAAAGAAATAATATTGGCTATGTTTGCTATGCCTTCTTATTGTCTTTAAACACTGAAATTCCTTTAGAGTAGACCCCATTGGTTTCTTAATGATGTCTGCCATCAGATCTCAATTTGTTCAGAAAGGTGGAGGTCTACGTTACTCCATTTTGGAGTCCAAAGATTTTACGGCAATTTACAGAGTTAACTGCAAATTAGGGGCAAAAGGAAAATGTTTGTAGGGGGAAAGGATACTTCAGCGGCAGTGTAAAGACGAAAAACACTAACACTAAGAAGCAGGAACTGTTTCCAGTTCTCTTTGCTGCTAAAAAGTTATGTAGCAAGTCACCAGGGGTTTTCGTTTCTTTATGCAAAATAAGAATCAGAATACATTTGCCCAGCTTTCCTCAAAGGGTAGTTTTCAGGGCAAATGGGAAGCCGAAAGTAAAATGCTCTTTTTAAAAAAAGTTTAAAATATTTTTCAAAGATAGGCTGCCATTATTAGAAATAGTTATTTTGTTTGGATGTTGCTTTGCTGGCCAATCCGTCTGAGCAGGGCGCTGTACAAAGACCCTTTTTCCCCCGGCTCCTAGCCGCCGGAGCTCGGGCTATTTTCCTATCACTAGTTCCTTCAGTAAAAGGACAGCCACGAAGACAAAGAAATAAACACGCCCCCCTGAGATACAAACGTCTATAAGAAACTGAGCCTAACGGGTCCCAAAGATGCCACCCTGAAAGAAATCGTCCCGGTCCAATACCGCAATTTTTCTTGATCATTGCCCAGTCCCGCATCTTCAACAGCAAAAGAACCAGAGCTGGAATAAAATCCCAGATCCTAGCCCCAAGAATATCGGGCCTATGGTGGCCCAGAAGGGCCAAGACAGATCGGGACATCAGCGGGAGGGCAAACGCAGAGACTGATAAAGATGCTACGAGCGGGGCTTCCGTACCTGCCGGCGCGTATGGTGGCCCGGAAGGTTAGCGGCATTAGCAAAAGGAAGGGGTGGGGGCGGGGAAAGGAGGGAAGGCAGGGTAAAAAAGCTCGAGTTTCCCTCCACAAAACCCGTCGCTGACCTGAAATTGGTCCATGCGAAGTGCAGAGCCAGCTGGAAGTTGCTGTCTGCCTCGTCCTGGAGGCCGCTCACGCGCCGGATCAGTTCGCGCACATCCCGGTCCTGCTGTTTGTCCAGCCGGCCCCAGGGCGGCGCGGCCCCGGCCATTGGACCCCGCCTTTGGTCTTCGCCAAAACTGACCGAGAGAGAGAATGGAGATGTCTTTATTCTCAGAGGGGGAGCGTTCCCCGAATCTGAGGCTCCCGCGGGTTCTGTTTGTGTCTGGCGGGGCTGCTGACAGCTCTCGCGATAATCTCTCCAGCCCGTAGTGCTCGCGGAAGGCGGTGGGGAGTGAGTGCGCTTGCGCGAAAAATCTGGCTGGGCTGGTACCTGGCGTGGCGTGATGTCTCGGAGCAGTAGAAGGGAACTTCTCATAGGTTTTAGAATGGGATTCTTAAATACCATTTTAGCCCGAGGGTCCTTAACGTGAAGTCCGTGAACTTGCTTTTTAAAAAATATTTTGATTACTCTGTTTAAATTTCATCGATTATTATTGTTATTAATATTTTACTGCATTCTGAGAAGGGATCCATGACACTGTAAGAGGTTTAAGAACTCCAGATCTAGTCCGACTCCCTACTCTTAAGGGAAGGTAAAGAGTGAGTTCTTGCCGCCTTTTCATTTATTTTTTAAGTGTCTCTCTATATTTGCATGTGGTGTTTTGAGATGAAAAATGTCTAAATAATTCCACAGACTTCTGTGAGACTGCAAGAGGAGGTGGTGATAGGAGTCCTTTCTTTCACTGTGCTTTTGAAAATTCCTTCCCTTAATAGTCCTGCTTGTGGCCATTCTATGAGTTCCTCAAGGGAAAATGCCAGGCCCTCTTCTTTTTGTCATCTAAGAATCTAGTAAATGCCCTTACTAAAAGTATAATCTCAATTCCAGACCGAGGACATATTTTCTAATTCTTTCGTTTTCTGTAGTATGGATGAGACTTTTTTCTTTAAAAACAAAAATATCTATATACACACGTTCAGTTGTGTCCAACTCAATGACCCTATTTAGAGTTTTCTTCGAAAAGATACAGGAATGGTTTGCCATTTCCTTCCCCAGCTCATTTTAAAGATGATGAAAAATAAGGCAAGCCAGAGTAAGTGACTTAGCCAGATCATACAGCTAGTTAAGTATCCAAGGCTGAATTTGAACTCAGGTCATCCTGACTTCGGGCCCAGCACTCTCATTCTCTGTACCCCTACTTATACTTTCCCTCTGGGGAGAAGGCAAAGAGAGGATAAAATAGAGGAGGATATGATGGGAGGAAAGAGCCATCCTTTATCCTCTGGACTGAGTACCATGCTTTAGCAGCCATCTACCTTAACCCTTATGGCCCCGTTAGAATCTTCCACCTCAGGCCTTTTCAGCTTCCTTTAAAGTGTTATTTTCCCCCATTAGCGTATAAGCCCCTTTGAGTTCAGAAACTTTCTTTTTACCTGCATTTGTATCCCCAGCATTTATCCTAATACTGTAGTAAGGGGATTTTGCAAAGCTTACTATACCTAGCATGTTATACTTAATGAATGTTTGTTGATTGGACTTGACTATTAAGTCATAATAAACATGAACTGAATTGGTTGAACTCACCCATAAAAGAGAAGAGGCCTGCAGAATGGAATAGAAAATTAAATCCAACAATAATGTCCACAAAAAAATTGAAACATAAATATTTACACATAAAAATGAGAGACTATAGCAAAATGCATTTAGCTTCAAATCAATTAAAAATAGCAGGAATAGCAATCATGATGTCAGATACAGTAGTTTAAATAAATCAGTAAGATTTTGACTAGAGATAAACAGAAGAATTAAAAGCACCATAGACAAATACTATCGCTACTTAATATGCACTGAATGTATATCTGATATATATGTATATATGCACTGAATAGCACAACATCTTAAATACTTAAAGGCAAATTGAATGGACTTACCAGGAGAAATAGAAAATGTGTTTTACATGATTGCACAAGTAAAATGTGTATCAGGTACCATCTCAACAAGGTGGGAAAAGGAGGGAGAGAATTTGACACGTAAAATTCTTTTATAAATGTTGGAAAGTTTTTTATATGTAATTGGGGGAAAATTAATTTAATTTTAAAATAAAAATATATTCTAAAACTACAGAAGACAAAGAATGGAAAAGATTACAGGACAAGATCATGGACAATTTGAACTAAATAAATTGAAAAGCTTCTTCACAAACAAAATCAATGTAATTCAATAGAAAGAAAACAATTAAATTTGAAAATCTTTTTTAAAAGTTTCTCTTATAAAAATCCAATATTCAAAATACATAGGGAACTAAAGGAATAAAACAATGCATACCCTTTGATCTAGTAATGCCACTGCTAGATCTGTATCCCAAAGAGATTTTTTTTTTTAAAGGGAAAGTATCTGCTTGGACAAAAATATAGCTGCTCTTTTCGTGGTGGCAAAGAATTGGAAACTAGGGTGGATGTCCCTCAACTGGGAAATGGTTGAACCAGTTATGGTATATTATGGTGATGGAATACTATTTTGCTGTAAGGAATGATAAACAGGATGATTTCAGATAGAGCTGGAAAAGACCTACATGAACTGATGCAGAGTGAAATTAGCAGAACCAGGAAAAAATTGTTCACAGTAAACACAGTATTGTGGAATGATCAAATGTGATACTTAACTACTTTCAGCAGTGCAATAATCCAGAACAATTCTGAGGGACTTTAATGACAAAAAATGCCATCTACCTCCAAAGAAAGAACGATTAGAGTCAGAATGCAAATGAGAGCATACCATTTTTCATGATTGTGAAGTTTTGGTTTTATAAGAAGAGTCACCCAAAAATGAATAATATGGAAATATGTTGGCATGATAATATATGTATAATCCAGATTGAATTGCTTGCCAGCTTCAGGAGGGGGGAGGGACAAAGGGAAAGTGACAATTTGGATCATATAATTTTGGAAATCTTATGTGGAAATTTGTTATTACATGTAATTGGTGATAAATAAGATATGTAGGGAACTGATTTAGTTATATATGAACAAGAGCCATTACCCAATTAACAAATGTCCAAAATGTATAGTCAGTTTTCAAATGAAAAAAGAGCAAGCCATCAACAATCATGAAAAAATGTTACAAATCATTAATAAGAGAAATACAAATGAAGACAACACACAAGCTCTACTTCACATCCTGTAGTTGACAAAGATGATAAATAAAGGATAATGACATAATTTAATGATCTAATGACCTTTCCTCAGTCCTCATTCTTCTTGATGGCTCTGCAGTCTTTATACTATAAAAGGGAGGGGAGTTTGGGGATGTGAAGGGATGAATTGTGTTGGGCCAGTATCAGAAGATTATCTGTTGTAAGGGAGAAATGGGAGTTATTTTTAAAGGGTTGGAATTGATTATTTAAGAGTGTAGTTGCCAGGAATTTAATTAATTCCAAAGAGATTTTATTTACAATTTATTTACAAAATGCAAAAAAGAGTGAAGCAATCAGAGAGGATAAGGTAAGATTTTATCTAGCCTGAGCACTAAGTAATTTACTCCTGGCCCCTCCAGGCTTGGAGAAGTAGTTTCATCCGGCCTCAGCAAAGCTGAGGAACAGATCAGTTTCTCAAGAGGATAGGTCTTTCCTGAGGCCAGTCTCTTCAGAGAAAAGCCAGCAGTTAAGATTCAGCTTTTTCACTCACCTCGAGTCAGTCCAGTCAGCAGATCCTTCTGCCCTTCACCAGCCTCAACTCAAAAGCATGAAGAATTTACTCTAGCAGAAGTGGAAGTCCAAGTTGAACTCCACTCCAAGAGTCCCCAATTCTGTGTAGCACTCTCTCTTTTAAAGGCATTTTCTCTACTTCACTTCCCTTAATTCCATGTCTACCAATCACAGCTGACGCTCTGCTCTAGGACTGCCCAGAAGGCAGTTAGTCAATTCTGATTTGTTACCCATTATCACACACATGAGTTACAGACATCCCACTTCATGATTAAGGGGGATATTTTCGCTTTTGGTGATTAGATCTAAATGGGCAGATCTTCATACTTAACTTTTAAGTACCATGTTTGCACTATTTTGTGATTGAATCTAAAAATAGGCAGGTCTCCATACTTAACTTTTAAGTAGAGTGTTTACACTTAGGGGGATTAAAATCTAAAAATAGACTTGAGTTACAATTTAAATCTTCACAATTAGGGAAGAGCTAAGTACCTTCATTGTTATAACCAAGGGAGAGCTAAATCCAGTCTTCACAATGTGGTTCGGGAAGGTCAACAAAACCCAGCCACACAGAGCCTGGTCTGAGAATATATACACAGATCACTCAGTGAAATGGGAAAACAGGTTTAATAAAAAAGATTAAGATAGAAAGGTATGGGATAACCTAAAACTAATTTTCTAACTAATATCCCAAGATCTAATGTCTCTTCACAAAGATTTTTCAGAGTGATTTCATACTCTAATCCTCTCCTCACTGCCTAAAATCCCAGTCCCTGTTCTTGGATAAGCTACAACTAAGCCCCCCTTAACTGGTTTTAAGGAAAGGGTCTGTCTGTGTAAGCCTGAGAGGGCCCAAGGAAGGTCTTAGATCCAAAAGGACCCAGGCCTGGTCTCACAATCACTGCAGATGGTTGGTCAGGATCACCAGGTTCTGTTTCAATGAAATGCAATAACCGAGACAGCAAGCAGTACAGGAGCAAGGATAGGATCATCCACTAAGGAAATGCAGCCACCATCTCTAGATATCTCCAGAGAGAGAACAGTTAACAGCCTCAATACCAGTCTAACCCTTCCTTCAAAGTTCCAGAATCTTCCTGTTGATCTCATGCCACTTCTTTCTGCAAACTTACACACTTTCCTCCTTAACTTTTCTTTATAAAAATACTAGTGATCACCCTTTTCTCTCTTAATAGTCTCCTCTCTCTAGGTTTCTGTGACACTTCTCCATCCTGCTCGCAAACATTTCTGATTGGTCCTTTTCAATTCTCTTGACTCAAGCCTGCTAACTGGGTGTCCATCAAATCTCAGTTCTTGGCCTTCTTTTCATTGTATTCTTTTTTGTTGGGTGATCTCATCAATTCCCTTTGAATTTTATGATCATCTCTGCTGATAATTCTCAGATCCAATTATCTAGTGCTAGTATCTCTCCTACCATCTCACTCCATTGCCTATTAAGACATCTCAAACGAGATGTTCCATAGACATCTTAAACTTAATATGACCCAAAGTGAACTCATTATCTTTCCATCCAAATTTCTCTCACTTCCTATTGTATAATTAGGATTTGCTCCCCAGAACTCTAAATCCCAGCTTCCCATGTTCCCTCTCAAATTACATAGGAGAATATAAGTTTTGTATAGCTCTGCCCTCTTGCTCTCTTTTTCCCTAATTGTCACTGGGAAAGCTGGCTTTATGCCAGGCAGGAGAATCTATACATGTGGGTTTACTCTTTATTCGATAATTAAGTTTGAACTTCTATTTCTTTTAGTATGTTTTCTTTCTACTTCAAGTGGTTATTAATAAACTTTATAAAATATAATACTTGGAGTTATTGGATATTAATTTAAATTTTATACTAATGTGTACAAAAATGTTGATAGCAGCACTTCTTCTTGTAGCAAAGGACTAAAACCTAAGAGAGTGGGTGATTGTTAGTGGGGGAATGACAAGATATTATGGCACTTGAATGTAATGGAATAGCATTGCACCATAAAAAAATTTTTTTAAGTGTCAGAAAAACCTTAGAGTACTTGTATGGATTGATGTGTGAAAAGGGAATTCTTTTTCCCTTTGCCTATTGTGAATTTTAGATTTTCTCCATTTTGCTTAGTCTAGCACCCTGGAATGTATACACCCATACTTAAAGATTAAGTGTCAGGGAGGAAGGCCTATGACTGGCATGTGCTAGCAAGTGACAAATTAGAAACAACTGACTGACCCCTGGGCTGTCCTAAGCCAAGCTTAAGCCACCATTGGCACATGTGAGACATAGGAAGTGATGTAAAGAACTGCTTTTATATTTCTAGTTACTTCCTATGGGGGGAGCAGAGCTTTGGCAGAGTTGACCCTGGAACTTGAGCCTGGAGGAGCTCCTCAGACTGCTTCCTTGAGATGGTCACGTGGTAAGTGATAAGACTGACTCCCCTTTCCCTTGACTTTCTGGGATGGCCCCCTTGGCCAAGGCCTCTGAACTCCTGCCTGGCTCAGCCTGAGCTGGAGCAGTTTAAATTCTTCCCCCTCTCCCTCTCATTCTTAATTTCTTCCTCCTATTGTAAATAAACCACCATGAAATTCCATTCTGACTTGAGTGCTTCATTGGGATTTAGAAATTAATCCCTGGCAACCAACTAAATTTATATTCAGTTTCAACCCTAAATTTACCCTTAACACTATTCTGAGTTCACACTTGTGAAAAGGAATCCTTTATTCCCTTTACCTATTTTGAGTTAATATACCTTTTGATTGAATCAACAAAAGCTTGAACTAGGTGGAGGAGCTCACAAACCACTTAAAGAATCACACCCGTAGAAATTCAATCAATCAGGAAACTGTGAACCTTTTGATAAGAAATTGGCCTTCAGAGGCCTTTGATAAGAGTTGATACCTTCAGAGGATGAGAGGTGTGAATCCCACAGACACTGCCCCTGGGCAATGCTAGACAATTTGAAACTGTGATTGGCCCTTGTGAAAGGGGGAAGGGGCAAGGAGCCACTATAAAAGGCCCTGAATTTTGGGGGCTAGGGAAGTCGACTACAAGAAGGAAATCAGCTTCAAGAACAAGTTGTACTTCAAGAAGGATGTCTGTTTAAGGAAGAAAGTCAGCTCAAGGAAGAAAGTTGGCTTCAGGAGTCACCTTTAGTTTGAGTCATCATCTCGACTTTGAGCAATAATACTTTGAATTGGCAACCCCAATTATTATTTATAATCTTCATATATTTTAGTCAAACCATTAAAATTTAATTATTACAGATGCAGAATGAAATGAATAAAATAAGAACAATTTACACAATGATTATGACATTGTAATAAAAACTAATTTTAAAATAATTAAGGACTAATCAAGGCAACCAAATCTCTAGGGGAACAATGATGAAGCATACTCTCCACTACTTGTCAAAGAGATAATGTTATAGAGATACAGACATGTCCAATGGGGGAATTTGCTCAGCTCAACTATTCTTTTTTCTTACAAGTGTAAATGCCAAAACTGTAAGGATAATTTTGGTGTTTTGACTTAAAATCTAAATAAGTGGTCGCCATGGGAAATTCCCAAATATGAAAATACCCAAGTCAGCTGGGGATTTATGGAGATTTTAATTAATAAAGAGAGAAGGAATTAAGGGAAGGAGAGAGAGAGAGAATTAATTTAAACTGCTCTGGCTCAGGCTGAGCCAAGCAGTAGTTAAAAGCCTAGGCCAAAGTGGCCTCCCTGAGCCTAAGGGAGAGGGAGTCAGTCTTATCACTCACCACAAGACCATCTCCAAGCAAGCTCCAGTCCTCCACTGAATCTCCTGAACTGAGTTCCAAATTAACTCAATTCAACTCCAAACTCCAATTAACCTGAATTGACTTTTTAACCCTTCCTTTTAAAGAAAACTTTCTCTTATGTCACCTCCCCTAAATGTTCACGTCTACCAATCACAGTAGATACTTTTCTTCCAGGACTGCCCATTCTTAGTTTTCACCACTCTTTAGTTCACACCTTCTCTGGTTAGATTATATCTTCTAAGTACTTCATACCTCTTTGTTAAGCTTGCCTTTTGTAAGTTACTTGACCTTTTTGTGATTAATTTAACCTTTATGGGTACTTAACACCTTTTTGTATTAGATCTAAAAATAGACCTATCTTAAGGTTCTAGCTTTACTATAAGGTATGAGTTAGGAACTTTTATTGTTCAATCAGGAGTTTACAACTTTAGCTTCCCCTAAGGCACTGTCTGAGTAGGGTGGAGTAATTTTAAAAGTTCCCAATACATTCTTGATTCTTGTTAGACCATGTATCTCCATTGTTACAATAAAGGAATAGCTAGACCAAATCTTCTAAGGTACAGTCTGAGTAGTTTTTAAGATTCACACAAGGGAAGGTTTTTTTTGGCAGAGTGTGAAAAGTGTTGAGTATTTCAGGCAACAGGAAGGGAGGCTAGAAATAATGATGAAAAAAAAGGAAAGAATGATAATAGGACCAAGTAAGCATTTATATTAAACACACAAAAAAGAATAGAAGAATGGTCAGAAGGAATCAGATAAATATAACCCTGTTTTTGAACTAATGTGCTGAATATATTATATACATGTATAATCTTATTTGTTCATATCAGAATAATAATAACAATTTAATAAAGAACTAATACTCTAGGGGTACCCACTCAAGGAGTCAAAAAGAATAGAGCTTTGGATTGTAACTTGAAATCTAGATGGAGGCCTTCCTGTGGCTTTGTCATTTTGGGGTAATATAAAATGAAGTTGTGCTTCCTAATTAAGTCATTTAATCAGATGAAGCAACTTGATTTTCATTAAGTATCCAACTGAAATAAAATACTAAGCTTTAGCTTTTCTTTCTCAATCAAGGAAAAAGTTCCTGAGACAGAAAAATAATCTACACTGTACAAGTGAGACCTGATTAGCAAATTTAAATTTTATGTCAAGTAGCACATTCATTCATTCAACAAATATTTAGTAACTCTAACCACTGTGACAATTTAGATAAGACTTGGTCCCTGATTCTCATAGAACTTACAAGCTGGGGGAAGAGGGGGTAAGACAAAGATAATGGTAATATACAATATTATATCATAAATGTGTTAGAGCAAGACAAGGTGTTAAATGAGACTCAGAGAAGATGGCATCAAAGAAAACTTCATGGAAGAGATAGATTTTGAATTTAACTTTAAAGTATGAATGATAATTAGGCAATGTGAAGAAGAAAAGCTGTAGGGATGGGGAACTTCATGAACTGAAGCATAGTGGCAGGAGGATAGAAGGCATGTCTAGGGGCAGGGACTAGTCTTATTTGGCTGGAGAATAAAATACGTGCATGTGAATAGTAAGAGATAACACTAGAAAGGTAGGATGATTCCAGAGTGTAGAGGACTTTAAATGATAGGAACTTTTCTTATTAGTAGGCATTTGGGAATCACCAAAGGTTTTAAGTAAAGAAATGACAAAATTATATGCAAGATATGCAAGTGATGGGATGGAATATTAAAGCATATATCAAATGCTTACTATATACCAAGCCCAATGGTAAGCACAGGGATACAAATAGAAAAACAAGCCAGTCCCTGCTCTCAAGAAGTTCACATTCAAATAATAGAAGATAACACATATAGGCTTGAGGGTTTAGGTGTAAGGAAGGCATTGTCTCAGGCCTTCACCATTTTACCAGAAGGAATAATCAATCCCTGTTCATCTAGATCATGTTAGTAGCCTTGTCCTTGGCCAAGAACTGTTAGGAAGCAGATAGCAGGCCTTCAGGATGCAGCTTAAGAGGGTTTTGTGTTACCTTCAGTGGGAGTAAGAATGGAAGGGTTTAGAATCCAAATAGAAGGGGGTTTTCATTGCTTTGTGTAAATGGGGCAATAGTTGCTAAGCTGGGGAAAGGGAAAGATCCCCATGGAACCATATTAATAATAATTTGGAAGGAGGAATAATTTGGATCAGGAATACCTGATATAGGCTATTGCTATATTAGGTGAGTGGTAATGATGGGCTTGTACTATGGTAGTACTAGTGAGAATAGGAGGAGAGAGATGCAAAAGATGTCTTTTTTTTAATAACATTATTTTATTTGGTCATTTCTGAGCATTATTCATTGGAGACAAAGATCATTTTCAAAAGATGTGTCTTACATAGGACTGATAGACTAGATATGAAGAATAGGGAAAGAGAGAAGTCAAAGATGGTCTGAAAATTCAACATGTGGAGCATGAAGTAAAGGGTCTAGAGAGAAATCATGAAGTCAGAAGGAAGACAGATTTAGGTGGGGAAGGATAACCTTAGTTTTAGACTAAATGTTCTATACTGGTGGGACATTATGGTACAAATACCTTGTAGGCATTTATACATATGGTTTTGCATTATAGAGGAGATATCAGGACTAGAGATATAGATTTGGATATCATCTGCAGAAAGATAGTATTGAAGCCACAGGAGTAAATGAGATTGCTTCAAGGGAGAGGTTTGAGAGAGAGAAGAGAAAAGGACCACAGAAAAAAACTTTGGTGAACACTCACATTAAAGTATCTTGAGCAAGATAAGTAGATAGAAGAGGGACAAAGAAGCAGGGCCCAAAAGCCAACCTAGCAAACATGGGAGATTTTAGCCACAAAAGCTGCCTAAACAGAAAAAGTCAACCCAGCTCCCACATAGATCTACTCCACCCAAACCTACAAATTGCATGAGACCAAATAATGATCAATAAATCCAATGAAGCAAAGTGACTTCTTCCACCCTAAAATGGGACAAAAAAGTCAACTGGAAGCCCATGGGCAATAGAAAATGGTTCTACCAGAAAGGGCAGCTCCATGGAGGCAAACAAGCCATCAGTCTCTAACCATGCCCAGGGATGTGCTAGAAATATGAAGCAAGCCAAATTCTGCATCCAGACGTAGGAAGAGTAGAAAGTTCCCCCTGAAAATGTCAAGATGGTTAGAAACCCATAGAATGGGTTTTGGGAGGCGCCAAGATCATCAGCAACCAGTCTTGGTGGTATAGCATACACCAAGATCCCCTAGGGCTCTAAGATAACTAGTACTCTGTCCTGAGACACCATAAGAAGTCCTGAAGATTCAGTCCTGAACTTCAAAACAGCAGGGGGTAAAAAAAATTAGTGTGGGTACTCAGATACCCCAAGTCAAAACTAACTTGATATGACTACCACACCCAAAAGCACAGAAGGGTGAAGAGCATAGCCCTGACACAAAGCCACAGTTCAGGAACTAAGGTTGGGAAGTTAAGTAAACTGAAGAAGGCACAAACATTATAAAGAATTATTGTGAATACAGTGATGCCCTCAAATCCAACTTAGAGAGAATAACAATATGACAACTTCAAGCACAGACTCAAAGACAAAAATTGATTTTGCTCAAGGAGTACATAAATGTTCAGAGGAAAAATATTTTTTAATGTTCTCACAGAAGAGAAAGTGATAAACTTTCCCTGAGTAATAGACTTGTTGAAAATTAGACTAGATCAAGCAAAAATTAATGGCTTAATCCATGAGGCAGAGAAAAAAAATTGAACAAAATCAAAAGATTGAAAAAATAGAAGTGAAAGCTATCTGATATAAAAAAGAACTGACCTGTAAAACAGGTCAGGAAGAGATCATTTAATGGAGTCAGTGTATTTTGAGCCAGTGGAATTGCTTGTCAATTCCAGGAGTGGGGAGGGAAAAAGGGAGGGAGACAACATGATCATGTAACCATGGAAAAATATTTTTAAAAATAAAAATTATATTAAAAAAAGAAAGTCAGGGCAGCTAGATGGCTCAGTGTAGAGAAAGCCAGACATAAAGATCCTGGGTTCAAATAAATGTAACCTCAGACATTTCCTAACAGGATATATCTAGGCAAGTCACTTAACCCCAATTGCCTAGCTCTTACTCCTCTTCTGCATTCTACTTAGTATCAATTCCAAGATAGAAAGTAATAGTTAAAAGAAAAAGAAAAAATAATGGACTACCTGAAAACTATGATTTCTAGAAAATCCTAGACACTATGTTTTTAAAAAAATTTTTTTTTAACTTTAAAATATTTTTCTCTGTTTACATAATTCATTTTCTTTCCCTCTCCTCTTCCCTCCCCCCCTCCAAAGCTGACAAGCAATTCCACTGGGTTGTACAAATGTTATCACTTGATACCTATTTCCATTTCCAGTTTTGCTAGAGTGATTTTTTTAAAGCCTAAACCCCAAATCACATACCCATACATGTGATAATTGATGTCATATGTTCTTCTTTTGTATTTCTACTCCCATAGTTCTTTCTCTCAACGTGGTTAGCATTCTTTCCCATAAGTACTTCAAGAGTGTCCTGGCTTGTTACATTGCTACTAGTAGCAAAGTCCATTATGTTGGATTGCTCCACAATATTTTACTTCCTGTGTACAATGTTCCCCTGATTCTGCTCATTTCACTTTGTATAACTTCCTGGAAGTTCTTCCAGTTCACCTGGAATTCTTCCAATTCATTATTCCTTACAGTACAATAGTATTCCATCACCATCATATACCACAATTTGTTCAGCCATTCCCCAATTGAGGAACACCCCTTCATTTTCCAATTTTTTGCCACCACAAAGAGTACAGCTATGAATATTTTTGTACAAGTATTTTTCTTTATTAGTTCTTTGTGGTACAAACCTAGTAGTGGTATTGCTGGATCAAAGAGTACACATTCTTTTAAAGCCCTTTGCACTTAATTCCAAATTGCCTCTGGACATTATATTTCAAACAACCATAAGTCAAAATTGTCCAGCTCTAATAGAACCAAAGAGAAAAGATAGGAAAAAAAATCTAATAACCTCCTAAAAGAAAGCCCATAAAGAAATGTCCCAGGAATGTCATCACCCAAATCCAGAGCTTCCAGGTCAAAATTCCAAGCATTCTGAAGAAGTTCAAGTGCCAAAGAACCACATTGAAGGCCAAACAAAACCCAATAGCATCTACTAAACAGAAGTAGGGAACTTGGAATATAATTTCAAAAGATATGAGTTTATAAAGAATAATTCACTGCAAAGTTTAATATAATCTTACTTGGAAAAAAGATCTTGAGTTTAATAGAAGGCTTTAACATCCATCTTAGCTCTATCTTGCCCATGAGTCTTTTTCTTCTAGTTTCAAGAGCTCTAAAATTCCTTTGTTTAAGCATAATCTTTTGTCATTCCATCTCTTTCTATACCTCGGTACTCTTCAATCTATTTTTTTTTGTCTTCATCATGATCTCCAATCCCTCAGTACTTTACTCTGATTACATTTACCTCTTTTTTCTAATCTTGCTACCTTGGTGAAGAAGTTCAAAGTACAACCCTTTGTTCTTGAATTCCTTATTCTTTTGTCTGGTCATTAATTAAGCCAAAGCCCTTAGCTCATATTCTCTCCTCTTTCTCGTTCATTCCAACTCATTGAATAAAACCTAAAGAAGTTAAAAAAAAAATTCTGGCTGGTACTACAAATTTATTTTATCTAATCTTAACTATGAAGTCCCTTTCCTACCTAATTGATTCTCTATCTCACTAACAGAGAAACTATTCTGAATCTGTTCTTCATGAGCTTTCTACAGTATCACCCTTTCACCTGAAAATCTTGATTCATTTTTACTGAAAATAGTGAGGCTATTCACTGAGAGCTTTCTTCTTCTCTCCTTTTGCTCAACTCACAGTCTTCTCATATCATCCATCTCCTACTCTCTCCTATTTCAGTACAGTCTCTGATGAAGTGATAGCCCTACTCCTTGATAAGGCCAATCCCTCAAAAATACTCCTGATCCAATTTCCTTCTGCCTTCTCCAGCAGACTAATCCCCTAATATTATCACTCTCTAATCTACAATCCCTCTGTGTCTATTGGTTCCTATCCTGACTGATACCAACAAGCATTGGCAAGTATTCTCCATCTTAAAAAACAAACTGTTAATAGATCTTACTATCCCACTAGCTATCATCCTATATCTCTTCTCCCCTTCTCCACTAAACTTGAAAAAGCGATCTATTTACATTTAGTACCTTGACTGCCTCTCTTCTAACTTCCTTTTAGACCCTCTGTAATCTGACTTCATCATTCAACTGAAATGCTCTTTTCATAGTTGCCAGTGATCAAATCCAACAGTCTTAGTCCTATTTCTTGGCCTTCCTGTAATATTGGATGCTGTTGTCTACCTTTTCTTCTTGGATATTCTTGGATATTCTCTCCTCTATGGTTTTTGGTGATGCAATACTCTCAGTATCCTTTGCTGAATATGCATCTATTTCATGTCTACTAACTGTAGGTATATGAAAAGGCTCCTATCTGGGTCCCCTTTTTTCCTTGTACTCTCTCACTTAGTGATCTTATCAATTCCCATGGTTACATTTATGATTTCTATGTAAATGTATACAACCATTCATAATTTTTCCCTTGTGTTCCAGTCCTGTATCAACCACTGCCATCAAACTAGAGCTTTATTCTATTAAAAATATTTTTCATTCCTTATGTTCTGTTTTAGGATTAATAACATGTATTGGTTCCAAGGCAGAAGAGCAGTAATGGCTAGGCAATGGGACTTAAGTGACTTGCCCAGGGTCACACAGCTAGGAAGGTCAGATTTGTACCCAGGGCTTCCTGTCTCCAGGCCTGGCTCTCTGTCCACTGAGCTACCTTGTAGCCCTCTCTAGCTCTATTCTAAAAAGCTCCTGCCTCTCTTTGGCTCTTTACTCCCACCTAGAAAAGCTCCAGGTAAATTTCTATAATAAATCTTAGGTATGGTCTGTGTCTAGGGTTCCTTAATTGTGGTTATCAGGTTCCTCAATTTCTTCATAGACACTCAATGTATGATATGGGTATTGGGTATGGAAGTCTTTATTTCACAACCACAGAAAAGCTCTAAGATGCCAAAGATTCATAGGAGTCTGAACAAATAGAGAAACATAAAACACTAAAATGATCCACAAGATACACTTCAATACTTTCTTCCAAAGATAAATACACTTTGGGAACTACTGAACAAACAGTTCTTCCTCATGTCTGACCTACATTGTCTGAGCAAACCAGAGCAAGAAAGGGGTTAGCAAGGTCGAGATTTCTTGTCTCCACTGTTGTGTGACTTTAGCCCTACAGCTGGGAAGCAATTCTCTTTTACCAGGTTTCACTAAAAGTCATATTATTTTTTTAAACCCTCACCTTCTATCTTAGAATCAATACTGTGCATTGGTTCCAAGGTAGAAGAGCGGTAAGGGCTAGGCAATGGAGGTTACGTGACTTGTCCAGGGTCACACAGCTGGGAAGTGTCTGAGGCCAGATTTGAACCTAGGACCATCCTGTCTCTAGGCCTGGCTCTCAATCCACTGAGTCACACAGCTACCCCCTAAAAGTCATGTTGTTAAAGAAGATTGCTCTCTTCTAGGAGGCCACTGCCCAAATGATCAAATTCAGCTCTCAAACTTGGGATTAAATATGTCTAAGTCTACAAAAGTCTACTCTCTTCTCTCAGGTCACATACAATCTTCTCTCAGGTCACTTGCAAACATATGTCAATTGATACCATATGCTTTTATAGGAAGTCCTGGCTGATGCTGTATCTTGAGTATGGGAAATCCATTCTCAGGAACTCTAGTTTTGAAATATGTTCTGGAGAAAGATAAGGCAAGGGCATATATTTACTCTTCCTTCCTTCCTTCCTTCCTTCCTTCCTTCCTTCCTTCCTTCCTTCCTTCCTTCCTTCCTTCCTTCCTTCCTTCCTTCCTTCCTTTCTTCCAAATTCTCTCCTTTTCCCTTACCCTTCCCTCACCCATTGAGAAGGTAAAAGATATGTATGTATGTGAATTTATACAGAACATATTTCCATATTAGCTATGTTGCAAAAAAAGCAAGAAAAATGAAGTAAAAATAAATGTGCTTCTTCAGTCTGCACTTAAGAGCTTGTCCTCTGGAGGTGGATAACATTTTTCAACACGAGGAAAGGTATCCTTTGAACTTAGTAAATTGATCAGACACTTACTTACCTGTTCAACTTCCTTATACTTTTTTTCCTATGAATTTTATACATAAAAGGAAAGAGAGAAATGGAATAATCACTTGAAGAGGTGATAGGGAAGGTTTTTTATGAATGGGGAGACCTGAGCATCTTTGTAGGGATATGGAAAGGAACCTGAGATACATACTGTTAAACATTATTGTATGAATGGTATTTAACCTTGCTTGTACTTGAGGTATCCTGAATTTTTTTTATATTACTTTCCTTTGTAGATGGGATTTGCCTGCTCAATGATTGCTACTAACATTTTATGCTGAAGGTACCATTTAGTATTGCATGTCGCCTTATTACTGGTAGATTCATGTATATCGTTATTATGCTATATTTCTAAAAACCTGTCCTTTATAGAATAATTTTATTTAAAAAACCCCCTCAAAATTTGAAAATTACTCAAATTGTTCCTTTTAATATTCCTTTTTATAGTATATAATTTTCCCTCAGGTCATGCTGCTGAAAAGTAACCTCATTTAAAAATCTACTTACTTTAATGAGGTATCCAAATAGGCACCCTTTACAAAGATGATAACAAGAAAAAATAAATGTCTAGAAACCAGCACTTTAAATTCTATAACTGCATCATTTTCATATATGCACCACTAGAGGCCATCATACGCCCTCATAAATAAGGCATATGCCTTCTAACATCACTGTCTAGCACTGTAATAAGATGTTTTGGAAATGACAGGATGGAGCCTTCAGCAACTCAAAACATTAGCTGTTCTTTCCTTACTATGATGTCTTTGCTTTTTGAGTTCATCTGACAGTTCGCAAAGAGGAGCTCTTAACACTAGTGTAATAATCACTTCCAAGGAAATGTTGAGTTTGAAATGCATCTTCTTGAGTAACATTTCCATTGATCAAACTGAGTTGCCTATGCAAAGGATTCTTGTGGTGAGAGTTGTCTTCTGGGTCTTCAGAAGCTATGGCTGTTTTGAAGGGAGAGGCTGCAGCAACTACAAAGATGCCAGGTCACATCTTCACAAAGGTTATTTTCCTGGAATGGGCTAGAAGTAGAATTGATGGGTAGGGGTCGGGGTATTATGGGGAAAACAGTGACCCACTTCTATTCCCAGGGCTCTTAGGCTAGTAGGTTGGTTTGCCGCTGGCAGTTGGTAGGACATTAGTATTGGTGGTGGTGGGGTTAGCAAACATCTCCACAGGGTGGATGATGACTGTAAAGGTTATGCTAGAAGCAAGACTACCCATGTGTTCTTGGGCTCACCAAAGCCCATCTTTGGCTTTTGGTCAATGAACGGTATAGGTGGGGGTAGGACAGAGATATTTGGAAGAGTGAGAAGTAGGTATAGAAACCCTAGAGAGTCCTCATAATGAAGAAAGGCAGAGGGATGGATCCAGTAGCTCATTCTGTGGACCCTAAGCAGTGAGGAGAGGAGCTTCCAGTTCCTTTTGAGGCAGCTTCTTTGTTGGGACACAACAAATACCAATTCTCTCTTGGATTTTCCAATGAGGATGAAGGAAAGGATTTTCCTTTCCTCTCTGGTAGAGACTGAATGTTCAGGAATTTGGAATTAGGTGCTTATTGCTAATGGGAGATTATCTGAACTGCAGTTGTCCTTAAATGGGAGGTGTACTACCACAAAAAATATTCTGCCACTGACAGGTTAAAGTCAAATCCAAATCCTAGCTTGCCAGGAAATCTGGGTTTTGTGAATTGCTCAGAGAATTCATATCTGAAGCAAATGTAAAAGTGCAGTTTAGTATATCTGGTCTCTTGTGAATCTGTTTTTTGGGGCAGTACAATAAAAGCAATAGGCTATAATATAATATGTATTAATGTGTACTTGTGAATCTTTTGTATTTTTAACAGATCTTTTGTGGTAAGGGAAATAAATAGTTGTCCTATGCCTGACATCTACCACTTTATGCAATGAGAAACTTTCTAGAAAGTTAGTTCTTTTGGGAAGAACCTAGACATGTGCCATACCTAAGCTTTGTTTTAGAGATTTTCCTTAGGACTGCAGGGTGGGGGCATAATAAATCAAAGAGTAAAATAATAACCCAACTCTCCTTGTTTAGGAGTCACTTTCCCTCATCCTGCCCCTAGAATGAACCCCAAAGTCAGAACTTCTTGGGAGAAGGGCTTCTTCAGCCTTGTGTGAGGTTAAAGCAAATATTCACAGTCTTTTTGAGGTTTCCTAAGGATTGTTACAGCAATTAACAGACAACCTATTTATCTCGTACCCTCAGCTTTTTCTAGTTTAGAGTTGGAAATAGGTATCATGAAGAGATTACTGGATTGAGAGTTATAGGATCTGAATTTGAGTCCTGGATTTGCCACAAATAGCTGTATGACCTCTCTAGACCTCTGCTGAGTAGGGAATGAGGAGATGATACTGAATCTTGGCACACTGATGACAAAAACAGCAACGAGACCCTATGTTCCTCAACCTTATTTCTGCCATTCTCCAATTTCTCAAGTTTAAAACCTCAGATTCATCTATGATGCATTCCATCTATCTTCACACCAACTTCATTTTATCTTGCTCCATCCCCTACCTCCCACTGAGCATTTCAGCTCCTACCCTGGAACCCTGCACTCCTCAGGAATGAGTTCAACAGAACTAATTGCCCCCAGACCCACCACAATGCTCCAGGTAAAGTGTTGCACATGGAATTTGTTAAAACAAATAAACTGGAAATAGAATTAATCTTTTAAGCCCTTACATTCCCTGGGGAAAAGCTGAATTCTGGGATCACTGCTTATAGTTTGCATACCACACATTCCAGCATCATCTAGATGGAGAAACAGAGGAAATGGGTTATAAAGAAAAAGAGCTTCTCTAAGGAATTTGTTGTTGAATTTTAGGAATCATGGCTATCTTCTTTCATTTTATTTCTATGAGTAATAATGCTTCAAGAAGAAAGGGTACAACTGAATTTTTCTGGACCTATACTTGAATGCTATCCCAAGAAATGGAAAACCATTTAATTGAACATTGAATTTTGCATGGAACCTCTGGATATAAACTGGATCAGGTCAAAGTGGTCATCTAACCAACTTAACTTTCTTGATTAAATAAGAAAAATTACAGCTAAGGCAGGAATAGACTGTAGTAGTTGATTAAGAGTTAATCAAACAGTTAACTAGCATTTATTAAGCATTTACTATGCACTAGACACTGCTAAATGGGGATACAAAGAAAAAGCACAAAATTTCTATCCTTAAGGAGCTTATATTCTAATAGGGATGACAATGTATGCAAAGCAGTACACACATGTATGATATGTATATCATGAAAGATTTGTATGTGTCCCAGATTGTATAAATATGGCTCATGAATAGGATGAATAGATATATCCCTGGGATCTGGCATACTTTTCTTGAAGAGAGACTACAATTTCCTCCTAGAGGGAAGGACTATATCTCAGTACTTGTTCTTTCCTTCAACTCTCCCCAAAGGGTTATCAGACCAGAATTATTTCTATCTGCCCTCCCACCCCATATCACCAGTTGAGTGGTTCAGAACAAAATCTACTTCTCTGTTCTCTAACTCCTAGTTTACATTAGCCAACTTAACTCCTTTTCTAGCAAATTCGGGTTACACAAAGAGAAAAATGAACAATTCTATTTATCCAAGAGAAACAAGCAATAGAAATTGGACAAGTTACATATTCTGGCATGTGTGTGTATGTGTGTATATCTATCTATCTATCTATCTATCTATCTATCTATCTATCTATCTATCTATCTATCTATCTATCTATTGATATACCAGAAAATACACAAAATGAATGATCTCTTTAGATGGGAATGAGATGAAATTTCAGCAACCATTACAGAAGACCCACTTTCACCCAGGAGTGGTGTAATCTCTAGAGAGGAAAGCTAGAAATTAAAAACAAAAACAAAAACATGGAGGAGCTGACTTCCCCTAGATAAGGAATAAAGAGCATGGACTCCTCTCAGGGAAGTACATCTGGTTGATGAGATAAGAAGTGATCTGTAGAAACTGAAACTTAAGAGCAATATAAATTAACCTTCTCCTCCTCTGATTAGTTGAAGAAAAACATGTAAATAGGATTGAAACAGTCCTTGTTTTGATTGATAAACCCCAATCTTTGTTTTGATTGGTTAAACTTCATCAAATAATTAGGATAATTGGATTTGTAAATTGAACATTCTGATTAACTAGCTTTTGCAATAACATTGTATAACTCTATAGTGAATAGCCAATAGTAAATGAGGGGAGAGACCTCTTTGTGGCAGGGACCAGGCTAAAAGGGAGCCTGTAGAGTCTCCATTCTTTAGTACCCTTGTTTGATGGCTGAAACACTTACTTGGGAATAACCTTTCCTGCAAGGATGATGAAACATTGATATTGAGTTCAAGATTATTTTTGAGTAGGTGATCATTCCTCTCACTCTACATTTCTGCATCTCTCAAAGTCTTTTCTCTCTTCCCTGGAATCTATCTCAAACATTTGTTTCTCTCCCAAGAAACTGTTTCACCAACTCCGTCCTTTATTTAAGGTCTCTCCAACAGCCTGGAAGCCTTTCTTCATCATATCCAGCAGTATTCAAAATGCAGCAGGATTGGGTGAAAGCTCAGTTCAGAAATAATAAATACAGAATAGATGGAAATTGCCTTAGAGGGGAAGACACAAGTACATCTGACATAACCTTAGTGATTTATCATGTGTAAGATGTATAAGGAAACATGTTGAGACAGAAACCTCCAAGTACTGAAATTTGGGGGCTCATTAAATTCTAGGATGAATCATTTACCTTTCTGTGGGCTTGTATCATTCGTGAGATTCCTTCTTAGGAAGGACAACGCATTAGTTTATTAAAGGTTTGCTTCTGAGCTTGGAAGATCAATGTTTCCTGGCTTTCACATCCACCTCTAAGTTCCCATCCAAATCTTTCCATTAATCAGTTCTTTGATGTTTACTTAAATATCATTTGAGGTTCTTTAAAATTCCTCATTCAGTACTAATAGTATGCATTAAACATAAAAAAAAATGACTGCAAGTTAGGAATTAACTTCTTGGAAAACTCATTAATGACGAATATCAATTCAAAGTCCAAGTATGATGTATGTAACAAGTTAATTTTGTTCTTTACCTATGCTGTAACTGATCTAAGTTTTTTTAAAATATCTAGACCAGAAACAATCTATCATTGCCAACCACAAAAAATAAATTTACTCCCCCCTCTCCCAATACATCTTGCTTCCAATTACTAATCTAGTATTACAGAATCACAGAATTTGAGAGTTGGAAGGGAGTTCAGTGGCTATCCAGTCCAACCCATACCTGAACAATTCCCCACTATTACGTGGCTGACAGGTGTTCAGTATCTTTTAGTGTATAAATACAGGTCCTATTACAGAAAATATTTAAAGGAAATATGTATGTATTAAATGTCTACTTTGGACTAAGTCATCTTCAAATGTTACACCATTTAATCCTTATGATAACCCCGGGAATTTGGTGTCATTATTATCCCCATTTTACAAAGGAGGAAACTGAGGCAAACAGGGGTTAAATGACTTGCCCAAGGTCACAAGCCTAGTAAGTGCCTGAGGCTAGATTTGAGCACATATACCACCTAGCTGTCTCCAGCACAATAATATTAAACAAGCCAAATCCTTAAGGCATCTGTTTTACCTCTAAATATGATGTTATATAACCACCACCACCACCAATCTGATGTCACACAACCATTTAAAAAGTTTTCAAGAATAAAAATATGCTGAGGTTCTTTATAAGTGGCCCCCTCCCTCCCTCTATACATACTGACATACATATATGCATACTCTCTATGAGATATAGGAAAATAGTTTTCTTTGCCAAAATAAAGACACCATAAACAGAAATTTTAAATAACCCATGAGGAACTTGCCCAGGGTTTGGAAGAGAGCCCATGTTTAGCCTCTGGTTGTCAAACTGATGTTTATAGGCATTCTTTTCCTTAACTTACTTCAAGCATTTAAAATTTATACAGATTTGCCCATTTGCATCCTAAAAAGTCATACAGACACAAAATAGTCTGTAATTATTTGCCTCTTAGAATAATTTATGGATCCTCTTGAAACAAAATCACCACTTTATTAGTTTTCCTATATCTTCTTAACTATCCTGGCAAACCCTGTGAGCCTGATTAATGAGAAAAACTAAGTGGCTGAATCTGCATCTATTAATTCACTCTGCATTAATGGGCCTCTTTAAATATTTCCTGAGAGCATATTTATAAGACGCCAATATTAGTGCTTAGGTTAAGTAGGTCATTTTCAATCCTTTAAACATTAAATGTCTTTATCAAAATTAGAGAAAGGTTGTTAAAAGTCATCGCTGTCTGAGTTCATCTTAAGTTTTCATATGTACTTATATATTAGATATTCTGCAGGAAGTTCTTGAAGCAGGGCATTTAAGATCACTGCCAAGGTCTAATGATCTTTCCCAGGAAGTCAGACACTGAACTTCTATTCTCAATGTTTCTGGGATTTGGGGAGCATCATAAATGGAGAAGTTAAAGGGTTAATCTCTAACCATTGCTATTTTCTTCCCTCCTCTCCCCTTACACAGTCATTAAGAAATGAAAAAAAAAAGAAAAGGAAAGGAAAGGAAAGGAAAAAGGAAAAAGGAAGGCAGCCTTAGTTTACCCCTGCAGGAGAATGGACAAAGGTTCTGGGTCTTAGATTAAGAATTTAGGTAAGGAAACCTAGATGCACATAAATATATAAGCAGACCATATCATGAGAAAGAAGGGATGGAGAATTCTCAGCAACTGCAGACGAGACTTATACAGTTAAGCACATATTTCAAATACCTCATTTACTGGTAGATTGTGTTTACTACCAATTCTGGCAGCAGGCAAGCAAGATAAAATCAGTTTGATACTACTTTGCTGACAGATTATCTTGTTTGTTGTTCATGAGGTGTTTCTAATGTCAAATTGTGTTAGGAGAGAACAGTATAAGATAGGACAGGACTTTTCTGAATATGGGTTTCAACAGCACTATTACAACGTCAAATATAGCTTCCAAGTTTATCTATTTTTAAAATACTTTTCCAAGCTTGGTTCTGAATAAAAATAGAAATATTTGGAAGATTACTCTGAAAGTTTCAAGGCAATAATAGAAATCATGCAATATTTATAGTAGCTTCTATCTAGGGACAGCATAAATGTTTTGTTTTCAAAGATGTTTAAAATTTCCTTTATGATTAAATATACCACTAATATCCGAGAATGAAATGAACTTTGAATATATTAGGCTTATACTTGTTATGTCTTCATTCCTTTTCTAGACTTTTCCTTTTTCTTTCCATCATTTTGATTGTTTAAGGATCATTCATCAACAGATTTTTATTGCATTTCTTTAAAAGTTTTCCCATAATTTATGAGACGTGGTCAGGAAATTTTGAACAAAAGGAAAGGGGGTTGATATGAGCAGAAACAAGAAGGTCATTTCCTTTTAAGGAGGATAATCACAATAGCTCACATTTATATAGCCTTGCTGTCTCCCCACAAATCCCACAGTTACTATGGATGTTATTGAGAGCAGCAGTGGGAACCTCCCCCCTCCCCCCAGCTGAAGGAAATTCAGAAGAAACTAGAGAATTGAACTCCATCCTCCATAGCTGGGGTTAAAAACCCTCTTATGCCAATAGAACAATACTGTGACAAATTGGATTTTCCTAGTTGTAAACCCTTGGCTCCTACACCTAAGATTATTTGAAGTACAGTGGTAGAAGCAATATCTGCTATGTAGACCAGGCTAGATTTTCCCTAAATGGTCTTAAAACTGTCCTTAAGACTTAATTGGGGTGTGGGGGAGGGTAGGTGGTTCAGTGGATTGAAAGCTAGGCCTAAAGATGGGAGGTTCTGGGTTTTAATATATGCATGGTTCAAATATAGTTTCCAACCCTGGGCAAGTCACTTAACCTCAAATGCCTAGCCCATTACCACTCTTCTGCCTTGGAACCATTACACAGTATTGAGTGGAAGGTAAAGATTTTTTTTTTAATGACTTAATTGGCTCAGGGGATTAAGGCTTGGCTTGTTGACTCAGCTGCCTAGTGGTCTATGTACAAAAGTCACCCCACAATAAGACAGAACTTCTTTCCCTTAGGCTTGATTGTACCAGCTTGGTCAATCCCAAAACATAGAAGCTCAACTCATCTCAATCAATTCTGTATCCTTATTGAATGCCCCTTTTATGCTATGGCTAAGTAAAATTCCTTTTGTTAACTGTTAGAGGGTCTATGAATGTCTCATTTCACTCTGACCTCCATCTACCAGACCAGCTTGAATTGCTCTTACCGTAATTGCAGATAGGATTGGATTGGATTGGAATAACTTTGGTAAAGTGAGGGAAGGATGATTCAGAGGATATCTCTAAATCTTCCCTGTGGCAAAATGGTATCTTCTTCTGGTTCCTTCTGGCCACCCCCACTCCTTTCTAGTTAGTGTAGTGAGCTGATAAGTAGCCAGTATGAGGTAGCCATAACAAGAAGGTAATATTGTAAAGAGAAACCCAGAAGTCACTTAGAAATTGTTCCAAAGATCAAAGGAGTCTAATTTGCAAACTGTATTACATATTAACCAATAATTGCTTCCTGAGACTATGTGCTAAATCAGGGGAAGTCATCTAGCCCTTTCAGTCAGAACCTTTTGATACTATGATAGGCAAACATCGGATAAGTTCAGACATTCATAGTAAGACTGGAAGAACATCAAATGTTACTTATAACTTTGGGATGATGTGGATATATTAAAGAACTAACTCTAAAGAATTGCTGATAACTTTGAGATGAGAGAGATATATACTAAAGAACTTATTCCAAGGAGGCACAGACAAGAATTAGTCCTTTGGGGCAGCTGGGTGGTTCAGTGGATAGAGCGTCAGACTTGGAGATGGTAGGTCCTGGGTTCAAATTTGACACCAGACACTTCCTAGCTGTGTGACCGTGGGCAAGTCATTTACCTCCATTGCCTAGCTCTTACCACTCTTCTCTCTTAGAACCAATACTAAGTACTGATTCTAAGATGAAAAGTGAGGGTTAATTTTTTTTTTTTAAAGAATGTTTGTCCCTCATCAGAGCCATGTAAAAATGACACTCTATATTCCCACCCCACCATTTTTCCATCTCTATCTGGGTCCATCTTGCTGAGTGCTCCCAGTTCTAATCTATGTTTATGTGAGTTACTCTCTGTGCCTTTGTTCTTCCCCATTCTCTTCCCCCATGCAGCCTGCCTGCCTTCTATCACTCCATCCCCAACTCCCCCCTCATCTGCCTCTGTCCTACCTCTCCCATTTGTTGCTTATCTCTGTACTCTTTCTGCTGTTCACCCCTGTACCCTCTGTGCCTATTAAAGTGTGACTGAAGCATTATGCATTTTTTTCCTGCTACCATCATGGTCATTCCCAGAGAGAACTCAAAGAACAAGGTATGTCTTTTTAAGAAAAAATAAAAACCCTTACCTCCTGTCTTAGAATCAATACTGTGTATTTGATGTGGGCTGACAGTGGGCAGTAAGGGACAATAATAGGAACAGGATGCCCATACTCTGAAATCTTGTATTTCTCAGTCAGCACTGGTTAAATATCAACTGGAAAATCTGTAGTTTCATCATTAGTCAAGCATGAATTGTAGACTGCTCAATTACTCACTCTGTGTGCTGGATTTGTAGTATTCTGTACTGAGCATCAGCTTTGTGCCTATTCTGTTTTATTAATTACTTATATTGTTCTTAGAAATAAGTAATTGCCATTGGTGGGTCTTTCAATGTACTGCATCTCCCCCACCCAGGTTCTCATTCTAGAAGGGTAGCAAGACTCCCACATTGACAAATGATGACAAGGTGGACAATGGAGGAACATGGAACCTTCGAATAGGGACTCTGGCATTCCAGAAGAATCCCCCAATCTTGTGTATACTCCTTATTCCCTATGGCAACAAACCCCAAAACCTGAGGGTGGAAAGTTATAAGGGTTAAAATTATGGTTGAGACTGAATGTAATAATTATATTTTGTCACCAAGGATTTTATTTGTAAAATCCTAATGAAACACCCAAACTCAGCTGGAAATTTTATGGTGATTTAATTACAACAGGAGGAAGAAAATATTAGAGGGAGAGAGAGAGAGAGGGAGAGAAGGAAAGGAGTTTAACTCAAAACCGCTCTGGCTCAGGCTGAGCCAAAGTGGGAATTTAAGAGCTAAGGCAGAGAAGGGTCCTTATCACTCACGTGACAGATCTGAAGGAAAGCTGTCTATGGGGCTCCTCCAAACTTGAGCTCCAGGATCAAACTGGCATCTAGCTCTCTCCACAGGAAGTCACAAGAACTACAGAGGCTATTCTCTACCTCACTTCCTGCGTCTCACATGTGCCAATGGTGGCTCAAGTTTGACTTGGGACAGCCAAGACGTCTGTCCTTTTTTTGCACATGTCTGTTGAAGGCCATTTTCTCAGAAAATTAATCTTGAGTTTGATGCAGACCTTCCTAATCTTGTTAAACTAAAAAGGGAGGGAAAATATAGAATTCCCAAGACTTGATTCTGTTATTCCAAGTATCTCCATTGTTACTGATCAGGAAATAGCTAAATCAGATCTTCTAAAGAATGGTCTGATTAGGGAGGAGTAGTTTTAAAATTCACAAAGGGAAATGCTAAGCTGTCAGACCCCAATAAATATGCCAACTCTGATCCACAGGGGGTGGAAGCTTCCAATTCTTGGTGTTACTCCAAGCTATCAGCTCCAAAGGGGCTACTCTACTAGTCCCTGGGCTTATCCATCAATCTTAAGGCTACCTGATTAGCATCCAAACTATTCTACCAGCTTTTAGACTATTATACCACCAAAAACCACTTCTTCAAATAAAATTCTTTTTTTATTTCTGGATTGATTGGAATATGAGTCTCCCATTCTTGGGAGGTGACCCTGCTACAAAGTTGGGTGTGTTTCTTCCACATCATATTGGTTACAAGGCAGAAAAGTGGTAAGGGCTAGGCAATGGGGTTTAAATGACTTGCCCAGAATCACATAGCTAGGAAGTATATGGCCACATTTGAACCCAGGTCCTCTTGACTCCAGGCCTAGATCACTATTCACTGAGCCACCTAGATTCTCCATAACTAGTGTGTCTGCAGTAGAATTTGAATCTAAGTTTTTCTTATTCCCAAACCCAGTGCCTTACCTATGAATGGAACATGTCTACTCCCATTTCATAATTCCATAAATTAATTAGCAATTCACTGGAGTATTGTGATCAGACTGGACAGGACATTTTGTAGAAAACATTGAGCATATTCATGAAAGGATAACCAGGATGATGAGAGAAATTATAGGAAAATTGATTGAAAGAATTGGAGAGACTTAGCCTAAGGAGAAAATTAGCCTTGGAGACTTTATACTAAATTTATAAGTATTTATTAGTGAAGAGAAAGAAAAAGAGAAATAAAGTTACCAGACTACCTACCCAAAGTCTTTGGCTGAGGTTGCAAATCTTAGTTCCTAGATTCCCAGCCCTTTGTGATCCCTGACCTGCCCGCCAGAGATGGCTTATGTAGATAAGTGCTGGGATTGCTGCATATTGGGAGAGAGCTTCTTTCAAAAGCCAAAAAATGGTAGAGAAACCTGCCCCCTGCCCCCTGCCCCCTGCCCCCTGTCCCATCCCCCCCCCTTGTTCTGGCTCTTATATCTTGCCCAAGATGCTACACCTACTTGGCTTTTGATTTGATAATTTGGGTCATGTGCTCCAAAGTCCAGCCTTGTCTCTAGGTTGGAGGCTGAGCAGGGGGACTTCCATTTATCTGTTCTGGAAGTCAAAAACCACACTGTCACTCTGTGTTCCACCTTAATGCGCATGGGCGAACTCTGAGTTGTATTTTATTTTAATTTCACACAGGTGGCAGTGGGGCTATGGCAGTGATGGGGAAACTTTTTAGAGACTATGTACCATGTCCCACCCCCAGACTGTGTGCCATGCCTCCCCAACTCCCTTATCCCAGACAGGGGAGGCAAGACTGGATAACTCATGCTTCGCATACTGCATGGCACATAGTAATTGCTTATTTAATGCTTATTGATGGATTGAAGACTACTTTTCTAGAATGTTGTACAAGAGATTCTTAGTCAAATCAGTCAATAAATAATTATTAAGTACCTCCTATATCCCAGGCTGTTGAGGTGTTGAGGATATTAGGGGGAAAAGCTGCAAAAGATAGACCCCCATGTTGAAGGAGCTCATGATCTAATGGGAGATTATTTGAATTACTATGCTTCCATTGTTGACATCTTCAGAAAAGTATCTTTAATTTTTTTGACTCTTAAGAATCATTGTCACTTTGTGTACAAGTGCTTGGTTTTTAAAAAAATAATAATCTCATCAGTTTCAGGTTTCAAGTTTTAAACTGTGTGAATTTAATATAAATTGTACTCACTTATTCCATTTGAAAACCCATCAGCCCTCACCTTTTGTCAGACTCCATGTTTCTGCTATGGGTCATACAACTCTCTGGCTTCTTGGAAGAGGTTGACTCATGGCTACTTAGAATCCTGATGTTAGGAAGAGGCTGGTAGAAGTCCCAGGGAGACAGGAGACAGGTCCTGAAGTCTGGACTTGGGACCCAGAATGAGGTTAAAGCCTGCCCAATCAGAAACTCCCAGGAGGAATGAGGAATGCTGGCTTTATAAACAAGTGAGGGGAAGCAGGAGTCTCTTTCCCTTTTCTGTATTGGTTAATGCTTGGCTGCCTCCAGTCACATA
Source organism: Monodelphis domestica (assembly GCF_027887165.1). NCBI lineage: Eukaryota > Metazoa > Chordata > Mammalia > Didelphimorphia > Didelphidae > Monodelphis > Monodelphis domestica. The sequence goes on from NC_077234.1 coordinate 210,117,219, forward strand.
TCCACTAAGTAGCACAGTGAATAGAGTGCCAGACCTGGACAGGGGAGGTCCTAGGTTAAAAATCTGGTCCCAGATACTTCCAAGCTATGTGACCCTGGGCAACTCATTTAACCCTAATTGCCTAGCCTTTACTGTCCTTCTGCCTTTGAACATATACTTAGTATTGATTCTAAAATAGAAGATGAGGGCTTAAAAAAAAAGAAAGAAAGGAAAAGAAAATGCCCAGAGCTGAAAGATGTGTCTTATTCATGGAAATGAAAAAGTGTTTTGTTCATGGAACAGCAAGGAGGCCATTTTCGCTGAATCTAAGAGTATTTAAGTATCTAAGTATCTAAGTAGTATCTAAGAAGTAAAGCATTAGAAAACTGGAAAGGTTGAGATCTGGGCTTGGTTTTGAAGGAGTTTGCCAAACAGAGAATTCTGTATTTGATCCTGGAGGGAGACACTGAGTTTTTTGGAGGTAGAAGAGGGTTGATATAAACTCTACTTTTGGAAAATCCCATTGATGGTTGAATGAAGGACAGATTAGAGTAGGGAAAGACCTGAGTAGTCAAATAGACCCCGCTGGCAGGTTGTGAGGACCTGCATCAGAGAGCTAACACTATCACAAAAGAGAAAGGGAACGTTTTCAAGAAATGTTGCGAAGGGGAAATCAACAGATCTTGTCACAGATTGGACATAGGGGATAAAAGATAATGAGGAGTAAAGTATGATACCTGGGTTGTGAGCCTGAGAAACTGGGAAGATGATGGTGCTCTGGAAAGTAATAGGGAAGTTAGGACAGAAAGAAGGTTTGGGGCAAGCTAATGTATTTGATTTTGGATATGTTTAGTTTAAGATGTCTACTGGACATTCAGTCTGAAAGGGAGTTATTGTTACAAGTGATGATGATAGTGGCAGATGGTGTGTGAGTTATATGAGATGATGAATAGGTGAAAAGAAGGAATTTATGGCAATTGGACTCATTTTTTTTCCTACAAAATATTAGTCAAGATTCTCAGCTGAGAGAGTGAGGAGAGGAGAAGGAGTCAAGAGAAGATTAGGAGGAATGAAAGAAAAGGTTTGGGAGAGCTCCTGTGACGAGTAGGATGGCATGTGGAGAAAGGAGGTATAGAAGCATCAGTAAGGGCCTAGTTGAGGTTATGTAAAACAGATTTGTAGTAGATACTGTCAGAATGGTTGCATCATTTTCTCTGTCTTCATTCAGCAAAAGTGGAAGATGGTGGGAGTGATAAAGTATGTATTGGAATAAATGACTTCTAAGCTCTCCGAAATTCTATGATTCTGGATCAGAAAATGTTTAAAGGAGGAGGCAATTTTGGTCTTTTTTTTTTTAACCTTTATTTTCTGTCTTAGAATCAATATTAAGTATCTGTTCCAAGGCAGAAGAGCAGTAAGGGCTAGGTAATTGGCATTAAGTGACTTGCCCAAGGTGATACAGATAGGAAGTATCAGAGGCTATACTTGAACCCAGGATCTCCCAGTTCCAGGTCTGGCTCTTTTCCCACTGTGCTACCTAGCTGCAGGATCATCCTGTCCGTGAGGTTTTCTTGGCAACAATACTATACTGATTTGTCATTTCCTTCTCCAGTGGATTAAAGTAAACAGAAGTTAAGTGATTTACCCAAGGTCACACAGCTAGTAAGTGTCTGAGGCTGGGGTTGAATTCAAGTCTTCCTGACTCAGGGCCTACCTCTCTATCCACTGAGTCACCTAACTCCCTTTTTCTCCATCTAGCCTCTGCTTTCTGAGTAACTTGTAGAAAACACTAGCACTCTTTAAAAAAGGGAGGGGGAAGGAACCACATAAGTTGAGAACCACAAAATTTTTTTCAGCTACTTATTTCTTAGTTTTTGTTGACCTTTCCAACATTATTGTCATTATTATATGTATTTGTTTTCTTGTCTCTGTTTTCTTCACTTTGAGTAAATCCATGAAATTCTTTCCATTCTTCTTTGTAGTCATCATTTTCATGAATATATACTCTTATGCCAAAGGGGACTGCCCCCAAATTGACTCTTTGTCAACCTAGTAATCATTGGTTTCCCAATAGGATCACAGGGCGATATGTATAAATGGAGATTTTGAACCTTTAGACTTTATCCCCCAGAAGTCCTTTAGTATTTCCCAAAATTCCCTTTTCCTGCATCCCCCTATTTTATGTGATTGTATTTAAGTGGCTGTAACTCCTTCCTCTTCCTCTCTTGGACTTGCGACCAGGCTGAAGTCAGGCAATTCTTTTGTTTTAGTTATTATTAATAAAACTTTATAAAATATGATATTTAGTTAGTGATTATTAATTTTAAAACCCACATCACAGCACAATAATATTCTGACATACCACAATTTGTTCAGCCATCCCCTATTTGATGGACATCGATTTCAGTAGCTATTCTTTCTATGTTTTTGTGACTTTCAGGAAAATGTACTTGATTACAAATAAGACTCCTCTTGTCCTTTACTACGTAATTCTCTAGATTATTGTGGGCAGGACCTAGGAAATACCTTCTACCCCATTTAAGGAGGATGCCTGAGTCCTGCCAGGTCTCTACCAAGTCCTCATCCCCCCTTCATCCTCCTGCCCTCATTTTCTGACTTTCTTTTATGTATTGTACCCCCACCTTCCCCCTCCCCCCATTAGAATCCAACCTCCATGAAGGAAAGAACTGTTTTTTAAACAACAAAAAAAAGAATGTTTTTTTAAATACATATTTGTATTTCCAGTGCTTAGCTCATATTAAGTGCTTAATAGACTAACTAATTGATTGAAAGGACTGAAGAGAACCCCAAGACATTTATCTCCCATGATGTTTGAGTGGGGAGGGAGAAAGAGGGATGAGAGGAGAGGGAAAAGATAGATAGTTCCTGGACTACATTTCCCAGAAGACTATACATCTGTCTACAGAGTGATGGTGTCATCAGACTAGGTCACTGATTGGTAATGAGTGTTGGGAAGGGAGGCAACCTAAAATAATTGGGCTCCCAGCCAAAGCCCTAGGAATTAGCAGACATAGAGAGGCAAACTTCAAGCTGTAGGTGGCAATAAAGAGACCAAAGAAGAAGCATGTAGACCAATAATACCATTGTCTCACCGAATCTACAAATTCTAATAATTCTGACATACCAGAAAACAAACTAAAGGACTGCAGTAGACAACTTTCCCAAAATTCAATGAGACAGACACCATTGACCTCTAGTTCGGTTCAAATTCTGAGACAAAGGGAGGAATGGACACTGGAAGAATAATTTTAGATTATATTCTTCTGGAGCTTCTAAGAGATTACTTCTTTTTATATGTAGGAAGTCCATTATCTGATATTTTCTTATTATTTATATTGGTTTTATGTCTTAATTAAATGTTTTTTGCTACTGGATTTGTGGCTTGCATGATTTGTAAATAGAAGGTATTACTGTGGTGGGGGCTTGAGTTCTGATAAATAACATATTATTCCAAATAGCTGAAAAATAAGCCTAGGAAAAATAGTAAGGGGGCCCATAGCCAAAGTTTTCAGGGGCCTAATTCTTATAACTCAAAAAACTATGTGGATTCAAATCAGTTAGAACACAGACGTTGTAGAAAGGAAAACATGTCTTTCTTTGGCATTACTGTCCAGTGAAACATCAGATGGCTATTGTAAATTAACAGCTTTACGCATGGAAAGATTGGAAATCCCATTTAGAAAGGAAGAATGAGTAGTGGGCTTAGGAATAGCGGGTACAGCCAACATTTTAGGCTGCTAATGAGCATTTTTGTTGGAATTCCGCTAGAATCCACTAAAATTGACATCTGTCATGCTATTTCTCATCAGTTAAAAGGACTTATTGTTTGTGCTTATGAAATGTAAAAAGAAAACAAAACCAAACAAAAAATCCTACAGGAGAAAATGAAAGACTGAGGGCCCAGATTTAGTTCCACAACTATAGCATATAAATGCTGTGAAGAGGAAAGTACATTAAAGCAAGAGAAACAGTAAAAATATTGCTCCTAAATGATACCACCAGTGGTCATCTTAAATTTATTCTATGATCAGATTACTAGAATGCACCTGAAAATTAAAGATTATTTGGATTGATGAATATGTCCATGTTTGCATATGCAAAATGAATGGATGAAACATTTATTAATGTTTACTTTTTGTAAAACTCTGTGGTAAGTCCTAAGGATAGAAAGAGAGAAGTAAGACAGTTTTTGCCCTCAAAGAATTCACATTCTAATGGGTGAGAAAACAGATCTAAGTTTTACCTATGAGTCAAAAGGAAATATTCCATGATTCTTAGTATACAGTATGGAAAAGCAAATCTAAATGCCTCTTCTTTAACGTGATTTTCAAATCATATCTTTTTTGTGATGCTGAACAAGTTAAATGTGCCAAGGACTTTGATGGAAAGAACTTTCTTCCTAGGTCTTCAACAAATATGGCTTAGCAGGAGCAGTTGCAAGACTGCATCTCCACAAAGTTTGTTTCCTAGGATGACGGCTGTGGGCAGTAGGCTATAAGCATTCTATTTCCAACGGCGCTTAAATTCAAGGTCCTGAGTTACATTGAGGTCAGAGGGGAGAACATAGAGATGATGGTTTGACTTGTCTGATGCCTTGTTGCGTCAGCCAGCCTCGCCTGTCTGCCCTACATATGGGATTTGGTTGGTGTTTCAGTAAGGATGGCTAGACCCTTCTCCAAGGAAGTTGCTTCCCTTTTTGGAAAGGCTAGATTGTGAGGGCTAAGATGAGGGCACAACTGGTAGCCTTGGGTGCACTGTCATTCCTAGAGCTCTTTTTCCCATCTGCCTATTTGTGTCAACTGGTCAGTAGATATGGCTGATGGTGATGAGGAAGGTGGGTTTCTTCTTACCTCAGAGGTTGTGAGAGAGGGGGAGTAGAGGATGGCTTGGCAGCAGGTGTACTTTTCTGGGGGACACTGTCACTCCCAAGGCTCTGGGGGTTCAGGGTTCTAGACTGTTGCCATTGATATCTGAAAGGATATGGTGGTCAATATGGTGGTGGTGGTTTGACTTCCCTGGCATACTTTACCTCCTATCTCTCCATAAGGGTGCCTTACTACTTCAGCCAAGCTGGATCACTTGCCTTATGAACAGTGGTGTAAAAATGGAGATTTGAATCCTAGACTTCAATCCCCAGAAGTCCTTGGTATTTCCCAGAATTCCCTATAATCTCAACTGAGTCTCCACCTGGGCGAGATCACAATTAGTATTTAAACTGGCAATAACACCTACCTCACTCTCTTTATGCTCTTGCTCTCTCTGCTCATCCATTGCAATGATGTAGTAAGTAAGCTCTGAATGGGCTAATCAGCCCTGGGCACAAATGTGGTTATTATTTTGTATCCTTGATTCTAATAATCCTTAATAAACCTCATAAAATATAATATTTTTATTACTAGAGACTAATTTAATTTTTACAGTGGTTGATTGGCAACTAGAGGAGCTGCCTGACCCCTCTTCCACAGAATGATGGACCAGGACCAGCTAGTTCCTTAAGCTGAAGCCACTTGAATATATTTCCCTCTCAATCGGAATTTCAGAGTATTAGATTAGATTATCGTTAAGATACTTCCTATGTTTCAAATATGGTCTAGTTTGTTCCTGTTTAGGCAAACTGCTACTTACATTCCCTCAGGCTCACCATATTAATGCTAGATGAGTGCTGCAGGTATCAAGTGAATTAGCCTCCTGCAGTTCATGGCTCAAGAAATGGTCCAGAGCTCAAGAGATGAGCCAGCCTCAACCTTCTATATTCCATACAATGTTCTTTACAAAGTATACCTTGCATAATAATGGTTCATCCAATAGTACTGAAAAAGAAAGAATTGAATACAGACTTTAAAGATCAGCAACTAAGTGAAATTTCCTTGGACAGGCCATTTAAAAAAACCAAACATATGATGCCATCCATGGTGCAAGCTCCAGGGTAAGAGAGGTCATTCCTCTAACATTTCAGGTCAAAACTTTTTCAGCAAAGTGTATTCCTAGATAGTTGTCTGAGGGGCACTGAGAACTTTAATGATATGCTAAGAGTTATGCAGTCTTTGTCTAGCATGGGATTTGAACTGAGGTCTTCTTGGACCTGACGCAGTGAGGTGGTACAGTGCTTGACCTGGAGCCAGGAAGACTCATCTTTCTGAGTTCAAATTTTACCCCAGATACTTAACTAGCCTTGTGACCTTGGGCAAGTCATTTAATGCTGCCTCAGTTCTTCATCTGCAAAATGAGCTGGAAAAGGAAATGAAAAACCAATCCAGGATCTTTGCCAAGAAAACCCCAAATTGCGGTCATGAAGAGTTGGACAGGACTGAACAACAATTTCCTGGCTTCAGGCCCAGTTTTCTATCTTCTCAGAAGTGCGCTACCTCTCTAGACCTGCCATTTATAACTAATATTCTGGATGAAAATGAAAGAGCAAGTTGATATTGATCTTTGACACTAGAAAGAACATTAGTGCTCATTCAAAAATAATAGCTCACATTTGATGTAGCATTTTGCCATGACAAAGTACTTTATATACATTATCACTGTTGATCCTCACAACTCTGTAAAATAACTATGGAATGTATTATTGTCCTCATATTATAGAAAAGTAAACATTACTTCCACTCACCTTGAACAAAAAAACAGAAAAAAAACCTTGTCACTAAAGCCTTTATGGGCCCAGAGAAGGACGTGTGTGCCATTCACATGCATATTTCTTTTTAAAAATAGATTTTTATAGAAATCTTTTGTTTTAACTGGCCTAAATTTCCCCTGTATCACTCCACCCCCTCTTCTAGATAGTCATCTCTTCTAGCAAAGTATTTTCTAAAAGGAAAGAAAAAAAAATCAGCTAAACTGTTCAACACATTAAAAAAAAGCCTACCTTATAACTCATATATTATATTTCAGTTTAAAGTGCCTTCCTTTACAAAGCTGTGTATAAAGTAGCCTGTGTTTTGGAAGCTAATTCACTTCATCTATTTGCAGAAATATATATAACGGTGGTTTCACTTTTCCAGCCTTGCTCAAGTGAACTCACAAAGTGAAAAACTGTTAAGAGGAGAACAAGACTGAGGAGAACAAGGAAAATGGAAGAGCTTTCATTGATCAATATTTTGTTTGATAATGCTTGGAAACTGTTATAATTATAGACTCTATGTAGAAGAATACTGAGAGCATCTAGACCTGTGGTGGCAAACTCAGAGCCCTCTCTGTGGTCATGTGTGCTCTAGCCCCAGTGCAGTGTAGCAGAGTTCTTTACTAGAAAGCCAGAGGGATGTGGGTATGGGCTGCTCCTCTCCCCCTCTCCACCTATGCCTGAGGACATCACCCACCCTTCTAAAAGGTTTGCCATCACTGTTCTAGACCAATTTACTCATTTTATAGATGTAGAAACTGAGATCTAGATGGTAAAATGACATAACCAAGGTAACACACATAAGTATGGCAGAGTCAAGATTCAGAATGAGGTCTTCAGACTCCAGGTCCCATCCTCTTTTAACTCTACCACCCCCATAGAATACTGGACAATGAATTCTTCTCCATGTTTGAATTAGCTTAGCCTTGCTGGCACTAATCTAGGGAATGTCAAGGATACTATCTTGGTAACCCCTAGGACATCCTGGGATTGAGTGATGAGTTTCACAGGCAGTTTTTGGATTTATTTTATGTAGCCCATCTCATTCAAGCTGCTCAGGAAGTGGAAAAAAAGGCACCAGTATCAGAGATCCACATCCGTTGTGGCTTTTGTCTTATTTCTTTGAGATGCGTATGAAATGTTATTTTCTTCCTCTCTCTTTTCCTGTCTGTGCATAAGCCCTTCTAATCTCATTATAGAAATGTGACAGTGGTATGTTTTTAAATACAGTCATAAAATGCCAAAGACATGATATGGCTAAACAATATAAACCTTATATTAAATGTAATTTGTACCATCTTGATCTGGTCAACTTTATATATTTATTTATAAACACACTGTGCAGTCATAGACGTGAAATTTTTCACAGTGTAGTATATACTGAAAAGAACTGCTTTCTCTAATTATAACAATAGCTAGCATTTATGTAGGGCTTTACAAATTTTACTTTATTTTATCCTCACAAAATCTCTGGGATGTAGGAGCTATTCTTTTACAGATTGGTGCCATTTTACATAAGAGGAAACTGAGGCAGACAACGGTTAAATGACTTGCCTGTGGTCATACATCTACTTAAGTTTCTTAGGCTAGATTTAAACCTGGGTCTTCTTGACCCCAAGCCAAGTATGCTATCCATTGTGTCATCTAGCTGCCTCACTAGTCATATGGTAAGCAAGTTTCTTCTTTTAAAAAACCCTTACCTTGAGTCTTATATCAATTCTAAGATAAAATAATGGCAAAGGCGAGGCAATCAGGGTTAAATGGCTTGCCAGCATCACACAGCTAGGAAATGTCTGGGGCCAGATTTAAACCCAGGCCATCCCAACTCCAGGTCTGGCATTCTATCCACTATGCTTCCTAATTGCCTCTGATAAGCAAATTTTTAAATCTCTCTGTAGCTTAGTTTCTTGCTGTGCAAAATGGGCATTATACTTTTATTATCTTTTTTTTTACAAGGTCACTAGGAAAAAAAGTGCTTTGTAAAATTTAAGGAGGTGAGCAAATGTGGAGCTGCATTAATAGAGATATGGTCCAGGACTAGAAAGGCTATTGTCCCTCTGTATTCTGGGTGCCACATTCTAGGAAGCCCATTGATAAGCTAGAGTGCCTGTTGTTGTTCAATCATTTCAGTCGTTTCCAACTTTTCATGACCCCATTTGGGGTTTTCTCATTGTATATATCAGCATTAGCTTAGTTTGCCATTTCCTTCTCTAGCTCATTTTATAGTTACGAAAACTCAGGTAAACACGGTTAAGTGACTGGACCAGAATCACAGTTAATAAGTGACTGAGGCTGGATTTGAATTCACGAAGATTAGTCTTCCTGATTCCAAGGCCATTGTTTCAGCCACTGCACCACCTACTTCTAGGGGAACCAGAATGGTGAAGGGTTTTAATACTACACCATAAGTACATCATTGGAAGGAATTGGGGATGCTTAACTTAGAGGACAGAAAATTTAGGAGAAATGTAATTGTCTTCAAGTTCTTGAAGGATTGTCATGTGGAAGAAGGAATAAATTTGTCCTTCTTCACCCCAGAGTTTAGAACTAAAACAATGGGTGGAAGTTGTGAAGAGACAAATTGAAGCTTGATATAAGAAAAAACTGCCCATCAAAGTGAACCTAAAGTTAAAATAGACAGTCTAGGAAACACGGTGGGTTTCTTTATGCTACAATACTCAAGCCGTGGCTAGATGACCACTTTTTTAGAAATATTACAAAAGAAGTTTCTGTTCAGATATGGGTTGTATTAGATAGCTTTTGTGGTTTCTTCCAATTCTATACTGCAAAAATATTATTTCAGATTCATTCTAAGTACATTCTCTCTCTCTCTCTCTCTCTCTCTCTCTCTCTCTCTCTCTCTCTCTCTCTCTCTCTCTCTCTCTCTCTCTCTCTCTCCTCTCTCTCTCTCTCTCTCTCTCTCTCTCTCTCTCTCTCTCTCTCTCTCTCTCTCTCTCTCTCTCTCTCTCTCTCTCTCTCTCTCTCTCTCTCTCTCTCTCTCCTTACCTTGTGTTTTAGTATTGATACCAAATATTGGTTCCAAGGCAAAAGAATGGCAAGGTAGGCAAATGGGGTTAGAAATGACTTATTCAGAGTCATACAGTTGGAATATGTCTGAAGTTAGATGTTTGGCTTTCTATCCACTAAGCCACCTACCTGTCCCTACATTTCAAATATATAACTCGTGGCATACCAGAAATTCATCTCCACTTGTCAATGAGAGTTCCCCAAAATATAGAAGATTGATTCTAGTGCCTCAGTTCTTATATGATATAGATTGATTCCTGGACAGTTGGAAACTAATGGGATTAAAGAAGAAATCCCAACCTTTCCAGTATCTTAATAATGAATGTATTATGCTTCTTGTGTTACCACTTTGCACACTGCCAGACACAGCAAAAGAATTTAGTAAATGCTTGTTTACTTGATTTGCATCCTTAAGCTTTGTCAAGTAGATTTGACTATAAATGGCCAGAGCAAGCCTTATTTTAGACTATAAGAACCCACTGAGTTTTCTTTTGAATTAGAATTAATTTTGAAGATACTTTCCCACATACCCAAAGCTATTCTTCCTAAGCAGGCGGTTTACCTATTTCCACCTTCAAGCAGAAGCCAGTTTCAAACTGTTTTCTAGTATGGGAAAATTTCCCAAGTCTAAATTCTTTTAAAAAATGCTCTCCAGGGTGCATCATTATATTAACCAGTAAAACTACTTTAGCTTTATCTTTATGGCTTTTAACTCTACAAAATGTGATGTCAGATTGTTCTTCCTGCTGTTTCTCTAAAAGAATTTGCACAGTAGTATTTTCAGTAATGTAATGGGGGGTTTTTTGGTTAGGTGAGAAGAATTTTTCTCAGATGTGGTAACTACCAATTACCACAGAAGGAATCTATCCATTTCTCTTTTAGGACAGACTATTCCTTTCTTCCAAAGAGGTGTCCCATAGAGTGGAAAGGTGTAAGAGAACAAATAGCATCAAATGAAACAAAAAATAACAAAGGACCTGGCTTACTTGTAAGGAAGCTCACTGCCTCCTTTATTATTCACTAGGCAAATAGCCCCTGAAGGTATGATCTTATCACTCTCCTATTCACTAAACTCCAATGGCTTTCAATTATCTTCAGTATCAAATATAAGATTTTTTAAACTCTTAAAGCCTTTTAAAACCTGATCCTCTCCTTCCTTTCCAGTCTACTTACACCTTAATCTTTTTACTCTATGATCCAGTGACCTTCTCTTCCTGAGTATTCTCACACATCATCATCCATGCATCCATCTCATGGCATACTTTTTTCATTGTCTCTCCCTCCTTTTGAATTTCTTGGCTTCCTTCAAGTCTCATATATAATCCCATCTTTTGCAAGAACCCATTCACGGTTTCCCTTAACACTAGGGTCTTACCCCAGAGATTATTACCAATTTATTATTTATATGCCTTGCTTATATATAGTTATTTACATGTCTCATTAGACTGTGAGCTTGTTGAGAATAGGGACTGTTTTTGTCTTTCTTTGTAACCCTAGTGTTTTGCATAGAGTCTGGCACATATTAGGTGTTTGGTGACTTGAAATGAAAAGGAAAGAACATTAAAAAGATAGACAGGGAAAAAGTACTTTATTTTCTTAAAGTTATTTATCTGACTTGGACAGGGATTTTGTTTTCCTCAGGTCGGTCACTTGATCATGAAATTTGAACAACATGATTTTTAAAAAGCTTTGGAAACTGTATTTCAAAAAATTATAAATAAAAACTGCTCAGATCTATTAGAACCAGAAGGCAAAATTAAAATACAAAGAATTTACTATGTAGTCCTGAAAGGGAAAAAATCCCAGGAATATCTTATCCCAAATTCAGAGCTTTCAAGTAAAAGAAAAAAATGCTGCAAGTTTTTGCAATACTACAACCAGAAATTAAGAGTCTAAATAGCAAGCAACCAGTCAGGATCACATACTAGACCTGGAAGTTTCTGCAACAAATGAAAGAAGATAATGGAATACAATCTTCAAAAGGCAAAAGATGAAGCTTATAAAAGTGGATCTTTAGTGGAATAGAGGATTTTCAAACATTCTGATGAAAAGGCCAGAGATAAGTAGAAATTTTGAAATGCAAATATGAATCAAGGGAAACTTACAAAGGTTAATACATTTGAATGATTGGTGGGAGTTGTATGCTGATAAAATATTAACATTTTAATAGGGGAAAGGAAAGCAGAGTTATTTCATTGCCTTATTATCTTCAAAAGACATCGACTTATTTCCATATTCCCCATGCTGTAAAAGAAGGTACATATCACACACAAACAACTCAAGAAGGAAATAAAATGAAAGATGACATGTTTTGATCTACAATCAGATTCCAATGGTTCCTCCTTTGACTTTGGATGGCATTTAAGTTATGTTAGATAGAGGACCTAGCGGTTGATTGTTTCTGTTCTAAAGGTTTTAAGAGGAGAAGAAAAAGAATATGCCTAATGTAGAAAAGGTGAAGAAGGAGGCAGAACTTGATGTTTCTCATAACTAGGATAAATGAGAAGAGTATGCAAACAGAAAGGAAGAGGTGAGAGGAGTGGGTATCACATGAACTTCATTCATCTGAACTGGACAAAGGAAGGTTGAACATATAGATACACAGTTTGCCATAGAAAAACATTAAATTTCAGGGGAAACAGATAGGGAAGAGGGCAGAGGAAAGATAACATTGAAGAAGGAATAGTCATAAGAAAAACAAATTTCAACTTCTTTTAACTATCTTTTTTTTCCCCCAATTACATGCAGAAACAACTTTATAATTGTATTCTGATGTTTTGTGATTCAGGTTCTCTTCTTCTCTCCCCATCTTCCCCAAAGTGGTAAATAGGTTATATCAGTGCTTTCATGTAATATATAGTTCCATATTCCTCATGCTGTGACAGAAGGCACATATCACACATATAATAAATAACTCATGGCCTACAATCAGATTCCAGTAGTTACTTTGGCTTTAGATGCTATTTTTTTTTTCATGAGTCCCTTGTTTTGCTGATAATAGTTTAGTCTTTCACAGTTGATCATTGTACAATAATTCTGTTCCGTATATACTGTTCTTCTGGTTCTGCTTACTTCTCTTTGCATCATTTCAGAGAAGTCTTTCCAGGAACAAACTTCAGATTTAGAGGGTGAATTCTGAAGAAGAGATGAAGAGGACAGCTTATGGAAGATGGCAGAGCAACAGAAACAAGTTGCAGTTATAAACCACTGGTTCTGATTACCTTCCTTCTCTTTTACCATTGTCTTTGGGAAGGGGAAGAAATGCTGAGAGAAACCAGTAACAGGAAAAATATCTGCTTAGTTTCTCTGATAGGAGTCTAATGTCCAAGATGTATGGAAAATGGGGTCAGATATGTAGGAAGAAGAGCCGTTAGCCAATGGATGACAGTCAAAGAGCATGATAGGGAATTCTCAAAGAATAAAATCCCATTGTTGATAGCTATGTGAAAAAATGCTCCAAAAAGTAATGTAGGAGGTAGCTCTAGAGGCCATTATTTTCTTAGTTCAGGTTTGATGTTGGGTTGAAATGAATCACTCAGAAATTATTGAACAGTTGACAAAAGAAGTTTTACTTTACCCTAACCTTGCAAAGATAATGCAACATGTATACAGAGGCTCTTCACCTTCTTATTGAAATGCTTCTAGTCATCAGGGCAGAATGTGACTTAGGACACAATGACTGTCATGGCCTTCAAGAATCCACCAAGTCTAAGAGGCTTAGACTCCACGTGGCCAGGAAGCTGTGCCAGGGAAGAAGAGGTGAGGTGGATGAAAATAGCAAAAGTGATGAAAATAAAAAGAAAAAAGAGGGCCATTGAAATATTTTTAACAAATTTAATGTATTTTTATTATTACTTTTAATTAATATTTTAATGACCAATTTAATAAAATTTTAATAAATTTGAAATTTAAAAAAATTCATATGTAAGGAGGCTTATTTGGTCATGCCCAGAGGTGCCCAAAGGAGTCTTTGGAACATACCTCAATTTCCTAACATGGAGGCACAATCATGTGAGTAAGGGTAGCTTTCTTTGCCTGGCTACATAGTCAGAACAGACTGTCTTTAAAACTGGCCAGAAAGAGACAGTCTCTCTTTTCAGCTTTGGCTTTTTCCTGAGATCCTTCCTGCTGGGTCTAGAGGGTGAAGGTCACTGCTTGAGTGCCATGAACTAAACCAGTGAGGGAGGAACAACTTCCTTCCTCCGCTTGACCTCTCTTTTACACTTCTGAGAAATGGGCCTGGGATGTTTGTTTCTGTTCTGTTAAACAAAACAGAAACACCCCTTCTCAATCTCTGGTCTGACTGGGGATCCCCTTGGAGCCAGAATTCCAGGCAGGATGTTGTAGTCAGTCAGCATGGCCAGGAAGCCCTGAGAAGGCAGGGTGCTTGGGACCTGAGCCAGAGTGATAGGGATGTAGGAGTGTGTGGAGGTGTGGGTGAGGGTGGGGGAGGAAGGGGAGGGTTAGCCTTGGAATTAGGCCTGTGCTACATGAGAACCGAGGTAAACTCTGAACCTAATCCCCATCCCTTCCCCAGAGACTGAGGTGGTACAAAGGAGGAAGAGGATTATGTCTGCCTTGTGTTGAGAGTAAGTTTCTATATTTGCGATTATGCTTTTTGAAGTAAATATTTCTTTGTAAAAGCTAGTCTTACTATGGAACTTGAGTTCAGGAGCCAGTGCCTTATTCTTAGGGGAACATTATTGGTGGGGGAGCCAATATCAAGAAGCCTAGATACCTCCTAATTCCCTGAAGAATCCTAGGGGAGGGGTAAAATATAACATTCCCGGCTTTCCAGACATTGAAGACCAGTATAATTACTGTTATATCTAGAAGATAAAAGAAAGACGTTCAGAAAGGAGCACAAATGAGGACAGCTTTGAAAGTAACATGTTAAGTTTATTATATTTGTTTGAAAAAACAAGCTAAATGCAAGAGATTTTTTGTTTGATCTGTAATACCTCCTTTAAGTTCTCTATATATGGAAAGGCTCATTTTGAAGGGTTGAGAATAAAATAATAAAATTTTTAAAAGCTTAGTACATAAATAGAAATATGTTTTGAGTGACTTCACATGTAATCAATATCGTATTGCTTGCTTCTCAAGGGTTAAGGAAGGGGAGGGAGAGAATTTGATTCAAGAATTTTTTAAATGAATGTTAAAAATATTTTGTGTAATTGGGAAATATAACAAAATAAATGAAGAATATTTTTTAAATTTAGCACCTACCAAATACTTAGCAATATATAACCATATCTATACATGACTAGGATTATACAAAAGAAGCTTTCTAGCTAACAAAAAATATTATCATACTATAAGTACACACCCCAAAATTCTTGGAACCTTCAAGAAATAAACTGTACTGGAACTAGACTATTATTACCTACAGAATTATTTCCTACTATCACCAGGACATAACACTGATCCATAAAAAAGTAAATAAATGTTTTAATAGATATTGACATGCTAAATATTTATCATCACTAAGATCCAGAAAACAAAAAGCTTTAAAAATAGAGATTTAGCCAAATAAATCAAAATCATGTGGGAACAGAATGAGGTAGGTTTTATCCCTACCATCTTGTCTGCTACTGGAGTTTCACTGAGGATGCTTTCAGGAGGTCTCTAAAAGGTTTGCTTACCTACAAATATTTTCAGCCAGTTACAAAAAGCCGTTAACTTTAGGGGAAGCTGGGTAGTCAGTGGATTGAGAGCCAAGCCTAGAGGTGGGAGGTCCTAGGTTCAAATCTGGCTCAGACATTTCCTGGCTGTGTGACCCTGGGCAAGTCACTTAATCCCCATTGCCTAGCCCTTACCACTCTTCTGCCTTGAACCAATATGTAGTATTGATTCTAAGGTGGAAGGTAAGGGTTTTTTAAAAAGTACTTACTTTATCTGCCTTTGCCACAGTCTATCCCAGGATAATGACTTATCTCAAAATTATTTTATTTGCATTCCATCAAAAATATCAGAAAAATGAGATAAAAAATAATTGACATTTATATATCACATTTGACACTTTGCAAAAGGACTTTGCATACTTCCCGCAACACCCCCGTACAGTTTCATTTTAGATCTCATAACAACCCTATGAGGTAGATTCTAAATCTATTATTAACTCCATTTTACCAACCTGGAAACCGAGATTCAGAAGTCATTTTGTAATTGCTAAATCTTGATGGTCTTTTTCCAATACTCATCCTTCAAAGAAGTTAAGTGGTTTGATCCAGGGTTACATAGCTAGTAAGTGATATAGGCAGGATTGGAACCCAGGTCTTCAGGACTCCACATCTAGCATTTTATCTCATCAATTGCTTATAAATGAAAAATGAGGGAAGCAGAGAGATAAGAGTAAAAAATGAGTTGAGGTTTAGAGAGGTAGAAAGATTGGATTAGTGAAGCCAAGGGAGAAGAGCCTTATTTATTTATTTGATGTCTTTTCCCCCACAATTAGATTATAATGATTAAGATCTCCTTGAGGGGCAGTTAGTTTGCACAGTGGATAAAGTGCCAAACTTTGCCAAGTTGGGATGCTCTGGGTTCAAATTTGACCTCAGACAAGTAACTTAACCCTGTTTTCCTAGTCTCTGCCATTCTGTCTTAGAGTTGTTACTAACGAAAATAAAATCTCATTGAGCTCATTGATTATATCTTTTCTTTCTCCAATCCCCAGTACCATAATAAGTACAAAAAGACATTAAAAACATTTTTTTTTTTAAGGGGAGAGGTTTGGAATTAGGAGAGAAGAGTAAAATAGGACTTAGGAAGGGAGAGGAGATCTGGGCAGAAGAGAGGGAGATGAGGCGGACAGAGAAAAACACAGTTGCTAAAAATGGGATAAACAGAAAGCTTCAACTTCTACCACACCCAGTTGCCATTGGTTTCAAAACAGTATCAGAAAACTAAGGGTCTGCTACATTTTTTAGGATTTTGATATTTAGAGCCGGAAGAGATGTTACATGTCATTTAGTTCATGCCCTTCATTCTACCAAGGAGGACTGAAACCCAGGGAAGTTAAGCGACTTGCCTAAGGTTATGCTGGTAATAAATTAGATTCAGATCCAATTTGTCTCATTTTTAAACTCAGTTGAACAGAATGCAGTGTTTCCCAATAAAAACACTGCAAGTGGGAGTGATCACAAGCATAGATGAAATAGGAAATGTGAGTTGAGGAGTGCAAAAAGTGTCCAGTTGCGTAAAATATCTCCTTCACTGCAGATTCTCCTGGACATTTTGGTCTCATAAGCAAATGTTTAATTATTTACCTGCAAAAATAAAAATTATATCTCTTCAGGGGCTACTGAAGTAATATTGGTTATGGAGGAAAAAAATTAAATTGTCAACAGCTGCCTCTCTGGTTCTCCTTTAACTTGCTTTTTCTTTTTTTTATAAATGAAGCCCACGTAAGTGAGTAGCTAATCAATGAGCTGAGTACCTTGCTTTTTAGCAAGTGGGTTATTCCTTCTAGTTTAGAAAGATTAGAGAGCAGCTAGGTGGCTCAGTGGATTGAGAGCCAGGCCTAGAGACGGGATGGTCCTGGGTTCAAATGTGACTCTAGATACTTCCTAGCTGTGTGACCTTAGGCAAGTCACTTAACACTTATTGTCTAGACCTTACTTTTCTTCTGCCTTGGATCCAATACACAGTATTGATTTTAAGACAAAAGGTAAAAGTTAAAAAAAAAAGAAATAGGTCCTGCAATAATAATTGCCAGGTCTTACATCAATTTTAAGTTTTGTAAATTGCTTTGTATATACTCTCTAATTTGGCCCTTACAACAATTCTGTGATATTATAGGTCAGGCAATCAACTAGCCAACTAACATTTATTAGACACCTACTATGTGTCAGGTGCGATGCTAAACACTGATGATACAAAGATAGGAAAAATAGCCAGCCTCTACTTTAAGGAGTTTACAAATTAATGGGAGATACAACATGCAAACAATTATGCATATTGTAACCCCTGTGCCAAGGCCCTTGGCATGGAATTCTTTCCTAGGAGATGAATGCCCTGCCCTGTGTGAGGGTGAGGTGGAATTGGAGACTCCTTAACCTTCTGTGTTTCTACTATTCTCCAAGATTTCATTGCCAGTGACTTTGGAGCATGATATCTTGACTCCACATGAATTTAAAACAGGTATTTAATTATGGTTTCTTCCCTTTCCTTGCACTATAATTCCTCCTTTAAAATGTTTTCCTATTCTTCCAGTTTGTAGGCTGTTCTCCTTCCTGAATAAGCTGGAAATAAATTAGGAGTTAAGTATGTCACCCTTCTTTATGTAATCTGTTAATGTAATATCAGCTTCCACAATGATGGGCTGCCCATTCTTTGTTCTTGCTTCACATATGAATTTAAAAATCCATTTTTTTATCTTTATCTTTTCCTCTAGAGTTTCAAGTCATTTTGGGTTATGACTTTTGACATATTGTTCTTACAGGTTTGGTTGGTTGTTTTTTTTTAACTGGCTTCTAGTGCTTTCTATCTTCTCTGTGTACATTTAAAAATCTGAGCTCATCAGACAACTAGCTACCAATAGAGCCAGGCTAGTCTCTTCAGATGATGCCCCCACCCCTTCCTTTTCACTGGTAATGTTAATGATTTTATAATTAGAATCTTTTATTTTAGCCTGCTGTCCCTCCCATGTCAGAAACCAGTGCCTGTGACCAGGCATCTCTCACCAGGGATCAGAAATTGAGCTTAGCGCCCAGATGGAAAGTGACCCAGCTCATCCTTGCTTAGAATAGAGAGCAGTACACAACTTACGGGTTTTAGGACATCTTCTACAGGAGTGATGGCAAACCTTTTAGAGATGGAGTGCTGTGCCCTCCAACCTTACCCCCTGTCCCCCCTCCTTTCCCCAGACTTGGGAGGGAGGAAACACTCCCATTGGGTTGCTGGGCAGAGGTACAAGTGAGGAGAGGCAAGCAGAGAGGGAGAGGAGAGTAACCCTAGGCTCTGCTCCCCTTCAGTTATGTGCCGCATTGTGAGCTCTGCTCCTTTAAAACCTAGCTCCTCTCTAACCCCACTATGGGAATCATCTTCACTACAGACTCCACAGGCTATGCTGCCCCTTCAAGCCTCATGTGAGCACCTCTCCTTACCCCAGACAGGGGAGGGAGGATGGGCTCCCATTGGGCTGTTGGGCAGAGAGGTGAGTGAAGTGAGGAATGTCCTCAGAAGCATGGGAGGAGAACAACTGTGCCCTAGTCCCTCTGACTTTCTATTAATGAAATCTGACAAGTGCCTACAGGCGTGCCCACAGAGAGGGCTCTTCAGACCCTTCTTGGCATGTGTGCCATAGGTTCGCCATTGCTGCCCTAAGGTTTCCAGCCTGGGTAACTAACAAAAATAGAGAAGTTAGGTGAAGAGAAAGTTTAGGGAAGTAGATAATGAGTTTGGTTTTGAATATATTGCCTTTGAGATTCTAAAAGGCTATTCACTTGTAGGCAGTTGAAGATGAAAGTCTATCTCAAGGGAAAGACCACACTTGGGAGTTATCTGCTTTGAAGTTATACTGGAATCTATGAGGAAACTTTATTATTTAAAAAAAATTTTACCTTTATTTTATAATAACAATTATATAACAAAATATATAAAAAATAACAAAAATTATAATAACAATATAACAAATAATAAAACCCAATAACAAATTTATACATAAGTTTTCCAAAGTTACATGATTCATGTTGTCTCCCTTCCCTCTTTCTTCCCCCCTCCCAGAGTTGACAAGCAATTCCACTGAGTTATACATGCATTATCACAAAACATATTTCCATATTGTTCATTTTTATAAGTAGATAATCTTATAAAACCAAAACCCAAAATCATATACCCAAATAAACAAGTGATAAATCATGTTTTTATCTGCATTTCTATTCCGACAGTTCTTTCTCTGGAGGTGGATGGAATTCTTTTTTGTAAGTCTTTAGAATTTCCTGGATTATTGTATTGCTATTAGTAGCAAAGTCTATCATGTTTGATTGTTCCATAATATTGCAGTTACTATGTATAATTTTCTCCTGGTTCTGCTTATTTCACTCTGCAACAGTTCACATAGTTCTTTCCAACTTTTTCTGAAATCATTCTGTTCATCACCATCACATACCACAATTTGTTCATCCATTCCCCAACTGAGGGACATCCTTTAATTTCCAATTCTTTGCCATCACAAAAAGAGCAGCTATAAATATTTTCGTACAAACTGGTCCTTTCCATGGGAAAACTTTACTTCATGACCACAATACAGTACTACTGTATCTTCTTTTTTTAAACCCTTACCTTTTAGCTTAGAATCAATACTAAGTGTCAGTTCCCAGGCAGAAGAATGGTAAGAGCTAGGCAATGAGGGTTAAGTGACTTACCCTGGGTCACACAGCTAGTAAATATGAAAACTATCCTTGATCTACTTAGTAAATACTCTTTCTAAAAGTGAATTAATATTAGCTAATAATTAATTTGGAGCACACTAGAGGTGGCTCATAAGCAACAATACTAGAAACTACAGTGATTTTCAAGGTACCCCTGGGGAAAGCAGTAAGCTACTACTGTCTGAGGACTTGGCCCATTAATATGAGTAGAAATTGGGGCAGCAGCCTATGGGGAGTGCTAGGCATGCATTTAATCTTGTGTGAATTCAGCTCTCCACATTTTCAGGATGATGGGTTCCCTGGCCACTTCCACTACTTCCTTCCATCTTTACCCCCTCTTTGGTGCCTACTGCTGAGCTGAGCAAAGCCAAGTGACCCAGGAACAGTAGCTCATATCCTAGACTTTAACCTTTCTATGAAAATTCCTAGTGCTATGTTCCTGTTTCCTTATTTTTTTCTCCTAACCACCTTCTTTCCCAGCTTTGATCTCAAGGGAAGTTCATGCACCTGGATGCACCCTGGGGAAAAGGTCTTGAAGTTTGTAGAGAGAGGCCATAGGATATGGATTCAGATTCAACAGAAACCTTTTTGATGGGGAAATGCAACCAGTGCCTGGGCACCAGTGAACCAGACTTCCTTCCTTTCTCAAGAAAGATCAGGGGCTGTTGATTACTTTGAAAACTGCCTGTGGAAAGAAAATCCTTTCCCCCATTTAACCCTTTTCCAGCTTTTTATCCTTCTCAGTATGGTCAGTGGGTTGTGAGGGAGGAATTTTCCCCTTTAATTAGGTTTTTTTAAAATAAGAAAGTAATGACCTTTCTAGCTTTTTCAAAAGTGAAAAAAGCATTAGAAAATGTTGAAAAGGTACTAACAATGAATGGAAGACAGGACCTATAAACAGATGTCTTTTGGTGGCAACATGTAAGCTGAGATATGAAGGACTTGCAGGCCAAGAGGTACCAAGTACTATTAATTACCATTTGCCACACATGCACCCAACACATATACCTCATTATTATCATATTCAAGTTTGAAACCACCGTTGCCATGGACACCATATATATTTGTTGAAAAAACGAGCCCAAGGTTTTTGGGGAGCCTTTTTTGTACAAACTATGCTATACCATCTCAGTAAAAGTTTTAGCTAAAATCTAATTAAATCTACTGGTTGGTTTTTACTGGGAAGCATATCAGTGGGACTCAGGCACCACAATAGTAAGAACAGCTATCTACCTAGACCCAAAAGAAGCACCTTTAGGGCCTTAGCCTTCAAGAGAGTAAGTTGGGGAAGTAGTTGAAGAGGAGATTATACAACGATTCTGAGAGGAAGACTGAGAAAAGGGGTCACAGAACAATGTTGTAGAACCCAAGGAAAGAGCATGTTTATGGAAAGGCATGGCCAAAAAGTGTTGAGTGCACAGAGAGCTGAAAGAAGGTGAGGACCAAGGCTATTAGATTTAGTCATTAAGAGGTCACTGGCAGACTTTGAGAAGCAATTTTGCTCAAATATAGTCACAAATCAGACTGTAAGAGAGAGAGGATTGAAACGGTAGTGAGGAAGCAAATGTAGTAAATAGTCACTGTGCAGTACTATGAACTGGTCCAACCATTTTGGAAAGCAACATTTCATTCATTCACTTATCTATCTTTCTTTCTGTCTGTCTATCTAGCTGTCTCTCTATCTCTGTTTATTTTCACATCACTTAATTTATGTTCTCTCCTTTCCCTCTTATCTCCCCTCTCCCAGAACTGGAAAGCAATTCCACTGGTTTATACATGTATTATTACTCAAAATCCATTTCCATATTATTCATATTTGTAATAGAGTAATCTTTTAAAATCCACAACTTCAAGCCCTTCAATAAGGTTTTAGGGCAGGGACACCTGGTTGCCCACTCCTATTTGTAGCCTGCTCTGAAAGCTGGGCTTAGGTATCCAACAGGTACTGTTGCAAGATGTTCTTGCAGAGGCTCTGATCTTCAGGGTCCTGGTGTTGGCTGTCTGGGGTCTTGGGTAGAAATGGGCAGCCAAGCAATCCAGGAACTGCATTACAGGAAGGAGAAATTGTGGGAGGAGAACATGTACACCACTTAGAACCTGATCCAGATGGCTAAGATGAGCCACTAAGAACATACTCACTTCTCAGGCCCTGAGCCTCCACCTCAAGCTGCTTTGACAGCCAGCATAATGCAAGTGTCATTGCTATAAATCAGGAATCCCTTGTAACTGAGAATAGAGTAACTGAGCAAATGACTGAGAAATTGTTTTTCTACTTGATCCTCACCCCATTGGACTGTTTTGGGGAGGAGGTGAAACTGAAAAGAGGGCTCATGCATACCTGCTGGGCCAGCCCAACATTCAGTGGGCCAGCAGCTTTTGGGTCCCCTTGCCTCCTGCAAGGACTTCCACCAGCTGCTAGACAATGCCTAGGCAGGCCAGACCTATGTTGGACTGTCCTGCTTGCACCCTGATGACCTTCCTCAACTATCTAGTGTCCCACATTGCTACAGTAGGTAGCTTCCACTCATTGCTCCTGAGCTGAGTGGTGGCTCCTTAGCTTCTCTTGCAAGTTCATGCTCTGTAGGAGGATCTGCCTCTGGTCAACCTGATGAGGAGCTCCCAGGGTTGGCTTCTCAGTGCAGAAGCTCTCCAGAGTACAACACTTGTGAGAACTGAGATATCTGATACTGGCTGGAGCAAAAGAGACGGAGAGAGATTATGAGACAGCTAGTAACTTTCTGAGATAAGAACTCAGAACTTACAGAATTTACCTAGCACTCTGCATTGCATTTTCTAGCTGCCTCCACTTACCCTACTGATGGTGGATGATTGTTGTTGTCTTCTAATGATGGCACATTACACTGTAGCTGCCTGCTACTTTCAGTTCCTGCCCAGTGCTACTCTGCTAGAGGCTGCTCCTCTGGTCACAGAGTCTAAATGGATACTCTGCCAGACATTGCCCAGATGTTACTCAGATGGATGTGTCACCTCATCACTGCTGTTGAAAGAAATCCCAAAGCCTCTAAATAGCAGCTGAAATCTTTGACTATCTTTTCCTAAAAGAAAGAGGAAACGCTTTAAAAAAAGATAATTTATTTTTTCCCAATTGCATGTAAAAACAATTTTTAGTGTGTTTTCTTAAATTTTGAGTTCTTAACTCCCTCTCTTCCTCTTTTCCCTCCCTAAGATGGTAAGCAATTTGATGTAGCTTATACATGTGCGATCATGCAAAACATTTCCATATTAGTCATGTTGTGGAAGAAAATGCATATTTTCAAAAAACCTCAAAGAAAATAAAGTGAAAAAAGTATGCTTTGATGTGCATTCCAATTCCATCAGTTCTTTCTCTGAAGATGGATACCATTTATCATCATGAGTCCTTTACAGTTGTCTTGGATCACTGTATTGTTGAGAATAGCTAAGTCATTCACAGTTGATCATCACACAATACTACTGTTACTGTGTACGACTGAATTCCTTTAGTCTTAAGCCCAAGAGTTTTTCTTACTACTTCTCTTGGAAGAAAAAATGTAGATTTCAATGCCAAGAATCAGGTAAAAAAACAAAAATACAGAAAGAAAACTGTCCTCTCAGCTTCTCTTGTCTTCTAACCTTTGAATTTTTGCTACTGAAGCCTCCTTTCTTCCCAGCTCTTAAAAAAAAAAAAGGAACAGGATCATCCCAGCTAGTCAATGCCCTCAGACTTAATTTTTTATTTGGCCTAAATCTCTTGATCATTTGACTGAGGGTCTCAAGTGTGATGTTCTAGCTCACTGTGAATGTTCCACATGCATCTTGCTTTTTAGTCAAGGAAGACAGCAAAAAACCAGGTAATTGTAATACCAAGATAGCTGAGGCTTAAGTTTCCCAGTTTCCTCCTTCAGTTAGCCCAAATAGAAGAAGAGTGGGGTGAAGGAAGAAAAAGACACAGAAACATGCCACCCCTAAGGGAGAATCAAAGTTTTCTCTCCAAGCTAAACTGCTCTCCTAGCCCTTTCATGTGAAGCTACAGATAGCACCAAAGTTGCCGAGGGCCTTTATGATATGTTTTACACAACAGGCTGAGAAAATATTTGAAGTTCAAGGGAATTCCTACAGTTCACTTTACTCAGAAAGGTTATTGCAAGTAAGATCTGCAGGAATAATGCTGGCCTAGATACCATATAATATTTTTGGCTTGGCACACTTATGAACAATTATGATCCTGAATAAAATAAATCCCTAGGCTCTATTTATTTTATTTTCATAAGAAAAGCAATGGTTCAGTGATTTTGTCATTGTCGAAAAGCAATATGGTTTTCCTCTACCTATGACAGAGTGCAACGTCTCTATAATTTAGTAGAGAAATCCTAGGGAGATGTCTAAGTCACGGCGATTTATTTGTTCAGAGGCTCACAGCTAATAAGTAACAGATGAAAGTTTTGAAACTAAATATTGCTGACTTCTTGTCCAGTATCTATCCAGTCAACAAAAATTTATTAATATTACTATATTAAATAATGTTAATATTTCCAATAGCATTAAAATGATACTTGTTAATAACAATATTGTTGATTTCTATATGCCAAGCATTGTGCTAAGTGCTGGGGATACAAAAATGCAAAAGAAAAAGCCTGCCCTTAAAGGGCTTACAATAAAACGAGGGAGACAATAAGAAAAAAATATGTACAGACAAGTTATATTGTCTATATATTTGTATACCAAGGAAATAATTAAGAAAGGGAAGGCACTAGAATTAGAAGAGGTTGGAAAAGACTTCCCAAAGAAGATGGGATTTTAGTTGTGACTTGAAAGAAACTAGAGAAGCCAGTAGGTAGAGACGAGGAAGGAGAGTATTCCAGACATGGAGGAGAACCAAAGAAAATGGTCACAGTGAAGAGATGGGGCATTCCATTCATGGAACAGCTAGGAGGCCAGCATCACTGGATTGGAGACTTGAAGGCAAGAGTAAGGTAGAAGAAGGCTGGAAAGAAGGGGATTAGGTTATGAAAGCTTTTGAATGTCAAACAGAGGATTTAGTAGTTAATCTTGGAGATTGGAATTTATTGAATGGGCAGGGGTGATGTAATTGGATCTTTACTTTAGGAAAATCACTTTGGTGGCTAAATGGAGGATGGATTGGAGTGGGGAGAGACTTGAGGCAGGCACATTCACCAGTAGACTATCACAATAGGCAAGGAGTGAGGTGATGAGGGCAAGAGTGGTGGCAGTGTCAGAGGAGACAAGGAGGTATATTTGAAAGAGGTCATGAAGGCAAACTTGATAGGCCTCGGCACCAGATTAGATATGAGGGAATGAAAGAGAATGAGGAATTGAAGATGATACTTAGGATGCCAACCTGAGGGACTTCTACAGTAATAGGGAAGTGTGGAGGAACTGAGAAGGGTTAGGAGGAGAAAGCTTTTGACTTGTTGAATTTAAGTTGTCAACTGTATGTCCTCTATGCCAAACTATCTTTTTTTTTTTCCTGTAAAGCATATATATAAAGCACCTATAAAATAATATTTTTTGATTTAGTAATCCTGAAGAGACTACAGGGTAGAGTGCATTTGAAGTGTGAGAAGGTCAGGGGTGAAGTGAATTTCCAAATTACAGAGGCTACATGAGAAGGAAAGTCTGATCCCTGGAGGGTCCAGATATCAGAAAGGAATAAAGCCTAAAGAAGAATGAAGATATGACAAGCTTGGCCTCTTTTCTTAAAATGGAAGATCTGGGAAGAATCAGCCAATCAGAGAAAGAGATGATCAGGATGGAGTTTACATCCAGTGTGACGTCAGAGAAAGGAAATGAATCATCAATTAGTCTTATCCAGGAAATGAATTTATATTCATTTTCACTTAAACACAAGGGAGTTACACACTCCTATGATGAGTGGAAAGAGAACAGTAAAAGGGCAAATCTGAACCCCTACTAAACATGCTTTTAAATTTTAGCCTTAGGCACATGATAAACCCAGTGGAATTATGCATCAGATATGGGAAGGGGGTGGGAGGAGGAGAGAGATAGAACATGAGTCTTGTAACCATGGACCATTCTAAATCATCTAATTAAATAAAATTTTCAAAAAAAATTTTTTAGTCTTAGGGAGACTTCAAAATCTGGGGCTGTTGGTTTGAAGCGTTGCATCTTGAGAAGCTATTGTTCCTTTGATGTGCTAAGGAGGAAAAGAACATATTTCTAAGTGCAAAAGAATACACTTTTTTTGTTGCTTCATCCTTCCATCTAACTAACTGCAGGTCAAAATTGTAACAAATATGCTTATTTTAAGTATGTATATGTAAACACACACACACATATAGTTTATAAACTCCTTTTGTTTCCTTCCTTAGACTTAAGTTTGATTTCTGAAATTGCTTGGTTTTTTTTTTTGTTTGTTTGTTTTTTGGTGGGGTAGCTGGATAGCTCAGTGGATTGAGAACCAGGCCTAGAGATGGGAAGTCCTGGGTTCAAATTTGACCTCACACACTTCCCAGCTGTGTGACCCTGGGCAAGTAACTTAACTCTCATTGCCTACCCCTTACCACTCTGCCTTAGAACCAATACACAGTACTGATTACAAGACACAAGGTAAGGATTAAAAAAAAAAAAGAAATTGCTTGCTTTTTTCTGATAGCCCCTATACTTCCCATTTATTTTTCAGCTGTCTGTCAAGGAGTGCCATCTCTCCTGCTCCCTTTGACTAAGTTTTTTTTCCTATTATTCTTGTAGCCTTTTTGTGTTTTTCTCTTCTCCTGTATGAAGATATAGAAGTGCATTTTTACCATATGACTATCTTTCTTTGTAATCAGTATTTAATCAGCACACATTTTTGCATTTCCTTTTAGAAAGTTTCATGTTTCCAATTTTATCTACTGCAAAAAAGAATTGTTCTCTCTTATAGTGAATCCTCCTTGCACCACAACCTTTGCAAGCTACTATAGAAAATTCTTTTCATAGGGAAGTCTACAAAAGGAAGGGCAAAAAGTTTACAAGTTATTAACCAGTCCTCAGTTCTATCACATCATCATCTGGAGACCATTATAAGGGTTAAGATATTCCAAAGAGACCTCTTTTTATTCACATTTCCTGCTACTCTTGCCTATTTGTTTTCCACTTCATTTTTCACAGAAGAATTTAATTATTAGAATCTAAAGTATTTTTTGTCAGTTAAAATTGTAAACTTCCCAGAGCTTCAGTGGTTTCAAAAAACACAACGGTATCTAATTGGACTCTTTCTTCCATTTTCCCTGAAGAGTAGTAACTAGAAAACATTTTCTACACTTTGTATGATTGATCCTAAAAAGGTTTTTTTTCAGGACCAAAGTTTATTCTTTGTTAAAATTATTAAGTGGGCATTTGAGACTACTTTTCTCCTTTTTTTCATGTGATTCCTTCCCAAACCAATCTTAGGCAAAGGCATTTATGTCACTGAATTGAGCATCTGCAAAAAGACAAAAGCCTCAGTCTTTTCCCCATCTTCTTTTTTCTCATAAAATTTTTTTAAAATTCAGCCTCTTCCTCCCCTATCCATACCATAGACAACATCATCTGGCAGAATATATAGATTATGTCTTTCATGTTTCCACTTCTCAGTTCATTCTCTAGAGGTGAACATTCACATATCACATATCACAAATTATCCTTCAAATAGTAAATCTCTAGTTGTATTCAATGTTACCCAAATTTCTCTTCATGTTCTTTTTTTTTTCTTTTTAAAACATAATTTTATTTGGACATTTTCAAACATTATTCTCGGGAAAAAAGATCATTTCCTTTTCCTCTACCCCACTTCCACCCCTCCCATAGCCAACATGCGATTCCACTGGGTATCACATGTGTTCTTGATCCAAACCCATTTCCATGTTGTTGATATTTGTATTAGAGTGTTCATTTAGAGTCTCTCCTCAATCATATACCCTCAACCCTGTAGTCAAGCAGTTGCCTTTCCTCGTTGTTTTTACTCCCATAGTTTGTCCTTGGCTTGTGGGTAGTGTTTTTTCTCATAGATCCCTGCAGATTGTTCAGGGATATTGCATTGACACTAATGGAGAAGTCCATTACTTTCGATTGTACCACAGTGTATCAGTCTCTGTGTACAATGTTCTCCTGGCTCTGCTCCTTTCCCTCTGCATCACTTCCTGTAGGTTGTTCCAGTCTCCATGGAATTCCTCCACTTTATTATTCCTTTGAGCACAATAGTATTCCATCACCAACATATACCACAATTTGTTCAGCCATTCCCCAATTGAAGGGCATCCCCTCATTTTCCAATTTTTGGCCACCACAAAGAGTGCTGCTATGAATATTCTTGTACAAGTCTTTGTGTCCATTATCTCTTTGGGGTACAGACCCAGCAGTGCTATGACTGGATCAAAGGGCAGACAGTCTTTTATCGCCCTTTGGGCATAGTTCCAAATTGCCCTCCAAAATGGTTGGATCAATTCACAACTCCACCAGCAATGCATTAATGTTCCGACTTTGCCAACCCCCTCCAGCATTCATTACTTCCTTTCACTGTCATGTTAGTCAGTCTGCTGGGTGTGAGGTTGTTTTGATTTGCATCTCTCTGATAATAAGAGATTTAGAACACTTTTTCATGTGCTTATTAATAGTTTTGATTTCTTTAACTGAAAACTGCCCATTTATCAATTGGAGAATGGCTTGATTTTTTGTACAACTGGTTTAGCTCTTTATAAATTTGAGTAATTAGACCTCTGTCAGAGGTTTTTGTTATGAAGAATGTTTCCCAATTTGTTGCTTCCCTTCTAATTTTGTTTACATTGATTTTGTTTGTACAAAACCTTTTTAATCAAATTTGTAATCAAAATTATTGATTTTACATTTTGTGATTTTTTTCTAGTCCTTGCTTGGATTTAAAGTCTTTCCTTTTCCGAAGATTTGACAAGCATACTATTCTGTGTTCACCTAATTTGCTTATAGTTTCCTTCGTTACATTTAGGTCATTCACCCATTCTGAGTTTATCTTGGTTTAAGTTTATCTCTCACATACTGTCTTCCAATTTTCCCAGCAGTTTTTATCAAAAAGTGGCTTTTGGTCCCCAAAACTGGGATCTTTGGGTTTATCATAGACTGTCCTGCTGTCATTTACCCCAAGTCTATTCCACTGATCCTCCTTTCTATCTCTTAGCCAGTACCAAATTATTTTGATAACCACTGCTTTATAGTATAGTTCAAGATCTGGTACAGCAAGTCCTCCTTCCTTTGCATTTTTTTTTTCATGATTTCCCTGGATATACTTGATCTTTTGTTCTTCCAAATGAACTTTCTTATGTTTTTTTTTCTATGTCAGTAAAGAAGTTTTTTGGTAGTTCAATGGGTATGGCACTAAATAAGTTAATTAATTTGGGTAGGATTGTCATTTTTATTATGTTAGCTCAACCCACCCATGAGCAATCAATGTTTTTCCAATTGTTTAGATCTAGTTTTAATTGTGTGTAGAGTGTTTTATAGTTGTGTTCAAATAGTTCCTCTGTTTGTCTTGGCACATAGATTCCTAAATATTTTATATTGTCTAGGGTGATTTTAAATGGAATTTCTCTTTCTAATTCTTGGTGTTGAACTGGGTTGGAGATATATAGAAATGCTGATGACTTATGCGGGTTTATTTTGTATCTTGCAACTTTGCTAAAGTTGTTGATTATTTCGACTAGCTTTTTGGTTGATTCTCTAGGATTCTTTAAGTAAATCATATCATCTGCAAAGAGTGATAGCTTAGACTCCTCATTGCCAATTTTAATACCTTCCATTTCTTTTTCTTCTCTAATTGCTACTGCTAGTGTTTCTAGTACAATGTTAAATAATAGCGGTGATAATGGGCATCCTTGTTTTACTCCTGATCTTATTGGGAAGGCTTCTAGTTTATCTCCATTGCAGATGATGTTTGCTGATGGTTTTAGATATGTACTGTTTATTATTGTTAGGAAAGGCCCCTCTATTCCTATACTTTCTAGTGTTTTCAATAGGAATGAGTGTTGTATTTTATCAAAGGCTTTTTCTGCATCTATTGAGATAATCATGTGGTTTTTGTCGGTTTGCTTGTTAATATGGTCAATTATGTGGGTGGTTTCCCTAATATTGAACCATTCTTGCATTCCTGGTATGAATCCTACTTGGTCATAGTGGATAACCCTTGTGATGACCTGCTGGAGTCTTTTTGCTAGTGTCCTATTTAAGATTTTTGCATCTATATTCATTAGGGAGATTGCTCTATAGTTTTCTTTCTCTGTTTTTGACCTGCCTGGCTTTGGGATCAGTACCATGTTTGTGTCGTAAAAAGAATTTGGTAAAACTCCTTGGTTTATTCTGTCAAATAGTTTGTATAATATTGGGATTAGTTGTTCTTTGAATGTTTGATAGAATTCATTTGTGAATCCATCTGGACCTGGGGATTTTTTCTTAGGGAGTTCTTTGATAGCTTGTTCAATTTCTTTTTCTGATATGGGGTTGTTTAGGTAATTTATTTCTACCTCTGGTAGTCTAGGCTGTTTATATTTGTATAAGTATTCATCCATATCACCTAGATTGCCATATTTGTTGCCATATAATTGGGCATAGTAATTTTTAATGCTTGCCTTAATTTCCTCTTCATTAGAGGTGAAGTCTCCCTTTTCATCTTGGATACTGTCCATTTGTTTTTTTTCTTTCCTTTTTTTTAATTAGACTGACTAGTACTTTGTCTATTTTATTTGTTTTTTCAAAGTAACAGCTTCTAGTCTTATTGATTAAATCAAGAGTTCTCTGACTTTCAATTTTATTGATTTATCCTTTGATTTTTAGAATCTCCAATTTAGTCTTCATCTGAGGATTTTTAATGTGTTCACTTTCTAATTTTTTAATTTGCATGCCCTATTCATTGACCTCTGCCCTTCTTAATTTGTTAATATATGAACTCAAGGATATAAATTTCCCCCTGAGTACTGCTTTGGCTTCATCCCATAGGTTTTGAAAGGATGTATCACCATTGTCATTTTCTTCAATGAAGTTATTAATTGTTTCTACGATTTGTTCTTTAATTAACTGGTTTTGGAGAATCATACTGTTTAATTTCCAATTATTTTTTTATTTACCTCTCCATGTTCCCTTACTAATTGTTATTTTCATTGCATTGTGATCTGAGAAGGTTGCATTTATTATTTCTGCTCTTTTGCACTTGTTTGCAATGTTTTTATGCCCTATTACGTGGTCAATGTTTGTGAATGTACCATGTGTTGCAGAAAAGAAGGTATATTCCTTTTTGTCCCTATTTATTTTTCTCCACATGTCTACTAACTCTAATTTTTCTAAGATTTCATTCACTTCTCTTGCCTCTTTCTTATTTTTTTTTGTTTGATTTATCTAGTTCAGATAAAGGAAGGTTCAGGTTTCCTAGTATAGTTTTTCTATCTATTTCATCCTTGAGTTCCTCTAGTTTCTCTTTTAGAAATTTGGATGGTATGCCATTTGGTGCATGCATATTGAATACAGATATTTCCTCATTGTCTATACTGACTTTTATCACGATGTAATTACCTTCCCTATCTCTTTTAACTAGATTTATTTTTACTTTGGCTTTGTCAGATATCATGATTGCGACTCCTGCTTTCTTTTTATCAGTTGATGCCCAATAGATTTGGCTCCATCCTCTTACTTTCACTCTATGGGTATCTACCTTTTTCATGTGCTTCTTGCAGATAGCATATGGTAGGGTTTTGGATTCTAATCCACTTTGCTATTCGCTTGTATTTTATGGGTGAGTTGATTCAATTCACATTCAGAGTTATGATTATTAGCTGTGTATTTCCCAGCATTTTTATTTTTACTCCTGTCCTGTCTTTTCTTCTTTCACTATTTCCTTCTACATCAATGTTTGTTTTTAATCAGTACCCCTAGTTCCCACCCTTATTTTACTTCCCTTTCTACCCCCCCTTTTGTTCCTCCCCTTATTTTCCCTGTAGTCTTCCTAAAATTACCCCCCCCACCCTCTCCCTCCCTTGTACTACTTCCCTCCCCACCAGTCTGTTTGTTACCCTTCTACTCTCCTATAGGGCACAAATCTATTCTATGCCCCAATGGATTGGATTGTTCTTCCCTCTTTGGGTAAAGTTCAAATCACGTAAGATTTGGATATTTCCTATCTCCGACCTCTTTACCCTTCCAGTGTATTGATGTTCTGCCCCCTCCCACTATGAGCTTTTTTGTGACATATAAATTTACCCCCATTTGTTTCTTTTCCCATTTCTTTTAGTATTAACCTCTTTTTTTAGCTCTAGTTGTATATATATACACACACATGTATATGTTTTTATGTATGCATATATCTCTATGCCTATTTATATCTTGTCCTTTCATCCTATACAGTTTGTCACTGTTTCCTCTAAGTGTAATTCTTCTAGCTACCCAGGTGATAAAAACAGTTTTTTAGAGTTGTCAATGACTTTTCTTATAGGGATACATATCATTTTAACTTATTGAGTCTCTTATAAATTTTTTTGTGTTGTTTTGTTTTGTTTTTCTTTTTCTCCTCTTTTTAAATTACCTTTTGATGATTCTTTTGAATTTTGTGCTTGGACATCAAATTTTCTGTTCAGGTTTGGCCTTTTCTTTACAAATTCTTGTAATTCTTCTATTTTGTTGAATGACCATATTTTCCCCTGCAGGAATATAGTCAGTTTTGCTGGGTAGTTGATTCTTGGTTGTAGACCCAGTTCCCTTGCTTTCCGGAATATCATATTCCATGCCTTTTGGTCTTTCATTGTGGATGCAGCCAGATCCTGCATTATCCTCACTGTGGTTTCATGGTATCTGAATAACTTCTTTTCGGCAGCTTGTAATATTTTTTCCTTGGTCTGATAGTTCTTGAATTTGTCTATAACATTCCTGGGTGTTGTCAGTTGGGGATTAAGTACAGGAGGTGATCTGTAGATTCTTTCAATCTCCACTTTTCCCTCTTGTTCTAGGATATCAGGGCAGTTTTCTTGCATAATTTCCTGTAGTATGATGTCCAGGCCTTTTCTTTTGTCATGGTTTTCTGGTAGACCAATGATTCTTAAATAGTCTCTCCTTGAACAATTTTCTAAATCCTCTGTTTTGTGGATGAGATGCCTCATATTTTCCTCAATTTTTTCATTCTCTTAGTTTTGTTTTAGAGTATCCTGCTGCCTTGTGAGGTCACTTAATTCCAGTTGTTGTATTCTGGTTCTTAAAGACTGGATTTCTTCCTTGGCTTTTTGGTCATCCTTTTCCTTCTGGTCTGATTTTCTTTGGAGGTCATCTTTCATCTTCTTCGCCTCATCTTTCATCTCCTTTGCCTCATTTTCCAGCTGGTTGATTTTGGCTTTCAGGACACTATTTTCTGTTTCCAAAGGACTTATCTTAAATTTTTAAGTTCTTTTCCCAGTTGTCTTCAGCCTCTTTTAATTGTGTTTTGAATTGCATTTTGAGTTCTTCCACAGCCTGTCTCCAATTCACTGGCCTTTCTGAGTCATCATTTGCTGATCCCTCCCTCTCTGTTCCATTGGCTGTGTAGAAGGTGTCTGTTGTAATTTCTTTCTTCTTTTTCTGTGGTTTGCTCATATTTGCCACTTCTTTTTCCCCTGTATTTGTCTGTGCTCTTTCCCCTCTCATTTTTTTGGCTTTGGGACTTTCTGTCAGTCTCCCCTTTTGGAGCTTTGTCAGATCTCTCAGGGCAGTCTCTGGGGGAGGAGTTTGAGCTTCCCTGTCCTCTGGAGGCTTTTGATGGGATTAAGTTCAGCTGAGTGGGCTAGATGTGCCCTGAAGCAAAAACTTTCTTAAGGCTGGAGCCAAATGAAAGAACCCAGCCGCTCAGGCTGCCAGCTCTTCAATCTCTCTCTGGCTGCCTCCCTGCTGCCTGTGTTGGATGCTCTGTGCCTGGCACAGCCCTGCCCACAAGGTACACCGTCTAGACTAGCACCTTTGCCTGCCCAGAGGTTCCCCCTGCTGCTGGGGGCTCTGCGGTTTGCGTGGGTGGGTAGGAGTCCTGGGACCTTCCTTCTGCCTTCCCCTTAAACCTCAGTGTTCTCAGATTATGGTTTTTGGGGGGCGTACCTTTTGGATTGAATCCATCAGGAGGGTTCCTTTGCTCTGTCTTGTTGTTAGGTTTGATTTTCAGTCTCCTAGGAGCATTCAAGTTTGTGATCGGTAAGGAAGGGTTTTCAGAGGTCTGAACTTCTGCTGCTTCTAAGCTGCCATCTTGACTCTGCCACCCTCTTCACATTATTTATTATTTTATCTATATATATGGAAATGTGAGGAGGAAAGGAAGTGTTTTGTTTTAAGTTTTTGAGGGAGTTAAGTTTCATGGAGCCATTTTTTGAGCAAAGTCCTTTCCTTCTATAGCTATTTATGATATACCTACAATCTTTTCCATGAAAGACAGACATTCCCTCCCTCGAATGTTCCTGACCCATGTTATACATCAAATGAAAGCCTCTAAAATGAGGCTTTCTCCTCTCAACTTGACATAGAAATGTCCAAATCATGATAACAGCTTTCATGAAACTCCATGATATAAAGCTGTCTCTTTTTCTAGTTCCTACAAATGGCAATTTAGATGCTAATGACAACAACAAATATCAAGTGTTTATATCATTTCATGATAATAGGTCATGTTTTTATGGTGCTGTAAATACTTAGAAATTAATATATTATGTGAATTAAGTATCTGGGGGACCTCCAACACATTCCAATCCTAGAAGAGTCACCATAATAACTAGGCATCATAGAGTCATGTGTCTTAATTTGCCAGTACCATGGCAGGTGATATTCCTGACCTGAAGAAGTCATAGAAGACAGAGGATGTGCTGTGTGGGTACTGAGGTTAAGCCTTGGCCAATTGGAAGATGTTGAAGGAGGATTTACACTGAGCTTCAAAAGCCAGCTTGTAAAGTGCTCTCACTCTGCCATTCTTTAGGCTTGTGAAAGAAGCTCTCAGTCAACTTGGTACTAATCTATGTAAGCCATCTCTAGCAAGGCACTAATCTATATAAGCCATCTCTGGCAAGAGGTGGTCTTCCTGGTGGAAACCACACCAGGCTGGGAATTCAGAAACTCAGTCTCTTGGGCTCCAGTCACTTCCTGAACTCAAGCTCCTCCTTGGCTTGCCTTTATTTGTCTGGTCTGACCAGTTGGGTAGTTGGGCCCCCTGGCCTCTGCTTGTGAAATGGACCAGAGTCCATGGAGAATATAGGACCTGAAGGAGCAGAAGTGACTTGACTGGGGACTTTTTAAGTTAGATTACCTGGAAACCTTATTTCTATCTTTCTTTCTCTCTCTCTCTTTTTTTAAGCCTTTATTTTATTTGGTCATTTTCCAATGTTATTTATTAGAAACAAAGATCATCTTTTTTTTTTTCCCTACTTCCCTACCTACCCCCACCCCTTCCATTGGTGATGCGCAATTCCTCTGGGTATCACATGCTTCCTCAACTTGAGCCCATTTCTATGCTATTGGTTTCCATAGTAGGGTGTTCATTCAGAGTCTCTCCTCCTTCATATCCCCTCCACCCCTGTAGTCAAGCTGTTGTCCTTCCTCCATGTTTTTACTCCCATCATTTGTCCTCTGCTTGTGGGTAGTGTTTTTTTCTCCTTATTCCCTGCAGGTTGTTCAGGGACATTGCATTGAGACTAATGGAGAAGTCCATTACTTTCGATTGTACCACAGTGTATCAGTCTCTGTGTACAATGTTTTCCTGGCTCTGCTCCTTTCACTCTGCATCACTTCCTGGAGGTCGTTCCAGTCTCCATGGAATTCCTCCACTTTATTGTTCCTTTTAGCACAATAGTATTCCATCACCAACATATACCATAATTTATTCAGCCATTCCCCAATCGAAGGGCATCCCCTCATTTTCCAATTTTTGGCCACCACAAAGAGCACAGCTATGAATATTCTTGTACAAGTCTTTTTCCTTATTATCTCTTTGGGGTACAATCCTAGCAGTGCTATGGCTGGATCAAAGGGCAGACAGTCTTTTATCGCCCTTTGGGCATAGTTCCAAATTGCCCTCCAGAATGGTTGGATCAATTCACAACTCCACCAGCAATAAATCAATGTCCCTACTTTGCCACATCCCCTCCAACATTCATTACATTCCTTTGCTGTCATGTTAGCCAATCTGCTAGGTGTGAGATGATACCTCAGAGTCATTTTGATTTGCATCTCTCTGATTATCAGAGATTTAGAGCACTTTTTCATGTGCTTATTAATAGTTTTGATTTCTTTGGCTGAAAACTGCCTATACATGTCCCTTGCCCATTTATCAATTGGAGAATGGCTTGATTTTTTTGTACAATTGATTTAGCTCTTTATAGATTTGAGTAATTAGACCTTTGTCAGAGGTTTTTGTTATGAAGATTATTTTCCAATTTGTTGCTTCCCCTCAAATTTTGGTTACATTGGTTTTGTTTGTACAAAATCTTTTTAATTTGATGTAATCAAAATTGTTTATTTTACATTTTGTGACTCTTTCTATGTCTTGCTTGGTTTTAAAATCTTTCCCTTCCCACAGGTCTGACATGTATACTATTCTGTGTTCACCTAGTTTACTTATAGTTTCCTTCTTTATGTTTGAGTCATTCATCCATTCTGAGTTTATCTTGGTGTAGGGTGTGAGGTGTTGATCCAAACCTAATCTCTCCCACACTGTCTTCCAGTTTTCCCAGCAGTTTTTGTCAAATAGTGGGGTTTTGTCCCAAAAGCCGGGGGCTTTGGGTTGTCATAGACTGTCTTGCTGAGGTCACTTACCCCAAGTCTATTCCACTGATCCTCCTTTCTGTCTCTTAATCAGTACCAAATTGTTTTGATGACCCCTGCTTTATAGTATAGTTTGAGATCTGGGACTGCAAGGCCGCCTTCCTTTGTATTGTTTTTTTTATGATTTCCCTGGATATCCTTGATCCTTTGTCCTTCCAAGTGGACTTTGTTATATTTTTTTCTAATTCAGTAAAAAAATTTCTTTGGAAGTTCAATGGGTATGGCACTAAATAGATAGATTAGTTTGGGTAGGATGTTCATTTTTATTATATTGGCTCGTCCTCTTTCTTTCTCTTTACTAATAAATACTTCTACATTTAGTATAAAGCCTCCAAGATTAATCTTTATTTATAATAGTGCTATAGATAGAAAGTCAGGAAGTAAGACCTAACATATTGGCTGTGTGACCTTGGATATATCCCTGAATTCTAAACAATTCTTTAAGTTTATAAATTAATCTGTCTTGATAGAAGAATTCTTACTTGAGATTTCCTATGCCAATGAAACCATAGCTCTACATCTCTTTCAATACCATAGATCTATATCCCTTTCCTTATTCTCTAGCTCTTTTCCCCCCAATAACCCCATTATAAAGGTATTGGGAGGGCAGCTAGGGGGCTCAGTGGATTGAGAGCCAGGTCTAGAGAAGGGAGGCCCTGGGTTCATATCCAATATGCATAAATAATGGACTGCCTATGACCATTCTATAAAGCAGTGAAGGTAAAACTTTTAGAGCCTGAGTGCCATGCCTTGCCTCCCCCCAGTCCAAGTGCTTTGCCCCACCCCACTCAGAGACCAAGTGCTTCCCATCCCCTGCATTACCCCAAACAGGGGAGGGAGGAAACACTCCCATTGGGCTGCTGGGCAAAGGGGCAGGTGAAGTGAAGAAAATATCTTCAGGTATGGTGACTTGGCCTCAAGTCCCTCTGGCTTTCTAGTAATGAACTCTGGTGGGCAATGGCACAGGTGCCCATAAGAGGCCTTTGTATGTCCTCTCTGGCATGTGTATCTTAAGTTCACCATCACAGCTATAAAGGAAAGTCTTTTTGTCCTTTCATTGATCCTTCATAACTATTTCTTACATTTGTCCAACTTGGAAAATGAAAATCAATATTTCTAGGCTCTAAATTACAATTTTATTTCTATTTTGAGTGTATTTTAATTTAAGTTGTTTAAATAATAACTTTAATTTAAGTTGTTTAAATAAATAATCCTTTGACTTTTGCATCACAAAGAATACTTCTGACCAAAGGCCAGAAATGTGCAAGATACTACTTTGGCCACTGCCAAGGTACCAAGAAATATATGATGTGCTTTTATTCATCAAGGAGATTGTACTATATTTGGGAATATATGTACACAAATAATAAAAAATTATAAAAGTGCATTAAGAGAAAATATATCATGATTGAAATGAAAGTCAACTTGGGCATAGTTCCAAGTACATTTAATCTATTGGTAAGGTTAACAATTACCAATTAAAAGCATCTCTCAATTTCTCAACCGACCAGAAGTCCCTGAGGTTGGGCTTACTAGCCTTCATATAGTTTTGGAAAATACAAGAGAACAAAGAATAGGAAGCATAAAACAAAATGATTGGTTACAAAGTTTGAAATATTATAAATTATAGAAAACAATATGATTGGATGGGATACTGGATAAGCAACAACTCCTCCATTCTTTTTGCTATGGAAAGCTCATTAGTGGTGAACGCCTGCATTATTAGTTAGATTCATAGTGATAGCAGTCCAGACATTCTTGAAGGACAGCCAGTCTTGCTTAGGTAACACTCTTCCTGGCATCTACTTGCATCTTTTAAAGCTTGTTAATGGAATAACAGATCTACCTTAATTGTACATTGACAGTAAGATATGTAGAGGCAATATATGTCTTTGAATTAAGATGATTTATGGTTCAAGTTAGCTCAGAGAGGAAAGCTGTACTGACCTTAACTTGGAGATGAAGAAATATGACTTAGGCAATTTTACAACATATTGGATAGTAAATCAATTGCAAAATAGAATCAGAATCAATTTGATTTTCTCAGATACATTGGGTACTGTGTGCTAGTTCTAAGGAAAATCAGATTACTTCTTGTGGAGGAGACTGAAGGAAGATGGAGAGCAAAAACTTTGGCACTACTAATAATGAAGAGAAGGGAAGGAAGGAAGGAGGAAGGAAAGCAATCAAAAGGGAAAGGGAAGGAGTGGTCAGAGATGTTAGACTGCCTAGTAATTGCCAAACTTATATTTGGGACTATAAAAATAACCCTTCTGAACCCAACTTTATATTAGGGGGGCCAAAAATGCCTAAAGGTGACTATATATATAAAAACCTCTGAAGGTGACTATATACATATAACTCTTATTCTTAACCAAGGATTTCCTTTGGAAAAAGAAATGGCATATTTTTCAAGGTAAGCATATCTTCATTTTTTTAAGGATAAGCATTTCTTTATTTTTCTGTTATGCTACATGAAATTTTTATCAGATGCCCTATCATTCTGGTCATCCTGCTTTGGAAACTGTTAAAAGATGCACCTAGAATTGAATATAAATATACCAGACATCTATTCAGTCTAAGAGTGGTATGGTATAGTTAAACTCTGTATTGTCTGATATATATTCTCATATGTGTACTTTATCTGATTTCTGTTTGACTATCAATTTGGACAAATAGGTTCTTTGCCATTTGTTGTGTGTATTTATTATGGAACTGGTATTCAATGGGAGAGGAGTCAAATCTTGGATAGAAAATTGGGATTCTCCTTTCCCCCCAAAGTAATAGAGATCAGAAGTTTAGCTTGAACTTAAATTATATCCCCATGATTAATTATAGCTAATGGAGTAGATACATAGAATTCTCTCCCAGTACACTCTTTCTCTCTCTCTGAGGAAAGCAGAGGGATCATTCTCTGGCCCCAATCTCCTACCTCCTCTTCTGGAAATTCTGGAACATTAGAAATTTTAAACAAGTCTTTCTTAGAGACTTGGAGACAGTAGAAAACACAAAGAAGTCAGGGCAGAGATGCTAGAGATACCTATTCTTGTCTCCCTTCAGGCCATAGGACACCTCTCATCTCTTGGTCTCCCACTTTGCTTCTGTTTGAGGCTGTTTTCTGGGGTGTCACTTCTGCTTCTCTCCTGCTAGCTTCTTGTTCTCTATTTTAGCAGCCAGTGTTGCTGAACTTCCACTTCCCTACTGCCTCAGCATTGCCAACTCTTCATCTCACCTGCAGGGGTTTGTGCTCTTTTTATCTTTCATTATGGGAGGGTTAGCTTGTTAGTCACCATTGCTTAAAGTGGTCAAGTGGGAGGAATGATGGGAGTTTCTGACCCCCCAGTAAGAATTGTCTCTATTATTTTTGTGACAACAGCAAAGAATAAAGGTTTTAATTACCCTAATTTCTATTTTATTGTCTATTAATTAATTTAAATGGCATTAGTTTTATTCATTTGTTTTACTTTCCATCGAAGAATCAATACTGCGTATTGGTTCTAAGAAGAAGAGCAGTAAGGGCTATGTAATGGGGGTTAATTGAATTGCCCAGGGTCACACAGATAGGAAGTGCCTGAGACCAGATTTCAGCCCAGGATTTTCCATCTCTAGGCCTGGCTCTCAATCCACTGCCCCATCTAGTGCCCTCTCATTCCACTAGCTTTATTTACAGTGTAGCAGACCATTCCTACATACAATTCTCATGTGGGTTTAATCACCTAGGAGGGAAGCTGAAAGTTGGGAAAGCAATAAGTCAGCTTTTGAATTCATCTTTAATATCTTCATGATTTGTTATAACTGAAATCCTTCAGATAGCAACTCCTGGGAAATTTGGTGGTGGTTGAGTCTAAGAGAGGAAGGGAAAAGCTTTAGGAGAAGGATTGGTAATGGGAATTGAACAATTGACAAGAGTCTAAAGAACTTTTTGATAGTTGGATGGGAAATATAAATTAATCCAAACATTATTAGGCTGAATCTGTACCAGACTGTGAAGTCATTCTTACCCTTTAAGAGGAGGAAAACTGTCATGGTGTGGAAGAGGCATGAAGGAATTATTACAACTAGAAATATCTCCTCAGTATCATTTTTATTACAATTGGCACCTCGAAGATTGAGTGAACCCCACAATCCTTTGACAAGGCAGAGTAGAATAGGAAAAAACAATGTTTAAACAAGTTATTTTTGGAGTTATAGTGATTGCTGTCATTGCTTATTTCTGGGTCTACAACATACTGTACAACAGAATGACCCACATGATCGAGGACGCTATTGATTATATGGGCAACATAACAGTATCTATTTTGAAGTTGCCATTCCAAACTGAACTGGTACTCTGGCAAATACTGGCTCAAGTGTATGTGCTCTTAGTGGCTGTGCTGTAGACTCTGACCCAAGAAAAGAAGATCTTTAGATTTGTGATTCCCCTAAAAGCAGAAAAGATACTGGTTATTGATAACAACTTGGAAAGCATGATTAAGACCGTGCTTGAGGAATTGATTAAGGAAAAAGGTTCAGGTTATGGGCAAGGACAATGGACAAACAGATAGTGTACCTAAGGGAAATGAAGGTGACAATGTGAACAAGCCTGACTATGAACCAGAGAAAATCTGTCCTTTAAAAGAAGTCACTAAGCTATCATCAATGGCTGGTATATTGCAGTCTAAGGTTCATAGGCAATTCACCTCACAGGAACTTGAATCCATAAAAAGACGTTTCCCAAAATTTGTAGAAAATCCTTTCAAATCTCAAAAGGAGTTGAAATGTTCTTTTAGGATCTTTGATCCTGATTTTGAGGATGTTGAGTTTCTCCTTTCAGAGTTATTTAGCCCCCATGAACAAAGACAATTCCTGGAAAAGACAAGATCTGATAGTAGCCTGACTAGCTGGCCCACTAAGGAGCTAAGGGAAGATCTGGACTTTACTAACCCTACTAGGATGTCCTACCTAAGAAAATGCAGGGAAGATTTGCTTCAGGCCATAAAACAAAGCTGCTCAAAACCGAATGCATGGGTTAGGTTTGATAAGATCTTCCAAGATAAAGGGTAACATCCTGCCACATATATTGACTGTCTGTCTGAGATGGCAGAATAAATTTTAGCTCTAGAAACAAATAGTGAAGAGTCTGCAAGCCATGTCTGTAGGCAATTTTTAAGGGGATGCACACCTCATTTGAAAAATTTATTTAACATTATTTCCCCAAGTATGATTCGGTCACCCTGATAGAACTGCATGAGACAGCAACTTACTTACATGATAGTAATTCAGAACAAAGTAAACAAATCCAGGACCTAAAGGAAAAATTAGAAATGACAGAGAAACATCTTAAAGATAAGGAGATAGAAGAAATCAAGAATCTAAACACGGTTAGAACTTACACGAGATCTAGTTACACAAGGCCTAGTTATAAACTTAAGCTAGGGCAGAGAAAGACTAGGGAATGTTTCTTTTGCCATAAGAAAGGTCACTTGATTAAAAATTGT
Organism: Monodelphis domestica; assembly: GCF_027887165.1. Lineage (NCBI taxonomy): Eukaryota > Metazoa > Chordata > Mammalia > Didelphimorphia > Didelphidae > Monodelphis > Monodelphis domestica. The sequence continues at coordinate 210,159,467 of NC_077234.1, forward strand.
TTTTTAAAGAAGAAACATGAAGTTAATAACAAGAACACACAAAATTCACAAACTAGATACAAAAAGTCCAATTGTTGTTCTCATTGCATGCTAAAGTCCTCAAAGCAAGCTCTGGACTTGCATGAAATGAAACAGGCTATAAAAAGTGGAGCCAAACTTAAGAACTCAGATATGGTTAGGAAAGAGTTATGAAGCCAGGCCTTTAAGGTATATAGTGTGACACTTGGGGATAGAAGAAATAGTGAGAATGAGGCTGCAATTGAAAATAGTAGAAAAAATAAGGGAAATAGTGAAAAATTTGTGCAAGAAAGTGAATCTGTGAGTGATAGCCATTGCAATAAAGTAAGAGAAAGGCAGAGACAGATTAAAGAAATTGATGCAGAAATGAAAGAAATAACATCTCAAATAGTAAACGAGATGAGAGACTTTGAAAAGAGTTACTGCACAGTAGCTACACAGGAAAAGAGTGTAAAGGAAATAAAATCTTCATCAGAGAACTTTTTCCAGTGTAGAGTGGATAATGGGATTGAATTGTGCAAAAGAGAAAGAAAGAGTCACAAGAACTCAAGCAGAAGTTTGTGATAGATACAGAGACATATAATTTCAATTCCCTAAAGGTTACTGTTGCTAAAGAAGAAAATACTTTCAAATCATTCACAGAGTTGCAGGTATTCCCACCAAACTCAGTTAATTCTGTAAATATCTTTATGGCACAGGTATCCATTAGAGAATACATCTGATTTGAATACAGAAGCTGAAACCTTCCATCCAGAAATGAATGATTTAGATAAAACAAAATTAACTGAAATTGGAGCTGAAATTACTTTTGAAAACAATAATCATATTCAAAGTAATGGAGGTGACATAACAGTTAAATTTGAATATGGGGATGGCATGGAAGTCTTAATAACACCCAAGGATTCAGTTGGTACCAATGTTCTAAGTGGCAGAGGGGACTCTGCCCAAAGCAGTAGCTATGATTTAGATTCATGTTCCAATGTAGTAGAGAATACAACCTAAAATGTAGACTTCATAGGAAATCAATCAAATCAAGAAGAATTAGCTGAGCCTCACATACAACTGGCAGAGGGTAGCAAAGTTATGAGTAGTAATTCGGTGGCAATAAACACTTTGGCTACACACAGACCAGAACCATATGTATGGATTAATACATATGGCGGGAAAGAAACTACAAGGCTCTCTTAGATACTGGTGTTTCAAAATCTGTCCTAAAGACATGTCCAGGGGATACCAACATAGGGGGTATGGTTTCTGTAGCTGGAGCAACGGGACAAATTCAACAGGTACCTGAGCTCAAAAACACTATGGTTAAATTGGGTCCTCTCACCATAGATCATACCTTCTTGTTAATTCTATCACACCCAGACAACCTTTTAGGATGAGATTTGTGTGTGTGTGTGTGTGTGTGTATGTGTGTAAGATTCAAGCAACATTACAATGTGAAAAATCTGGGGAAATTTATTTGCATTTACTCAAGAATTCACTGAAGCACTATCCATTGTTGTACTTAGAACAACTAGAAAAACCTGAAAAAATTCAAGTTGTAACATCTATGTATGACATACCAACAGATATACCACAGGGGGTGTTTGCAAAACATCAAAATGATGTGGGTCAGATCAAGTCAATTACTCCTGTCAGTACTGAGGTCAGGGAAGGAATACCACCTAAGATACTGCAATACAAATTGTGTAGAGAAGCAAAAGATGGGATTACACCTATCATAATAGTTTGCTTGAGCAAGGTATATTGAGATCTATGGTATCTGAATACAAAGCCCAATTTTAGCTATTAAAAAGAATAAACTAAATGAAGATGGCACTCCTGCCTGGAGATTTGTGATGGATTTGAGGGCTGTGAATAATTTTATAAGGAAAAGACACACCGTCACACCATCTCCAAATGATATCATAACTCAAATTCCTGCAGAAGCTAGGTGATACATAGTGTTAAACCTGAGCAACGCTTACTTTCTATACCGTTGCACCCTGATCCTCAAAATATTTTTGCTTTCCAATGGGGACAAACTCAAGCTGTGGTTGTTGTGAGTCTGCTTCAATATTTTGTCAACTGTTGCAAAGAGATCTAGCCACCATAATTTTCAAACGTAGCAGATTAATATACTACATGGATGATTTGCTGCTAGCATCTCCTGATCCTATGACATGTTTGGAAGATTCAAAGAAATTATTGATAGAACTTTATAAGAGAGGACATAAAGTTTCTAAAAAGAAGATTCAATGGGTCCTTCCAACAGTGGAATATCTAGGATTTGTCCTGGAGGTGCCAGGAAAATCTCTAAAAAGAGAATAGCAGACATATAGAAGCTAGGCATCCCTAGAACTAAGAAAGAACTTAGAACTTTTCTGGGGGTTGCTGGTTTCTCGAGGCAGTACATAGTGGGATATTCTCATATTTCCAAGTGCTTAACTGATTTGACAAAGAAAGACATTAAAGAACCATTACAATTGAACAAAGAACATTTACATGCTTTGTCACAGTTGAAGGGAACTATTCTATCAGCTCCAGCTTTGGGAATACCTGATTATAAGGAAGAATTCCACTTTTGTGTCCATGAAGCAAAAGACATCACTTCTGGAATGTTAGCACAGTATTTTGGGTTAAATCTAAGGACTATTGCATTTTACAGTTCTATCCTTGACACGGTTGCACAAGGAATGGTACATTGCCTCAGGAGCATAGTAACTACAGCTCTAATTGTCAGGAAGTCATATGATATAGTACTGGGATGTAAATTACATGTGTATTCTGCACACCAAATTGAAAAACTGTTACGGTCGCAGAATATGCATTCATTCATCGATGCAAGAATATCCTAGTATGAAGTCATTTTGTTAGGCAATGATAACATCACAATTCATAGATGTACAACATTGAACCCAGTGACTCTGATTCCTGATTTGCCAATGGGTGGAGAAGAATTACATGATTGTGGACAAATAGTAGAACTTATGCATAGGCTGTAAAAAATAGACTTGAATACAGGACTACAATCCCCACAAGCCCTTGCCTCACTTCCCCAAGATGCTTTGTAATCTCACGGGAATTCTGAGGTGGGCCGAGATCGAGGAAGGATTTAAGCTGGTGGCAAAGGTTTTTGGGGCTCTCTCTCTTCTTTTGGACTTCCGTTTTGGAGCAGATGCGTCTCTTCCATGATGTGAGGTTATCTGGCCTAGGCCTCTGGCCTAGGCACGTGTTTTTTTCTTATTCTGTATTTTCTTTAATCTTTAACCTTTAATAAACCTCTAAAAAAATATAATACTTCTTGCAGAGAGAAACTAATTTCTACCTGCCTCAGTCTCCCCATATTCCTAAATTTTGCCTCAGTCTCCCTAAATTTTAACTGTTAAAAGGCCAAATGAATGCCTTAAAGATATACCTCTTATTGATCCAGAAATAGAGTTATACACAGATGGGTCCTCCTATGTTTGCGATGGGAGAAAATTCACAGGGGCAGCTGTAGTTGACAATGACAGAACACTTTGGCATGCATCATTGCCAACTCATGTTAGCGCCCAAGGAGCCGAGCTCAAGGCTCTGCTTATGGCCTTAGAATTAGCTAGAGGGAAAAGAGCTAATATATTTCTGGATTCACACTATGCTTTCTCCACTGTATATTGGTCATCATAAATATGGAAAAACAGAGGGTATAAAACTTCAGCTGGGAAACCAATTGCATATGGCAATCTAATAGATCATATTATAAGTGCTGTAGACTTTCCTAAAGAGGTGGCCATAATCCATTGTAAGGCACAAACTCATGGAAAGGACAGAATATCCCTAGGGAATGACAGAGTAGACATAACATCTAAGTATGCTGCTAGGTTTGGTCCCCACTGTGTGCTGAATTTCTCTCTGATAGAAAGACATAATCTCACTGAAGCCTAGGACGGAGAACACATAGAGTCATGGAAAGAGCAGTTAGGCACTAAACTAATCAAAGGCATCTGGATTGCTCAAGGGGGTAAAGCTATATCAACATCTATGTACTGTAATTCATGCAAAGGGACATTATAGAGTGCAAGGGATTCTGGATACCATACGAGGTATTGGACAGCACCAGGAATAACAACAAATGCCATTAGAACTTGTCAGGCATGTGAAACATGCAAAAGATATAATCAAGGACATTTTAAGAACATAGCATTGGGCGGCAGACCACTCAGCTATATGTCTTTCCAATGTATTCAAATTGACTATATTAACATGCCTAAAGAAAAGGGATACAAATATGCATTGGTGATTGTGGATAGACTGACTAGATGGGTTGAAGCATATCCATCCAAGAAAAATGATACTGCGATGGTAGTGAGTTTTCTATTAAAGGAGATTATACCTAGACATGGCATTCCCAATACCATAGATTCAGACAAGGGGCCACACTTCACTTCCCAGGTTCTACAAGAAATCTACAAGAACTTGGGGATTAAGTGCAATTATCATTCAGTTTATCGGCTCCAAAGTTCTGGTCAGGTCAAGCGTATGAACAAAGAATTAAAAACACAAATAGGTAAACTTTGTTCAGAAACACACTTAAAATGCACAGATGTTTTGCCTCTTGCTTTGTTCAACATAAGAACCAGGCCTAGGACTGACCTGCACATATCACCATTTGAAATGCTATATGGCCAGCCACTTTGCATGTTAGGACAGTAAAGCCACCTTACTTGTCCATGTTAAGAGGGGAATGTGTTCTTCATGAATATTTAAAACAGATACAATGTAGAATTGAAGAACTAAGGAAACTGGGTTTGCTTGTGCAAAGAATACCACTAGATTTTTTGTTACATAAAATAAAACCCAGAGATAAGGTATATGTCAAGAACTGTAATAGAGAATCTCCTACAGAACCTAGATGGATTAGACCAACTATGGTTGTAATGACAACCCCAATGTCTATAAAGGTTGATCAAAGAGATCCATGGTTCCATGCTTCACATGTAAAATTGCACCCACCCATAATATTGAGTAGTTCTAGGAAAATAATTGATAAGCAACAACAGTCTCTACTAAAAACACAGGAAAGCATATGAGAATACTTGCCACCAGAATACAGACAAGAGAGCATTGCCCATGTTAAAATGACAACAGGAATGCATCCCTGAACCACATATAGCCAGTTACACAGACAAAAAGAAAACATGCATTTGAAAGTTTAGCAGCCATATGAAAACCTCTCTCTGTATATTATATACGAAGTCTCTGCCGGACACAATAAAAGAACACAAAGAAACAATGTTATTACAAATGAATACATGATTCTCTAAATTCTATCTTCAAGAAATAATTACAGTAACCATATAATAAATCGTAATAAATAAATATAATAAAAAAGTCACACATCAAAAAGATTAGGAAAAACTTCAAATCACTATTCTTAACAAAATCTTGAGAACTTATGCTCACACACATCCATGAAGAACACATGTACAGCTTACTTGCACACATGAAGATGTACACATGTAAAGCTTACTCTCATGCATGAAGATAGACACATGTAAGGTTTACTTGCACACATGAAGAATTATTGATAAATTCTGACAAACATTCATGAAGATTTCATCTTACTTCCATGTACATGTAAATTTCACTCTTATATACATGCATATGTAAAAACCTTATACACATACATGTTCATGTTTGTTCCTATGTCTTCCTGGTTCCTGTTTATTCCAGTGGATCCTGATTTGAAGAACACAAGTCTTCAATCAAAAAGTGAAAGACGACAGAAGAGTGGCATGCTGACCAGATGGAGGACCAGAGAAGAATAAAGAGTTTATATAAGCAACATAAAAGAACATGGAAGGACTTTGAAATTTTGGAACTTTTGATCATGAGGATATGTAATAATGCATCATACATGTTAACATCACATATATGTATGCACATGCTACATGGAATTATACTTTAGGAAGATATCTCATGGAATGGGTAAGTATACAACATGTATAGTTGCATGACAAAAAGACACACTGATAAAAATTTCTGTGGAAAATTCAGACTATGAAATTTCTTTTCTGCATGAGTTTGCACAGAAATCTAGAAGGATGTACATATGTAAATTTGTATAGACCCTATGTACACATGTGAATATTAATTTACTAATAAACTAATTTTATTAGAATAATTTATTAATATGTTCTAATGACTAACAATAGTGACAGCCTAGTGAATTTGTTCAAGTCTTAGGAATGTAGAGTCAGACATAGAAGTTCTTAAGTATAGAAGTTAGATTACATTGTTATTATAAGTTAATATTTGTAAGTGGTAGGAATTTTCTTGGTTAAATTTATAGATATTAGGAAATAGGACGGTTACATATTCTGAATAGTGAAATTGTTGGAATGATTTGAAAAATTGTTACAGGATTTGTTATGTAAAAACTATGTTCATGTAAATCCCTTACCTAAACCATTTTCCTATACCCACTCTTAGCTTAGCATCTAGGTAGACAGAATAGCTAAGATTAGTCAGGATTTTGTTATTTTGTGGGGGTAAGGGAATATTTAAGATAGTATAGAGTTAAGAATAGATAGATGGAGTTATATTAAAGGTATCATTGAAATTCAGGAATGTGAATTTCTTTTAAAAAAAGGGGGGGAATGTGGAAGAGGCATGAAGGAAGAGTGAATTTTCATGCATGCAAGACAGAAAGCCGGGGACATCATCTGTCAATCAAGGTGAATGTTCCAAATAGAATATTCCCAGGAAAGTCAGTTGGAGCCTAGCCAGGAGATGAACTGAGAGACTTCCTTGGCTTCTGACTAAGAGAGAGACTGGCTTCTTCTGACCTAGGCTGAGGCTTTGGTGTGGCTAATGTTGGTATCTGACCATTATATACTGTGCTGATTAGAAGAAGACAGAAGAAAATCAATTGTCCTTCATAACTCCCTGACAAACTTTTGTATCACAGCTGTGACAGGACTGACATTTCCCCAAATCCTCCTTAACCTCATTATAGACTAGGGATAACCCCATCCCTCTTACCTCATCTTCCATCCTTGTCCTATTGTTCCCTTCCATTCTTGTCCTATTGTTCCCAATAAACCCCCTTACTTGAGAAAGGAAAAGAGTTTTTCCTCATAAACCTCATAGTCCACTCAGGGAATGAGGGGGGAGGGGCAAAGGTAAAGGCTTCAGAATAGGGTGGTGAAGGGAGGTGTTGAAGGAGGAGGAGGGTAGAAAAAATATTAATCAATTAGCCATCTAGGGAATTGATAGACACCCTTCAAGTATTCCCCTAATATATCTTTCTCTATTATAACTAGGCACCTTGAGGTTCCCCCTAGTATCTCTCTAGTCACTCCAGAGTATCTATTTACTACAACTTGACAAACACCAGTATCATTTTCTAATACAATGGAGACTTTAAATTGTAAGACTAGTGCAAAAATGTCACAAAATTATGGATTGTGAAAATACCAGTGGAAATTATATTTGATAATTAAAGGGGTGATCTGTAGGCAGAATCTGATTAGTTGATGCTGAAGATGACTGGTTGAGTGGTAACATAGTATCGGAAAGAGTACCAGACTTAGAATTGAAATATCAGAGTTTGAGTTCTGGCTTGACTACTTAGTATCTGTGAGATCCTGGGCAAGTCACCGATTTCCATTTTCCTTATCTATTACATGGGCACTCAATTATTCATTTGAAAATAATCATATTAACTAATAGATGCTTCTGATCGAAAGTTCTATTTACTTAGCTTTCAATATTTATGCTTATAAATATATTTTATTTTATCAATTATATGTAATAATTTTCCACAATAAGTTTTTGTTATTTGTGGAGCATTTTCTTCTATTTTTTTATCTTCTAAATTTTTTATTTGAAAAATTTTATTTAATTAATTTAGAATATTTTTCCACGGTTCCATGATTCATGTTCTTTCCCTCCTCTCTTCCCACCCCACTCCTGTAGTCAATGAGCAGTTCCACTGAGTTTTGCATTTGTCATCTAATTTTGTTTTAATTCTTGCTGTCTTATGGAACTACAGGCATTGACTTTTTTTTAAACCTTTATCTTCTGTCTTAGAATCAATAACAAGTATCCGTATTGTAAAAATAACAGGCAAAAATAAACTATTTTTGAAAAAATAAGGATAAAAAAGGATTTCTAACTCTAAAGGATTCTAACTCCACCCAAATAAAACTTTGTGGTTCTGCAAGGAACCACTTCTCCTGTTTCCACAGGCTACACTGACCCTTCCTAATCTGACTAACCCAAATTTTCACTATTCTACAATAACTATTATCCTTATACTTCTTAACTTTGCCTCCAAGTTATAAAAATAACAAAGGTTACCTGACTGAGCCTCAGCAAGAACCAAGTTAGGACTTTGAGCCTTAACAGATTCAGAGTCCAGACCAAAGACCACTTCTTTCTTTGATCTTCTCAGATATAAAAATGATTTATGTAACAGCAATAGACAGTCACTAGTGTTTCCCAAGTTGGAAAAGGAAAATAACTTAGTTCCTTCAGGTTTTCCCCTCCTTTCCTTCTACCTCAGACAGTGAAGAGAGAAAAGATGCCACCTGCTCCCAGAACTCTGAGAGAGAGCCACTGCCACTTCTAGAGACCAATTGCCACAGAAAAACCATTACCCCTTCCCCCACACTGTCAACATTTGAAACTGACACTGTCTCAGCTGTTTCAAACTCTAATTCTCAAGTCAGTTTCTTCACTTATCTCTAAACTAAAATAACAAGACTTAATTTCAAATATTATCCTTATAGTATCAAGGCAGAAGAGTAGAAAGGGCTAGGCAATAAGGGGTAAGTGACTTGTCCAGGGTCACATAGCTAGGAAGTGTCAGAGGCCAGATTGGAACCTAAAGTCTCTCATCTCTAGGCTTGGCTCTCTCTCTATCCACTGAACCACCTAGCTATTTTGGAAATACTAATTTCTAGTCTATTTATTCTAATTTTCAGCAAATCTATTATTTCTTTCTGTTCTAAGCTATGCAATTCTTTCTAATGTTTTCTAAAACTATTTAGTTTTTTTTTTGTTTTGCATTATTTACAATAGATATTTATATGTTCTTGTGGGAAATCCAATTTTCCATTGAGTCACTGCTTATAGTTGTTATAAGGTAACTCATGCCTTTTTGTTGTTGCAGATTTCTAGATCTTCCAAAAAATCTTTTTATAGTGATCACTGTTTTTTCTTTGCCTTATTTTTTAGCTTTAGTTCCTGAATTAGGGCTTCGTGCAAGAATTAGCCACTATTTTTGTTGTGCTTTGGGCCCAACCAAGTAGGCTTGGTCTCACCCTGATCTTTATCTTCTAGTGTTATAACTCTCTTCCGTATTCCCTATCCTCTGATTTGTAAGGTACAGAGTTCTGAAATTTCCCACTGTGTCTTTGTAGAGTATTGGGGATTGAGTACTACAGTTTGGGCATTGCCTGCCGACATAGGATGCTGACATTTCTCAGGGTTTTCTAGATCCCTACCCTGGGACTTTTTGATCTTTCTGGGTCTTTCTTGGAGAACATCTGCTCTTGCTTCCTCCAGATTCAGAGGCTTGCAGGTATTTATGTCTCTGGTCTGCAACTAATCATATTCAAAGTTGAGGTTAGCTTGCCTGTACTGGCTCTGATTATTCTGTCAATTTTTTTCTTATCACTTGCAGGCTTCTGGTTGACTTTGTGTGCAGATCTGGCATAGAAGAAGTCACTTACTGTAGTTTCTCATTAGATTTCTTAATCCTTATTTGGTTTAGTTCAAATTTGGAGCTGGGCTACCTGTCTCTATTGACAACTATCGTGGCCAGAAGTCCCTCCTTCTTATGCAAGAGCTCATAAAGTATCTAATCAATAACTTGTTTCTATAATTTATTTTAAGACTCTAATCCTAGGTTCTAGAACAAAATCTTTTCCCATTTTTGAAGATCAAGGCTTTTGCCTATTATCAATTACAGGATCATTTATCTGAAGCTCTAAGAACCCTCAGAAGCTAATTTTTTTTTAACCCTTACCTTCTGTCTTAGTGTCACTGCTTAGATAGAAAAGAGGAAAGGGCTAGAAACTTGGGATAAAGGCACTTGCCCAGGATCACATAGCTAAGGCTTTTCTGAGGCAAGATTTGAACCCAGGTACTTCCAACTCCAGGTCTGGTACCCTATCCACTGTGCCACCTACCTGCCCCAGCAGTTATCTAACTCAACCTCTTTTTGCAGATGAGGAAATGGAGGCCCCAGAAAGCTAATGGACTTGCCCAAAGTCACACAGGATGGGTTTGAACTCACATCTTCCAATTCCAGAACCATGCTGATTCAACTGTACTCCACTTTATAGTCTTTCAGTACTGCCCCATTCTCCATTATTTCTCAGAGCTTACAGATATTGAATCTGTGGTTACATTTGTACATTCCTTCAATCTCCTGAGGGAGAAATCAAGTGATAGAATATGAACGTCTTTGGACCTGACATGTAGTAGGTACTTCAAAATGCTTATTAATTGATTGCTTGATTGGTAAGCATACACTTGACTTAAAAGATACGTATGTGATTTTCTTGGTATGCACTTCACTGATGTAGATCACCATGCCTAGTATAATGGTTCATGAATCATGGTGCCCGAAAAATGTCATCTAGTGTCTAACTTTTTGGAGGTGAGGTGCTGACTTTAGCCTGCCAGGGACCCAGACAGCAGACATGTTATTAGGTTCTTGCCAGATCCTTACTCATAATTGTTTCAGGTTGGTAGAACGCATTAAGGCCTCTGCTCTGGTAACATGACCTTTTGGAACCCAGGGTTAAGTTCATACCACAATGAGACATCAGGGTAGAATTTTAGTAAAGAGTTCTGTACTAACTTTGAAAATAGCTGAGGACCAATGCAAAGATCCAAGGCTATTCTTTTTTTACATTTATTCTTTTTATTTTAAAACCCTTACCTTCCATCTTGGAGTCAATACTGTATATTGGCTCCAAGGCAGAAGAGTGGGAAGAGCTAGGCAATGGGGGTCAAGTGACTTGCCCAGGGTCACACAGCTGGGAAGTGTCTGAGGCCAGATTTGAACCTAGGACCTCCCATCTCTAGGACTGGCTCTTAATCCACTGAGCTACCCAGCTGCCCCCAATCCAAGGCTATTCTAAAGGAAATATGATGAAAAATGTTGGACCAGCTAGGTAGCAGAGCACAAAGCCTGGAGCTGGGAGGACCTGGGTTCAAATATTGCCTCAGAAACTTCTTAACTGTGTGACCCTGGGTAAGTCACTCAACCTTGCTTACTTTTTCCTTGCTCTTCTATTTTAGGATTGTTACAAAGACAGAAAGTAAGATTAAAAAAAAAAGGGAAAAATCCTGTCTACTTCCAGAGAAAGAACTGAAGGATTCAGAATACAGATTGAAGCATACTTTTTTTTTTCCCTTGGGCTTCTTTTTTTGTGAGGGGAGGTGCCTATTTTTTTTTCACAACATGACTAATATGGAAATATGTTTTGCATGACTGCCCATGTATAACCTATATTGGATTATTTACCATCTTGGTAAGGGGAAAGAGGAAGGAAGGGAGAGAGGGAAAGAATCTGGAACTCAAGATTAAAAACAAATAATAAAAATTATTTTTACATGTAATTGGGAAAAATAAAATATATATTTAAAAGGTTAAATAAATAAATTAGTTAAAGTTGTTAGAGCACATTGTAAAATTACATCAGTTTTTTAAATACATACAAGACCTCCTAATCAATCTGAGGGTATGTTGGTAAATTTTCAACAACTGGCTCTCCAAAAAAGCACAACACACTTTAAAATTGAAGAGTTATTAATAGTTTTGTTGTCACTTTCTGGATTCTAGACAGTTAACAAAACAACAAATCAAGTCCTGAATGTAGCTTTTTTTGGCCCATTTCTGAGGGGTAAATGCTCCAATTGAAAGGTTAATAAGGGAATTGTCTCTAGCACACCTCTTATTAAAATTTACTCTGTAAGTTTCTCCAATAACTCAGTCTTTCTGAGTTTGGTATTTTCTGCTGCCAAAATGAGTCGGGCTTCCTATTCTATTATGGAGCCATTGTTGTGTCCTCCTAGGCTGACAGGCATAGAATGGTGAGATCTCTCTCTCTCTCTCTCTCTCTCAATCTGTCTATATCTATGTCATGTCTATATCTATATCTATATCTATATCTATATCTATATCTATATCTATATCTATATCTATATCTATATCTAGCCCAATGTGAAGTCCTAAGATATTTACTTTGTTGGGGACAAAAAGGAAAAGTTGTTGTTTTGGCAATTGTTTTGGCAATAATGGACCTTCCTATAATCCTTGGGACTCAGAAACTCTCATTACCAAGAATAATTCCTCTAGACCTGAGTTTCTGCCAACACCCATTTCTTCTTTCTTTTTCTGTCTCTATTTCCCCATAGACAGAACAACACTGGCCTTTTTATTATTGTTATTCAGATAAAATATTCTTTCTATTAGACTTTTGGCTCTGATTCCTCCTAGCCAGAAACAAGGATACCCCTTTGTGGAAGCAAAATATAGGGTTCTCAAATTTATAGAGAATTAAAATTAAATAATGCACAAAAGCTGATGCTTACTGGACCTCAACTTTTAAAAACTACTCGCTATTAATTAAAACAAATTAAAACACTTGCATGCAAGTGCTAGCATGCATGGGGAGATAATATAAAATATTGTCTTATGTGACTGGATAAAATGAATTCTGTTCCCTTGAACTAATATTGTTTGTATGCTTGTAATACCTTTATCTCATCCTAGATTTTACTGCTAGAAGCCACCTATGGTAATTAGCAGCTCCTTAAGAAAGGACTTAAATATGAAAATAAAATAGTGTTCTACTGGGTCTCATCTTTTAGCTACATGAGGTAGCTTGGTGTGATAGAGAGGATGGGATCTAGCTTCAAATCTAGCCTCAAAGAACTAGCTTAAAATCTTCCTAGTTCCAAGACTTAAGGGATTCTGCATTTCCCTGAGCTTTATTTTCTTTATCTTCAAAAGAGAAATAAAAAGTCCTTGCCTTACCTAATTCACAGGATATTTTCTGTTGTGAGGTTGTGTGAGCTTGGACAAGCTCATGAATTCAAAAGACATTTATTAAACACTTACTCTGTCTAATGCTGAAAAAAAAATAAATCAGATATGTTCAAGAAGTTTACAATATTTACCTTCTTGGCCTCTGTTTTTTTACATAGAAAATAAAGAAGTTACAGTACATGATTTCTAAGGTAACTTCCAACTCTTAATATTTTTAATTAAAAAAAAATTCTCCCTTTCTATTTAGAATCAATACTGTGTATTGGTTTCATGGCAGAAGAACGGTAAAGGTAGAGCAATGGAGGTGAAGTGACTTGTCCAGAGTCACACAGCTAGGAAGTGTTTGAGGCCAACTTTGAATCCAGGACCTCCAATCTCTAGACCTGGCTCTCAATCCACTGAACTACCTAGCTGCCTCCTTAACATTTATAATGCAGTGATTTGAAGTAGTTATTCCTTCTCACCTCCACTGTTTGGGCTTTGAGGTGGAATCATTGCTACCATAAGAGTAACTTCTTGGAGATTGTAATGATTCTGATGATGAAGGGGTGTGTGTGTGCAAGTATTAGGGGGCCATAGGAAAGTCATGTATGATTAGTGTCACAAAGTACCCAGTTTTAGTATTCCAGGTTGTCTGGTGTGAAGTAAATGCAACGATATCTGAAAACCCAAAGGGCTCCAGGAGGAGTTGCTATCTGAAGGGAACAAAGAGGCAATGAGATTATATCCACCACTTGGTTTGCAGGAAACACAACTTCCTGAAGAAATATGAGAAGGCTCTGAAGTATATGAGAGGATTGATGTGGACTGAATTCTAGAATAACCCAGCCAAGGAGCTAGGATGTCTCATTGATAAGGTTGTAAGGAAGAATAGTCTTGAACCCAAGGAAGTAGGGATGGCTGCTGTTTAGCCATAACTCCCTGATCTTACATTGATGAAACTGATTTCTTGATCCCAAATAGGACTTCATACATATATTTTTCTAACTTTTCCTTTGATTCTACACAGTATTCTATCTTGAATTATTTTTGATTCTCTGTCATGCATTTTAACTGTTCCTCCTAGCATTGTGTCATCTGCATATTTTATGAGCATCCCAAGTTAAAATTTTATCCAAGCCATTGATTAAAATGTTAAATAAGATAGGATCCAGAACTGTTCCAAAATGACAATGAATCTTTAATGAGCATATGTTGAACTATTTAATGATTCTATATACTTATCATTCCATTGCCTATCCTATATCCCTCCTTCTTGGCCACAAGAATAATGGGATCAATTGATGTGTTACAGGATACTGTTTGGTACAGTGATAAGGGTACTAATTTGGAGCCAGTATACCTCAGTTCAAATCCCAGATTTGCAGTATATTTACCATATGACTTTAGGCAAGTCGCTTAATTTCTATGGGATTCAGTTTTCTCACATAAAATAAGGATAGGTTTAACTTAGAGATCTTTAAAGTGTCTTCCACATTAAAAATTTATGATCTTTTAGATTGCAATCTAAGCAAACTAAATCTATAGAATTTCCTTGGTCCATCAATTGGGGAATGAATGAACAAGTTGTGAAATATATGATTGTAATGGAATACTAGTGTGCTAAAGAAATGATGATCAGGAGGATTTCAGAAAAATCCTGGAAAGAGCTATATGAACTGATGAAGAGTGAAGTGAACAGAACTAGGAAGACATCATACACAGCAACAGCAATACTGTATGATGAACAACTGTGAATGACTTAGCTATTCTCAGTAATTCAGTGATTGGAGGCAATCCCAAAGGTCTTATGATTAAATGTTATTCACCTCTAGAAAAAGAGCAGATGATATCTGAATGCAGATTGAAGCAGATCATTCTTCACTTTATTTTCTTTGTTGTTGTTTTTTTAATGTTTCTTCTTCCACAACATGATGAATGTGGAAATGTGTTTTGTATGATAGCAATATATGTTATATGTAGTAGATATGTATAATCAATATCAAATTGCTTACTTTCTCAGGAAGCGATTTGGGGAGGGAAGGAGTCAGAGAATGTATAATTTAAAATGTTAGAAAACAAATGCCCAAAATTATTTTTGGATGTAATTGAGGGGAAAAACATTCCTGAAGGGGAAAAAAAGATTTCTTTGGTCTACCAAGAAATGAGGTTAATAGGATATAGTTTTTTTTTTTTAAACCCTTACCTTCCGTCTTGGAGTCAATACTGTGTATTGGCTCCAAGGCAGAAGAGTGGTAAGGGCTAGGCAATGAGGGTTAAGTGACTTGCCCAGGGTCACACAGCTGGGAAGTGTCTGAGGCCAGATTTGAACCTAGGACCTCCCGTCTCTAGGCCTGGTTCTCAATCCACTGAGCTACCCAACTTCCCCCAGGTATAGTTTGTTTTGTTGAAGTGATAACGATTAATGATGATTTCTTTTTCTATATTTCTACTAGTCATCTATTTAATTATATCTTCTAGAATTTTTGCCAGGTATCAAAAGCAAGCTCACTAGTTTATAGTATGCTAATTATATTCTCTTCTTTTATAAAAATTGGGACTTTCCCTATCTCCAGTCCCATAGCACCTTTTCCCACAATATTACAAAAAATACTGACAATCCTATTTGACAATTCTTTCAGAATAATGTAATTAATTTAGTCTATGGGGACTAGAACTCACCAAGGCTTTCAAGGTGTCCTTTTTCTGTTTAATTATCTTAGGTTTCAACTCTCAGTGAATCATGTTATGTCTTGCCCTTTCCAAATCATGAGCACCCACTAACATTTAGTACTCATTTATTTTTCAGACAGGCTAAAAAGATTCCGATGGAACAAGATGGATAGCAATTGTATTTTGATAAAGAGAAAGGAGAAGGGATAGAATACTCTAGAAATTTAGGAATACCAGCCCAATTTGGGAGTATTTGAAATGTAGATGTTTGATAATTAAAATTAACATAAGGGTACTTGCGAATATAATAATAGTAATGGTGGGTATAGAGGATAGAGAAATGGTTTTAAGACTAGGAAGACCTGTGTTTACATTACACTTTTATCACATATTTTCTGAGTGACTCTAGACAAGTTACTCAACCTCTCAACTGCACTAGTGTAAGATTTATAATAGTGGAAGACTTAAACTGTAAGAGTTAAAATGGTTGAAGATATAAATTGTGATAGATATAAGAGAGGGTGAGTAAATTTGACCACAGAAAATATGTTTCACTGTAGTGTCTTGGTTTTTAAATCAAATATAAGGTGGTCGCCAGGGAATATATTCCCAAATTATGAATATGCCCAAGTCAACTGGGTTTTATAGAGAATTTAATTAATAATACAATGAGTAATCAAAGAAAGAGAGAAAGAGTAAGAAAGGAATAAGTATGAAGGGCCTTAAGCCAACATGGCCTAGACCTGAGTCTTTAAGAGAGAGAGAGAGAGATCAGTCAGTCAGTCTTTTATCACTCACCACAAGTTTTGTCTTAAGCAAGGATGTCTGGGGAACAGAGTCTCCCCAGAGGGAGTTCCAGGCAGAGTCAGCTTCCCAAGGGACTTCTTCTCAAGAGATCTTCAAAGGGCCTCCTCCAAAGGGATCTATCTCCAAGCATTTAAGGATCTAAGGATCTCCTAGCCTCCTTTGCTCAAGAGATTCCTTTTCTTATATAGGGGTTTTTTTCCTATGTCACCTCCCCTAAGTTCTTCCATCTACCAATCACCGTAGATGTTTTCTAAAAGACAGCCCATCTGAATTCCAGCTAAGTCGACTAATCCCCTCAGTAAGTCTGAACCAGAGAAAAGACTGCTGTGTTGACTAAATCCCCTCAGTAAGTCTGAACCAGAGAAAACACAGCTGAGTCGACTAATCCC
Source organism: Monodelphis domestica (assembly GCF_027887165.1). Lineage (NCBI taxonomy): Eukaryota > Metazoa > Chordata > Mammalia > Didelphimorphia > Didelphidae > Monodelphis > Monodelphis domestica. Next base: position 210,176,372 of record NC_077234.1, read on the forward strand.
ATTAAGAGAAAACCTGCCTGACCTTTATAGGTACCTAGCATCCCATTGTATCAATTCTAAAAACAGGCATGGCTCAAAGAACTCCTTGCCTTATTATAAGCATGGGTCCAAGTACTTTCATTGTTTAGCAAGGAGTTTTTTCCCCTAAAGCAGTCTTAAGTACAGGTAGAGTAGAGGTCCTCCCATAGCAAGGAGTTTTCTCCCCTAAAGCAGTCTTAAGTATGGGTGGAGTAGAGGTCCTCCCATTTCTGATCCTGGTGAGTTCTCACATCAAAATGGGGAATGTTTCCAGGAGGGAATTTGTTCCAATGGAGGATTCCTCAATGTGGAAATTTTTATCATTCACAAGTCTGAGAGATTTCAAGATTTACACTAGGTAAATTTCTAAGACTCTAAATGGCAGGGGAGACATCAATTTCTCATCCAGAGAGTTCCTTATACCAATAAGATCATAGATCCAATCTCTATTCTTACTTCACATTTATTGAAACCTTAACATTTCCAGGGGAGAATTATGAAGCTGGGCTGAGCTGAAGATAAACTCCCCCTCAGCCACAATTTTGCCTTAGTCCAGCGCTAACTGTATTGATTGTTACCTATTATCATAAGAATCCTTAATATTTTTCTGCATTCTTTTGAGGTACATATGAAAGAAAGAGTATACAGGTCATAATAATAATAAAAAAAAAAGAAGATGATTCTAGTACTTTATTCTAATGCTACCTTCATCCTCAATATTTGGGATGCTCTGATGGGATAACCCAGGCACCACCAGGTGGTGCTGATGCCTGGCTAACTTTCTCCAGGGATACTCTTAGCCTGCATCAGGATCCTAACCTTTTCTTGGGGGCATTGCAGCAGGACTTGTCCCAGAAGTGGGCAATACCAAGCATAACATAGACAAAGAAGCAAATGATATATTAAATTTTAGTATGTGTATGAAACTACAAACTCAACATTTATAGCAAACAAAAAACAATCAGCAATTGAAGCAAAGAGCCAAATTATCTAATCAAGTTCCTCTATTCAAACCACTTAACATGAAAATCAGAGTGAGAAAAAGATCCCTCCCCCAATATATCTCAACATTCATTTTATCAAAGTAAAATTCAAATAAATTAGCAAGTGAATTATAATAGTAACAGCATAACCTCTGCTAAGAAATAGGTGAAGTTTAGGCAATTGACCAAAATGCAGGCTTTTTGGGTGGAATGTTATGCATAGACAGGTTCTTACAAAATCACACCCCCCTTTGGAAGAATCAGTATGTGGCCAATATTCCATACAAAGAGGCACCTGTGTTCCTTTTGGTTGTCCTATTGCCTGCCCCTCACTGATTTTATAGCATGGGTTAAAATGAAAAAAGTTTGCTCTGTATCCCTTTCAGAATCTGTCAGAAGTTTCATTCACTTTATTTATGGTTTAATCACATATATATGCATACATATGCGTTTACTTACATATTGTACACACACACACGCAATACATATCCAATATACTATGTGTGTGTGTGTATGCATGGATACCATAGTATACCATACTGTGTTGAGTAGAGAAAGAACTTTAGCTAAGGACACTAGCTGGAGGCAGAAACAGGAGAGGAAACAGAGATTAGCTCCATGTGGAGCCACTCAATCAACAGGGAACAATGGGTGGAAACTATGCATCTGGGGAATCCAGAGAAGACCACACATCCAGTGTAGATTATGCATGTGGCTGAGACTACATGCCTTATGAGACCAGCATAGAATAGGTCCAGCTGGAGTAGGATGATGACCTCATCAGAAGAAATCAGAAGCTTTGTAGCATCTGAGATGTCAGTTGCCTCATTGCATGTGCCCTGGTCATGAGTGCCCTAAAGTGACTCTCCTTGTGCATTTTCTATGAGTCCATTGTTTCTGTTGATGGGAGTATGGATCCTGGGTTTCTGGATGAAACACAGCTCTTCTTGTTTTTTTCACATGACAAACCTTCAAATACTTGTAGTCTGCTCCAATATTTTCCGTAAGTTTTCTCTTCTGTAGGCAGTCCTTTTAGTCAGTCCTTGGAATGATCTTGAATCGTTTTACTATTCTGGTTTTCTTCCTCTGCTTCCTCTCGCTTATACTGTTCTTCCTAAATGAGGTCCCCAGAAATGAAAAAATACTTCAGCTATAGTTTGACCATGGAAGAGTGGTGAGTCTAGCAAATTCCTGGCCTTATTCTTTTGGCCCATCTTCATTTAGACTAGAATATCATTGGTTTTTTGGTTTTATATCACATTATGTTTGCAATCCACCAAATCCTCAGATATTTATTTTGTGTAAGTTATCTCATCACCTCTCCCACTTGTGTATTTGTGATATTAATTTTTATGTAGTCAACTGGATAAGACTTTGCATTTATCCTGATTTAGTTTAGTGTTCCAGCTAGGCAAGATCTTTTTGGATGCTGAATCTTTCAGTCAACATCATAGCTACCTGTTGACAGTTTCTTGTCATTCTGAAAATGTGGTAAGTAGACCACAATAATACTTTAATTAACAAAATTAATTAATTTTAATGCTATTAATAAATCTAATAAGTTAACTTATTAAATAAAATGAATTTTATGCCATTAATAAAAATATCAAATAGAGCAATGCCAAGCACAGATCTCTGGGGTGATCTTCTGGAGCTATCCTTCCAAGTTGATATTGAACCATTAATGAATATCCTTTGGGTCTAGATATTCAGCCAGTTCCAAGTCTATCTAGTTATAAAATCCATTCATTGCATCTAACCCAAATAATTCTATCTTGTTCATCAAAAAGAATAAGAGACTTGGTCAAACATTTAACATTTCCCGTATCTACAAATATTAAACATGTAGCTTTAACTGTGGACTTCTTAATTAATACAGAGATTTTGCTTCCTTCAAACCTCTGTAAGAAACAACTTTTTCTTTGTTAATCTAAAACATTTTCTGAAACATCGAGTAGTTAAACCAATAAGAGCATTCAAAAGGTTTTCACATTCACTACTAACTGGTTCATCTTGATTTAATCAGTATGTACACATATATACCTGAGGATGTGAAATGAAGGGCCCCAGCTCTCCACTTCAGAGAATGCACAGGTGTTCCGTTACCATTTCTGGTCTGCCAACCATGTGCTAAAGAACAGGCTTTTGACTGCCTGCTGAGTCAGAACTGGGAATACAAATGACTCCTGTGGGGACCACTTTGCTACTCAGTCATATCTCCCTTCCCTGGGGTCCAAACAAGAGGACAGGCTACTAGGGATTTCTGGATGTGAGAGGAACTCTGTCTTTCTGTCTGTTTGTCTCTCTCATTTAGAGCTGGCGAGAAGCTATGAGCACAGGCTCCTGATGTTGATAAGATTTCAAGAGCACAATTGGTCTCCTCTCTCCCTTCTAATTAACATAAAGTGATGAACACAAAAACCTATTAATGCTTCTGTCTCTGTTGTGTCTATTCTTTCCTACCTAAGGACAAGGCTTTGACCTTGTTATCTTCAAAAGATTGGGAGAAATACTGGGGGGTCAACCCACAGCTTGCAGATAGCAGAACCTAGACTATTAGCTCAGCCTAAATTAGAAGAGATCTGGACAGCAGTGAATTAACCCTAAAGCCAAGATTCTATAAACAAAGGATTGACTTTGCCCATTGGCCATGCCACATTCAGAAGTGAACTAAGTAGGATGGCAACTGGTTCCATCACTTCCTGGCAAGTAGAAGGAGAGGAAATGAAAGTAGTTTTTGATTTCATATTCTTGGGTTCAAATATTATTGCAGGTGGCAATTACCGCTATGAAATTAAAAATACTTGCTCCTTGGAAGGAAAGCTATGTCAAAATTTGACAGTATACTAAAAGGTAGAAACATCCACCTTCCTGACATATAGTCAAAGCTATGGTTTATCCAGTAGGTTGTGAGAGATAGGCGATAAGAAAAGCCTAGTACCAGCAGAATTGACCTGCTTTTGAATTGTGGTGCTGGAAAAGACTTTTCAGAGTCTCTTGGACAACAAGGACATGTAATCAGTCAATATTTAAAGTGATTAATTCAGACTATTGACTGGAAGGCCAAATACTGAAGGTGAAGCATAAATGCTTTGGTCACATAATGAGAAGACAGAGACACATAATGGAAAAGACCCCACTGTTGGGATAGATTGAAAACAAAAGGAAAAGGGGTTAGTAGAGGATGAAATGGATAGATAATTTCAAGGGAAGAATAAGCATGAATTTTGACAGACTTTGAGAGATAGTAGAGGATAGAAGGGTCTAGCATGCTATAGTTCTTGGGGTTAAGAAGACTCAGAGACAACTGAACAACTGACCACCATCACTACCAACATCTCCAGTGCTTAGCACAATGTCTGATACATTGTAGGAATGTTTTTGGAATTTAATTGAATCGAAACATCACTGGAAAACTATTGATGTTTTTTAAAAAAATAGGCCTTTGTTTGAGAGAGAAGATTAGGTCATTGCAAGTACAGTTTCCTAAAACAATTGACTTTATATTCATCCTCTTCAATTCTGAGCCCAGTTCAATATTCAGACGTATAGAGTATTTGTCCATGAACTTATAGACCAGGTCTACTGAACATACTAAATTATCTACTTTTCCATTCAACCTTAGCTCTATCTTATCTGTGAGCATTTTTCTTCCAGGTTCAAGAACTCTGAAAGTCCTTTTTCTAATCATAGTATTTTGTCATTCTATCTCTTCCTATTCCTCAATTCCCCTAAATCTGTTCTTTATCCTTATCATGATCTCCAATTCCTCCATCCCTCAGTATTTTCCTCTGATGAATCAAGCAATTTTCTCTTTTTATTTTTTAAAATTAATTTATTTAGTCAATTTAGAACATTATTCTTGGTTACAAGAATCATATTATTTACCTCCCTCTCCTCTCCCAACCTTCCCATAGCTGATGCACAATTTCACTCAGTATTACATGTGTCCTTGATCAAAACCTATTTCCATGTAGTTGGTGTTTGCACTAGGATGTTCATTTAGAGTCTACATCCCCAACCATATCCCCTCGACCCATGTAATCAAGCAGTTGTTTTTCTTCTGTGTTTCTACTCCCACAGTTTTACTCTGAATGTGGATCGTGTTCTTTCTCATAGATCCCTCCAAGTTGTTCAGGATCACGGCATTGCCACTAATGGAGAAGTCCATTACTTTAGATTGTACCACAGAGTGTCAGTCTCTGTGTATAATGTTTCTGCTCCTTTCACTCTGCATCACTTCCTGGAGGTCATTCCAATCTCCATGGAATTCCTCCACTTTATTGTTCCTTTTAGCACAATAGTATTCCATCACCAACATATACCATAATTTATTCAGCCATTCCCCAATTGAAGGGCATCCCCTCATTTTCCAATTTTTGGCCACCACAAAGAGCACAGCTATGAATATTCTTGTACAAGTCTTTTTCCTTATTATATCTTTGGGGTACAATCCCAGCAGTGCTATGGCTGGATCAAAGGGCAGACAGTCTTTTATCGCCCTTTGGGCATAGTTCCAAATTGCCCTCCAGAATGGTTGGATTAATTCACAACTCCACCAGCAATGAATTAATGTCCCAACTTTGCCACATCCCCTCCAGCATTCATTACTTTCCGTTGTTGTCATGTTAGCCAATCTGCTGGGTGTGAGGTGGTACCTCAGAGTTGTTTTGATTTACATCTCTCTGATTATAAGAGATTTAGAACACTTTTTCATGTGCTTATTAATAGTTTTGATTTTTTTAACTGAATATTACCTATTCATGTCCCTTGCCCATTTATCAATTGGAGGATGGCTTGATTTTTTGTACAATTGATTTAGCTCTTTATAAATTTAAGTAATTAGACCTTTTTCAGAGGTTCTTGTTATGAAGATTGTTTCCTGATTTGTTGCTTCCCTTCTAATTTTGGTTGCATTGGTTTTGTTTGTACAAAACCTTTTTAATTTGATGTAATCAAAATTATTGATTTTACATTTTGTGATTTTTTCCTATATCTTGGTCCCTTTCTTTTCTGCCTTTCATAGTGTGGTACCTTTCTGTAGTCCTGGCTACTGACTGGGCAAATGCATCATTGCTTAGATCATTTTGATTGGGCCCTGATTCAAGGACGTGTTATAGATTTATTTTTCTTTTACTTAGAATTTTTATACATAAGACTTTGATAGTCTATATTTTCATCTAGGATTTTCTTTTTTATTTGGATTTTTCTGATGTCTTTTTAATTTCTCTTACCAATTGATTCATATACCTCATACCTAAGCCATGCATTCCCTAAGTGATCCTGTATTTTTCAATCACCCTCTTAACGGGGGAATGTAAAAAATATCATTATTTAAATTACAAAGTTTAAATTTCCTTTTGAGAAGAATTTTAGGTAAAGAAAGATGATACCTCTCTGAATCCAGAAACTGAACTGTTGGAGAAGACACCATGAAGAAGCCTCCAGATCACAAACTGCACAAAAAGAAATCCAAATTGAACTTTGGGTGTAGTTGATTGAACATTTATTTGTATGTATACTTTCATGCCAAAGGGGACTGCCCCCTAACTGGCTTTTTGTCAATGTGTCTAGCAATTATTGTTTTTTTTTTCCTTTCCCCCCCTCTTATCCTCAAATTGTTGTAATCTTTAAATTGATTATGTTTTTATGATCCATTGGGGGAAGTCCTGCTTCCCAAGAGGATCAAACAGAAGAATGTAAAAATAGACTTGAATCCAGGCCTTCAATCCCCAGAAGTCCTTGCTCCACTTCCCCAGAATGCTTTGTAATCTCACTGAATTCTCACCTGGGCCGAGAGCAAAATCATTATTTAAAGGGTCTTCACCCACGGCAGAGGCTCTTCTCTTCCTGGCTCTGCTGACAGACGCATCTCATGATGTGAGTGAAATTTGGGTGGGCCTCATGGCCCACCTAGCACGTGTTTCTCTTGCTTGTATTTTCTTTAACCCTTGAACTTTAATAAACCTCATAAAAATAATACTCCTTGCAGAGAGAACTAATTTCTACCTGCCTCAGCTTCCCCAAAATTTTAATCTTAACACAAAGATCTGACAAGTATACTATTCTGTGTTCATCTAATTTGCTTATAGTTTCCTTCTTTATATTCAAGTCATTCACCCATTCTGAGTTTATCTTGGTGTAGAGTGTGAAATGTTGATCCAATCCTAGTCTCTCCCACACTGTCTTCCAATTTTCCCAGCAGTTTTTATCAAATAGTGGATTTTGGTCCCAAAAGGTAGGATCTTTGGGCTTATCATAGACTGTCTTGCTGAGGTCACTTACCCCAAGTCTGTTTCACTGATCCTCCTTTCTGTCTCTTAGCCAGTACCAAATTGTGTTGATGACCACTGCTTTATAATAGAGTTTGAGATCTGGGACTGCAAGACCACCTTCCTTCGTATTTTTTTTCTCATTATTTCCCTGGCTATCCTTGATCCCTTGTTCTTCTAAATGAACTTTATGTTTGTTTTCTAAATCAGTAAAAACTTTTTTTGGAAGATCAATGGGTATAACACTAAATAGATCAATAAGTTTGGGTAGGATGGTCATTTTTATGACATTGGCTCGTCCTACCCATGAGCAGTTGATGTTTTTCCAAGTGTTTAGATCTAGTTTTAAATGTGTGTGGAGAAATGCCACAAAATCCTTCAGCTGGGAGGCTGGTGAAGTTGAGTCTCATGGAGAATGTCTCCTGGAGATAGTCTTGGAGGGAACCTCATTGGAGATTGCAGTGTGAATCCTGAAATCAACTTAAGACTCTGACTCCTGGACTACTTGGTTGGACTAACCTGTAATGTAGGGAAGTGCCTGGAAGCCTATTGGGCAGCAGAGGAAAACTAATCCAGGATTAAAAGGTTACCCTGAATAGTCCACCTAGTAGACAGTGATATGGTAATAAGTATGCATGGCCCGATTCTTCTCTGAGGAGTCAGAGGTCTTCACTTCTTCCAATGGCTTAACTGGGATCTCAGCCTTGTTGGCCTTGACATGTTTACCTGTTGGCGCCTCCGTTTCTGCAAAAAGAGGACGCAAGGACTTGCCATGCTTCTTCTTAGTTGTATCTTCCCCCCCAGATTTGTTCCTAAATCCCCAGAACCTTGTACAACACCTGGCAGAAAGTCTGTGGTTAATAAATTCTTAATGATTGACTAATAATTAAATAGCTTAAGGGGTAGCAGGTGAAGATTTTTGAGTTGGTACCCCATAACTTGGTAAATTACGAAATTTCTTGTGTGCTGGTTTATTTCCCTAAGTTTCTGTGGGTTAATGTTTAACACACTGGCGTCCTAAGCCAGGGATTTGGGTTCAAGTCCTATCTGGGATGCGTAATTTTTATGGCAACTAAGTGGCAGAGAGGATATAGTGCCAGGCCTGGAGTTAGGCAAGATTCATCTTTCTGCGTTCAAATCTTGCCTCAGACACTTAGTAGCTGTGTGACAATTTCCTCATCTGTTAAATGAACATAAAGAAATGACAAACAATTCCAGCAAATAAGTCACAAAGAGTCAGCCTCAACTTAAACGATTGAACAACAGAAGAACAATACCTCATCTGTCTTTTGTGCACCCTCACAGAGCTGGACAAACAAGACCTCAATAAAGATTTGTTAAATGGAAAGAGAGATGATGTTCAAGGCGTGGAAAAGAGAGCAATTAGAATATAGTTCTGTGTCCCTGGAATGATTTAGAGACAAGGAATATGTAATGTCTCAATTTTCTATGATAATAGAGTGGTGAAAAAAATCATCTTAATAATGTATACAAAACCTTTTGCAAACTTTTTAAAAAGGCTCAATTTAATGTCAACTTTAATTATTATTAAAATGCAAAAGTTTGTTGCATTTGACTTTGGAATGTGTTATATGATTTTTTTTTTGCTAACACTAGATTTATTCTCCCGATTATAATTTGAGAACAGGCATTGTGGTATTTGCCTGGGAGTCAGACGTTCTCTGGGTTCGAGTGCTGCTTTTGATACATCTTACCAGTATGACCCTGGACAAACCAAGTAACCTCTGGGGATCCTCAAGCAACTAAGACTATAAGTCAGAGTTGACAACCTCCATCCATGAAGGGCATTGCTCAACAAAGATGTGATCACAGAACTGAAACCCCTGCACCCCTCCCAAAAGTTTGCTTAAAATGATTAATGTAAAAACACTATGAAAAGTACTATTATTAGCAATTAAAAACTGGATCATTGCTATAGAGAACATGGTTAAGACTATAATTCACAGAAAAGCTATTGAAAGCTGTATCTATGGGAGGAAGTTTTCCTTCACAGATAAACTCATAGATCACAAATCTGACCAATAATGTATAAGAATATTGGCTTCTCAAGTGGCAGAGCTACCCTTGGCCAGATGAGAAACAAATTCAGAGACAATAAATAATTTGCATACTGTCACACAGAAAATGACAGAACCAGAATTTGAATTAATGTCTTCTGATTCCCAGGCTAGTTCTATTGTCCCTATACCAAGGTACTATTATTATTGTTGTTTTAATTTTCACTGTCTAATGTCTTTAATGAAGTCATTTTTCCTGTATTATTTCAGTGGTTCTATAAATGTTATACCTATGTGATGGGTTTATGAAAATAACTTAATTGGCTATGTTCTTTTTAAAAAAACAATTTTTTTTCAGTGTGTCTGAGAGAGGATTTTGTTTTATTTTATTTTTTCTTTTTAACATTATTTTATTTGGCCATTTCCGAGCATTATTCATTAGAGACAAAGATCATTTTCTCCCCCCCCCCCCCCCCCGCCAACTATCCCATAGCCAACACGCAATTCCACTGGGTATCACAAGTGTTCTTGATTTGAACCCATTTCCATGTTGTTGGTATTTGCAATTGGCTATGTTCTTTTTTTTTTTTTAAACTCTTACCTTCCGTCTTGGAGTCAATACTGTGTATTGGCTCCAAGGCAGAAGAGTGGTAAGGGCTAGGCAATGGGGGTCAAGTGACTTGCCCAGGGTCACACAGCTGGGAAGTGGCTGAAGCCAGATTTGAACCTAGGACCTCCCGTCTCTAGGACTGGTTCTCAATCCACTGTGCTACCCAGCTGCCCCCGGCTATGTTCTTAATAGAAAGTTGTAGCACAAATAAGCTAATGAAAAAATAAGATGTTTTATGAATATATGTAAAATACTTAAATTGTGAAATGAAACTTAAAATGTGATTACTTGAAAAAAACCACCTCATACTTTTGAGTATTCATAGGAGAGTCAATGGAAAGATACTTTATATTCTTGAATACTTTCTCATGGAATTTGGAATGTAGCCAGAAAGAAACTGTTGGCCTCACTGGGGTTAGATAATTAATCTACTTTGATAGTAAAAGGACTTTGCTGCTTATCCTTATAGCTCTTGTTTTGTGACATTCATTTATGGAAGTAGAATTTTTTATTGCATTAAAGTTTCTGAAATTAAAAAAAAAATAAATGTGTGGAGAGTGTTTTGTAGTTGTGTTCATATAGTTGCTGTGTTTATCTCAGCAGATAGATTCCCAAGGATTTTATATTGTCTAGGGTGATTTTAAATGGAATTTCTCTTTCTCATTCTTGCTGCTGAAATGGGTTGGAGATATATAGAAATGCTGATGACTTATGCGGGTTTATTTTGTATCCTGCAACTTTGCTAAAGTTGTTGATTATTTCAACTAGCTTTTTGGTTGAATCTCTAGGATTCTTTTAGTAGACCATCATGTCATCTGCAAAGAGTGATAGCTTGGTCTCCTCATTGCCTATTTTAATACCTCAATTTCTTTTTCTTCTCTAATTGCTACTGCTAGTGTTTCTAGTACAATGTTAAATAATAGAGGTGATAATAGGCATCTTTGTTTCACGCCTTATCTTATTGGGAAGGCTTCTAGTTTATCCCCATTGCAGATGATGTTTGCTGATGGTTTTAGATATATACTATTTATTATTTATAGGAAAGGTCTTTCTATTAATACTTTCTAGTGTTTTATATAGGAATGAGTGTTGAGCTCCACCAGTTTCTCCTTTAGAAATTTGAATGCTATGCCATTTGGGGCATATATGTTGAGTACTGATATTTCCTCATTGTCTATACTGCCTTTTATCAGGATGTAATTACTTTCCCTATCTCTTTTAACTAGATCTATTTTTACTTTGGCTTTGTCAGATATCATGATTGCAACTCCTTCTTTTTATCAGTTGATGCCCAATAGATTTGGCTCCATTCTCTTACTTTCACCCTATGCGTATCCACCTTCCTCATGTGTGTTTCTTGCAGACAGCATATGGTAGGGTTTTGGATTCTAATCCACTCTGCTATTCACTTGCATTTTATGGGTGAGTTCATTCCATTCACATTCAGAGTTATGATTACTAGCTGTGTATTTCCCAGCATTTTGATTTCTACTCCTGGTCCTGCCTTTTCTTCTTTCAATATTTCCTTCTACACAAATGTTTTGTTTTTAATCAGTCCCCCTAATTCTCACCCTTATTTTACTTCCCTTTCTACCTCCACTCCCTTCTTATTCCCGTCTTATTTTCTTTACAGTCTTTTTAAACTACTGTTCTACTCTCCCCACCCCCCCCCCCCCGTACTGCCTTTCTCCCCACCAGTCCATTTGTTTCCCTTCTACTATATAGGGCACAAATCAATTCTCTGCCCCAATGTATTTGATTGTTCTTCCCTCTTTGAGTCAATTTCTTTTTTTTTTTTCAAGGGCTAACTGATTTTGTATTTTTTTTTTAATTTTAATATTATTTTATTTGGTCGTTTTCATACATTATTCACTGGAAACAAAGATCGTTTTCTTTTCCTCCCCTCCCCTCCCCCCCCCCCCGCCTTTCCCTCTCCCATAGCCGACGCATGATTCCACTGGTTATCACATGTGTTCTTGACTCGAACCCATTTCCCTGTTGTTGGAGTTTGCATTATAGTGTTCATTTAGAGTCTCTCCTCAGTCTTATCTCCTCCAACCCTGTAGTCAAGCAGTTGCTTTTCAGCGGTGTTTTTACTCTTTGAGTCAATTTCAATGCATATAAGATTCAGTATTTCCTATCTCTAACCTCTTTACCCCTCCAGTGTACTGATGTTCTCCCCCCTCCTGCCATGTGCTTCTTTGTGACATATAAATTTACCCTCTTTTGTTTTTTCCCCCATTTCTTTTAGTATTAATCTCTTTTTAGCTCTAGTTGTATATATATATGTGTATGTATACACATATATATGTATTTATGCATACTTTTCTCATAGGGATACATATTTTAATTTTTTGAGTCTCTTAAAAGTTTTTTGTGGGTTTTTTTTGTGTTTTTCTTTTTCATCCTCTTTCTTAATTACCTTTTGATGATTCTCTTGAGTTCTGTGTTTGGGCATCAGATTTTCTGTTCAGGTCTGGTCTTTTCTTTACAAATGCTTGGAATTCTTCTATTTTGTTAAATGACCATACTTTCCCCTGTTAGAATATAGTCAGTTTTGCTGGGTAGTTGATTCTTGGTTGTAGACCTAGTTCCCTTGCTTTCCGGAATATCATATTCCATGCCTTTTGGTCCTTCAGTGTGGATGCAGCCAGATCTGCGTCATCCTCACTGTGGTTCCTTGGTATCTGAATGATTTATCCTTGGCAGCTTGTAATATCTTTTCTTTGGTCTGATAGTTCTTGAATTTGGCTATAACATTCCTAGGTGTTGTCAGTTGGGGATTAAGTACAGGAGGTGATCTGTGGATTCTTTCAATCTCCACTTTTCCCTCTTGTTATAGGATGTAGGGGCAGTTTTCTTGAATAATTTCCTGTAGTATGATGTCCAGACTTTTTCTTTTGTCATGGTCTTCTGGTAGATCAATGATTCTTAAATTGTCTCTCCTTGAACGATTTTCTAAATCGTCTGTTTTGTGAATGAGGTGCTTCATATTGTCCTCAATTTTTCCATTCTTTTTGTTTTGTTTTATAATGTCCTTCTGCCTAGTGAAGTCTCTTGCTTCTAATTGTTGTATTCTGGTTTTTAAAGACTGGATTTTATCCCTGGATTTTGATCATCCTTCTCCCTGTGGTCTGATTTTCTTTGGAGGTCATCTTTTATCTTCTTTGCTTCATCTTTCATTTTCTTTGCCTCATCTTTCATCTCCTTTGCCTCATTTTCAAGCTGATTAATTTTGGCTTTCAAGACACTGTTTTCTGATTCCATATGACTTATCTTGCTTTTTAAGTTCTTTTCCCAGTTGTCTTCAGCCTCTCTTAATTGTTTTTTGAATTGTATTTTGAGTTCTTCCAAAGTCTGTATCCAATTAGCTGGTTTTTCTGTTTGTTTTTTTTTGCTTGGTGTTCCCTCATCCATCTCTGTTCTGTTCACTCTTTGTTCATTGCCTGTATGGAAGCTGTCCATTATAATTTCTTTTTTTTTTTCTTTTTCTGTTGCTTGCTCATATTTACCCCCTTTTTACTCCCTGAAGTTGCCTGTGCTCTTCTGCCTCTCATTTTTTTTTTTTAGATCTGTGTTTTTGGACTTTTCTGTCAGTCTTCACCCTTGGAGTTTAGTCAGCAAATCTCTCAGCCCAGTCTGTGGGGGATGGTTTTGGAGCTTGAGCTTTGATGCCCTCTGAAGACTTTGATGGGATTAAGTCCAGCTGGGTTGAGCTGGATGTGCCCTGAGGCCAAAACCTCGGGAAGGGGGGGGGGATATGGAATGTCTCCACTGCTGCAACTAGGCTGTCCTCTCTGTGCTCTGCACTTCTTCTCCTACTGCTTCCCCTCAACCTGTGTTTGATACCCTGAGCCTGGCACAGCTTTGCCTGCAAGGTACTCCCTCTAGACCAGCACCCTTGTCCACCCAGAGGTTCCAGCTACCACTGGAGGGTCAGAGCTCTAGGTGGGGGAGGGGTCCTGGGACCTTCCTTCCTTCCCTTTAAGACTGAACATTCTCAAATTCAGGCTTTTGGGGGGATGTACCTTTTAAGTTGAGTCCAGCAGGAGGGTTCCTTGGCTTTGTATTGTTGATAGGTTTGATTTTCAGTCCTTTAGGTGTATTTAGTTTGTAATTGGTAAGGAAGGATTTTCAGAGGTCTGAACATTTGCTGCCTCTTCGCTGCCATCTTGACTCTGCCTCAATTTTCTCTTTTTCTTCTCTTACTCTCTCTTTTTTTTAAAATATATTTTATTTGATCATTTCCAAGCATTATTCGTTAAAGACATAGATCATTTTCTTTTCCTCCCCCCCCCCCCACCCCCCATAGCCGACGCGTAAGTCCACTGGGCATTAGATGTTTTCTTGATTTGAACCCATTGCTTTGTTGATAGTATTTGCATTAGAGTGTTCATTTAGAGTCTATCCTCTGTCATGTCCCCTCAACCTCTGTATTCAGGCAGTTGCTTTTTCTCGGTGTTTCCACTCCCATAGTTTATCCTTTGCTTATGAATGGTGTTTTTTTCTCCTTGATCCCTGCAGATTGTGCAGGGACATTACACCACCACCAATGGAGAAGTCCATTACGTTCGATGATACCACAGTGTGTTTGTCTCTGTGTACAATGTTCTCCTGGCTCTGCTCCTCTCGCTCTGCATCACTTCCTGGAGGTTGTTCCAGTCTCCATGGAACTTCTCCACTTTATTATTCCTTTTAGCACAATAGTACTCCATCACCAACATATACCACAGTTTGTTCAGCCATTCCCCAATTGATGGGCATCCCCTCGTTTTCCAGTTTTGGGCCACCACAAAGAGCGCAGCTATGAATATTTTTGTACAAGTCTTTGTGTCCATTAACTCTTTGGGGTACAGACCCAGCAGTGCTAGGGCTGGGTCTCTTCTCTTACTCTCTTGACAAACCAGGTCAACTCTATACTGTACTCTTGAATCCCTTATTCCCTTGTCTGATCATTAATTAGATCTTGCCAACCCCCTTACCTGGTAGGATCCCTACTCTCTACATTTGTTTCCTTTATTCCAACTCATGTGCTTCTGAATAGAGCCTATGGAAGTTTAAAAACGAACTGACTATATCCACAACATATTTATTTTACTTAATCTGAATTAGGCTCTCATTTCAGGTAGGTAGGCCTGCCTAATTGATTCTCTATCCCACTAACAGAGAAAGTATTGCAAATCTGTTCTTTACAAACTTCCTATGGTACCACCCTTTCACTTGAGAATCTTGACTGAGATTTTGCTGAAAAAAAAAATGAGGCCATTCACTCCCTTCTTCTTCTCCCCTTCTCCTCAACTCACAGCCTTCTCACATCATCTCCTATTTCAGTGCAGTCTCTAATGAAGTCTAATGAAGTGGTGGCCCTTCTTGATAAGGCCAAAGCCTCAAAAATACTCCTGATCCAATTTCCTTCTGCTTTCTCCAGCAGATTGCTCCCATGATATCACCATTCCTCTAATCTTTGATCCCTTTCTATCTATTAGTTCCTACTCTGATTGATGCCAACAAACATCTCCAAGTTTCCTCCATCATGAGCTTGACTGGCTATCAAACTGACCTAGTTACTACATCATAGAGTATAGTTGGCATTTAGGGGAAATTGTTTGAAATTATTTTTAAGGAAATGCAAAATGTATGATGCAGAGTTGATTAAATCTTTGAAAAGGAAGTAATTTTCCCCCTTCTGGCTTAGTTACTTTGTGTTTTGCCTGATTAAATATAGAGACCCACATGGACAGGAAAGTTACATAGATACCGATCTAAAACATTGTCTAACCTTTTAAGGAAATGCTAAGAGTATTATTGCCTTTAGAGGATATTACAGACAGTACAAAGAAGATTATAAATAATTCAGAGATGTCCTATTTAGTTAAGTCATGTCTATATAGCCAAATCAAGAATGGAGGATTGGCAAGAGTGAAAATTTATTTTATATTGTATTATTCACCACTGTGAATACTCCCTGATGATGGTAATCCAGAATTCATATCAATCATTAATATTTTCATCATTTTAAAGGCAGATGAAATTAATTAATTCCCACAATCTTAACTACGTATAATGATTGCTCTGGTCTCTACTGCCTGAAGGCCAAGTATTTCACCCTAGATTTAGGTAGTTGGTTGTCTTATCTCTGTCATTTACTTAAGCCCCAGGTGATTGTTTTCCCTCAGTTATAGGGGTCTGAAGAGATTTATTCCAGATGTTGTATCATTTTTTTCCTACATAATTCTCTGCATAACTTTCTAATTGGGTTCTGGTCTGTTTTCCAAGTCTCTTCCTTTGTTCCTGGTGATCCATTCCCTATCCCAAAGCAAATTCTAAAATTGGGATGATTGAGATTGTGATTCCTATTTTATCTATACAGAAACTAGTGTTGGCCAAATATTTCCAGAGTGTCCTTGTACACCCCACTGGGAAAAAAAAATTGGATAGTGTCAATCTTAATCAGGCTTAATCTGATTTCTTCCTCTAGATATTGGAATCCTATGATCAGGCATGTACTTTTCCAGCATCATGAAGGAATCAGGGAAGAATTGAGAGAATGCAAACCTACCTCTTTATTAGATATTTAACAATTAGAGATGTCCAGGGGAGGGATGAAGAATGAGCTTCCAAAATTATGTTTAATGATTCAAGATGTGGAATGTCTTTGACTTTGATCATTGAGAGAAATAACTGACCAATTAATTTGTTGATTATTGCTAGCCTGATCAATACATTGATTTTCTTACCTAGAACCTAGTTTCTCAGAAGTTTTAATTGTCTCAAGTCTAAGCACCCTGGTTCCATTTAACCATTTAAAAGTGGGATCTTTCCTGTGAAGTTCATCTTCCCTTGGAAGCTGAGCACCCTCTTGGCAACAAGGTCTGAGGTTTTCCTTGTGAAAGTTGGGTTTTCTTTTGGACGTAAGGGAACTTACCTTTTGGAGGTAAGGCAAGAAGAAGCGGGGTTTTCCTTGTCAAGAAGATCAAGATAAGGTTGTCTTTTCTCTTTTTTTTAGGGCATATTACATAGCCCTCAATTTCATATACATATACATATAATATGGAGAGCCTCAGTTATTCTGTAACTTCAGAGCAAATGAAATAATAGCCTCTGAAACTCTTGGATATATTCCAAGCCATATTTCCTTGGCAAAGATATATACAAAGAATTCTTTTATTCATCTTAAGCACACTACAATTATTGATTGTTATATACAGTTACTCAAGGAATAATTTGAATTATTCCTCATTAAATATATTGTGATTACAAATTAGTATTATAATAGTGAGTATATGATAGGATTTCATCCTGAGAATATACTATATGGAGACATAGAACAATATAAATAGAAGTTGATCAAATGATCCTTTACTTCAGATTTATCTTTTTTTATTCCAATAATAAATTGAAACATAAGTTTTCCAAAGTTACATGATTCATGTTAACTACCTCCTCTCTTCCCTTCCCATTCCTGGAGTTGACAAGTAATTCAACTGGGTTATACATGTATTATCATGCAAAACATATGTCTATATTATTCATATTTATAAGTGAATAACATTATAAAACCAAAACTCCAAATCATATACCCAAATAAACAAATGTTATATGTTTTCATCCTCCAAGAGTTCTTTGCCATCTCAAAAAGCACAACTATAAATAGTTTTGTATAAACAGGTCCTTTCCAAGATTTTTTCTTTTTTTACTTCTTTGGGATACAGATCTAGTAGAGGTATTGATGGATCAAAAGGTATACGTTCTTTTATAGCTCTTTGGGAATAATTCCAAATTGCCTTCTAGAATGGTTGGATTGATTCACAACTCTACCAGCAAAGCATTAATTTCCCAATTTTGCCACTGTTATATTGGCCAGTCTACTAGGTATAAGGTGTTGTCTCAAAGTTAATTTGCATTTCTCTAATCAAGAGGGATTTAGAACATTTTTTCATATGATTATTGATAGCTTTGATTTCTTCATCTGAAAAATGCCTATTTATATCCTTTGACCATTTATCAATTGGGAAATGATTCTTAGAAATTTGACTTAGTTTTTTATATATTTGAGAAATGAGACCTATATCAGAGAAATTTCTTGTAAAAATTTTCCCCAGTTTGTTGCTTTCTTTCTAATCTCGATTGCATTGGTTTTGTTTGTACAAAACCTTTTAAATCTAATATAATCATAATTATTCATTTTACATCTTGTAATGTTCTCTGTTTTTTGTGTGGTCTTAAATTTTTCCCTTCTCCATAGATATGACACACAAACTATTCTATGTTCCCCTAATTTACTTATATATCACTCTTTATGTTTAAATCATATACCTATTTTGACCTTATCTTGGCATGAGGTATGAGATATCAATCTAAAACTAATTTTTGCCATACTGTTTTCCAATTTTTCCAGCAGTTTTTGTCAAATAATGAGTTCTTATCTCAAAAGCTGGGATCTTTGGGTTTATCAAACACTATATTGCTGAGGTCATTTACCCCTAGTCTATTTCATTGATCCATCCTTCTATTTCATAGCCAATTCCAGATTGTTTTTATGAGTACTGCTTTGTAATACAGTTTAAGATCTTTTACTGCTAGGCCCCCATCTATCACATTTTTTTCATTAGTTCTCTTAATATTCTTGACCTTTTGTTCTTCTACATGAATTTTGTTATTATTTTTCTAGTTCTATAAAATAGTTTTTTGGTAATTTGATAGCTATGGCCTTGAAGAAGTAAGTTAATTTAGGTAGGATTGTCATTTTTATTATATTAGCTCATCCAATTAATAATTAATGTTTTTCCAATTGTTTAGATCTAATTTTATTTGTGTGAAAAGTGTTTTGTAGTTGTGTTCATAAAATTCCTGTGTTTGTCTTGGCAAATAGATTCCCCAATATTTTATGTTGCCTAGAGTGATTTTAAATGGAGTTTCTCTTTCTAATTCTTGCTGCTGAATTTTGTTAGAAATATATAGAAATGATGATGAGTTATGTGGGTTTATTTTATATCCTGCAATTTTGCTAAAGTTATTAATTATTTCAACTAGTTTTTTAGTTGATTTTCTAGGATTCTCTAAGTATACCATCATATCATCTGCAAAGAGTGATAGTTTAGTTTCCTAATTGCCTACTTTAATTCCTTCAATTTCTTTTCTTCTCTAATTGCTGAAGCCAGTATTTCTAGTATAATATTAAACAATAGTGGTGATAATGGGCATCTTTAATTCACTCCTGATCTTACTGGAAAGTCTTCTACTTTATTCCCATTTTTAGATGATACTTGCTGATAATTTTACTTTATTTTATTTTTTTACATCTAAAATTTTATTCATTTATTTATTTAATTTAGAATATTTTCCCATAGTTATATGATTCATATTCTTTCCCTTTCCTCCTCCTTTCCCCCCTCTCATAGCCAATGAGCAATTCCAATGGGTTCCATTGAATTCCATTCCAATTCCAACATGTATCATTGATAAGACCTATTTCCATATTATTAATATTTATAATTGCATGATCACTTTGAGTCTACATCTCCAATCATATCCCCATTGAACCAGGTGATCAGGCAAATGATTTTCTCCTGTGTTTCTACTCCTACAGTTCTTTCTCTGGATGTGGATAGTGTTCTTTCTCATAAGTCCCTCACAACTGTCCTGGATCAATGCTAGTAGAGAAGTCCATTATGTTCAATTGTGACACAGTGTATCAATCTCTGTGTATAGTGCTCTCCTGGTTCTGTTCCTTTTGCTCTGCATCAATTCCTGGAGGTCATTCCACTTCACATAGAATTCCTTTATTTCATTATTCCTTTAAGCACAACAGTATTCCATGACCAACAGATACCACAATTTGTTTAGCTATTACTCAATCAAAGGGAATCCCTTCATTTTCCATTTTTTTGCCACCACAAAAGCATGGCTATAAATATTTTTTTACAAGTCTTTTTCCTTATGATCTCTTTGGGGTACAAACCCAGCAGTGCTATGGCTGGGTCAAAAGGCAGACAGTCTTTTATTGCCCTTTGGGCATAGTTCCAAATTACCTTCCAGAATGGTTGGATCAATTCTCATCTTCACCAGCAGTGTATTAGTGTCTCAATTTTGACACATCCCCTCCAACATTTATTACTTTCCTTTGCTGTCATATTAACCAACATGCTAGGTGTGAGATGGTACCTCAGAGTTGTTTTGATTTGCATTTCTTTAATTACTAAAGATTTAGAACACTTTTTCATGTGCTTATTGATAGTTTTGATTACTTTATCCGAAAATTACCTATTCATGTCCTTTGCCCATTTATCAATTGGGGAATGACTTGATTTTTTGTACAATTGATTTAGTTCCTTATAAATTTGAGTAATTAAACTTTTGTCAGAGGTTTTTATTATAAATATTTTTTTCCCAATTTGTTCCTTCCCTTCTAATTTTGGTTGCATTGGTTTTGTTTGTACAAAACCTTTTAAACTTAATATAATCAAAATGATTAATTCTACATTTTGTGATATTCTCTGTCTCTTGCTTGGTCTTAAATTCTTTCCTTTCCCATAGATCTGACTGGTATACTCTTCTATGTTCACCTAATTTACTTATAGTTTCCTTCTTTAAATTTAAGTCATTCACTCATTCTGAGTTTATCTTGGCGTAGGGTGTGAAATGTTGATGCAAACCTAATCTCTCCCATACTGTTTTCCAATTTTCCCAACAGTTTTTGTCAAATAGTGGGTTCTTGTCCCAAAAGCTGGGATCTTTGGGTTTATCATACACTATCTTGCTAAGGACATTTACTCCAAGTCTATTCCACTGATCGTCCCTTCTGTCTCTTAGCCAGTACCATATTGTTTTGATGATCACTGCCTTAAAGTACAGTTTAAGATCTGGTACTGCTAGGCCCCTATCCTTCACATTTTTTTCATTATTTCCCTTGATATTCTTGATCTTTTGTTCTTCCAAATGAACTTTGTTATAATTTTTTCTAATTCAGTAAAAAAGTTTTCTTGGTAGTTTGATAGGTATGGCATTGAATAAGTAAATTAATTTGGATAGGATTGTCATTTTTATTATATTAGCTCATCCTACCCATGAGCAATTAATGTTTTCCAATTACTTAGATCTAGTTTTAATTGTGTGGAAAGTATTTTGTAGTTGTGTTCATATAATTCCTGTGTCTGTCTTGGCAGATAGATTCGTAAATATTTTATATTGCCTAGGGGGATTTTAAATGGAATTTCTCTCTCTAACTCTTGCTGTTGAGTTGTGTTGAAAATATATAGAATTACTGATGATTTATGTGGGTTTATTTTGTACCCTGCAATTTTGCTAAAGTTGCTGATTATTTCAACTAGCTTTTTAGTTGATTCTCTAGGATTCTTTAAGTAGACCATCATATCATCAGCAAAGAATCTTGGTCTCCTCATTGCCTACTTTTATCCCTTCAATTCCTTTTTCTTCTCTAATTGCTACTGCTAGTACACCACCCTTGTCCTCCCCTTCATTGTAATAGTATCCCCTTATCTTGAGCCTCTTTATGTGATATAATTTATCCCATTTTACTTTTCTCTTCCCATTTCTCTTAGTATGATTGTCTTTTTCACTACTAGTTTTTTTACATATAATCCTAAATAGCTTACTACCACACCCTCTATATATGTATGCTTCTAACTCTTATGATAATGATGATAATTTTTAAGAGTTAGAGATATCATTTACCTTTTTTATGCTTCTCTTGAATTTTGTATTTGGATGTCATGTTTTCTATTTAAGTTTTGTCTTTCCTTCAGGAATGTTTAGAAATCTTCTATTTATTAAATGACTATACTTTCCCCTAAAAGAATATAGTCAGTTTTGATGGGTTGGTGATTCTTGGTTGTTAACCCAATTTCCTTGCCTTCTGGAATATCATATTTTAAGCTTTCCCATCCTTCAGTGAGGAAGCTGCCAGATCCTCTGTAATCCTGACTCAGGCTCCATGATTTCTGAATTTCTTTTTTCTTGCTGTTTGAAGTATTTTCTCCTTGGTCTGGAAGCTCTTGAACATCTATAACATTTCTGGGAGTTGTTATCTGGGGATTTATTGTAGGACATGAATCTGTGGATTCTTTCAATCTCTATTTTACCCTCTTGTTCAAGAATATCAGAACAGTTTTCTTGGATCATTTCTTGTAATATGATTGATGTCTAGACTTTTATTTTGGCAATGACTTTTACATAGTTCAATAATTCTCTATCTCTCCTGGATCTATTTTCTAGGTCAGTTGTATTCAATGACATATTTCATATTTTCTTCTATTTTTTCATTCTTTTGATTTTGTTTTATTGTTTACCACTCTCTCGAAATCATTAGCTTCTATTTGTCTAATTCTAATTTTTAAAGAATGAATTTCTTCCATGACCTTTTGATCCTCCTTTTCTATTTTGTCTATTCTACATTTTATAGCAGTCTTTTCTTCTTTGGATTTTTTTGCTTCTTTTTTCCAATAGGTCAGTTCTGTTTTTTAAATAACTTTTTTCTCCATTGGATTTGTGTTCCTCTTTTTTCCAGTTGACCAATTTTGCTTTTTAAGCTGTTATTTTCTTTTTGCTTTACTTTCATTTCTTTTTCCCATTTTTATTTAAGCGGTCTTATTTGATTTTTGAATTCCTTTTTGAGTTCTCCCAGAGCTTATGACCTACCCCCTACCCCCTTTTTGAAATTTTGGCTGTGGTTACTTGGATCTTACCATCTCCTATTAGTTCTGTTCTTTGTTCCTTTTCCTTGTAGAAATTTTCAAGTGTTAAGTGTGTATTTAAATTTTTTTTTTGCTATTTTCTCATTTTCCCAGCCCCCCCCCCCTTTTTTTTGCCTGTGGACTAGGAATTCTGAAAGCTGCTTGCTGATTCTATGTCCGCTGCTGGCTTGCAGGGTTAGGCACTGTGAGCTGTTTTGCCCTGGGGCCAAGTCTTCACTGCTGCAATGGAGGTTTGAAAGGGCCTGGTGCTATGGACTTCTGGACCTCACTGGGGGCTACTGCCAGGGCCTAGGATTTTAATAGGTAGGTCTGAGGTAGTCATTTGTTGTGTAACCTGCATCCTGAGATCCCAAAGTTGGCCTATGCCCAGATTATGAATCTGGCACAATAGGTTGGGGTGCAGTTAGTCAGCATTCCTCTCTGTGCGATTTTGCCTCCAATTCCCCACCCCATCCCATGAAAATCAATTCTCTCTGTCTACTCCTTAGTGGGATAGCCCCCCTCACTCCATATTACTTTGACTCCTGTCATTTTAAGATGCCTTTTAAAGATTGGTTTGAAAGGATGGTCAGAGAGGTTTTGGCTTTCATTGCTATTAAGCCACTATCTTGTCTCCTTTCCTGCATAATTTTAATATAAGTTTTTATTGATATTTTCTGATTGTTACATCACCACAGTATCCCATATATCCCTCCACTATTCTCATAGACAGGCATCCCATATGACAAATGGTATTTTTTGAAGAGGAAAAAAAGTCAGCACAACCAATGGATACATTAAAAGAACTCTAAAACATGTGCAATGCGGACCTCCCACCATTACAAAGGGATAGGTTGGGGATATCTTCCCATATCTTTTTATTTGAGTAACTCTTGACCTTTATAATTTTATTACTCTTACTTTTAATTTTTTTGGTGTCATTGTTCTTTCCATTTACATTGTGATTTCTGTATATATTGTTTTCTTGGCAATTTATTTCACTTTACAGCAGTTCATATCAATCTCTTTATATTTCTATGTATTCATCACAGGCAATTTATGTTACCACTATAATATTCCATTATATTCACAAACCACAATTGATAGGCATAGATTTTGTTTACAATTCTTAGCTGTCACAAAAACTGCTGCTATCTGCTCTCTTTGTGGTGGCAAAGAATTGGAAACTAAAGTGATGTCCTTCCATTGGGGACTGACTGAACAAATTGTGTGATGGAATACTATTGTGCTATAAGGAATGATGAACAAAATGATTTCACAAAGAACTTGAAAGATGTACATGAACTGACGCAGAGTGAAATAAGCAGAACCAGGAGAACATTATACACAGTAATTGCAATATTGTGGAATAATCAAATGTGATAGACTTTGCTATTAATAGTAACATAATGACCAGGATAACCTGAGGACTTATGAGAGAATGCTATCCACCACCAGAGAAAGAACTATTGGAATAGAAATGCAGATGAAAACATATGATTTCATAGTTCTACCAACAGCATATTTATGTGCCTATCTTTCAACAACTCCTCCAACATTGATTTTTGCAATTTGGGGCTCTTTTTTATGTTACCAATTTTCATGGTATGAGGTAAAACTTCAGGGTACTTTTGATGTGCCTTTTTATCATTATTAGTGATTTGGAACACTTTTTTTTCATGTGTTGGGAATATTTTGAAGTTTTTTTGAGAACTATTTGTTCACAGCCTTTGACCAATTTTCTTTTGGGGAATTACTATTAACAACAACAACACACACATCATTTAACATCTTGGATATCAAATCCTCATCAGAGAAATTTTATACAAAGATTCCCCCCACCCATTCAATTCCTTCTCTTTTTATTCTGGATGCATTAATGTTGTCTGTGCTTTTCAGTTTCAAGGTCCCTATTCTGCAGTAAACACAGCATTATGTTCTTTCAATTACTTTACTTTAATCTTCTTTTTAAGAGTGGCCCTGTTCCCATTGACTCTCTTCCCCTCACCTCTGAGCTGCTTTTCTCATTTGATATTCCTTTCCTTTAGGGTTTCGTAAATTAATTCTTTTTTCCTCTCATTCAAGTAGACTTCCCCTTCCTCTCCTCCCCTTCAGTAGCCTTTTTCTTCAGTTCTGAGATTTCATTTTTGTGTGCTCCTTTCCAAATGGATTTCTCTCACTCTCTTCATTATCCAACTTCTTTTTCTGTTTATCATAGACTCTTATTCTCTGAATCATGATCCCTATACTTATCTTATACTTTCCTCTGTATTCTTCATGAAATCAAAGTTTCCAAAATATTCATCTTAGTTTCTCCCCTCTAAGAGCTTCCTGCTACTGTCTTATAGACTTACGTGGTGTCTTTGTATATGCTAGTACAGTCTCATAGCTGGTTGTGTGAGAAGTGAGGGAGGGGTGCTGAGTGAGCTCAAGATCAGTGAGCATCAACTCCTGGGTTTTAAAAATCTTTTTTTTTGGATTCTTAGTGGTCTAGACTAAAATTGCTTTATCTTTGGTGCATAATTTCTGTTTTGGAGAGGTTTGAGAGGTCATGGGAATTAGAGAAAAAATGTCTAATCCTTCATCTTGTTCCCCAAGTGACCCTGAATTGAGTCCAATGTATATGGCTATTCTGTCTTAGTAGTACTCCAACACTTTGTCATAAGCATGTTTTCTTATTTTTTTCCAAGATATTCTTTGTTTTTTCCCCTCCATTATTGAGTTCAATTTCATTTTCATCTATGTTTTAGATGAAATCTAAATATATGTGAATATTATTCTTTGGATTCTGCTTATTTAGCTTTCATCAATCAGTCCATATAAAGCTTCTCATGTTTCTCAGAAGTTCTCATTCTTGAAAATTTTTTATTTAAGGAGTAAGCAAGTGAAATGAGACCCATCTGTGCTGAAGGGCCTCTCATTGTATGTGGCTAGGAGGGAGGCAGAACAGATACCTCTAGCCTCTTCTTCCTCCACCCTTCTCCAAGAGAAATTTTCATCTCTGCCAGGAGGGGAAGTAGGAGATTGTTAGCTCAAAGCCACCACACCCCTCTCCTCAGAGAAAGGGGGGTGCCAAGCTAAAAGCATATCTATCTGCTTCCTTAATTTTTTTTTAATCTAGGGGGATATGATCTGTTCCATCTAACTTTAAAAAAAAAAATAAACTCTTACCTTCCACCTTGGAATCAATACTGTATATTGGTTCCAAGGCAGAAGAGTGGTAAGGGCTAGGCAATGGGAGTCAAGTGACTTTCCCAGGGTCACACAGCTGGGAAGTGTCTGAGTCTAGATTTCAACCCAGGACCTCCCATCTCTGGGCCTGACTCTTAATCCACTGAGCCACCCAGATGTCCCCTCCATCTAACCTTTGATTACTTTGTCATTTTAGGAGGAAGATAGACTCCAAGCTCTATACCCCTAGTTTGACTCCTTTCCCACTTAATACTAGTTCCATAATGAACACACATAGAAATATCAAAGAAATCCACTTATCCAAATTATAACAAAAGTCAGAGAAAG
Source organism: Monodelphis domestica (assembly GCF_027887165.1). Lineage (NCBI taxonomy): Eukaryota > Metazoa > Chordata > Mammalia > Didelphimorphia > Didelphidae > Monodelphis > Monodelphis domestica. Next base: position 210,202,484 of record NC_077234.1, read on the forward strand.
TATACATAGGAAAATATAAAACAGACAATGCAGAGTGAAAAAGATCTCTCGTTGGTTGGGAGATAGCTCAGCTCAACTGAGAATGTCCTGGATCTGTAGTCTTTAGAGTAGCAAGTTGGAAATAAGGACATGATGGAGACTGGCAGGGGGGCTGTTCTCTTCCATCTCCTCTGTCAAGGCTAGAAGCCAGGAGTACCCAAATGATGATTAGCCAAAGTGGGACTGGCAAAGCCTGGAGCTCTTGCCTTTCACCAACTCTGCCCTGGCCCTCCCACAGAGCAGGGCATTAATCTCCACCAATAAGGAGAGAATTCCATAGAATGGGCTTGAGGACAGGGGTTACACTTACTACACAATAATATTCCATTACATTAGTCTGGGTTAGATTTTTTTTAAGGACATTTTTTTCTTGTGGATGAACGATTACTTTTCTTCCAGTTCCTTACTATCACAGAGAATATGTCTATGAATATTTTGGAATATATTAGACTTGTGTTTCAGGCAACTTCCTTAATCATTCTGCCCAATGACCAGTTCTTTATATCTTAAGCTATAAATGTTTGTGGAAATGCTTCTTCCATACCCACTAAACTATAGCAGAGAACACCATTATTGTAATAACATTGTTTCTCAAGCCTCAGCATGATATTTAGTAGCCATTGTGGAGCCGAGTTCCATTCTAGAAGTGAAAAATCAACTAGATTCCATCATTGTGGCTGAGGAACTGAGACTTTGCTATGTTTCCTGAGAGGGTAATCTTTCCTGTTTATTGCAGGTGGTTAACAGTGATTGGGTATTCAGGGAGTTTTCTATTCCATTTGTATACAGCCAGTTGTTTTGGATTTTTTTTTTGGGGGGGAGTAGAAACATACTGTGGTTCCATGGATCATAAGGTCATAGATTTTGTGTTAGAAGGGACCTTAGTAAACAGTAAATCTACTTTCCATTTTATAGAGGAGGAAATTGAGGCAGAGAGGTTAAGTGATTTGCCCAGAGTCATACTTAGTAAATGTCTAAGGGAGGATTCAAACTTAGGTCTTTCTGATTCCAAGTCCAGTGTTCTATCCACCATAACTACATAACCATCCTACTGAGATGGAAAAGAAAAAAATTGTTCATGAGCACTTCAGCATGGAATGGACTGTGCTGTGATTATGGACTAGTTCTTTTCTCAAACATTTAGTTGACCTAAATTTTCAAAGTGGCATCAGAACCCATGGGGGTGGGGGGGGGGGGTCAGAGCTTAACTTTTAGCACTCATGGTTGAAAGTAAAGTTCTAACTCTTAATGGCTGGTAATAGAGGGCAAGTGGCATCTGGGGATTAACTGCTAATTAAAAACAGTTTAATGGATATCTGCTCTTAACTTCCCATCAGAGAAATTTTTAACATAAATCTGAGTAGAGACTAAGTAAGATCAGCAGAGCTGATCTCATTATTTTGCACCTGCTGAGTTAGTCTCATCATATTAACCCAGCTGAGGAAAAAGAAGCATCTATTTCCAAGTAGTGAATATTATTAAGTAAAAACAACACTGCATGAGATTACAGTGCTTATTGTTATATCCTTCTTCCTTATACCCAGATTTTGTTTTAAAGAATATGAATGAATTTTCCAAATAAATTAGTGTTATCATTAAAAACTGGTCTTTTTCTGAATATTTCACTTTTCCCTCATCTAAATCCTATCCAAATCCAAATTGCTTCCCCAAATAGTTGTACCATTTCATAGTTCTACCAACAATGTATTTTTTCGAGTTGCATTATAGGCATTTGCATACTTCCCCGTCCTAGATGGTAAATTTCCTAAAAGCAAGGATTGTGTCATTTTTCATTTTTTATCCCTGCTGTCTGATCTCTTTTTAAGGAGTTGATTTCATCACGTGCTAAAAAGCATCTAGAAACACTATTTCATAGAATATTTTGCTCATGATGAGCATAAGCAAACAGAACATTGTGAGAATAATTCCAATTTAGTATACCAATGCCATATCCAAACATAAAACAGAGAAATTCTATGAAGAAATTGAAAAATTTCCAGACCAAACATCCCAGAATCCTAGGATGATGTGCAGGAGATCTAGATACCTGACTCAGAGCTATTAGATATATTAAAAAGAATTTTGGATCATAACTCAGGTAGAAGTTTAGGGAGAAAGAGACCCTAAATAGTAGTAAGAGAAAAGGATTTCAGAGGACAGACTTAAAAATCAGTAAGGGCCAACTGAGCTACTTAGCTGGGTTTAGCTGAATGGTGTCTACTATACAAAGGAGGTAAATATAATTCTAGGACTATAGCTAAAGAGCTGGTAAATTCATCTTTTTGATGCTCAACCTGGGATCTATGAATTAGTTGATTTAAAGACAAATTATAAGGATATTTCAGTATTACTGGTTTTTTTCCCTAGTTTGAATATTTTTTGCATTTAAAAACATTATTCTGAGGAGCTTATAGATTGTCAAAAGGGTCCATGACCCCAAAAAGAACTCCTGTTCTATGGAAAAGAAGCCCTACAACATTGGCAAAGCAGCAGATGGCAGCAGAAATTAGCCAGTTAGGTTTAATGATAGTTACTGTAGGCTTAAACCAACCTCATCTAGCTTTCCTACACAGGCATTCTTTAAAGCTATACTATTCTTATGTTCAGGATCCATTATTCATAGTTTAAACGATGAACAAGACATTCGAAAAATAGGAGGGTTATTCTATATTTTACCGATTACATCTTCTGCATTAATAACAAGCCTTAATAGGTACTCCATTTTTATCTGGGTTCTACTCAAAAGACTCAATTATTGAAGCTATAAATACATCATACACAAACTCATGAGCTTTAATAATAACACTCATTGCCACTTCTCTTACAGCCATCTACAGCCTACGAATTGTCTATTGTGTATTATTAGCAAATCCACGATTTACATCTATTTCACCAATCAATGAAAATAATCCTAACTTAATTAATCCTATTATACGACTAGCTATAGGAAGAATTTTTGCAGGATTTTTACTAACAACTAATATCCCACCAATAACATCTATTACTATAACCATACCAAATATAATTAAATTATCAGCCCTATTAATTACCTTAATAGGCTTAACAATCGGTATAGAACTCAATTCTTTTACTAATAAACTTATAAACTCAATAAACCATACTACTAACTTCTCAAATATATTAGGGTATTTCACTTACTTCACTCATCGAATATATCCCCTAATAAATCTATCTGCAGGCCAACGTATTGCTACCATACTAATCGATTTAAACTGATATGAAAAAACAAGACCTAAAGGACAAACTAATATCCACTCTTCAATATCATCATTACTTACTTCTACTCAAAAAGGTCTCATTAAAACATACTTTATATCCTTTCTGATCTCAATCATATTTATTTTAATGTTTGCTTCATCTATATCCACGAACAATTTCTAACACAACGTAAATAGTAATAAATAAAATTCATCCTAACAAGGCTAAAACTCATCCCCCACATCAATATAATAGAGAGACACCACTAAAATCCTGACTGATACAACTTGTTACAGCAAAATCAATTAACTCAATATTAGTATTTACATAAATATTACCAGAAATAAAGTATCACATTATTTCTATAAATAAAACAAATAATAATATACTAAAAGCTACAATATTTCCAATTCAAGTTTCAGGGTATTCTTCCATAGCTATAGCAGCAGTATAACCAAATACTACTAATATACCCCCTAAATAAATTTAAAAAACTATGAGTCCTAAAAAAGAATCTTCCAAGTTAACCACTATTGCACAACCCAAACCACCACTTACAACTAAACTTAATCCCCCATAAACAGGAGAAGGTTTAGAAGAAAATGCCATAAACCCAAAAATCAAAAGCAAAGAAATAATAAAAATTATTATCATTTTTGTTATTTTAGCATGGATTTTAACCATAACCTATGGCATGAAAAACCATTGTTGTATTTCAACTACAAAAATTAATGACTAACCTACGAAAAACTCACCCCTTAATAAAAATTATTAATCATTCATTTATTGACCTACCAGCACCATCTAACATTTCAGCTTGATGAAACTTTGGATCACTTTTAGGCATCTGCCTAATTATTCAAATTTTAACAGGATTATTTCTAGCCATACACTATACATCAGATACCCTTACTGTTTTTTCATCAGTAGCCCATATTTGCCGAGATGTTAACTATGGATGATTAATCTGAAATTTACATGCAAACGGAGCATCCATATTCTTTATATGCTTATTCCTTCATGTAGGAGGAGGTATCTACTACGGATCCTACCTATTTAAAGAAACTTGAAACATTGGAGTAATTCTTCTACTTACTGTTATAGCCACTGCATTTGTAGGATACGTTCTTCCATGAAGACAAATATCATTTTGAGGTGCCACAGTCATTACTAATCTTTTATCAGCTATTCCATATATTGGTAGCACTTTAGTAGAATGAATTTGAGGAGGATTCTCAGTAGATAAAGCCACACTAACCCGATTCTTCGCATTTCACTTTATCCTACCTTTCATTATTCTTGCACTAGTTATCGTACACCTCCTATTTCTTAATGAAACAGGATCAAATAATCCAACAGGAATTAATCCCAATTCAGACAAAATCCCATTTCATCCTTGTTATACTATCAAAGACACTTTAGGCTTAATCCTAATATTCCTTATTTTAATATCATTAGCAATATTTTCACCAGACATATTAGGTGACCCAGACTACTTCATACCAGCTAATCCATTAAATACCCCTCCACATGTTAAACCAGAATGATACTTTCTATTTGCCTACTCAATTCTACGATCAATTCCAAACAAGTTAGGGGGGTATTGGCTCTACTAGCATCCATCCTAATCCTATTAATTATTCCACTACTCCACACGTCAAAGCAAAGAAGCCTTATATTCTGACCAATTTCACAAGTCTTATTCTGACTACTAACAGCCAACCTCTTAACCTTAACATGAATCATAATTCAACCAGTAGAACAACCCTTTATTATTATTGGCCAACTAGCTTTAATCCTGTATTTTTCACTAATCATTATTTTTATACCATTAGCAGGAATCTTCAAAAATTATATACTTAAACCAAAACTTCCATAGTACATGTTCAAGTAATTTAACAAAAATACTGGTCTTGTAAGCCAGCAATGAAGGAAAATACCTTCCTTAGACATCTTCAAGAAGAAGGCCTAAAACCCTACCATCAGCACCCAAAGCTGATATTCTGTTTAAACTACTTCCTGAAAAAAATACAATTTGTATGTTATGTCAGTATTGAAAAGGTAAAGACAAGCAGATGGTAGCAGAGAGCAGCAGCAGTAGCAGCAGCAATGCCAGGGTATGAATGGTAAAGAGCAGCTCAGTGGAGATGGCCAGAAGAAAGTGGACACCTAGCAAAAGGGCAGTGAAACAAAGAGAAAAGAATATCGGAGAATCACAGATAATTGAGAAAGTTTTTGATGACATTACCAGAGGACACTGACCTTTCTGTAGTATGGGAGGATGAGTTGTCCTGGCCATATACAGGCATAATTAGTATTATTGTGCTTTGCTTTTTGTACTTCTTCTTTTTTTTTTTTTTAAATAAAACCCTTACCTTCTGAGTGGTAAGGGCTAGGCAATGGGGGTCAAGTGACTTGCCCAGGGTCACACAGCTGGGAAGTGTCTGAGGCCAGATTTGAACCTAGGACCTCCTGTCTCTAGGGCTAGCTCTCAATCCACTGAGCTACCCAGCTGCCCCCGCTTTTTGTACTTCTTAGAGTTTAGATTTTTTTTTTTTTACAAATTGAAGTTTTGTGGCATCAAACAATTCTATTAGCATCATTTTCCCAACAGATGTGCTCATATCTTGTCTCTGAACATTTTGCTAATTCTTATAATATTTTAAACTCTTTCATTATTATCATATTTGTTACAGTGACCTGTGATCAGTGAGCTTTGATGTCACTAATATCATTGTTTTGGGGCACCATGAACCATACCCATATAAGACAGCAGATTTGATCAATTAAAGTTGTATGTTTTGATTGTTTCCAATCTTTCTTCCTCTCCTTTAGCTTCCCTGTTTCCTGACACAAAATATTGAAACATTTTACTAAACTTAGTTGATAAAGCAGCAGCAGGGTTTGAGAGGATTGGCTCCAATTTTGGAAAAAGTTCTACTAAGTAGGGTAAAATGCTATCAAACAGTGTTGCAAACTACAGAGAAATCTTTCACAAAAGGAGGAGTCCAGCAATATGGCAAACTTTATTGTCTTGTTTTAAGAAATTGCCATAACCATCTCAGCAACTACCCTTCAGATAAATCAGCAGCCATCAACATTGAGGCAAGAACCTCCAGCAAAAAGATCATGACTCACCGAAGGCTCAGATGATAGTATTTTTTAGCAACAGAGTAGTTTTAATTAAGGTATATCCATTGTTCTTTTAGACACAATACTATTGTAAAATTAGTAGACTATAGTACAGTGCAAGCATGAGTTTTATATTAACTGGGAGAAGAAAAAATTCACTTGACTCATTTTATTGGATATTTGTTTTACTGAGATGGTCAGGAACCAAACCTGCCTGTAGTTCCCTTACTCACAATTCGTACACTCTTTCAATGACCCTCTTTTCTTTCCTTTCTTTTCCTTTCCCTTTTGGACTACCTTATCCTTCTCTTTCCCTCCCATTCACTTCACAAAATTTCAGAGAAAAAGGAAAGAAAAGAAAAAAGTCTGTATGACAAATATGTATGGTAAAGCAACAAATTCCTACTTTGATCAAGTCCAAAAATATTTGTCTTTTTCCACATCTTGAGTCCTCTAAGGGGCAAAGGAGCCAAGATGGTAGAGTAGAAGCAGGAAAGATCAAGCCACCATGAGAATCCTTTCCAAATAACCTTAAAATAAAGTCTCAGAATGAATACTGGAGTGAAAAAAGCAACAAGGGTATGTAGTGAAGCAACTTTCATGTGGAGAATAACTTGAAGGTAGGCAGAAAGGGTCTGGTTCACTGGGGGAGAGGGGAGCACAGCCAGAAGAAGGCTACACTAAGCAGTACCAGTGCAAGCCAACAGCAAGCCAACAGCAAGCCCCTCAACCCCACATCTACTGTTCCAGGTTCTGAACCTGGGCCCAAGCCAACATCCAGATCCTGAAACCCTGCCTAGGCCAACAGCAATGCAACACCTCCTCCCTCTCTTCCCCCACCCCCCATAAAGTTCCAAGCCTGCAGGAAGGTCCAGAATCCCAGCCTGAGGCAGTTTAAGAGTCTTCCAACTTTCCTGCAGGAGATAGGGGCATCTTTCATCACTAGACCTTTGGAATCATTGTTGGTTATTGCATTCATTAGAGTTCCCAAGTCTTTCCAAGTTGCTTTTTCTTATAATATTTTATTATGTAAATTGTTCTCCTAGTTCTATTCATTTGACTACATTAGTTTAAACAAGTCTTTCTGTGTTTCTCTGAAATTCTCTCTTTAATTATTTATTTTCTTGTAATTCTAATTATTATTCAAAATGAACAAACACCAAGAACAGGCATTCCCATGTACATAGGAGAACAGAAAAAGAGGATTATACCTGAAACTACACATCTCTATTATGTAGTTAGCTTTTCTTTTCAAGTATAAGATATACTTTGAGCTTTAAAAGTTGTCTTGGCTTGTCTTTCCTTCCTTCTTTTCTTTTATATCCATTAAAAATGATGCCTCAATGACTTTCATTCCTTTTTTTCTTTTTTTGAAGACCCTATCCCTTTCTTGATATCACACCCACTCTCCCCCATTAAAAAAGAAAACACTTCCTTTTAATAAATATACACATATAAGAAAAACAAATTCCCATGCTTTCTAATATACAAAAATGCATGTCTTATTCAGCATCTTGAATCTATCACTTTATTATTTTATTTTTATTTTTTCCTGCTTTTATTTTTTTAAATTTTATTTAATTTAGAATATTTTTCTGTGGTTACAAGATTCATGCTCCTTCCCTGCCCCCCCAACCCCCCTCCCGTAGCTGATGCACAATTCCCTTGGATTTCACATGTGTCACCGATCAAGATCCATTTCTTTTTCTTTTTTTTTTAAACTCTTACCTTCCATCTTGGAATCAATACTGTATATTGGTTCCAAGGCAGAAGAGTGGTAAGGGCTAGGCAATGGGGGTCAAGTGACTTGCCCAGGGTCACACAGCTTGGAAGTGTCTGAGGCCAGATTTGAACCCAGGACCTTCCATCTCTGGGCCTGATTCTCAGTCCACTGAGCCACCCAGCTGCCCCCTCAAGACCCATTTCTATACCATTAATATCACTTTCTTTAGCAGGAGGTGGGTAACCTGTTTTATTATGAATTCTCTGGAATTATTGTTGATCCTTGCATTGATAAGAGTTCTTTAGCCTTTAAACGTTGCTTCAAAGTCTTTCAATTTTGTCTTTACAATGCTCTTGTTATTGTATAAATCATTTCTCTTGTTCTGATTACTGGGCATCTGCTCACATTTTACTTCCCAGGTCTTTCAGAAACCATCTCTCCTATCTTTTATAACATCACAATAATATTCCACAATAATCATAGGCAATACTTTATTCAACCATTCCTTAATTAATGGGCACCTCCTTAGTTTCTGATTCTTTGCCATGACAAAAAAAAATCTGCCATATTTATTTTTTGTCCTTATGGATACTTTTCCTCTTTCTTTTCTCTAGGGTGATTGGCCTGGTATATCACTAGGTCAAAGAGTATACAGAGTTTGATGACTTTTTTTGGTCAAGTTCCAAATTTTAGAAGGACAAGGACAAGAATAAGAACCTCAGATGCATGAAGGGTTTGAGTTCTGAACTGAAGGAGGCAGGAAGTCTATGTGTTGCTAAGTTCCTATGCTGAGAAAACAAACAATTCTTGTGTCTCTGGAACAGTTTCTAGGAAGTGATGGGTGATCTATACACATCTCACTTGGACTTGGAAGGGTCATGGCATTGAGCATATTGTATTTTTGTGGGCAAATTTCACCATGGAAATGTAGCATGCCAAATTATAAAGGTGATGGCAGCAGTATAGAAACTGCTTTATCTTCTAGTGAGAACTTTTCATTTATTTTTTTATTTTTTGGTCTGAAAAATTTTATTTAATTAATTAATTTAGAATATTTTTCCATGGTTCCATGATTCATGTACTTTCCTTCCCCTCCTCCCACCCCTTTCCCATAGCCAACAAGCAATTCCACTGGGTTTTGTAATTGATCAAGACCTATTTCCATATTATTAATGTTCTTGAATTTGGTTATAACATTCAGTTGGGGAGTAAGTACAGGAGGTGATCTGTGGATTCTTTCAATCTCCACTTTTCTCTCTTGTTCTAGGATATCAGGTCAGTTTTCTTGAATAATTTCCTGTAGTATTATGCCCAGGCTTTTTCTTTTGTCATGGTCTTCTGGTAGACCAATGATTCTTAAATTGTCTCTAATTTTCTAAATCCTCTGTTTTGTGGATGAGATGCTTCATATTTTCCTCAATTTTTTCATTCTTTTGGTTTTGTTTTATAGTGTCCTGCTGCCTTGTGAGGTTACTTAATTCTAGTTGTTATATTCTGAATTTTTAAAGACTGGATTTCATCCCTGGATTTTTGGTCATCCTTGTCCTTCTGGTCTGATTTTCTTTGGAGGTCATCTTTCATCCTCTTTACCTTGTCTTTCAACTCCTTTGTCTCATGTTTCATCTTCTTTGCCTCAGCTTTCATCTCCTTTGCCTAATTTTCCAGCTGGTTGATTTTGGCTTTCAAGAAACTATTTTCTCATTTTAGTTCAAGTGCCTTTATTTCCAGATTATTTATCTTATTTTTTAAGTTCTTTTCTCAATTGTCTTCAGCTTCTCTTAGTTGTGTTTTGAGTTCTTCCACAGCCTGTATCCAAATCGCTGGGATTTCTGATTTATCGTTTGCTGATCCCATCCTCTCTGTTCCGTTCACTGTGTAGAATGTGGCTATAGTAATTTCTTTCTTCTTTTTCTGCTTTTTGCTCATATTTGCCCCTTTTTTGCTCCCAGTATTTGTCTGTGCTCTTGCTCATCTCATTTTTTGTTTTTTGTTTTGGGGCTTTCTTCCAGTCTCCCCTCTTGGAGCTTTGTCAGATCTCTCATTGCAGTTTCTGGGGGAGGAGTTTGAGCTTTTCTGTCCTCTGGAGGCTTTTGATGGGATTAAGTTCAGCTGCTAAGTGCTCTGAGGCCAAAACCTTCTGGAAGGCTGGAGCAACCCAGGCTCTCTCCAATTCTCTCCAGCTGCTTCCCCACCATATTTGTTTGATGCTCTGAGCCTGGGAACAGCCCTGACCATACAGTACACTCTCTAGTCCAGTGCCTTTGCTTGCCCAGAGGTTCCTGTCCTTGCTGGAGGCCGAGCACTCTTGGGGGGGGTGGGGTTCCTGGCCTCCCTAAGCTGTGAGGACTCCTGACGGGATTAAGTTCAATTGGTTTGGGCTAGATGTGCCCCAAGGCAAAAACATCCAGAATGGCTAGAGCCAAATGGAAGGACCCAGCTGCCCAGGCTGCCAGCTCTTCGATCTTTCTCTGGCTGCTTTCCTGCCGCCTATGTTGGATGCTCTGAACATGGCACAGCCCTGCCCACAAGGTACAGCCTCTAGACCAGCACCTTTGCCTGCTCAGAGGTTCCCGTTGCCACTGGGGGCTCAGCACTCTGGGGCGGGGGGAGCGGTCCTGGGACCTTCTTTCTGCCTTCCCCTTAAACCGTGAGTGTTCTCGGATCCTGGCTTTTGGGGGGGCTTACCTTTTGGATTGAGTCCAGCAGGAGGGTGCCTTGGCTCTGTTTTGTTGTTAGGTTTGATTTTCAGACCCCTGGGAACATTTAGTTTGTGATCGGTAAGGAAGGGTATTCAGAGGTTTGAACTATTGCTCCTCCTAAGCCGCCCTCTTGACTCGGCCTCCTAAATAGATACTTGTGAGGAACCCCTCAATTCCCAGAATCATCTGAAGATCCCTCATATCCCCAAATTTTACTGCAAACTGAAGCCCCAGTTGTCACACTCAGTGTTGAGTGTTCACATAGGCACCATGTCTTTGGAGATGTCTGGGATGACACAAACCATGGCCTGGTTGCAAGAGTGGATTCATTGGCACAGTACTAAATGGCCAAGCTTGGCAGATCATCTATATTTGCTAGCAACCTCTTTGCCCCTTGATGAACATTACTTGGAGGCCATCACTTTCACCTGCTTTAAACATAATTAATAATAATAATAATAGCTGTTATTTACGTAGTATTTCAAGTTTGCCTACACACCTTTCATGTGTTATCTTACTTGATCTTTACAACAAATCTATAAAGTAGTTTCTATTATTATCCTCATTTTACAGATGGGGGAACTGAAGGTGACAGAGATTCAGTCATTTGTCCAAGGTCACATAGCTAATACTGCTGAGGGAGTATTTGACCTAAGGTCTTCCTGACTCTGAGACCAATAATCTATCCATTCTATCACCTCGTTGCTTTGGTGACATATGAATCCTTGGTCTTGGAAAATTCAGTAGGTGCTTTAGCCTTCTTACCTGAAATCTATATATCCTTTAGCACTCAAGTAAGGATAGCCAACTTCCATTTGTGCCAGGAGATGATCAGAATATTATAAAATATAGAATATCCTCTATGATAAGTGATGGAAGAAATGATAGCACTCTATAGTAGCCTAGAAAAGTCATGTCCCCAAATATTAGATATATGACTGAGCAGAACATATATGTGCCCTTACCAGCTGTTTCCATAAAAAACCTGGAGAGACCAAAGCTGCAGTGGGTTGGGTGGTCCTTAGAGGGCGTGGAGCCAGAGGAATATAGTTGAGGCCCCATGCTATAGATGAGCTCCCAAAGTCTTCATCTGAATTGAAGAAGTAAGAATATTTAAGTGAAATTGGGACTATAGTTATTGTTTGTGTATGTTTATCATGGATTGATTGTTTGTGATGTGAGCAGAGCAGGGTGTGAGAGATCTCAGAAGTAAAAATCCAGATAAGACTTTGGGAAGGTTGCAGTGGTTTGGCTAGAAAGTCCTGATACTTTTATGTTGCTTTTTTTGTTTGTTTGTTTCTATATGGTTTCTTTCCACTGGTGTGGGTTTAGCCTGTTGTGGCAAGATGGGTGATTGGGATAAACACACCCGAAGCAAAATTTGTGCTGGGCCAGGCTTCTGTAGCCAGGGTGACTGGTATCCTGGCTGACTCCCAGCTACATCAGTTTTGGACTTACTTGATTTCCAGGTTCTCTGGAAAGTTACTCTTTTCCTTTGCCCATAGGATGAGAGATGGCATTTTTTCTCTGGGACAATAAGAAAAGCCAGATACTGTACTTAGCATATTTTTGTCTTATTCATATTTTGTCTTAGTATCATTTCTAATAAAGAAGAGTGGCAAGGGCTAGGAAATTTGGTTAAGGGATTTGCTCAGGGTGTAACAGCTAGGAAATGTCTATGGCCACATTTGAACCTAGGTCCTCCTGATCAATCCAATGTGCTACCTACCTGTCCTGATGTGCCTAGCATCTAGTCCCAAGTTACAGACTCCTTTGCAATTAAAAATTTAAAGATATAATTGGTCTTATGTTCTAACCTTATATGCTTATGTTCCATAATGTTCCATCTTATGTATAAGAGAAAGGTTATCTTTATAGTATTTCTAGCCTGTGATGTCCCACAATAGATGCTATTATTACTATTAGTGTTTTCAGCCAAGATTAAAGGAGTAGAAGTTCAACAAATTTAACAAGGTCAGTTTCAATTTTAAGGGCCAGAGCCTATCAGAATGCATGCCACAGAGTGTCACCACAGGGTGTCCCACTCACCATTCCAGTAAGCTCTGGGACTTGAATGAGATATTTAATGGCTCTATAATGATCTTTTGTTTAGTTAGCTAACTTGGGTAGAAAAGAAACAAATGTTTGCAAGAATAGGTGGAGGATGGGAGGAATGAGAGACACACAGAGAGAAGAGAGAGAGATAGAAGAAAAGGAAAGAAGAGGAAGAGAGAAAAGGAGAGGAGAAAGAGGGGGAAATAAGATAGAGAAAGAAAACAGTGAGTGAGGGAGAGAGAAAAGGAAAGAAGACAGTGAGGGAAAGAGAGAGAATGGAAGAGAGGGAAAGGAGGAAAGAAGGTGAGGGAGGAAAAGAGAAGGAGAGAGAGGGAGAGGGAGCGGCAGATGGACAGATAGAGCATAAATAATTCTTTTCATTCCCTTGCCATGGTCAAGTAGGAAAGCCAATGTGTGATGCAGTTGGCTCCAATATTGCCTCTTCAGAAAAGATATAAAAGATGCTTCCTTCTTTAAAGTTGTCTTCTTATGCCTTATCAGGGTGTAGATGTGAAGATCAACGTAGCTAAGAATTGAGAGTAGGGAGAGGCCATCAGGTGATTTTTGGGGGGCTACAGCAGTTCATGAAGATTGTTGACTAAGGGGTGGAAGTTCAGAATGTACCTTGATAGAGGGAGGTGGCACACTGATGGAATGAGGCACTGCCCGTCAAGGAAGACCTTGATGGAATGATGCTCTGCCCTGGGCCCTCTTTTTCTTCTTTCTCTATTCTTTCTCATTTGGTATCCAAATCATCTCCCATAGATTTTACTCATACCTCTATGAAGATGACTCCCAGATCTCTGGCTGCAGGCACAGGCTTTCTCCTCATTTCTAGATCTGCTTTACTCTCTACTGTATGTTTTGGACCACATGTGCTATAGTTATCTCAGCGATAACACATCCACCACGAGACATTATTTTTCTCATCAAAGCCTGAAATCTGTCTTATTGCCAAGGGAACCACACTGTATAACCAGATACTCCATTTTACAACCTCTCAAATCTTTTCTCTTGCCCATTCCATATAAGAAATAATTTGTCTAGTCTTGCCAACTTCATAACAACTCACACATCTGTTTCCTCTTTCCACTCACCTGTCACTATCCTAATTCAAGCCTTCGCCTCCCATCACTTGAACTAGATGCGAGATCTTCATTGATCTCCATGTCTCAAGTCTCTCTCTCTACTCCAATCCATTCTCCACTCAAGCTGCCAAAGGGATTTTCCTAAAGCACAGGTCTGATCCTGTCATACATACTCCCCTCCCTCCCCAGCCCAATACATTCCAGTGGTTCCTCCCACCTCTTGGAGCAAATATAAATTTCTCTGTTGGGCACTTAAAGTTGTTCACAACCTGACTCTGTCCTAACTTACCAGCCTTATTATATATCATTCTTGTGAGCCCTCCTAAGTTCCAGCCAAAGTAACCTTCTTGCTTTTCTTTCTATATGATATCCCATCTCTCTCAGTGCCTCAGTTCCCCATTCCTGGAATGAAATTCCTCCTCCTCCTCCTCACATCTTGAAATCCTTTGTTTTTTTGTTTTTTTTTCTACAGACTCAGCTTAAGCACCAACTGAGCTCAAGCACCTTCCTAGACTTCTAAAGTCTTTCCCTTAAGGTTAGCTTGTGTACATTTTGTATATGTCTTGTATGTACACACTTACATATACATATTCTGTTCCCAGTTAAAAAGTAAGCTTCCTGAGGGCAGAGACTCTTGCTTTTGTCATCATGCTCCCAGGGTCTAGTATAGTATCAGGAACATAGTAGGTGCTTAATAAATGATTAGTAATTGGTTCTTCAGTGCCCATATTCACTCAGTCACTCTCAATTGATTTTTTTCCTTCAAAATGTCTTTTTTCTTTTTCTTCCTATTGTCACAGCAGGGTTAAAAAGTCTGCTCTTTATCACTTCACACTTATTTTTTGACTTCCTTTTGTGTGTTGTCTCCCCTCTCCTTTCATTAGATTGTAAGCTCCTTGAAGGCAAGGACTGTCTTTTTCATATTTGTGTGCCCAGTGCTTAGTACAGTGCTTGGCACATAGTAGACACTTGATAAATGTTCATTGACTGACTGTTAGTTGATGACTGGCAAGATTGATGGAGTCAAGGAGGACCAGTCCATTAACTATCCTCCCTGATTTCAATTTCCCTTGTCCTCATTCCTGCAATCCATCCTGAACATTGCTCTTCTGTGGCATTTGGAACAAAAAGTTAAAAGACTAGCCTAATGATATTCCTTAAATACTTTTCTCATTCATGCCACTCCTCCTGCTTAAGAATGCACAATAACCTCCTTTTGTGGACTAAAACATCTTTTTAAAATTATTAAAACTTTATTACTTGTGTATTTGTGTAATACTTTTTTATTCAAAAATAGTTTATTTTCCCAATTACATGTAACAATAATATTCTTTTTTTAAACCCTTATCTTCTGTCTTAGAATCAATACATTGATTCTATGGCAGAAGATGGTAAGGGCTAGGCAATGTGGGTCAAATGACTTGCCCAGGTTCACACAGCTAGGAAGTGTCTGAGGTCAAATTTGAACCCAGGACCTCTCATCTCTGGGCCTTGCTGTCAATCCACTGAGCCACCCAGCTGCCCCCAATAATTTTCAACATACATTTTCCAAAACTATATAATCCAAATTCCCTCTCTTCCCTCCTCTCTCTCAGAGATGGTAGGCAATTTGACTGGATTATACAGCTATTATCATGCAAAAAAAATACTTCCATATTGGTCATTTGTGCTAAGAGAATACTCATATAAAACCAAAAATCCCCAAATTGTTGTGAAAGATAGTATGCTTTGACTTCAACAGTCCTTTCTCTGAAGGTGGATAGCATTCTTTGTCACAAGTCTTTCAGAATTATCCCAAATTGTTGTATTGCTGAGAGTAGCTAAGTCTATCACAGTGGATCATTCCACAATATTGCTGTTATTGTGTACAGTGTTCTCCTGGTTCTGCTTATTTCACTCTGCATCAGTTCATGTATATTGTACTAAAACTTCTAAGACCCTCCAAGCAAGTTTTCAAGGCTTCATAGAATCCAGCCTACCTATTGTACAATCTTGTTTCTTATTGCTCTCAAACAAATTCTCTCCTAAAGTCTGAAGTAGATGGGATGGAATATCCACACATAGCATGCTTGTTCCTGTTCTCATAATGGTCTGCTACTCCTGTCCTTTTCCCTCAGTTCTTTCTGTCCAAATCTTGCTCGTTCTTCAGTACTCTGCTCCTTCATAATCCTTTCTCAGAGTTTAACCTGTATTGATTCCTTCCTTCTCTGAACTTCTCAAAGCACACAGTCTGCCTTACACTATTTAATATTTATTATACTCGGTCCCATATTGTTTTCTATTGTTTCCCACGGGTTGCTTTTATATTCCCATTTTGCCTGTGAGATCCTAGAGGATAGGAATCATAATTTTTTTTGTCTCACCTAGGCACATCAATATTTGATTGATGCATTGGTAGTTTTCTACACACAAAGCTTCTCCATTCTGGTATTTAAGGTATTGCAGGCCTCATGAGATCCTTCTTTTTAACCTCTTTCTGATTTTTTTTGCAAGAATAGTGAAAAATGCAGCAAGAACCATCTAGAAGTAGATAAGATCTAATAAAACCATCATTTAAAAATAAATGGTTAAATATGTTTGAATTAAATATACATTGTCTCTATCTTAAAAGCAATAGCATTTCTTAAAAAGAATTTGAGCATTCATCCTTTTCCTGCATGGTATTTTTTTCAATAGGAATCTCACTTTCAGGCTGTAACTCTTTTTGCCCTGGCTAGAACTTTACTTCCTTCACCTTTCCAGTCTTCTTACAATTTATTATTATTATTTTAAACCCTTACTGTGTATTGGTTCCAAGGCAGAAGAATGGTAAGGGCTAGGCAATGGGGGTCAAGTGACTTGCCCAGGGTCACACAGTTAGGACGTGTCTGAGGTTAGATTTGAACCTAGGACCCCCATCTCTAGTTCTAGCTCTTGATCCACTGAGCTACCCAGCTACCTCCTTTTCTTACACTTCAAACACTCCCTCCTCCCCAAATATTGTGAGATGGAGTGACTCTGGCTTCCCTGTTGTTTTGGCAGCATGACACTCCATCTCCTGACCAGGAGCACTTTTGCTGGCTGTCCCCCATGCTCAAAATATTCTCCCTCCATTTTTCTGTCTCCTAGCTTCCTTCAAGTCCTTGCTAAAATCCTAAATTCTAGAGAAAAGCTGTTTCCAATTCTTAATAATTCTAGTGCCATCTCTTTTGATTAATTCCAACTTATCCTGTATATATCTTGTTTGAACATAATTATTTGTATATGGACTGTAAGCTTCTTATGTCAGGGATTATCTTTATATCTTTCTTTGTATCCTTAGTACTTAGCACAGGGCCTTGCATACATAGCAGGTATTGAACAACTATTTTATTCAGTGACTAGTTCTCCCCAGCCTCCTCCAAAGTAAGGGGAAAAAACATTTTGATAGGCCAACTCTCAAAGAGATGTTTGTTGAATTAGATATGTGTAAATCTCCAGAAATGAATATTTCTCTATATTTTTGTTATAATTTAATCCCATAAATATTTATTAAGGGCCTACTATGTGCTAGGCACTGAGAATACAAAGGCAAAACTAAAGAGAAATGGAATGGGTGGCTAAAAGATTATCATTATCTAAGGTTATTCTTATGAGAAAAGCTTGATGAGGGGAGAAGCCTTATTCTGAAAGACTGGGGAATATGTTCTATGTGACAGCACAACATAAAATTGTTTACTGTCTCAGAGAAGGGAGGGAGAGAGAATTTGGAACTCAAAATCTTCGAAAAAGAATGCCCCAAATTATTTTTACATGTGGCTAGGAAAAAGTAAAACATTACTGCAATGGGGTGGGGTGGAGAGAATGAATGATTGGGGAGGAATCCTGGGAATAGAAATATATTTAAATCAAAAGAGTCAGGGAAAATAATAGATTTAAAAGGAAGTCAGAGTATCCAAACCTTATTAGACTATGGGTTAGGGTGATCTAGGGGGAAAAAGAGGCCATGGGAGAAGAAAACTTAAAGAGCAAATTTACCTGGATATATTAGGGAAAGGTAACATAATGAAGTTTTAAAATGGGAAGATTTTGGTTCTCTTTGTATAATTAAATATTTTAAAGAACATTAAATCACTAGACTTTCTGTCTCCTCAAGAATTCTTAGGCATCCATTTAAAAAATTCTAAGTTGTGAGACAGGCTTTTATCTGCTAGAGGGACTCTCTTTGCCTCAAGGAAGCTGTGAACTGTGCTTCTGAAAAACTCAACTTTTCATACACACTGTGATCCTGAAGCACTTAAGGAAACATTTATTTTCATTTTGTTTCTTTTGTTCTTACCTAGGCACATCAATATTTGATTGATGCTTTGGAAGTTCTCTGCATGCACAGCTATTTGATTCTGGTACTTAGGGTATTTCAGGCCTCTTGTGATTCTTCTTTTTAACTTCTTCCTAATTTCCCCCCAAATCAGGAAAAATGCAGTATGATGCAGGCATAGTAGATCCAGAAGTAGAACCCTCTAATCCAGCAGTGAAGGTGACAGTAACTTGACCACTTTAAAAATCTTAAAGAGCTGGAAGGAAATTTAGGGGCTCTTTAAGTCTTCTTAAAGCAAGAACCCCTGCTACAATATCACTGACAACTTAACCACTTCTAATACCAGAAAACAAACTGTATTTGGAGGCAGCCTATTCCATTTTCTGGCTCCTGTGATAGTTGGAAAAATCTCTTTATTGAGCTTACATCTACCTTTCTTTGATACATATTTATCACATTTATATAGCTTTTTACCAAGCAGATAAGGGGATACAGTGTTGGGTCTGGAGTCAGGAGGCATTATCTTTCTGATTTTAAATCTGGCCTCAGACACTTACTAGCTGGGCAAGTCACTTAATCTTGTTGGCCTCAGTTTCCTCAACTATCAAATGATCTGGGGAAGGAAATGGCAAACTATTTCAGGATCTTTGCCAAGAAAACCTCAGATGGGGTTACCAAGAGTCAGATACAACTGAAAAAAAGAAATGACTGAAAGATAAAACAAAAATAGCACTTTCTGGCTTACAAGGTACTTTCCTTGCAGTTACTCTGTGATAATGCAGGAATATCTCTATTTTACAAAGAAATTGCTCAGAGAGAGTTGGTGACTTGCCCAAGGTCAGAGAGTTAGTATATGTCAGAGAACACACTTGAACCCAGGTCTTCTGGATATACCAAAGCCACTGCCTCATTTTCCTCTCTAGAACAACAAAGAGAAAGTCTATTTCCTCTTTAACATAACTGGTCTTTAACTCATGTGGAGAAGCAAAAAGAGTACTAGAACAAGAATCAAGAAAGCTGGCTTCTAGTGCTAGCTCTGCCACCTAGCTAGAGGTGTGATCTCGTATAAGCTGGTCAACTAAAAATCTCCCTACTTTTCTGGGGAGGTTAAAAAATAGAAATAGCTGCCAAATGTAAGTTGGGATTTAGTGATTTCAAAAATGTCTTTTTCCCCCCAATCACCCTATTTATAGTTGTTTCACTTAAGTTCACTATTTAACAAGAAATGTTTAGTACTTATAATAATAATTTGAAATCATGTCTCATTTTAGTGTTTTGGAAGTATACTAATTATGCTATACTACCATCTCCCATCCTCTCTCATTCCCTCTTTAGGATAGTTTCACAATAAGATTAGGACACCATTTTAATGTGAAGTCCTTGATTTAATCTGAATGAGAATCTTATCAGTCTTTCTTTAATTAGGCGTTCAGAAACAATGTCTTGAACTCAAATATGTTTACATTATTTTTACTGAATGCCTAAGCAGTTTCCAAAAGGATCAGCCTAAATCAGTAGCCCAGTCCCATTCACAGATTTTCTATGAAGTTGATCAGAGAAAAGAGCAAAAGCTCTCTTATTAGAATTATCTTGAATTTATTTTTAACCAGGAAAAAGAAAATTCTTAAAAGGAGTGGTTAAAGGTGGGGGTGAGTGGGTTCAAGAGTTTTAGGAAAATGATTTTCCAGGGTGCACCAAAAGTTATTGTTCTTTTTGATTAATGGAAATTGCTGCTTAGACTTCATTAAATGATCAAATTTTTTTTTCTTGTTTTTGGGAATACTACAAATTGTGAAAGGAAATTGTGGTGGGGAGATTTTTCAAAAGCAGGATCTTGGTTCCTTTGGATCTAAATAATGGTTCTTAGAACCAGATGATTAATATATTTATCCCTGGCACACTTGTGCTTAAAATGCAATTTTTCTTCCCTAGTTTTCACAGTATTTTCACATACTGTAAGACAAGGAATTTCTTTTGTGACCTTTATGGTGTCCTTTGGGGTCTATTGTTTTTTTTTTCTGATTATTAAAGTGAAAGGAACTCTATGTCTACCTCTTTGCATTTTTTCCTTGCCATTCCTTTGGTCAGAGGATGGGGCTGGTTAGAGAAAAAGGGTTGGACCATAGGATTCAGAGATGGAAGCGAGGCCTTAAAGATAATCTAAAGTGCCAATCTCTCATTTTATAGATTAGGAAATTTGAGGCCTAGAGAGGAGATATGGCTTGCTCAAGACCTGGGACTCATCTGACTCTTAATCCTGTGGGTTAGTTTTTTTTTTTTTACTATATTCTCTTACTTTTCTAGATTTCCAGTGATGAGTTGAAATGTGAGTACAGTACTCAATGGAGAGTTCCTGATTGTCTAAGTGTAGTAGAATGTATGATTGTTTGAACTGGAGCCTATTTTTAAAAATATGGATGAAGTTTTTTTCTTTTCTTATCTTTTGCAGAGATAAAGGCTTTCCTCCTGGAGGTTCATAAGGGCCCTAAGACTTCCAGGTCTTGACAAGATCATAGATTAATCTAGGTCAAGACGACTGTAGCTTGTTAGAGAAGCTTGTAAAGTTTAGGCAGGTTTGGGAATGAAATAACCTTCTTCTTGTGTACCATTTAAAAAGTAACATACAGTATACACTTTCCTTTTGTGAATAAACCATAGAAAAACCACTTTTGTTGGCTTAAGTCTCTATTCAGTGGCTGGAGTAAGAAGGGAAGTAGGTGTCAGAACAAAGCAGGAAGATATTCTAGCAAGAGCAGGAAAAAGGGGACATAATTCAGGAGCAATGTGGCAGATCTTTAAATCCAGGGAGATAGGCAATCTCTTGGGCCAGAAAGGTCTAAGAGGGCTGCTACCTCAGATTGAAGATTAAAAATCAGTGAAGACATTTATGAAAAGAGAACATCTAGGAAGAAGAAAAGATGTCATGGACTAGTTTCAAAGAGAGGTTAGTAGCTAAGATACTGGAGGTTAAGAGCTAATGTCCAGGGATGCATTGAGAATCCTCGGCTCCCTCAAATCCCTGGACATTTTACACAAGAGGAAATTTAACTTGAAAAAGCCCAGTAAGTTATTCAAGGCCAAAGAATTAGTGAATAGCTATGCTCAAATTGGAATCTTGCTCAGGGACCCAGGCTGTTGCCCCTCTTAAAAAAAAAATCAAGTTTTATCAAACCATCTCCAACACTACTCTCCCAGGGAGTGGTGGAAATTTGTGTTTCATTTAGGTAATGGATAAATCATTCAACTCTTCTCACCCTCAGTTCTTTCATCTGTAAAATGAGGATACTACTGGCACCATCTTACAATTTTGCTATCAGGAGGTGTGTGTGTCTGTGTATGTTGGAAGGCTCAAGTCCAAGACTTCCAATGGAGCCAGATATCCATTTGGATTGCTTCCTAGTGATTAGTACTGCCTTTTAAAAAACATGATAGAATTTTTAATAGTCATTTTTTGACATTTTGCAATTCGTGTTCTCTTCATCCTTCCCATTCCCCAAGAGGGCAGATAATATGATATAGGTTGTTACCATACAAATTACAATACAATACATATTATATTCATCATGTTGTGAAAGAAGACATATTGCTTACTCTAGAGAAAAATTCATGGAGGAAATAAAGTGAAGGATAGTACCTTCAATGCATTTCTATTTCCGGCAGTTCCTTCTAGGGACCTTTTTGGTCATGAGTCCTTAGGAGTTGTCCTGGATCCTTGTATTGCTGATAACAGTTAAATCATTCACAGTTGATCATCATACATTATTGCTGTTACTTTGTACAACAATTCTTCTGGTTCTACTCCACTTTTCATCATTTCATATAACTCTAGATTGTTTTTTTTGTGATCATCTTGTTTGCCATTTCTTATGGCACGACAATCATATACTATAACTTGTTTAGCCACTTCCCAATTGATGGACATCCCTTCAGTTTCCAGTTCTTTACAACCACAAAAAGAGCTGCTAGAAATATTTTTGCACACAAACACCCTCTCCCTCCATCTTTCAGAGGAGGGCAATTCTTAAACTAGTTCCAGATAACTGAATTATTGTTTTCAGTGGCAAAAGGATACTCCTTTGTTGTACAGTAGAAAGATTTAGTATTTAAAATCAGGAAATCTGCATTTGAATCCTAACTCTGAGTGACCATGGGTAAGTCACTGAAACTCTTTGGACCTACCTCTTTTCTTGTAAAATGAGAGAGGTGAACTTGATAATGTCCCTTCTAGCTATGACTCCTGTAATACTATAATGAAGTTTCCATGCCTGTGAAAGCAAAGCATTTACCCAGTAAGAAGTACCTCTTTCTGCTGTCTTCCACATGCCCTTATATTGGTTATTTCAATAGCATTGGCTTGTACTAGCTAGCAGGAGGGGAAAATTGGGAGCCCACTTCACAGTTGTCATTATTTCTGCAAATGTAAACCAAAGAAGCAACATGAAGAGCTTTAGATGTCGATATAATAATTCCTGGAAAGAAGAAAGCTGTCTCTATTTGGGCCCGCAGTTACCTTAATGAAAAGGCTGTAGTTTTTGTCCTAGCGGAGTGGGTGGGAGTGACCGGGGGAGGGGGGCAGGGAAACAGGAGGGGAGGGATACAGAAGAATCGTGGAAAAGATTGGTCTGAAGTTTAGCAGGGAAAGTTTAGCAGCAGGCATTTTATCGGTCTATTATGCAGATCTCCACCACTGCATACTTCAAACTGTGAGCTCAGCTGAAGACCTAAAACACATGCTCCAGCACCTGGTGAATGCTGAGGCTTGGGCTCTGGGAAGGGTGGGGTTTGTATAAACGCAGCACTAGATTTCCACACGACTGGTGGGTGTGGAAAAGTTAAATCTAGCTCCCAGGGCTCAGGCTGGTGACCCCACCCCACAGCGGGCCCGCCCCAGGGCTGCCAGAGCTCAGAGATTAGGGGCCCCCTAGAGGGCTCCCCTTCCACCCCAGAGGAGATGAAAAGATAGGGGGCTCAGCAGTTGTCAAGTTCCCCCGCAGGCAGTGGGCGGAGTTCCAAGTAAAGATGGGCGGAGAGGCAGGGCTAGAGGGGAGGGACGCCCGCTGCTAAACTCGCCTCCCTCTTCCAAGTTTCGCTATGTTGTTTTACAGCCTGGGTCGTCCCGATCTTCTAACTGAGGATAATCCGGTGGAGGGGAGCTCAAAGAAATGGCAACAAGGACAACGTAGTCATCAAAGAGGTGAGAGAAAGGGAGAGACGAAGACCAGAGGGGAGAGGAAGCAGAGAGGACCACTGGAAAGTTACGCCCTCGTCATCCTGCCTCTCCATCACACCCTTCCCTCTCTGCCTCTTCCTGGTTCTCCAGCAGCAACCAGGAGCCCCCATTTAGGGTTTAGGTTTAGTCCGTTATACCCAGAGGAGTGCTGGGGGCAGAGACTGCGTGGTGGGTTGGGGTGGGGTGGGGCGGGGCGGGAAGGACAGACATGAAGAGCCGCCGGCGGCGACGCCGGCAGCATCGGAAGCTCCTGTTCTTGCTAGTTTTGTATACTCTGGTCCTGCTGCTGTTGCCCTACGTCCTGGATAATCGCAAGGGGGGCGAGGAGGCGGGCGTCCGGCGCTGTCCCAGTCTTTCAAGCAGCCTGGGCGTGTGGAGCCTGGAGGCAGCGGCTGCCGGGGAGAAGGAGGAGACTAAAACTTTGACCGGGGCCGAAGCGGGAGCCCCGGAGAGCCTGCAGAATGGGAGTTACTCTGTCCGACGGCCGCCGCCTCTGCAGCGCGAGAAGCAGCACGTCTACCTGCACGCCACTTGGCGGACAGGCTCGTCCTTCCTCGGAGAGCTTTTCAACCAACACCCGGACGTTTTCTATTTGTACGAGCCCATGTGGCACCTGTGGCAGGCGCTGTACCCGGGCGATGCGGAGAGCCTACAGGGTGCCCTGCGAGACATGCTCCGCTCGCTCTTCCGCTGCGACTTCTCGGTGCTGCGGTTGTACTCCCCCCCGGGAGACCCTGCCGCATCTGCCCCGACCTCCGCCAACCTCACCACAGCCGCCCTCTTCGGCTGGAAGACCAACAAGGTGATTTGCTCTGCTCCCCTGTGCCCGGGCGCCCCCAAACCCCGCGCCGAGGTAGGGCTCATTGACGGGGCCACCTGCGAGCGAAGCTGCCCGCCCGTGGCGCTGCGGGCGCTGGAGGCGGAGTGTCGTAAGTACCCCGTGGTGGTAATTAAAGATGTGCGCCTGCTGGACCTGGGCGTGCTCGTGCCGCTGCTGCGGGACCCAGGCCTCAACCTCAAGGTCATCCAGCTGTTCCGTGACCCGAGGGCGGTGCATAACTCCCGCCTTAAATCCAAGCAGGCACTAGTGCGCGAGAGCATCCAGGTGTTGCGCACCCGCCAGAAGGCGGACCGTTTCCACCGCCTGCTCTTTGCCCAAGGTGTTGGGGCCCGCCCGGGGGCGTCTCTGTTTCGGGCTCAACCTCCGGGCCCCCGGGCGGATTTCTTCCTCAGTGGAGCCCTGGAGGTGATCTGCGAAGCGTGGCTGCGGGACTTGCTCTTCGCGGGGAGCTCTCCAGCCTGGCTACGCAGGCGATACACACGGCTGCGCTACGAGGACCTAGTGCAGGAGCCTCGCACCCAGCTGGCTCGCCTGCTGCGCTTTGCGGGTTTACCCATCCTGCCGGACCTGGAGGGCTTCGCCCTCAATATGACTCGAGGTTCGGGCTACAATGCTGACCGACCCTTCCTCATCTCGGCACGGGACGCCAGAGAGGCGGTACATGCCTGGAAAGAGAGGCTGAGTCAGGAGCAGGTGCGCCAAGTGGAAGCTTCCTGTGGCCAGGCTATGCGCTTGCTAGCCTACCCGCTCAGTGGAGAGGAAGGAGGCGGCGGCGGCGCGGAGAACTTCCCGGAAGGGAAGGCTCCGGCGGAGAAGCTGAAGAAAGAAGGTGAAGGCACTACAAAACAGCGCCCCAGGTAAAGTGTATAAAAAACCCTAAAATGTCCCCTTACGCAGATGGAGTGACTAAGGGACCTGAGTTAAAGGGAAAGTGGAGAAACAGGTGATATTCCTAAATCTCCCCTCCTACAAAACTAGATCAGAGATTGCCTGACTTTCGAGGCCCCACACCCTTTGAAAATCCCGTTACTTTATTGTTCAACGAACAAGCTTTCCCCCCTTTCTTCCTCCAGCCCCTCTTCCATCCCACGGGAAAGGAAACAAAACCCTCATAATAAATATGCATAGTCAAGCAAAGCAAATTACTACATTGTTCATGTTCAGAAATGGATGTCTTATACTGTATTAAGCCCCTCACTCCCTGTCAGGAGGTATCTTTTTACTTTTTATCGTCCGAAAACCTCAGTTTTTCATGGACCTGTTTAACCAGCCCTCATTTAGCCCAATGTGCTGGCAAAAGGTTTGGACTAGTTAGTTTTCTTGTGCGGGAGGCTCATTTCCCCTAATTGACAATTCAGTTAGCGGGCCAGAGAATTCTTTCTCACATGTGTTGTAGAGTAGTGTAGAATACAATATTGTAAGGCTGAGGATAAGGATGAGGAAAACTAGTGGTGGGTGGAAGGAAATGACTTGTGTTTCCATTCATTATTTTATATCGTAATGGAGCATACCCCTGGGACCCAGGGGCAAGCAAGATTGAGCCTTGAAAATGGTCAGTGAAGTGAGGCTGGGGCTGGGGCTGATAACTGCAGTCATTTTAAAAGTCCGGAGAACTGATATTTCCCTAAACTCATCAGATGGTTTCCTCAATCAGTTTCTTGAGGGCTAAGGAAATCCGCATTCTTTCCTAACTTCCTGGTTGAAGAGAGGTCCCGAGCTTTTTTTTTTAAACATCTAAACAACTTCTTTTATCAGGTAATCCTTTACATAGTTGCATGGTGTCTTTCTAACCATAGGGGGAGTTCTGTAGGCCAACACCATTCCTTGCTATTACACTCCTCCCACCCCTATTTTATTTAAATGTCAGTCAATACGCCAACGTTTCTTACTTTGATGTCTGCATTTATAGGACCACTAAAGTGGAGTCTGGGGATTCTGGATTCAAATCTCACCTCTTCATGGGATGTACTTTTAGAACTTTGGGAAAGTCATTTAACCTCCATGGGCTTCAGTTTCCTCATCTGTAACATGAGGAAATTAGACTAAATGGTCTCTAAGGTACCTTCAAAAATATGTTTATGATCCTGTGATGTATAGGAGAGATAGGCTTTCTTAGAGTCAATCAACTAGCATTTATTAATCTCACATCTTTGGCATTGTGTTGAGGGTAAAGGATATTTTCTTAAAAAAGGCAAAAAAACAGCCCCTACTCTCATAGGAGGAAACAACATTCAAACATCTATGAAAAAAACAAGATTTTCTGTATGTTCTGTGTGTATGTGACATGAAGGGGTTACCTTAGAGGGAAGGCATTACTTTTGAGGGTAATCAGGAAAGGCTTCTTGAGGAAGGTGGGACATCATCAGAGACTTGAAGGAAGCTAAAGCCCAGGAAATGGAGATGAGGAAAGGAAAGTGGGAAAGCCAGTGAAAATGCTTCAAGTTGGGTTGCTCTATGATTTTAGTTAGAAAGCTGTAGAGTTCTGTTCTGAGAGCACAGTTTCAGAGCTGTGGTGATCATTTCACTTATTCTGTATGGAATTAACCTCCTACACAGCTTTGATGAAAGTGGCTCCAATTTATATGGGGTTTTACACTCTGTAGAAGAACTTCCTCATAACAACCTTAAATAACATATCTTTCTCTGACCTCTGTAGGCACAGGAATTTAAAAGTAAATGACCTCAGATCATTTGGCTAGCCTTTAAATATAATATTTATAATTAAATAATATAAATTATAATTATGATATAATTAAATTGATTAAATATATTACATTTATAATATCAGACAATTATAAACACAATATTTATAATTAAACAATTGATGTCATTAACCTTTTAGTGCTTTTGGTCATTAAGATTGAATTACAGAAAAGATGCCTACCTGCATTTCCACTCTGGGAGTTCCCTTTAGGAATGAAATCAGAGGTTAATTTCCTGACCCACTATAACTAAATACAACTCAGGGTTGTAGAATTGAAGGAAAAATTGAATTGTAAAAAGGAAAGCATAAACTTGTAACTTTGCCCTCCTTGTGTGATGGATAGTTAGAACATCTTTTTGTCCAATCTGTATATACAAGATTAACCCCCAGAAGGATGTTATGGTTAAGATGAGATAATCAGTTCCTTTCCTTCATCAAGAAAGTGGGGTGTGCTGACAGCTGGCTGAGGAAACCATTTGAGCTGGAGAAAAACCAGCTCAATTTCTCAAACCATTGTCAAAGAATAGACCCTCACCTACATTTGCTTTTTTTTTTTAAATCAGTCATTTTAAAGGATCAGCCTTGACTTTTCTGTGATTCCCCTCCTTCAGACCCTGCCCTCCCCACATGCCAAAGATGTTTGGGCCCAGAACCTTCTGGTAGGTTTGGGGTTTTTTTGATCTTTATCTCTGATTTCATTGTTTTATGGAAATGCTGAGAAGGAAACTCACCACAATTGGTAGATTATCAACTGTGCCTTAGAGCTTGCCTCAGACATTAAGGTTAAGAGACTTTCCTGGGGTCACACAGCTAGTTTTTTGAGCATTGGCTCTGAAGCTGGAATATGCTGGTTAAAAATCCCACCTCTGATGTTTACTAGCAATATGTCCTTGGAGAAATCTCTTAGCCTCTGGATCCCAATTGCATCTTCACATGTAGGCAAAGATTTTTAGTGGAGAGCTAGAGATAAAGGACAAGCTTTGGGAAGAGTTTGATAGATAGGTGGGAATGCAAATTTAAGAATTATCTGCATAGAAATGATAACTTAAATATGTGTGATATTTAACATTTCCCAAAGTGCCTTTCCATACATGATTAAAATTGAGTCTTATACCAAACCTGAGATATAGATACCCAGGTATTATGATCTCTATTTTATAGACAAAGAAACAGGCTGAGAAAGGTTAAGGAATATACCCTTGCTCATTCATGATCACAACTGTTAGGGACAAGTTTTTTTTGTTTATTAAAAAACCCAAACCTTTCCTTTCATCTTAGAATCAATACTATGTATTGATTTCAGGACAGAAGAGTGGTAAGGGCTAGGGGTCACACAGCGAGGAATGGGGCAAGTTTTGAACCCAAGTCTTCCTTATTTTAAGTCACTTTGTTTACCATGCCATGCTATTGAAACCATGGGAGAGTCATCAAGGGGAAGGATGAAAACTGAGAATGAGAAGAGAATCCAGGACAGAGAAACCACATTTAAGACAGAAAAAGGAGGACCCCACAAACAAGAGGAAATAGGGGAAGTAGGAAGAGAAACAAGAATGTGCTGTCATCAAATCCAAGGAAAATTAAGTCCAACACAAGTCAGCTTCTCTAAATGTTCCTGAGAGGTAGAAAAAGACAGTAGAAAAAGGCAATTGAACAGGAATTGAAGGAAGGCAGTGGGGAAGAGCCCTGAGTGAGACATGCCTACCTGCATGATACTTGTATGTTCTTGGGCAACTTACTAGGAGGAATCCAGAGCATAAGTAGGTGATACACTAGATGCTCTTTATCACCAGTCTCTGGCCTTTCACAAAAGCAATGGATGTCTATAGATTTAGACATATCTCTTCCCCTGAGAAATCATTATCAGCAGCCCACTAAAATCAGAGATGTCTGCCTCAAACTGACAAAGGTCCTATTTTTGTTGCTATTTTTAAAGCTGTCCCAACAGACCTTTTCACCCTTTTATTAGGAAGGTAAATCCATTTCAGTTGGTGATATATTTCATTTTAAAAAATGATAGTATTTAGAGGACAAACACTGTAGTTGCAGTCACTAACTAGCAGAGGGATCCGGAAATAAACTTCCTTGATGGTGGAAAGCACTATTTTTTTTAAACAATTCCCAACAGAGTGTTTTGGGAAATTTAATTAAAGACTAATTTCCCTATTAGAATTGTGAGCTTGTTGAGGGCAGGAACTGTTTTTCATTTTTGTTGCCAAGCATTTCATTGTACATAGTAGACATTTGATGAATGTTTATTGATTTAAGGTCAAATTTGATTGATAGTATTAAAAGAGTAGAGAGTGACATAGTCATAATACATGTGTATTTGTGAATATGTCATATGAGATTTCTCATCCAGCACAATTCAGTGTGCCTTTATCAGTAAAGCAATATTAGAGTGTGGAAACTGCACATTAGGAAGAGAGCATGTGTGTGTATCTATAGATACATAGAAGGACTGGCTAAAAAAGTAATGCATTTTTTCCCTTGACCACCCCAGATTAATCATGCCTGAAGAAATATCATACCTATCAAAGGAAGTTTCTTTCATAGTCCTGTAGATACTTCCATTGCTCACAGTATTTTGGGAAATCTTCTTTTAGGCTTGCCCTCTGTTCCTGTCAGAGGCACCTTGGTTTGAATGTTCTTCAGGATAACAAATCTGCCTTTCAAGGATTACTCTGATTGGCTTATAGAAGCAGCCCAGAGTCATTTAGACCCCAAATGGATGAATAAGCTGGGTAATACTAATTTTGATAATAAAAAAAGAAATAAATGGAGTAAGACGTGTGTGTGTGTGTGTGTGTGTGTGTGTGTGTGTGTGTGTGTGTGTGTGTATGAGGCATATAAGTTACCTCAAGGGACAATTTGTATGGATTTATTTCAGAAATATATGGAGCACAAATATTCAGTTGTCCGGGGCAAGAGTTTTGAAAAATCACCTTCATTTGAAGGTGTAAGTTTGGATATGCTTATTATTTTATTTTGTTTAAACTTTTACCTTCTGTCTTGGAATCTTAGTCTTGATTCTAAGACAGAAGAGGGTTAAGGTAAGGGCTGAGTAATAGGGGTTAAGTGACTTGCCCTGGGTCACATAGCAGGAATTATCTGAGACCAGATTTGAACCCAGGTCTTCCCAATTCCAGACCTGGTACTATATCCACTTTTCTACCTAGCTGCCCCTGGATAGGCTTATTCAGACAGTTCCTCATTCCTAGATAGTAATACCACTTGTATACATTATATATTATATGGTAAATATACAGTTGGATTTTAGATGCTTACTATAC
This sequence comes from Monodelphis domestica, assembly GCF_027887165.1. Taxonomy (NCBI): domain Eukaryota; kingdom Metazoa; phylum Chordata; class Mammalia; order Didelphimorphia; family Didelphidae; genus Monodelphis; species Monodelphis domestica. The sequence continues at coordinate 210,232,780 of NC_077234.1, forward strand.
TCATATAATAGGTGACTGTGCCTGAGCAGAACTATTGCTTTGTTGTTCTTTCCATCGACAAAATGTTTTTGTTTCTTAAAAAAGTCCAGTTCTGGTAAAAAATATGTCTTAACATTCATCAAGGCAAAGTGGTAGTAATGGCGAAGGTCCCACCGATATAGTTGGGATTTTCAATAATCAGAAAGCTAGGACACAGTGAGGAGTCAACTCTACATTGAGATGGGTAGGGGTGAAATTCTTATAATAATAGCCAAAATTGACTTTCCAAAGCACCGAATCAATAGATGGTGTTTCTCTCTTAACTTTGGAGGGCAGTTAGGAAGTTGACATCTTCTGGCTGTGCCACAGGTCTGATCCCTTTCAGTGGTTTGGAGGGACGCTACAGCAAGCAGCCTGACTTTCCATTAAACCACACTCTGGAGCTCCTGGCATCCTCCCTTCTCAGGGAAGGAGTTGTACAACCAGGAAAAACAAATGCTGCTGATCAGGAGCAAAGCATTAAAGTAAGAAGAGCCCTGGTTGGAATGAAACAACTTCTGCTCCAGTGTTTGGACAGTGGATTGTTATTTGGAAGGAACACAGAGAAGCAGTAGGACTTTTCAGGAGCTAAACAGGAAGTACCCTAATTGGCTAAAAATTGCAAAGCTCAGCAATGTTTCATGAGAAAGGGTGTTCTTAATGCCTTTTTTCCTTCTCTGCAGGCCTGTTGCCAACAGCTGTATCTGTTGGGCTTTGTAGCCTATGGTGTTCAGGCTGAAGTGCCGAGACAAACTGTTAAGTTGACTGTGGATGCTTTAAAATTGGGGGATTAAAAATCATATCAAATAAGACTAACACACTGAATTAATTTCATTTTTATCCTGAAGTTAACAAACATGAAATAAAACTGGTTTCTTCCATATACATAGAAGAACAGTGAAAGAGGATTAACACATTGAATTTCAATGATAAACATAGAATTCTAGGATTCAATAGACTTTATTTTTTCCTCAGTAGAACTATATCCTGAGGATTATGATCACAGTAGAGAAATATTTTTCCTTGTTGATCCTGAGCTTCCTTCTCCGAACATTATATTAATGAAACTTGGCTAGGACATTTCTTCTCCCTCCTGGTATGTTAGAACAAATGGTATAATGCATTGTGATCTTGGTGGGAAGATCTGAGCCAGGCCAGTACAAACAAGCCTCATAGCAGGACTGTGCTAAACGGGCTGGGAAGGATTTCTTGGTGCCAGCACTTTAAGATTAACTATTGTTTAGACTAAGTTGGAGATGTCTTTAACGGTACATCACAGATGCCCCAGAGTAGTTGCCTGTAATACTGAGAAGTAAGCCAGAGAGCAAAGGCTGAAGTTTGGGATACTTTCTTGGAATAAATATAGGGGTATTGTGGCATTAAAAAACTCAACAAAAACAAAATAAATAGCAGGACCCTGAGGCAGTATGCTCAATTGAGATTCTCTAGGGATGCTGATATGCTGCTTTTGAACAATTAGAGAAGATGAAGAGTTAATGTGAAGATGACACTTAGGTGGAGAGATCAGATGGGTGGAGAGGGGATAGAGCTTCCTGAAGAAATTTTGGATCAGTTTTCCAGCTAAATAGATCAGACTTCCTAAGTAACAAAAAGATGATGCTGTTTTCTACAGCATTACTTCAGGATTGCTTGGAATAAAAACTTTACAGATCAGGTTGATTTCTCATTGGGGTCTTTCATCCTTGCCCTGATCTGGCTCCTACAAAAAAAGTATTGAATTTTAAACATGAATTAAAGTAAACTACTCTTGCCAGAAGCAGACAGCAGAGAAAAGTCATGTTTTTGCCATATTTTCCCAAGAAGAGAGCTACTCTGCAGAGAAGAGGGGGCTACTGAAAAAGTGGTAATGCAGAAACAAATAGTATTTAGGTCTTCTGTACTCATTTTTCTTTTCTTTAGAGAAGAATTGCTTTAAGTAAAGGAGAAATTGTCATTTGCTTCCCACTTGGGCAAGTTCTAGTAGGACTCACCCATAATTAAAACAGAGATGCCCCTCAGTGAACTGAGAAAAGTTGGCTATTCTCAGTTGAACAACAACTAACCTCTTATTTGCTGTGATGACTTCATAGATTACTAGCATCTTTTTTTCTACACTGAGAGAAGGGTTAGGGAGAAGTGGAGAAATTACATTGTCTGAACTTGGCTATTTGTTAACAGCTCTGGCTGTTTAGAAATAGAAGGAAGTAGGGGGAGGACAATTGGAGTTACTGGTTTGGATGAGGTAATCATTGAGTTTAGATCTTGAAGGGATCTTTAGAGATCATATATTCCACTTTCCTTATTTGCAGAAAAAGGAACTGGAGTCTAGTGAGGTTGTAACTTTCCCACAGCCTCACAGTTAACCAAATTCAGGTATATTGACTAAATTTGTCCTTCCCACTATTTGTGAATAGAAAAAAAAAAATCTATGCCAGAGACCTATAACTAGTTGATCCTGAAACTCAATTAAGCCAGTCGGCCAATAAATATTTATTAAATGCCTATTCTGTACCAGGCACTATGCTAAGTGCTTGTGGGTGTAAAGGGAAAAAAGGGGTTAATTTTATAAAAAGGTTGGACTGGATTATATTTAAAATAGGGTCACTAGGAATTTAATTTATTCCAAAGAGATTTATTTACAATTTACTTACAAAATATAGAAAGAGTGAAGTAAGAACAATCAGAGAGAGGTTAGGTTAAAATATCTAGCCTAAGCACTAAGTAATTTACTTCGTTGGCTTAAAACCAGGCAAGGGAGTTTAGTCCTTAACCTGAGAGACCTTGGCCCTTGTAGCTGAGGACCTAGGGATACAGGGAGCCTTTCTCAAAAGGATAGGTCTCTCCTGAGGCTTTTCTCTTCATAAAATCCAGGAAAGGAGCCAGCTTTTTCACTCACCACATGTCAATTCAAAGGAAGAGGTTTAAGAACAGCCTCACCAGGAACAGGCAGGTCCAGCCAGGAGATTCTCCTCCAGTCTCAACTCCAAAGAATGAAGAACTGTCTCTCATAGGAAGTTCAACTCCAAGTAGAACTCCACGTAAAAACTGCACTCAGGAAGTTGTAACTCCCTTTTAAAGACACTTTCCTTTGTGTCACTTCCTGTGCCTTCCCCTAATTTTACACCTACTAATCAGAGTTGAAACTTTGTTTTAGGGCTGCCCAGGGGCAGTCAAGTTTAATTCTGATTTGTCATCTACTGTGTAGGTCACAGACCTCTCCAACTCAGGTGTGAATGGGGTGTTTACACCATTGGTGATTAAATCTAAAAAAGGGCAGATTTACCTACTCAACTTTAAGTGGGGTGTTTACACTTTTGGTGATTAAATATAAAAATAGGCAAGGGAGTTAATTTAATTTTCACAATCAGGGGAGAGTTAAATTTAATCTTCACATGGGGATACAATGAAAACCAAAAGAGTGGTCTTGCTCTCAGGAAACTTACTGGTAAATACATTGAGGAACTAATAAGGTAGAGACAGTATGAAAACAATTGAAAAAAATGATAGATACAGGATAAATAGGAAATAATAGAAAAAAACCAGCAGAATAAGGGAGATCAGGAAAAGTCTGTTTATTGAGTGACGGAGTAACATGGTCAGGAAGATCACTTTAAAAATTGAATATTATTTTGTTTTCAGGTCTGTACTGTACTCTTTCCCCCTCATCCTTTGAGAAAAAAAGGAAAGCAAAACCTATTACAGAGTATGTATAGTCAAACAAAATAAATTCCTGCATTGGCCATATTAAAAAAAAAATCTTTCTCCACCCCATTTCTCTCTTCCCTCTTCTCTCTTTCAAGACACACACAGAAAGTACCACTTTTTCGAATAAAATCTATCAGTAAATAATAGGTAACATTTAATAATAGTAGCTAATATTTTTGTAGCTCCTGCTATGTGCCAGGCACTGAATTAAGTCCTTTACAACAATCCTGGGCCATAGGTGATATTACTATCCCGTTTTATAGTTGATGGAACTCAGAAATTAAGTGACTTGCCCAAAGTTACACTGATAGTAAATGTCTGAGACCTTATTCCTTGTGCCATTTAGCATAAAATAAAGTAAAATACATACGATTACAAAGAAGACAAATTATATTAAAATAAAGGTGTTATTCCCCATCCAAGTTCATGGATTTCAGGTTCACACTCTCTGATATAGAGGAACACACCACAGATGAATCCAACAAGCAATAGTGAAGGTCTACAACATATAGAGCACAGTGTTAAGGGCTAGTGATTCAAAGCAAATGGCAAAAAGCAAAGTAGTCCTTGCCTGAAAAGACCTTACCTTGTGTTGGGGAAGAATCACCATTCCAGCAGCTAGGCAACTAGGTGAAGCATTCTTTGACTGTGGCAACCTGTGAAAGAAGTAAAAATATTATGCGAAAGATACGGACATGTCCAAGGCATGGCTTCTGTCTTCATAAATGAGGAGAGTGGGGAAGGTATGGAGCAGAATGGGATGGTGTAAAGAACATCATTTGCTCTGGAGCAGGAGACTTGGGTCTTAGACCTGATTTATTCACTCACTGATTACTTGGGACATGATAGGTGGATTCACTTGACCCGAATCCTCCTTTTCTTCATTAGTGAAATGAGGAGCTTGGGCTACCTCTCTCAGACTCCTCATCACTGTAAAAAATTATATGACAATTCTGTGAACACAGATCATTGTAAATTAGTATGTAATAAATGCTCCAAAGTAGAACAAAGGAGTTAAAAAAATGAGATTTCCATCTGAGGTAATCTCTGAAGACTCCCCACAGGTGGAGGTATTTGGTATTTGAAAAATAGGCAATATGAAGGGGGCAGATGGGTATTCAGAGCAGAGGGAACCATGTGAACAAAGGTAGAAAGGAAAAGGCAGCTTTGGGAAATAGCTATCTAGTTTTAAGTCCAGACAATGGATGACCTTGAAAGTGAGGCTGAGGAGTTTGAATCTTATTTCCTAGGCAGTAAGAGCTTTTGAAGTTTTTGATGAAGGTAGTGACGCCACCAAATAAATGTATTAGAAAAAGATTAGTCTGGGGGCAGGTAGGTGGGTCAGTGGATAAAGAAATAGACCTGGGGATGGGAGGTCCTGGGAAAATCTGACCTCAAACACTTCCTGGCTGTGTGACCCTGATTGCCTAGCCCTTTCCTCTTTTCTGCCTTGGAACCAAACTTAGATTGATTCTAAGGTGGAATGTAAGTTTTTTTTTTTTTTTTAAAGAAAAAGACAAGAAAAAGATGAGTTTGGTAGCCTGACTCCTAATAGGTTAGAGAGAAGAAATACTGTAGCCAGGATGATCAAATAGGAAGCTTTGCAGGAGTCAGGATATAAGATAATAGTGTGTATGAACTAGGCTGGTGGGTGGGGTACAGACACATGAAACAGGTTGAAGGAATAACAGGTAGAGGTCATTGAATGATTGGATATAAGAGAGGCATAGAAAAAAATTGCTCCAAGATTTTGAGACTAAGTGTTGGCATGATGATAGTACTATTAATGAAAATAGTTTTGGTGAGTTTAAAGTGCTGGAAGCACACTCATTTGGAAATGTAAGGTGAAGGCTCTGGCAAGATATTAGGGCTGGGGAATATTGATCTGAGTCATCTTGAATAGAAGTGCCAGGTAAAGATTTGGGATTAGATGACATATGACATAAGAGAATTCCATATGATGTTAAGAGAAGTTAGAATTAAGTATGGAACTTTGGGGAATGCCCACCTTTAGGCAGGTTTGGGAAGACAAGACTTTGAGAAAAGGTTATTAGATTTGGCAATGCAGGAAATCATTGTTAACCTTGGAGAGAACAATTTTGGTAGAAATCAAGAGGGAAGGGGAAGGAAGACTTTTGCAAAGAGTTGAAGAGAGAGTAGATGGAGATTGATAATGATAATGAAAAGTAGGAAAGGAAGGATTCTCTTGTAGTATCTGACAAGTTTAACTGGATGAGTACTAGAATGATCAGATCAGAGTCTGGCCAAGAACCGGCTCAAGTTCAAGGACATCAAGGCTCCTAATGCATCTGATTATATAAGAGGAGTTGAGAGGATTGCTCTTGTCTTTCCTCTCTAACTTACTTGGTAGGATATAAGGACAGATTCTGAGAAATGGTGGTGAATCAGACTGGGAATTAGGAATAGAGAGGAAATGAAAGAAAAGATGAAAATGAGGAATAATTATGACTGCCCAAGAATTAAAAGGCAACAAGATTGAAGATAACATTTTTTTACCTTAAAAAAATTAAACTGTGGGGGCAGCTGGGTGGCTCAGTGGATTGAGAGCCAGGCCTAGAGAGGGGAGGTCCTGGGTTCAAATTTGGCCTCCCACACTTCCCAGTTGTGTGACCCTGGGCAAGTCACTTGACCCCCATTGCCTAGCCTTTACCACTCTTCTGCCTTGGAATCAATACTGACTCCAAAACAGAAGTTAAAGGTTTAAAAAAAATTAAACTCCATTTATTTTCTCTTTCTCCCTATCCCTTCCCAATTGGACAGAAAGAAAAGAGAAAAACAAAACTCTTGTAATAAATATGCATAGTCAAGAGAAACAAATTCTTGAATTGGCCATGCCCCAGAATGTATGGTCTCATTCTACATCTCAACTCCATCACAATTCTTGCTATGTAGTGGGTTCTTAAATGCTTGTTAACTGACAGTTAGGAAGTAGGTAGTATTCTTCACTGGCTATTGGATTGATCAAAATTCTTATGAGTTCCAGAATTGCTTTTCTTCACAATATTTTTATTGTTTAAATTGCTCTCTTGGTTTCGCTTACTTCTCTCTTCAGTTCAGATGAATCTTCTTAGGTTTCTCTGAAATCATCCCTTTCATTGTTTCTTCTGGAGCAATAATTTTCTATTTCATTCATATAATGGGCATCCTCTTAAGTTTCCAATTCTTTGATAGTATAAAAAGAGCTGTGAAGATAATGTTTTATGAAAGATATGATTCAGGGAAAGCTTGTTAATTACTGCACAATGAGGATAAATCACTAAAGTTAACTATTCAAGACTCAGTGGCATTTGAGATAATTGAGCATTACATATGCTAGTCCATGGGGAAGGGAGGAGGGTGGAGTCTGGCTTAATATAAAGACCCATGTTCAGATCCTTAAGGAGGCAGGGTTTGGATTCTGCATACATAGCTACCTCATACCCCATAGATTTTGTGGCCTGAGCACTGTCCTATTTCTGATCCCGTTCAGGTTTAGATAATTTTTCCTTAAAGGTTTTGAAGCTATTGTCAAGACTTGGTTGGCCCAGGGGACTAATGGCTCAGGCTATCAACATCACTTCCTGAGTTCTTGAATACAAAACAGCCCCAGGGTGCCTGTGAAAGAGCTCCTGGTGCCTTCTCTGATGCTTGGCTAATGGATCTCAGTGAGCAACTAGGGCAAGGGTATTTTGCCCAGATGAATCAACTCCAGGGGTCCTCAGTGAGTATTCCAGTTCAATAATTTTCTTCTTTATGGCTAAGTAAATTCTCTTTTGTTAACTGTTGAATGGATAGAAATATACATGAAAACCATGTTTATTTTAAGATCTGCTATGATTTGGTGATGATTAGTAATGTTATCCCAGTTCAGATTGTTTTTCAAATTAATTCAAAAGTAATTTGTTAATATCCCAGTGCTAAGAAAACAAGAAGTCAGATTCCTCTAGTTTAACAATCTTTTTTAAAAAATATTTTATTTTTATTTTTTCCCAGTGATAAGTAATAACAAATTTCCACATAAGTTTTCCAAAGTTATAGGTTTGATCTAGTCTCCCTCCCTTCCCTTCTCCCTTCCCAGAGCTGGAGATTCAATCTGGGTTATATGTATATTATGCAAAACATATTTCCATATTGTTCATTTTTGTAAGTGAATAATCATATAAAGTGCACCTCCCTCCCCAAGTGATAAATTGCATGCTTTCATCTGCATTCCTACTCCAATAGTTCTTTCTCTGGAGGTGGGTAACATTCTTTGTCATAAATTCCTCAGATTTGTCCTGGGTCATTGTATTGCTGAAATAGCTAAGTCTATCACAGTTGATCATTCCACAATATTGCTGTTACTGTGTACAATGTTCTCCTTATTCTGCTTATTTCACTCTGCATCTGTAGGTCTTTCCAGCTTTTTCTGAAATCATTCTGTTCATTATTCTTTATAGTATTATAGTATTCCATCACCATAATATACCACAATTTGTTCAGCCATTCTCCAGTTGATAGATATTCCTTCAATTTCCATTTCTTTGCTACTATGAAAAGAACAGCTATAAATAATTTTGTATAAGTAGGTCCTTTCTCTTAAAAAAAAAAATCTCTTTGGGATTTAGACCTAATAGTGATATTACTGGATCAAAGGGTATGCATTGTTTTATCAGCTTAACAACCTTTTGACCACAAATGAAAAGAACTATTGATCATTTTCCTCAGGATAGATCAGAAAGTATTTGATTTGACAGTATAGGCTTTTAAAAAATTGTTTCCATTCTGTTTAATGTAAATGCTTTAAATAACTAGAACCTTTGCACTGGCCTAGGGATAGGAATTTCTGTTTGGGAGTGAGGAGTGGGGGAAAGGGAGTGAAATTTTTCTAGTTTTGTGTGTAAAAACTTGAACTAAAATTCACTATTTTTTCCCTTTACATAGCTGTTTAATTAACTGGTTCCTCATTTTTCACGTGCAACAAAAGTGGCTGCATAAAGGAGGAGTCTCATGAAGTATGACTAATTCTGTTACAATGTGACATTCATTCTTGAAAAATCACTTGTGCTTATACAAAATTGTACAATAAATACTATGAGGCTTATGGGGAAAAAATCATAATCCCAATTAGGGATATAACACTCACAGCACTCAAAATTTTTTTAGTGACACATGAAAAAAGATAGGAACCTAATAAAACAGCATCAGAGTTTTCTGTATCTTAAAAAGTTAAGAAATTCATAAAACTATAATAAATAGTAGCCTTTTCCATGACTTTGAGCAGCTGCTGAACTGAACCCCAGTTCCGAAAGGGCTGGTTTGGCAAAGTTGATAACTATGGGTGAGAGAGCTACCTTGGTGGGTAGTAACTCTGAGATGTTAACCCATGACCATCTCAGAAAGGGGTGAATGAAGAGCATAGGCTCTGACGAACCTTCCTCTTCCTACAGCTTCTATTGCATCAGAAGATGTACAATAAATTTGGCTCTTTATCTTGAAAAAGATCAAAAGTTAAATTGTGGCAATGGCTATCAGAAAGGCTTTAGCTGTGGGATAAAGTAGTGTAGTTTTCGGCTTTCTCATTACCTGACCAGACAAAACCATGTTTGGGTTCAAAATATACTCAAATTGTTCTTTCATACAGCAATTGAGTTGCAAAAATTTGCATTTTCAAAACAAGCCTTACAGCAGAATTGTAACTAGGGAGAGGACTAAGGGATACAAAAAGGATTAAGAACAGGATTTGGAGGTCATGTTCAAACAGGTCAGGGAGTTTGAGAATTCATAATAAGACAGAAATGGGGTATTCAATGTGTGAATTAGAAGATCAGTTGAGGTAATTTTTTTTTTTTTAAGAATCAAGGTGACCTGAGTGTATTTGTTGGCAGAAGGAAGAGAATCAACAGAGAGGAAGGGAGTGGAACTGTGAAAGGAACAAAGTGTATAGATTCATTTAAGTCTGGCTTCAGACACTTTTTAACTATCCCTATTACCTAGAGTCCAGTTTTGGCGAACCTTTTTGAGATCATGTGCCCAAACTACAACTTCAAGCTGCCTGTGAGCACACCCCACATTACCCCAGACAATGGAGGGAGAAAGGGCTCATATTGGTCTGCTGGACAGAGGGGTGGGCATGCAAAAAATGTCCTCAGGTGCTGTGGAGAGGGGGAAGGGAATAGCCCTGCTGCACTACTGGGGCATGCCTGCCATTCCCTTGATTAATGGAATAAGAAGAAGTGAAAGGGGATAGGATTATGTTTATTGGTAAAGGTACAACTTTTTCTCCAAAGTAGGAGGGAAAAAAGAAAGAGAACAGGAAAGTAAAGAACATTTGAGATGTTGAGGAGGGATGTTGAAAGATTTCAGCTATTATGAGTAAGAAAGATGAAGGGAAAGATAATGAACTGAAATTAGGACATAGTTGAGTTAACATGGTCTTATAACAGCCCTGGGACTATTTTTTGATGTTCTTCAGCAACTAGAACCCAGGAAAATGGAATAGATGTTAAGTGTGACAGAATATTGTGAATAACAAAGACAGCCCAGAGCATGAAGAATTCAGGGACACTTGAAATAGGATCTAGGGAGCATAGGGACACAACTGATAGATTGGGATAAGTAAGTGACTCACAATGAAGAGTATTTTCAATAGGTGAGGCAGAATGGGAGAGGGGAAGAAAATGCACATGAAAGTTCAAGGAAGAGATTAATAAAAAGATATTCTAAAATTAGTGAGTGGAATCTGAAAGACCTAGGGTCTATATTATATATAAATTCTATAACACCTAAGCTATACTCATGTTAGCTATGTGACTGTGCAGACTCTTAACCTCTCAGTGCCCCCAGGCAACTTTCCTACAAAGCAAATACCTTGGGATTCTGCATCCCATTTTTTTTTGTTAATCCTATTTACAATTATAATTGTATATTTATACTTTTCCTTATCTTTGTTTTCTGTCTTTATAAAGAATAGAGTGGTAAGACATAAGGAGTTGAGCATCAGTGCTCTAGTGTTAGAATAATATGCATTTGTTCTTCTATCCTTATTCTCTTTCCCTCACTCAGAGTCCCCCAAATAAATTCTTTTCGTTTCCTTTGGAGCCCCTCTTCCAAAATCTATCCTCTTTAGTATGTTTTACTTAAGACTGAGACCTCCCTTAAGCTTCCCTTCCTCTTAGTCTCCCCTTTCCCTCCTGTTAACTTGTGGGATGAATTGCATTTCTGTACCCAATTTTGTATACCTGTATTTTTCCTTCTTTTTAATCAGTTTAGATAAGAGAGTGAATCAGTTCAAGTATTATCTGCTTCCTTCCTCTTTGTGAGAGAATTTTCCCCATTCTTATTTTCCTTTTAGTGTATTCCTATACCCTTCTTTTAAGATCAGAGAATCTAACAAAATCTCTCCCAGGCCCTCTAATTAGACTTCCTCTATGTAAGATTTCTGAGGGGATTCTTGTAACATGCTTCTGTATTAGAATGTAAGTAATTTATTCTTGTTTAGTTCCATCTGGTTGCTCATTCAAGTTTAGCTTTTTAGGTTTCTTTTGATTCCTGTGTTTATGTTTTAAAGTTTCTACTCAATTCTAGTGTTTTCTTCAGAAAGACTTATAAGTTCTGTATTTCATTAAATGGTTGTTTCTCTCCCCACCCCTACCCCATCCCATAGGAATATACTCAAATCTTAGCTGTAAGCCTCTATATTTTGCTGTTTTCCGATTCCAAGCTCTTATTCTTTAATGTAGTGGCTGCTAAGTCTTATGTGATCTTAATGGTGGTTCCTTGGTACTTGGAATCTTTCTTTTTTGCTGCTTGCCATTTTCTTAATTTGACCACGGAACCCTAACTTTTACCCACAATGTTCCTGGGAGTTTTTACTTTGATGTTCTGTAAGGAGGAGACTGGTAGATTTTTCCAGTTTCTACTTTGCCCTCTGGTCCTAAAAGATCTGGTGTATTTGGGGAATTAAGTGATCCCCAAATACACTGGTAAAATTTCTAATATAATTTATTGAAATATAAGGTCTAGATTCTTTTTTTTTGTCATAAATTCTGATAGTGATTCTCTCTCCAAACTCTTTCCCAGGTCATTTGATTTCATTATGCAATATCTTATATTTTCATCTATTTTTTTAGCCTTTTGACTTAAATTTTTTTTTGTTAGTTTCAAGTGGTCTCCCTTTCTCCCATCCCACCCTAAAGAAGGCCAATGTTTCACACCCACACACACTTACATATTTGTATGTGTGTATAAAACCATACAATACATAGTTCCATATCAGTTCCATCACTGGAGGTGGATAGCATCTCTCTTTTTATTTGATTTGAATATTCATAAACTCAGATTAGTTTAGTTATTCACAATAACTTAAAAAAAAATCCATACCTTCTGTCTTAGGATCAATACTTGTGTATTGGTTCCAAGGCAGAAAAGCAGAAAGGGCTAGGCAATGGGGGTTAAGTGACTTGACCAGGGTCATATAGCTAGGAAATGTCTGAGGTCAAATTTGAACCCAAGACCTCCCATCTCTAAGCCTGACTCTCAATCCATTGAGCCACCCAGATGCCCCCACAATTACTTTTTGAACAATATTGCTGTTACTGTATACAACATTCTCTTGGTTTTGCTTATGTAATTTTTCATTATTTCATGCAAATCTTTCCAGATTTTGACTTTCATGAACTGATACAAAGTGAAGTAAGCAGAACCAGGAGAACATTGTACATAGTAACAGCAATATTTTTGATGAACAATGGTGAATGACCTAATTATTCTCAGTAATACACTGAGGATCCTAGATAGGCCCAGAGCCTCATGATGAAAAATGCCATTTTCCTTCAGAGAAAGAACTAATGGACTCTGAATGTAGACCAAAATATACTATATTTCACTTTCTTTTTTAACTTTTTTACATCTCCCACAAAATGGAGAAATGTTTTACATGATTACACACACAAAATCTCTATAAGATTACTTGCCATGTGTGTGTGTGTGTGTGTGTGTGTGTGTGTGTGTGTGATGGGGTGAAGCAAAGAAGGTGGCAAAGAGATAATTTGGAACCCAAAATTGAAAAAAAAAAGCATTAAAATTGTTTTTGCATGTAGTTTTCTATCACAATTGTATACCAGAATTTAGTAAGCCATTCCCCAATTGATGGACATCCCCTCAATTTTTAGTTCTTGGTATCACAAAGAGAGCTGTTTTAAGTATTTTAGAAAATACAAGTTCTTTTCCTTATTCCCTGATGACTTTCAGAATCAGACTCAATAGTTTTATGCTGGGTCAAAGAATATACACAGTTTTATAATTCTTTGGGCATAATTCTAGATTGCTCTCTAAAATGACTAGATCAGTCCACCAGGTGTAATAGTACCCTTGTTTTTCCACATCCTTTCTATCATTTGTCATTTCCCCTTTTGCCATTTTAGTCAATCTATTAAGTGTGAGATGATATTTCAAAGTTGCTTTAATTTATATTTCTTTAATCAATAATTATTTAACGCATTTTAAAAATGACTACATAAAGCTTTGATTTCTTCCTCCAAAAACTGCCCATTCATATCTTTTGACTGCTAATCAGTTGGGAAATGACTGACCTTGTTATACATTTGATAAAATTCTCTATATATTTGAGATGAGGCCTTTTTCCAAGAAACTGTCTCTAGAGTTTTATCCATATTTTCTGCTTTTCTCCTAATCATGACTAAATGTTTTATTTGTACAAAACTCTTTAAATTTAATTTAACCAAAATTATTTGTTTTACATATCACAATGTTCACTAGCTCTTATTTATTCATAAATTCTATCCATAAATATTATATAGGTAATGTCTTTCTGTCTTTCTTCCTTTCCTTCTTTCTCCTCCTCCTCCTCCTTCTGCCTTAGTATCATTTCTAAGATAGAAGAGTGAGTGCTAGGCAATGGGGTTAGGTGACTTGCCCATAGTCACATAGCTAGGAAATGTCTAAGGCCACATTTGAATCTAGGACCTCCCTTCTCCAGACCTGGTTCTCTAACTACTGAGCCATCTGTCTGTCCCTTCCCCCATGTTCTTTTTATTTACTTAGGATATTTTCCTTTATGTCTAGATCAGGTATCCATTTTTTACCCTATCTTGGTAAATGGTGTAAGCTATCAGTCTATACTTAATTTTTGTCAGATTACTTTTCCCTTTTCCCAATAGGTTTTACCAAATTGTTTATTCTTATCCCTAAACCTTAACTCTTTATATTTGTCAAATACCAGGTTACTATAATAATTTACTACTGTGTATTGCATGTATATTCGGTTCCACTGACTTACCTTTTTACTTATTTGTCAGTACCAGATAGTTTTGATAATTACTTTAGTATAATGTTGAATATTATCAGTGATATAATAAATTTAAGAACAGGTACTACTAGACCTTCTTCCTTTTCCTTTTTTCATTAATTCCTTTGATAATCTTGACGTTTTGTTCTTCCAAATGAATTTTGTTATTTTTTCTAGCACAATAAACAGTTTTTTGGGTTGGATTATAATAAATAAGTAGATTAGTTTAGGTAAAATTGCCATTTAAAAATATTGGTTCAGTCCATCCAATTAATATTTCTCAAGTTATTTAAATCTGACTTATTTGTATAAAATGTTTTATAATTATGTTCATATCATTCCTTGGTTTGTCTTGGCAGGTATGCGTCCAGGCATTTTATATAGTCTATTCTCATTTTAAAGGAAATATTTTACTATCTTTTTCTCCAGAGCTTTGCTGGTGATAAATGGAAATGCTGTCAATTTATGTGGGCATATTCTATATCCTGCTACATTGATAAAATTATTGTTTCAACTAAATTTTTTTAGTTGAATCTCTAGAATTTTCTAAGTATACCACCATATGGTCTGAAAAATGAGATCGTTTTATTACCTCATTGCCCAATCTGATTCCTTCAACTTCTTTTTCTTCTCTTATTGCTAGCATTTTTAGCACAATATTGAATAGTATTTGTGATAGTGGGCATCCTTATTTTACTTCTGATCTTATTAGGAAGACTTCTAGCTTATCCCCAATACAGATAATGCTTGCTGATGATTTTAGGCAACCTTTTATAGGTCTTATTTTGAGGAAGAATTCATTTATACCTCTGTTTTCAAGGATCCTTAATAGGAATGAATGTTATATTTTGTCAAAAACCTTTTCTGCATCTATTGATATAATCATGTGATTTTATAATTTTTGTTGTTGGATCATCTGTGTTATTAGTTTTTTTTATATTGAACTAACCCTGCTCCCACAAGGTCCATAGGGTGAAAGCTCTCAGATCTGAGGCTGTTGCCTATACAGCTGCCCCTGGGGGTGGTGGTATTTGCCCTGGGTATCTGCACTTTGCTTTGGCCAGACCATTAACATGGGATGTCCAATCGTCCCTAATGTGGTTGAATTTGCTGGGGAAGAACATTGACCTAGAAGTGGAAATGAAGTCAACTGATTTCTTTTATTCCATTGATTTGAGAAAATCAGGGTGGAGGAGGAAAGTTTTAAAAAGTAATTCATTTCCAGAAAAAGACTGGGGACTTAGTCTTTGTTTTTCCTATTCTACAACATACTAGAGGTAACTACAATGAGATATTATTAGGATTATTATTCACTTACATTAAATTGATTCCTCGTAAGACTCTATGTTGAAATATTAGTGTTGTGGAGTTACCTCTGAAGCACTGGAACTGCCTATCCTTCACTGTGATGTTAGGGGATAAGTGTAGTGTCAGTAACATGAGTTCAGGTTTGATACTGGGATGAAATGAGGCACAGTTGAACAGTTAATAAAAGGATATGACACAAGGATACATTGGCACTTAGTTTCTATAGTGGTCCCCTCTCCTATCCCCTTCCTTTATTTCCATGTTTGGTCAGAGGGAGAGAATATGATTGTTTTTGTAATGTTTAGATATTACCAAGTTAGAGGAGTCCTGACTCCATATGAATGGAACTTAAATTTTTTTTCTCTTTTATTATTATGAACTTGATAAGCATGAACAAACATGAACATTTCTGCATTCAAAGAACAGAAAAAAGGACCTCATATAAAATTGTGAATCTTCATTATAGTTTTTAAAACATATATATATATATATATATATATATATATATATATATATCAGATTTAATTTGGTAGTTCCAATACTGCTTTGCTTGTCTGGTCCCATTATATATATTCTTTGGCTTTCTCATTTGTATTTTTGAATGATTCATCCATGTTCTTTTTTCCCTTTTTTATATTGTAAAAAGGAATTATTTATTTATTTAATTTTAGTTTAACTGGGGACCTTGAGGTCCTCTTACCATAGAGATATGTAGTGATTAACCAGCCCACAGTGACAGGAATTAGAATCCATAGAGATTGGAAGGAGGAACCATAAAGATAGGAAATGAGGTAGGAGGATAGGAAAGGGGCCCAGCATTGGTTGGTTAGGCTGACAGGTGCTGACAGGTGCTGGCAGTTGTGGGGAAATTGACTGCTGGGTGTGAATTGGTCATTGGGGGTTGGTTGCTGGTGGTGTAGGGTGGTGATTAATTGGTGGTTGGCATTTAGTTGCTGGAATATAAAGGTGGGCCTGAGCTTACTGAGAGAGATTTTGGCTTTAGAAAGCTTTTTGCCTTTTGGGTTTTTGACTTTTGGTTTGGTCTGTTGGGTTTTTTCCCCCTTGATCCTTTTGTCAGGTGGCTGATCTTCATTGACAGACCTAATTCTGGTTAGATTAAACACGGATTGGGTTGGTTTTGATTGGGCTGGATTGGGTTGGATTGTTATTAGTGGTAGTTATAGGCAGTTACAGGATAACTAGTATAGACATTAGGAAAATTTCTTTATCTACTTTCCTATATTTCCCTCCTTTACTGTATTCTTTTACTATCTCTATTTTAATTAAACTAAATTGTTAATTGTTAAAAGCTGCTAGAAGTTTTCTCTGGTTTAAAGGGATAATATTAATTTATAACTCCACTATATTTTCATTAAAACTTAAATTATTAATAACTGCTCTCTTATCTTTGTCAAACCCCTAATTTAACCCTTATCATTAACCCTACTTCTTTTCAAAATCCTCATTTATGAATTGAATAATTTTTGAATAAATAAGAGAAAGCATTGTGAAATATAAAGTGGATAATTTTGAATACATTAAATTTGGAAAATTTTGTACAAATAAAACTAATGTAGCCAAGATTAGAAGGAAAACCATAAGTTGAGGAAAAAATTTTATAGACAGTTTCTTGGATAGAGGTCTCATCTAAACTATATAGTGAATTTTGTCAAATATATAAGAGTATGTGCCATTCTCCAATTGATAAATGGTTGAAAGTTTTGGATAGTTGTTTTTTTTTAAGAAATCAAAGTGATATATATATATTAATTGTATGAAAAATCCTCTAATTCATCATTGATTATAGAAATAGAAATCAAAACAACTCTAAGATATCATCTTACATATCAGATTGACTCTATTGATAAAAAGGTAAAATTACAAATGTTGGCAGAAATGTGGACACTAATACATTGTTGGAACTGTGAACTGAACAAACCATTTCATAGAGTAATCTGAAATTATGTTCAAGGTTATTAAACTGGGTAGGACTTTTAATGCCCTTAGGAGACCACACCCTCAGGGAAGGCAGATGCCTTTAGGAGACCAGGAAACTGCCTCAGGGAAGGCAGAGAGTATCAAATTCCAAGTATAGGGTTAAAAATTTTCTATTGAGGGGAAATGGGGAACTAGAGGCTGATCAATTCCCACCTCACTAGTAAGTATAGTCAAGATAAATTAATACATTGGACATGGTAGAAAAAGGAAGTCTGCATTATGCATCTCTTAGTCCCCATCTTTCTGTCAGGAGGCAGGAGTCATTGTTTTATAAAGTCGTGATTGGTCACCATGTCCAATAGAGTTCTGGAGTTTTTCCAAGTGGTTTGCCTTTATATTATTGTAGCCATTGGGTAAATATTTCTTCTGAATTTACTGATTTAATGCTGTATCAGTTTTTTAAAATCTCCCCAAATTCTCTGAATCCTTCATATTGCTTCTCATAGTGGAATAATATTCCATTACATTCATAGAATACAGTTCAACCATTCTTCAATTTTTGGCCACTTGTTTTATTTCCCGTTCTTTGCTACAGATAAAAAATGTAGAGAAATAAATATTTTTGCACAGGTGGGTCTTTGATCTTTGGGGAATAAATGTCTAGCAGTGGTATTGTGTGGTCATAGAGTTGGTGCAATTTAGTGAATTTTTTAGCATAATTCCAAAGTGCTTTCCAGAGCAAATGAATTCATAGCTCTATTATCAGTAATAAACCAGGCACATAAATGTGCCTGTCCTCCTTTAACTCTTTCAAACACTGCCATGAAACCTCAGATTTGCTTTATCTTTCATTTCTTTTATTGTTAAAAATTTAGAGCATTTTAAAATATGGTTGTTGATAGCTTGAATTGCTTCATTTGTCAGTTGCTGTGCCCATTGATTTTTGAGGAGCACCTCTTACTTTTTAAAAAATTTCACTTCATTTTATTTTTTCCCAATTACATGTAAAAATTATTTTTAACCTTGATTTTTAAAAATATTGAGTTCCATATTATCTCTCTCCTCTTCCCCCTCATTGAGAAGGCAAGCAATTTGATATAGGTTATAAATATATAGTCATGCAAAATATTTCCATATTAGTCATGCTGTGAAAGAAAGCAGACCCCCCCCAAAAAAACCCAAATAAAAATAAAGCTCTTTTATGTGAGATGAGTTGCCCATGTAAGGGGAAAAAGGGGTTATTTTTTAAAAGGGTTAGACTTGATTATTTAAGAGTGGTCACTAGGAATTTAATTAATTCCAAAGAGATTTATTTTATAATCGAGCCTAAGCACTAAGTTTTACTCTTGGATCCTCCCCCTCCCTCCCCCCTACACCCCTGCAGGGAGAGTTAGTTTAAGCCATCCTTGGCAAAGCTGAGAACCTTAGGAAGTCTCAAGAGGATAGGTCTTTCCTGAGACCAGTTTCTTCAGAAAAAAACAAAAACAAACCAGCAGTTAACAGTCAACTTTTCACTCTCTATGTGTCAGTCTAGTCAAGAGATTCTTTATCAGCCTCCACTCCAGTTGAACTCCCAGTAGAACTCTCTCTCAAAGGAGATTCCACTCCAAGTGAGAGTTCCAAGTTGAACTGCACTCAGGCATTTGTCACTCCCTTTTAAAGGCACTTTTTTTGGTGCCATTTCCCCTAATTTTTACATCTACCAATTACAGTTGACACTTTTGCTTTTAGGACTGCCCAGGGACAGTCAGTTGATTTTGATTTGTCACTCACTATTTCACACATGGTTCACAGACCTCCCACTTAATGTGTGAAATGGGGTGTTTACACCTTTGGTGATTAAATCTAAAAAATGGGCAGATCTCCCCACTACTGTAAGTAGGGTGCTTACACTTTTGGTGATTAAATCTAAAAATAGGCAGATCTTCCTACTCAACTTTTAAGTAGGGTGTTTACCTTTTTTGGTGATTAAAGTTTAAAAATAGGCAGGGGTTACAATTTAATCTTCATAATCAGGAGAGAGTGAATTAATTTGTTATAATCAGGGGAGAGTTAAATTTAATCTTCACACCCCATTATGCCTTCCTTTCCCCCCTTCTCTTAGGACATTCCTCTTACCCCCTAGTTTTATTTTTTTTTTAGATATCATCCTATTATATTCAACTGAAACTCATGCCTTTTGTCTATGTATAGTCCTTTAACTTCCCTTTATAATGATAAAGAATTATTTTATCATGTAAACAGTTTAACCTTATTAAATCCCTTGTGATTTCTCTTTCCTCTTTAGGCCTTTTTATGCTTCTCTTGAGTTTTGTTTGAATGTCAGATTTTCTACTGAGCTCTTATTTTCCCAGCAGGAATGCTTGAAAGTTTTCTATTTCACTAATACTCATTTTTAATGGGTAGATGATTCTTGGTTGTAATTCTAGCTTTCTTTGCCCTCTGGAATATCATATACTAAGCCTTCTTATCCTTTAATATAGAAACTGCTAAATGTTGGGTTATTCTGAGTGTGACTCTATGATATTTGATTTTTCTTTTCTGGCTGCTTGCAATGTTTTCCCTTAACCTAGGAGCTCTGGAATTTGGCTATAATATTCCTGGGGTTTTCATTTTGGGATCTCTTTCAGTAAGGTGGATTCTTTGAATTTCTATTTTATCCTCTAATTCTTGGACAGCAGAAGTTTTCCTTGATAATTTCTTGAAAGATGATTTCTAAGCCCTTTTTCTGATCATGGCTTTTAGGTAGTATAGTAATTTTTAAATTATGTCTTCTGATTGATTTTCTTGATCAATTATTTGTTCAATGAGGTTTCACATTTTCTGCTTTTTTCATTCTTTTGATTTTGTTTGATTGTTTCTTGATGTCTCATGGAGAAGTAGGCAGGGTTAGGCTGGCTATTGTTTGTTATATTGTCTCAGGATTCCCTCTTAAGTTATCTTCCAAAAAAAGATGAATGATGTTGTATTATGAGAATATGTCTAGGTCTGCTTGATTCAGGATGCAAACAGGAGGGAAAGAAATCTCTCAAGTTGCTTTGTGTTGATATTTACTTTGAAGTAAGACTACTAGGGATCATACAAGGGATTTGAGCTAGAAGTAACATTCAAAATCATTTATTCCAACTTCCTGACTTTTCCTGAAGAAACTGAGGCTTGGGGAAGTAATTGGAATAAGGTTCCCTGTAGTATAAATAGCGGTCTGGATTTGAAGCAAAGTAGCTTTTATATTTGGAGCTTATCATAGTTTAAGATGATGGACTAAATCCAATTTCTGCCAGATCAATTTCTAATTTCTCCAGCAGTCTTGTGGGATAGAGTTCTCCTTCTGATAGTTTGTAGCTTTGAGTTCATCAAAAATTTGATTGCATTATTTGACTGTTTTACTGATTAACTTTCTAATAACCATTATGAAATAGTTTTAATTGGGCCACTGAGCTGCCTTAGGAGGAGACAGATTAGCCTAAACTGAAAACAGAAAAGGTCAAGGCTTCAGTGCTGATCATCAGTAGGACTGGGTCAAGAATAAGTTGTAGATCCAGCCTCAGGGAGATACAAACCCCAATTATCCCACTAACAACCTACCTCCCCAAAAAAGGGGGGTATAGTTGTGCATACCAACACATTGGTTGTGTAAATGCTTGTTGACATGTCTGAAAAATGCCTAATTCTTCACTTCTTTCCATCACTTCACTGCTCTGCTATTTTCCAAAGCTACTGTAAACTTATAGGCTTACGAAATTTGGGATTTTCTAAGTAAACTATGATATAGTCTACAAATAGGTATAATTTGTTATTCTTTGATTTCCCATTTCTCTCTGGCTTTGTTGCTATAGCTAGCATTTTGAGAATATCTGTCAAGATGGGGAAGAAGTACATTCTTACTTTACTCCTATACTTAAGGGACAAGCTCCAGTGTTTCATGGTTGCAAACACTGCTAGAACAATATGTGGTTTTAGATATATTGTAAGATGTAAATTAGCTTTGAATTTCTTTGGATAATTTTAGAATTATCTTCTTTAATTCATAAGTAAAGAAGTTAGCATACTTTGGTGAATATACATAAACTCACAATGAAAATATTTTTCATTTGAAGATATCTGTGTCTCTGTGGGTGTTGCAATATATCCTATAGTATAAGGGAGGCATTTATAGAATTTAGATTCTAATAACACACAAGTTTGAGCCTCACATCACCCCCTTCAAGCAAACGAATTTGAAAGAAAATAAAGAAACAGTTTATGAATTATTTATTTTCTGGGTTAATGGAATGACATAGAACACATAAATGTCACATTAAAAAATCCAAAACTATTTTTATTCATGTTCTGAAAACATCACAATATACAGAACCCTGATAAGACCTGAAATTCATTGCACTAAAACAGTTTGTCAGTCTTTCATCACACTAAATGTCTTTATATATTACTGTTGACTTTTGAGAGAAATAAAATGTTCTGTATTTTCCTCAGGGGGTGAAAATCTGGGCAAGTTGAAGAAAAATTTTTTACCAGAGTATATAGCAGCTTAAATGTTAATACTTCATCGTCAAACTTAATAGCAGGAAACGAGCTGGTAAATGATCAGTGTAAAATTTTAGAACTTCAATGTTGGTATCTTAATTTTAAATCATAAAAGTTCTAGAGGTCAGCCCTGACAGTTTCCAGGGCCTTAAATTTAGGCATGAGTAGAACTGTCTTCTTGTTTTCAACCCAAAAATAATTGGGAGAAGGAAACCTCTAGCCTCTGAAACATCAGTGTGGCACTCTCACTGAGAAATGATGGATGCTTATTTTTCCAGATTTAAAAACAGCCTTGAACCAATAGCCTAACTAGCTGCTCTTGGCAACAGGGGAGGATAAATACAGAGACCAAAAAATGCTATCTTTTAGGGGATTGGAATAAGGAGACAAAACATGTGATTTCATGGGGATAAGGAAATTGTAGGAGAGAAATTTCTCCAGTCCACACAGGTTAGCAAAGGTTCTGTAACTTCTGAAGTTAGATGACATGTCCAGGGTGATATCAACAGAATGTTTCAGAGGTTGTCCTTGAACCCAGCCAGCTCTTCTTGACTTTGTGGCCAGTCCTCTATCTAATACACCACAGTACTGCTCATGAAATTTTTATGCAGGATAAAGGGTCCGGTGCTTGAATCAAAGATGTGGCGAAGAGGAAACTAGGGTTTTTCAAAGAAAGATGAAATATTAATTCAAAATTTTCTTCCACCCCACCTACCTTTTTCCAATCAATTTATTATTGAGGGTTTAACTAAGCTATTTACATTTATTTGGGTGAATAATATATAAAGAAGTCGCCGTTGTTTTGTTATAAATATCAGATCTGACCAGTTTATTTTTCTTTAAAGTGCTTTAAAAACAAAATACAAAGCTGTCCACCTTAACTGGCCTCTGTCTTCAAGTATAGATCACCATATTGACCATTGAGAGTAAATGACCCTGAAGTACAGCAAAGCTTGTTTTTCAAGTCTTAACACACAAATCTAGTATGTATATAAATGTACGCTTTCTAGAGAGCTAGCAACCAAAGAAATCTGCATTTACTGTCAACTACCCGTTGATTTTGTAAACTGCCTCTAGAGAAAATCTAGGCTACTTCTCAATTCCCTGATGTGTGTGATCACTCTTATGATACACTTCCATTTGTCCTGTCGACGCCTGTTTTCTGGCCCTTGTTAAAGTAGTTCATGGATGGTCAATCTCATTAAGATTAGTTATCAAATTTGGTGCACGTCCATCATCTACTAAGGGCTGGTAACGTAAGAAACAGGCAGACCTGTCACAAATGGAACCAGTGACTTCTTTCCCACCAAAGTGAAAAGTTTTTGAAGTGCCACACACAAACAAAAATTAAAAAAAAGGAAACTTGAACAGAATCTTAATTATTACTATGATACAATTTTTTTAGTCTTAAAAAAAAGAGATTTCCTTTCCACAAATGAATACATAGGCTTATAAAGATGGTTAAATAGCAGGTATCTAAATTTAAATTCCACTATAGAATCCAAAGAGCATGCAAGCCAACAGACCAGTCCTAGTCAGACGTAGATGGCAGCAGCAGCAGCAGCAGCAAGGACAGCAATGCTGACTGAGGTTTACATGATTCTTTCTCCCCCCTTCTTTTCCCTCAACATGCAAACACAGCTTTTCAAGCCATGTTTTTTTCATGACATTTTCACAAACTGAAAACGATCCTTTTTTCAGAATGGGTTTTTAGCTTTGGATTTGAGTGTTGTACAAACTGAGTGAAAATAGTCCAAGTCTAAAGAGGTTTACAGATCTTTCATCAGAGGCTTCACGTCAGTCCACTTTGACATCCTTTCTGTATTCTTTCCCCCCCTTTCCTCCCTAGGTAAACTACCACACGGAAGCGTGCAGTCCGGAAAGATGAAGAATCACTGCCAGTGAGATTACCTTGCACAGTTGGGCTATTGAGACTTCACTTGACATTCACTGCTGTACAGTTCTGCATAGCAGAAAGAATAGTGAGCAGTTAAACACGACGGACACATCTGCAAAGACTACATTTCCAATAAGGAAGCGACATAGTGCAATATGGATATGGTGGCCCTCCAATATGGAGGGCTTTATTTTCCAGCTTGAACCTGCCAGTGGCGATTGGCGCCCTTCGAAGGGGATGACGTTCCCGGTGACGAATGAAGAGGAGACTCGATTTATTATGGTTTCAGAATTAATGATGTTTACATCACGACTTGGACAGAAATATTGATCTGAAAACCATGGCAAGTGTGGTCTTTTACCCTATGTTCATTTCATAACTTAAAGAAAACGTCTCGTTTTGAGGTCTGAGTCGGATCTTTAAAGAAAAATTAAAAAAAGATACTTCTAGCTCGTCTTTACCTTCCCTTCTCTAAGCCCATCCCAGAACTAATGAATTGGGAAGAATTTTCACTCCCAAGCTTCTCTTTTTAAGAATTACAAACACAAATGAAAGAGTAAGTTCAGAAGGCAGCCATGAAGACGCTAGGTTGATGACATCAGGTAAAAGTGAGTACTGCCCCAGCGACACAGCACCGGACCGGAACTATGGAGAGGCTGAAAGAAACCGTCCCTGCCGGAGGCTCACCACTCTTAATTGTGCCCCTCCCTGGTTGACGCTGGGCTGCTTGCAAGACCACAAACGTGCCATTAGTGCTTTAGGTTAAAAAGCAGGAGAATAGATAGAAATCACAGGCAGAGAGGTCAGGTATACAGTATTTCCCTTGACACTAAGGCACAACCAGGCACATGGAAAAAGGATTTTTATGTCTAATGCTGCCCTGATTTTTGCACTCCTTAGGAAAAAAAAAACAACCAAAAAACTCCCCCCAAAACCAAATGCCCCCAATCCCCACAAGTTTTTAAGTAAAACTGAAAGAGCCCCAGATCAGGCCCCACAAAACCCATTCCATGTTCCCTCATGCCAGTCATTAATCCTAGTCACAGATGATGCTCCAGTAGGGTTGAGCCAAACCATAGTCTTTTTCTTTGGAAGCAAGGAGGGAAAATAGGGTAAGAAATCATTTTGTAGAATTTTGGAGAAGTCGGTCTAAGCAGAAGCGATGAGAAATGTTCAGTAAACCATGCAGGAAGGGTTAGATGGTGAGGGGCCCTCTTGCCGAGCTAGGTAGGAGGCCTGGGAGTCATGTTTGCAGAACATTGCAGCCCTTTTTCCTTTGCAAATCATAACATATTATTAAATGATTATTAAGTTTCTGCTATGGTGGTGAAATTCTGCAGGGGAAAAAAAGACACCACTCATTATTGTAGGGAATTAGGGTTCTTCCTGTTTTATCTTGGTTCTCTCTCTACTGAATCATTTCTTAAATATGACGAAACTTCCTTAACAATTTGAGAGTTGGTCTACAAGATGAGTTCCTTCCCATTCCTTTATGTAGGGGCACATAGCCCCATTTTGAAAAGATAATTATTCCAGTGTCAAAAGGTCAATTCAGGAGAAATAACACTTAATAAGAGGTGAAATAAATTCTTCTTGCTTTCCTCCAAAGCCTGTAACTGTAGAAGTCAATGCAGCAAGTGTATATGTAATTCAGTTGTCACAGAATAAAACTTGAATCTTTAATGTTTTTAAATGTTTAAAAATGCTTTATACAACTCATATGTTTTCCCCCTTCCTCTTTACAAACTTTACTTTTTTTAAATCAATCCCCACTGTCAGAAATCATAAAAGCAATGCTGACAGTCCTGCTCAAAGCCTGCAAGAACCCACTTGATTTTCCCAAAGCTTTCATCACCCAAAATGGGCTTTTCTGTATTTTGTTCTAATTGGTGGTTACTTTTGTGGGGAGACAGAGAGGGGAAAAGATGGTAAAGAAAACCATTCTAATAAATGTGAGTGGTGTTCTCAGTGCCCAATGCTACGTCTCATCAAAGCAACTACTCTTAGTCCTCCTCTTACCCCTCTAATGACTAATGATACCATAAAGTTACTCCTGTCATTAGTAAGAGAATCTAGCACACACCTAAACATGAGGGAACTCACTGATAGCCTAGTGGGCATCCCTCGAAGAGCAACCATCATACTTTTTAGTAAGAGATTCATTATTAAAAGGCAGATGGAGAATAAATAAAATTCACTGTGGCTGAGAAAAAGAAAATCTCTTTAAACCAGTAACCTGGTTCTTGAATTCCACACATTCTCACTCAAACCCCCAATTAGGCCAGTTCACATTTCACAAAAGCTGGTAAAAGCTATTTCTTAAAACGTGCTCTTGGAACTAACCTGATCAGTTCAAAGTGACCCATATTTAATTGGGTTGTGATGATTATCTTCCTTGACTACGTTATTAGTAAACATTCACTTGGCCACAGTATGCATCCAATAGTTCATTTTCTATTAGGGGAAAAACCTGGAACAACATTAATATAAGTTTTCCTTTTTTCTACTTTTGGGGAACTTTCACCCCTTTTCCTTCCTCCTGAAAATCTTTTATCTTGTCAGAAATTTCTCTAATACCTAATTTTGCACCTGGATGGTATTCTTCTGATTCTCAAAATTCTCTAACACCTAATTTTGCACCTGGATGGTATTCTTCTGATTCTCAAAATTCTCTAACATCTAATTTTGCACCTGGATGGTATTCTTGTGATTCTCAAAATTCTCTAACATCTAATTTTGCACCTGGATGGTATTCTTCTGATTCTCAAAATTCTCTAACACCTAATTTTGCACCTGGATGGTATTCTTCTGATTCTCAAAATTCTCTAACATCTAATTTTGCACCTGGATGGTATTCTTCTGATTCTCAAAATTCTCTAACACCTAATTTTGCACCTGGATGGTATTCTTCTGATTCTCAAAATTCTCTAACATCTAATTTTGCACCTGGATGGTATTCTGATTCTCAAAATTCTCTAACACCTAATTTTGCACCTGGATGGTATTCTTCTGATTCTCAAAATTCTCTAACATCTAATTTTGCACCTGGATGGTATTCTTGTGATTCTCAAAATTCTCTAACATCTAATTTTGCACCTGGATGGTATTCTTCTGATTCTCAAAATTCTCTAACATCTAATTTTGCACCTGGATGGTATTCTTCTGATTCTCAAAATTCTCTAACACCTAATTTTGCACCTGGATGGTATTCTTCTGATTCTCAAAATTCTCTAACATCTAATTTTGCACCTGGATGGTATTCTTCTGATTCTCAAAATTCTCTAACACCTAATTTTGCACCTGGATGGTATTCTTCTGATTCTCAAAATTCTCTAACACCTAATTTTGCACCTGGATGGTATTCTGATTCTCAAAATTCTCTAACACCTAATTTTGCACCTGGATGGTATTCTGATTCTCAAAATTCTCTAACATCTAATTTTGCACCTGGATGGTATTCTTCTGATTCTCAAAATTCTCTAACATCTAATTTTGCACCTGGATGGTATTCTTCTGATTCTCAAAATTATTCCAAATGACAGATGATATTTCACCAAGGCCCAAGCTAAATAGCTTTTTGCCATTAACTTAATGGAAAGATTTTCTCCTTACAAGATGCTCCCTGGCTAGCCTGCATCCAGACTTATTTGTCTTACTTGGCACAGTGAGTGAGGCTGCTCAAAGCCTGAGTCACCTGCATCCTTCCTATATTTATCTTCAGAAAGGCTCTAAGGGAGCCATGATTTGCCTCTACTGCAGTTGTATCCCAATTTCATATAAAAATGCCATAAACTGCTTTTTCAAGAGAGAAAACTACATTTGGGTCTTTGAAAGGGGACATTACTGGGGCTCTTTTTTTCTCAGGGGAGGAGGATCGTGGGGATGGGGGTGATAAGAATAAACACCCTGAATGTTGGTACCACTAATGTTTATTTTATAAGACAAGGCATACTACTTCCTAGAGGCCTCCTCCTTCCTTTGAGATAAGGAATTCTGTGTTCCACATGGGTTTGTTCCATGGGTGTTTATGTGCCAGCCTAGATCCAGAATTGGTTCCTAACATTCACTAAGATGTAGGGGGAGGAGCAGAGAGAGTTGGAGGAGGAGGAAATTTTGTGCATCCTTTCAAATATTCCAAGACCACAAGTGTTTTCTAGGTGTGTGAATATCTTCAGAGGCAGCATCTGGCACGTCTCAGAAACAGAAGGCTGCTGTGATGCTGCCCTGGAAACAGCAGAATTGGCAAGGGCTTTTTAGCACACAGCTGTCTTTCACTTGAAGCAACAACAACAAACTTTGTTTTTACCACACACAGGAATCAAGGTCATGGGGGTAGGCTTTATAGTGCCCCCTCTGCATAGGGACGTGCATACTTTGGCTCCTTCTCCATCAAGATTTTCAAACAGCCCCTTCTCGGCTGGAATTTATGGCATGTCTTTTACATTTTCTAATCCCCTGAATGAAAGTTCTTTCCTCCTGGGTTGCTGATGAATGCGTGATTGCTTGAGCAGGCTCAGCACTTCAGGCTTAATTGTTAAATGGTAGGAAACTGCCTCTAATGTGCTCCCTGGAAGGACAGACACATCAGTCCTGTGTTGGAGAATGAGGCTCAGAAATACCATTTTATATCTCTTTTCCCCTTCCGATTTGGGTGGATCATTTAATCAAGGGTTCTGTCATTTGTCTGTCTTGGTTTGGTTTTCCAAAAAAGCTGGTTAAGGACAATTTGGCTTCAAATTAAAGAGAACTAGTTCTGCTCACTGTGGACAGCTGGCTTTCAAAACTTGTATTGTTATTTCAGGGAACATTGACAAGGCATGTTTAAGGTTGAAATCACCTTGTTAAAGATGAGCAGATCTTCCCAGGTCCTGTAATGAGGTCAGGGTTATTCTTTCTCTTTTCAAGACCAAGAAAGGAGTTTCTCCCAAACCACACAGTAACTATGGGGGGAAAGTCACAGTAAAAAGGAGAAGAACTGTTGAAGAGATTCCTAGTTGCAACAAATTCTCTACTGCCCCAATTCAGGTAGCTCAGAGTGAAGTGTTTGTGGTGAAGAAAAAGCCACAACACAGATCTTTTGTGTATGCATTTGAGGTACAGATGAATTCAGATCATAATGGAGGAAACTCAGCAGGTTTTTCCCCACTATGGCAATTTCCTGTAATAAACATTAACTTTCCTAGAAATTTAAGACAGTAAAGTCCATGCCATTAATGGCAGTGAGGACTTGGTATGAGCAGATTTGTTTGAGTTAAGGCCCTCCCAAGCCTCAGGATGTGGGTTGCCAGCGTGTTCCTTCCTTCTAATATTAATTTAAATGAAGAGACATTGAATTTGAGGTGGGAGAGGTATGAGCAAAAAAAAAAATAAAAACAAACCCAAAGACAAACAATGCAGCAAAGCTAGCCAAGGGGTCTGTCCTTAGGCAAGACTGTGCCTCACAGGGAAAAGGTTCTGTGTTGACCATTTGTACCAAAGCCATCCATACACACTGCTGTCCAGCCTTATGGCTCTAATTGGGTAGCAGGGGACCATAACAGAAACTCTTGCACTGCCAAAGATTTTCTGAGAAAGCTGCTTGGTGTATCCCAAGTACTTTCCTGACTCACTATCCAGGCTCCCTATAGAAGTAGCTGTGATATCTCATTTTTAATTTCAAGTTCTTTCAAAAGCACAGAGAAGAAAGCTCATCTACCAGTCTTTCCAGATGCGATTTTATTGAAGGGACAAGACTGAAGAGGTAGTTTCTCATCTTGGATACTAAATTCTACCTGTCCAGACTCCACATGAACAGTAAATAAGATTTATAAAATAATTTTGAATGCATGGAAACACTGTTTTGCCCCACATTTCATTTACATTTTTGATTCTAAAACTTTATGGGGTGATGATAAATGCCCCACTTAATGACTTAATGAGTACGTGAAGGTCATTTACAGTGTGATGGGAAACTATTTTACTTTGGGTAATAGAAAAACTGATGTGTTCTCAGTACATTTAAAAAAATGAGGTTCCCAAATATTTTAGTATCAAAACTGAAAGATGGGAGAAAAAGCTATATTCTTGCAGAGAATGCTTTTGGTATTTCAGTTCCTCTAAGTGTCTTTAACAGGAAGTAGAAATCGCAGAGAAAGAAACAAACTAGTAACAAAGCAAAAAACAAAATAAAACAACAACAAAAAAACAGGAAAAAAACCCCCTATCCATCCACACAGTACAATGATGTTAGTCTCCTTAGGTCCCAAGAATACTGCCCTCTTTTTTATTTTTTAAACTGTTAATGACACCAAATGATGTGAAGATGACCAGGCTGACAAGTCTTTTAACCCTGTAGCAAGCAGGCAATGCTCCCTCAGTCTAGGCATTATTCAAATAAAAAATTATTCAAATAAGAGACTCTCAGATCAAAGAAAGAGACTCTGGCAAAACTTCTTCACCCTGGTACCAGTTCCTAAAAATTTCAGTACTCCCGTTAACCAGCCACGCTGTTGCTGCGGGCATCTCAGGCATTCCTCAGTTCAGAAAACATCATTAAAGAGAGATCTGCTGGTCCTTTAGAATACTTCTATTCACTGCAGTCCACATTTAGTGCTGTGAAATCTATTTCTTCCTATCCTATTTCCATCTTTTTCCTTCCCAGATTGAATTCCTCTTACAAGCCAGAAGCTCTTTTAATCCTCTTCTTCCCTTAGTTTCCTTCATGTCCAGTCATTCATTAGGACTATTTCAGTGTAAGAGAATAGCCAAGTCAATCTTTATATTCTCATTAGAAGCACAGCTCATGGGCCCACTGTGGACCTCAAGAATTTAGAAGTCTTTTGCCCTTTCCAAACATCTCCCGACCCAGGGAGCAGTTAAACAAAAACAAAACAACCTCCCACCTTTCCCCCAAAGTGCCTTTGGTTTCAAACACTCCAGGAACAAAAAGACATCTTTTCCATGACAGCATCCAGAGAAACGATGCCTCCTTCCATTGTTTTCCCATGATGAAAGCCACGAGTCCCAGAATGAGATGTTGGTAGGGCCCCACGCGTTGGAGCCACCATTTTATACTGTTTCTTTACACGTGAAACATTTAACACTGGTTGCCCCATCTCTTGGAGGTCCGTGCTCTACTTCCTTCCATTGAGATCCCATTTCCCCCTCGTGCCCACTTTGCAGCCCAAGAGAGACCTGATACTAATGAACCACTTGAATCGTCTTAAGGGGTGGCCTTCCGAGCTCGCCTCTCCTTGGCTCAAGGACTGCAGGTGAATGAGTTCGTAGACCATTTCAGCATGCTATTTTTTTTTTAAAGGATTCAATGTACTACTGTGTAAGAAAGTGGGGATAGGCTCATTATTGTCTTAATTTGGAAACACTTTAACCCCACCACCTGCATCTTTAATGAACTTTTTTGGGGGGAAGTTGGGGGGACAGGGAAGTCACAATAAGGTTTGGATCTTGAGACCTCAATAAAACCATTGGTCATAGAAGTGTTAGTTCAGGTCCCTGACCATCTTCCACCTCCAACGACACATGGGGGGCCTGCAACCCCTCCTCGCTCTGGCTATGAGCCTACCCTTCTGCTTTAGGAATTTGGGGGTCATGCATTGTCTTCCAAAGGAAATACCAGTCGGGTGCCCCGGTTTGAAACTTCATGATCTCCCATTCCCAGGTCTCGTTCTAGCGCCTCCTCTGAGCTGCTTTTTGTTCTCCTGCCCTCGAGGCTCGTGGTGGCCGTGTGGGAGCCTGAGGAGCCGTTCGCTGTTATGGTGCTGTCTCCATATGTCAGAGTGAGGTCACCGTCGTTCAGGATAAAATCAGAGTCTTCATCTCTCAGCTGTTCTTGGTTCTGAAAAGGAAAAAAAAAAAGGCATCCAACAAGATAAGGAGAGAACCTTTTCATGTCAGTCAAAAACAAACTACATAAGATAAGCAGTGTCGAGCTATACTAGATCAATGGCTTATAAGTTGGTCAATAATAATTTATCGAGCAGTTATTTGTGCCAGCACAGAGAAGGGAAAAAACTGGTCTGAACTCTACCCTCCTCCTCGATACAAGACTCACCTAGAGAAGCTATTATTTAAGCCACCAATTATATTTAGATATTTATATTTAGAATGATATTATTCTAATTCTAATAATAATTCTAGTAGTATAATAGAATATATATTAGATCATGGGGGACAGCTAAGTGGCCTGATGGATAGAATGACAAGCCTGGAGTCAGCAAGACCTCAGTTCTAGTCTGGTTTCTGACATTTGCTGTTCAACCCTAGACAAGTTACTTAACCCTGTTTATTTCCTCAGTTTCCTCATCTGTAAAATGGAAAACCATGCCAATATTATTGCCAAGAAAATTCAAAATGGAACCATGAAGTTAGTCACGACTGCAATGATTGAAGAACCACCTCTGAAACTTGATTATAAGCTATTAAAAATTTTAATTGTATTTTTCTAAAAAGGGGGAGTTCTAATAATCATTGGGCACCAATCTTGGAAATTTTCCTTTGGGGACAGCTAGGTAGATCAGTGGATTGAGAACTAGACTTAGAGTTGGGAGGTTCTGAGTTTAAATTTAACTTTAGACACTTCTAAGCTGGGTGACCCTGGGCAAGTCACTTAACCCCAATTGCACTTAAGCCCTTACTGCACTTCTGCCTTGGAACCAATATATAGCATTGAATCTAAGATGGAAGGGGAGAGTTTAAAAGAAAAGAAAATTTTTCTTTATCCCAACTCTGCCATTACAAAACTACCTGACTCTAGACAAGCCACCTCTGTGGGTCTCTAAGGAATCTTCAGGTTCTTAGTCTATTTCCCCACTCTTCTAGCTTTCCCAGTGTTGTTCAGCCCTGATGCAAACAGGCAAACATTAGTCCTGTGAACACAAGCAAGACAAGCTTCTTGAACTATCTCCCAGATCCAGTCTGAGGACGTGAAGAAGAGGAACCTCAATAGAGGAAGGAAGCCCCTTGCTCTTCCAGCTAGGTGGTGCAGTGGATAGGATGCTGAGACTAGAATTAGGAAAATCTGAGACCAAATTCAGCCACAGACCCTTAGTGGCTGTGAGGCCCTGAACAAGGAAGCCATTAACCTCTGCTTCAATTTCCTCAACTGTAAAATGTTGATAATAATAGCACCTACAGCCCAGGGTTTTGTGTGTGAGGATCAAATGTGCTTAGCATAGAACTTAGCTCACAGAAGGCACTTAATAC
Organism: Monodelphis domestica; assembly: GCF_027887165.1. NCBI lineage: Eukaryota > Metazoa > Chordata > Mammalia > Didelphimorphia > Didelphidae > Monodelphis > Monodelphis domestica. The sequence goes on from NC_077234.1 coordinate 210,265,659, forward strand.
TTTTTTCTCTCCCCCTTACCTCTTTTCAAGAAGAGGAAAAAAAATTGACATGAGGGGAGAGAAAAAGCCTTCCAGAACAGTTTCACTTATTCAGAAGTAGAAATTGCTATAGTATTTTCTCCCCCAAAAAGGAATGGAACTGTTTCCCATCAAGGTTTGGTCATAGTGAAAGTAACAAGACTGAGTAATAAACGGGTCTTTAGAGAGGCTGCACTCATATAAAATTAAATACTGTATAGGAAGTGTTACAAGGCAATCTATAAGGCCCCCAACTCAATTCCCTTTAATATGATAAATACAGAAACAAGGGAAGGATTAACTCACCCTATCATACACTAAAAATTCAATAGATAGCAATATTCTTTTTTATTTTTGTCTTAGTATATATTTCCTTTAATGTAATTTCATTATTAAAAAAACATTTTTCCTTGATTACATGATTTATGCACTTTCCTCCCTCCTGGAGCTGACAAGCAATTCTACTGAGTTATACATGATCCTGTTATAAGCAAGAGAAGGTTAGAGCAGATTGCAGAGGCATGAGACTTAACAGGGAGAGAATTCTAGAATGGGAAAGTAAACCTACACTAACTCAAAAAAAAAAAACCCAACCCTTTTAATGGTAAGAGAGGTAGTGAGTTTGGGTAGTTAGGCAGGACAGGGCCCAGGAAGAGGTCCTGGACCCAGATGGACCTCAGACCTAATCTTGCAGATAGATGGTTCAGGATCACACCAGGAAGCTCTGTAGGTATCAACCAGACAACAGGGAAGCAGATAGGATGGAAAAGATAAGGTAGAAACAGCCACCATGGGAAAGCAGCCAGTCCCTCCTGGTTAAACCAGAAAAAGACCCCTCAATCTCAGTTAACTGTCTTTCCCTTCCTTTCCCATTCTGGAATCCTCTTCCTATTAGTCTCATGCCTCTGCAACTTGCTCTAACCTCTTGCTTATAACAACCCTAATAGAGTCTAATCTATTTCCAGGCACATTCATAAATATAGCCTTAGAAAAAGAGCTCCTCAAGATGCTCATCTAGTCACTATAGGCCTTGGCAATCCTTAGGAGCAACACTGCCCTTAATTCTCTGATACCACTAGTGTGGCCCTTAGCCAACAGTGAGCCCCGCCTCACACCTGGGAATGGCACTTTGAGATTTTGAGGCAAGAACGCTCACTTCTGGATCAGAACTTGGTGGTCCCTGGGAGTGTCACAGCACTCATTGCTTATGCCTTATATGATACTTAGTAATAGTATCACCTCATAGATGTCCATGGCACTCTTCTGTTTTTGAGGTAATATATTTATTTAACTTGTCCCATGTTTATACCATTTGTCTAAGCAGAATATGGGATCTTTGGGTAGAGAAGACCAGAAGATGGTTCTATCTAGAACTTTCTTGGTCAGGGGGTCTTAATAGGAATTCATGGGTAGAATCCAGGTGGTCTGAAAACCTAGATGGGGAGAAAATCACTGTTTTATTTTAATAGTATGTCTCCTTTATAATCCCACATATTTTGTTTTATACCTTTAAAAACATGGTTCTGAGAAGGGGCCCAGAAGTTTTACTAGGCTTCGGCCCAAGACACAAAGAAAAATAAAAATCCTCTAGAGTCTGTGCTAAAAAAAAAGTGAAGTGAATGAACATATAGTCAGGTATGTCTAAGTAACTTTTTTTCCAGGTCCTGCTTTTTATCCAACATGCATATTCATTTCCTTTTTTAATTCACTATCCATCTCTAAATTATATTCTATCAGCCAAGAGGCAATTGGTCTTCATGCATTATTTCTCCATCATGCACATTCCTATAATAATGAAATGGGACTCCACTGTCCTGACTCACATTTTTGAATGTGCAAATGCACAGCCATCCCTTTTCTGCCCAAAGATCTATGGGACTGAGCAGGTTCCACGTATAGAACTAATTTTATTTATTTTAAATTAATTTATTTAAAAATATTCTTTCATGGTTACATGATTCTTTCCCTCCTCACTCCCAGAGCCAACAAGCAATTCCATTGGGTTACACATGTCACTTGATACATTTTTGTACTAAAGTAATTTGAAAAAACCCAAATCACAAATTACATACCCATATAAACATATGTTTTCCTTCTGTGTATCTGCTCCCACAGTTCTCTCTTGATGTAACTAGAATTCTTTCTCATAAGTCTATAGAACTAATTTTAAATAAGTGAGAAATCTTATCTTTCCTGAAAATTCCTCCATTCAACATACATTAAATGTTTGCCTAAAACAAATGAACTCATCATAACTGACCTATCTGAATTTCCAGCTCCATCAACATAAAAGGAAACTGGTATGGGGAAAAAGGAATCAGAGACCCTGGAATCACCAAATTCCAATTTTATTCGCCCCTTACATGCCTCAGTTTCCTTGTCTGTAAAACAGATTAGATGGTTTCTCATTTAAGGTTCCTGTCACTACTAAATCTGATGAATTACTCCCACTAACTAGAATTCATTCTTTCCTTTTATTATTTATTTATTCCTATTGTTTTATTTATTTCTTTTCCTTATACTACTTTTATTACAAAATATTCCTGTTATTATTGTGTGTGCCTGTCTTTGTCAACTCTGTCTAGCAGGATTATTAGCTCCCAGTCTTTGAAGGCTCCTATCCTAGAGGCAAACAGATGCTTAACAGATACACTTGAGAACCACACTAGAGAAAACATTGGGAGGACTTTTTTCCAAGTGCAAATCCTTCTAGGTTCCAAAGCCAGCTCCATCACTTACTACTTTGTGTGACTTTGGAAAAGTCATTTCTTCTCTCTGGGACCGTTCTGCAATCTATACAACAAGGGGCCTGAATACACAACCTCTACCAACCCTTCCTGCTCTAAGTCTATAATTTTATGATTCTGGCTTCTTCCTCACAGTGGTAAATATGCCTTAATTCAATGGAAAGCTAGAGGGTGATGGTATGTATGTGAGGATAACAAAGGGACATTCATTCCAATAAAAGCAAAATATAAGATCAGAAAAACTACATTAGAGAGGTGGTAATACATAATATTAAATAAGAGTGATAAGCTTGAAAAGAGGCTGAGTTCAACCTTTATTTCTCTATTCCTGATTCTTTAGACTTTCTTTTACACTATAGGAGAAGCAACCTTCTCACCCTGAAGGATTACTGGGTCCCAGCATCCCCTTCCTCTGATTGATTAGTTCCTCTCGGAATCTCCATTTTATTTCATTTATTTATTTAAAAAACCCTTACTAAGTATCAATTCTCTTCAAAGGATTTTGTATTTTTGGGAAGGGTCCTGACACCCAACTTGTAAAAATGGAGATTTGAACCCCAGACTTCAATCCCCAGAAGTCTTTGGTACTTCCCAGAATTCCCTATAATCTCACCTGAGATCCCCACCTGGGCGAGATCACAATTTGTATTTAAACTGGCTGTAATGCCTGCTGTACTCTCTTCCTCTACTCAGAGATTGCAACAAGATGTAAGTGAAGTGTGAATGGGCTAATCAGCCCTAGGCACATGCTTTTCTTATTTTGTATTTTCTTATTTCCTTGATTTCTAATAATCGTTAATAAACATCATAAAATATAATATTTTTATTAGTAGAGACTAAATTTAACTTTTACAAACTCCCATGGGAGTTGCTAGGATCCTTCCAAGGAATCCAAGGGGCCTCCTATGACTAGGAATCCAAGGGGACTCCTGTGAGTCTAGATGATTCAGTTTTATAACCCTGGGCAAATCACTTTCCCTCTGTTTGTCTCAGTTTCTTCATTTATAAAAGAGGAATAATAATAGCACCTACCTTTTGGATTTGAAGATCAAATGAGATAATATTTGTAAAACAGCAGAATACTGGCTGGCACACAGTAAGTGCCGTATAAATGTTAGCTATTGGAATCATCATTTTTTTTCTAAATCTCATTGTGGATGACCCTTTGCATTTTAAAGCTGAATGCCAAACCCTCAAAATCTAGTTTTCTAATTTCTAGATTTCTGTCGATGACAATATCTGGTCAACCAGGTTTGAGTATTTGGAGACATCTCTGATTTTTCTCTCTCTCTCACAATACAGCTGCATAACTGCCAACGCCTATAGATTCTGCCTCCATAATCTATCACATTTGCCCCTCTCAGTCCTTTATTATTACCTAAACTACAGTCATAGGTTCCTTCTTGATCTCTCTGTTCCCTCTTCAATCTCTCTCTTCATCACTCTGTCAGAGTCATCTTACCAACGCAAAATCTGACCACATTCCTCTTTGCAAAAATCTTTAGCAATTGTCCATGGTTTACTAGATGGGACAAACCTCAGACTGGCATTTACAGCTCTACATAATTTGGGTCCAATTTGCCCTTCTAGTTTTATTTTACATGATTCACTTTCACATTTTTGAAAGACCAACAAAAGTAGATAATTTACTAATCAGTAAGTTCCACCCAAGATATTCCTGAAAAAGTCTGCCTTACCACAAATCTCTTCCCATTAAAGTCTTTTTCTTTTGATGCCCAGCTCAGTTATCAGCCAATCCCTTCCCTTCCATCTTAGAATCAGTACTTCTTGGTTCCAAAACAGAAGAACGGTGGGGGTTTTAGTGACTTGCCTAGGGTCACACAGCTAAGAAGTGCTGAGGCCAGATGTGATCGCAGGACTTCCCATCTCTAAGTCTGGCTCTCAAACCACTGAGCCAACTCACTGCCCCCTGCTCATTTCACACAAATCATCCAAAGTTTCTCTGAAACGGACCCTTTTAAAATTTTCTTATACCACAATAGTATTCCATTACATTCACCTGCTCTAATTCATCCTTTCCCCAATTTATGGGTATCTCCTCGGTTTCTAGTTCTTTGCCACCACAAAAAGACCTGCTAGAAATATTTTTGTACATATGCATCCCCTTCGTTTATTGCCTGGGAAACCGAGTTCTCATAAAGTTTGAGTGACTTGTTCCTAGGTTCAGAAACAGAGTTAGTGGCACTGCTGGGATCTGAAACCCAGTTCTCCATGGAGCCTTCCCTCATTCTCCTCCCTAATCTCTCATATCACTTTTTTAGGTCTCCTCCTAGGCACTAATATTACACGTTGTATTGTGATTACTGATGTGCTTCAGTTATCCTCCACTAGCTAGAAAACTACCCGAGGGCAATGAGATCTGTTTCAGCCACAGATCCTTTCATCGCCGGTACTAAGTCCAATATACGTAGCAAGTACTGAATAGTGCTGTGTTAATTTTCTATAACTTCTGAAATGGATTTAAATTATCTCAGGAAGCCAGCACTGGTTCCATAAACTGGGATGGATGGCTTCAAGACATGAGGAGGGAGGGGAAGAGGATGGGGAATAGTTCATTTTCAAATTTGATCCACAGATGCATTATCTTAATGAGTCTTTAACGTATTCTCAATTGGGATTCTTAAAATGATGCTAATTAACATGATTAGCAAACCATTATTGCACACAGCCTGATTAAAATAAAAGGCAGCAGGGATTCTTTGAAAGAGAATCAAATCAGGAGAGAAACACTGCTGAACTGGATGGAACATGAGACTTTAATGCTAAAGTGGTTAGAGTTTCATTAATGGAGAAAAGGTGAGGTTGGCAGAAAGTCCTGGGGCTGTGGACCACGTTTAAAGCAGCTGACTGAGGGTGCCTCTGCAATCTTTTTTAGCCTGCCTAAACATATGGAAATTCAAAACACTGTAACTTGTATTCATTGTAGCCATTTCATAAGATATAGAGTTACAAAACTAGCCTTTAATTCACAAGGTCACATACTTCTGGGACGGGAGGTGATCAGGGGATTAGCTGAGCTGACCAAAACAGGGAGTAACACTTACTGGGGAGGCTTTTTAAATGATCTGGAAACAGGAGACATCACCATGCGACCAGCACTGTGCTGTGCTTTAAAATGGGGTATCGGGAGGCATGTCAAGTTTAACCTTTTTAGCAGAATTGGGTAGAAATCAAAATGCCCAGGAGGGGAAGGCTCAGGAGGATCTTGGCAAGATGAAAAGTGGATGAAAGGATTTAGAGCTAGAGGAGACCCGAAAGGTCTGGTAGCCCAACCCCTTCGTATTACAGGTGGAGAAACTGAAATTCAGAGCAATGACGTCACCAGGCGAATGAGGTCTTGAACCTAGCTAGGTCTTCTCACTATGAATCCATCGGTCTTTCCACCGCTCTTCTGTCTTCCTTTTCATCTAAACAGGGTTAGTAGCCCTCTCCAGAAATATCAGAGGGGGCCATTTTTTGTTGGAAGGTTTTTCAGAAGCTTTTCAAAGCTCAACTCAGGTTTTTCCTGGAAGCAACCCTAATTCCTTAATTGTCAGTACTCTCTCCCAACCCAATTTTCCTTATGCTAAATGGAGCACTGGACCCGGAGCCAGGGAGGCCAGAATTCAAATCTAGCCTTATCCAAGCAATTGGTGTGACTCTGGACAGGTCATTTAACCTCGATCTGTCTCAGTTTCCTCTATTAAATGGGGATGATAATCATAACATCTACTTGCCAGGGTTATTGTAAAAGATGAAATGAGATACTTGCAAAGTGCTTTGCATATCTTAAAGTAGTATTTAAATGTTTGCTATTGCTGGTATTTTAAAAAAAAAAATTTAGTGGATAAGTTCTGTCTTGACTCTCTGTAAGGCCATTGGGAATTTTCTTGGTAAAGATACTGGAGTGATTTGCCATTTCCTTCTCCAGCTCATTTTCCATCAGAGGATCACACAGCAAGGAAGTGTCTGACGTTGACCTGGCTGGCACTGAGATCCTCCAGATTTCAGACCCAGCACTCTCCGCTGTGCCACCCAGAAAAAAATCTACATTCTTTGGCTCCTTTGTTTTAGAATTCTTAGTATCGACTGCATTGCCTTGGACATAGTGGACAAGCAATTAATGTTGTTTAGAGAATTTATTCTCTTCTAGTTAACGATAAAAGTGATGTTAATTAATCGTTCCCAAAGCACAGGGATAAATAAACTCCAGTGGCTCTGAGATTCTTACTCTTATTACCTCTATCGAGATTAAATATAAACTGCCTGGTGTTTAATGCCCTCTACAACCTGACCCCAACCTACACTTGCAGGCTTGCACACTCATTATTTCCTTTTGCGCTCTCTTTGGTCCCATCCAACTGGCATTCTTGCTGCTCTTCACCCAGAATACTCCATTTCCTGTTTCCTGTACTTACTTCGTACACCTGTGGGCTGGTCAGGCACCGCGCCAGCAGACCACACCACGCTGGAAGGGTCGTCGTTAACGGCGGTCCACTGTGAGTGAGGATAGGCTTCAAGTAACTTTTAAAAAAAGGAGAAATCAAGGAAAAAAACACACTTGGGAAAACACACACACGCATAAAACAAAACCTCCTAAATGTTGTTTTATCTGGCATCCGATCTACCCTAGTACTCACCCACTTTACCAGTATTATAGTTGACATTCGTGACAATGGCCTTTCCTGAATCAATGAAGGATTAATTTATTAATTTTAGCAGTTAAAAAAAAGCCAACCTCTTAGATTCTGTTTCATCAATGCCCCTCCCCCCAAGAACATTTCCCTATCTACAGAACACAAAAGAGTATTCTATATAAAACTATGATTCTCTTTTCTTTTTCTTAAACCCTTACCTTCCATCTTGGAATGAATACTGTATATTGGTTCTAAGGCAAAAGAGCTGTAATGGCCAAGTAATGGGGGTTAAGTGACTTATCTAGGGTCACACAGCGAGAAAGTGCCCAATTTTCATAATTCTTAAAAAAATTTTTTTTGTGTGATTTTCAAAACCATCTTGCTTTTCCATGCTTCCTTCTTTTCAACAGAGTCTAGGTGTCAGCTGTCTTTAACTATGCTGGCACACACGGGAATTTTCTGAAACATCAGAGTACTCTCCCCAGCTGTAATGGGTTAGAATTCTCTTAAAAAAAACAAAAAACCCTCACCTTTCTTAGAATCAATACTGTGTATTGGTTCCAAGTCAGAAGAGCTGTAAGGGCTAGGCAACGGGGGTCAAGTGACTTGCCCAGGGTCACACAGCTGGGAAGTGTCTGAGGCCAGATTTTGAACCCAGAACCTCCTGACTCTAGTCCTGGCTCTCAATCCACTGAGCCACCCAGCTGCCTCCTAGAATTTACTTTTAAATCAACATCCTGGCCTTTAACCAGCAGACAGGCTATACACAGCAGCAGAAGGAAATGACAGCACCAGAAATGATGGTTTTATAGTCACTTACTGTCACTGGGCTTCAATTTTCTTATTTGAATGACTTAAATGGTCTCTAAGGTCTCTCCTAGCATGCTCCTCCCAGCATCATCCTACCTCATTTTTAGTACTCTTTCAGTCTCTTTCAGTCTCTCTCTCTGTCTCAGTCTCTTTCAGTCTCTTTCAGTCTCTCTCTCTCTCTCTCTCTCTCTCTCTCTCTCTCTCTCTCTCTCTCTCTCTCTCTCTCTCTCTCTCTCTCTCTCTCTCTCTCTCTCTCTTTAGTTCTCTTGCCAGCTGTCAAGTTGTATGATCTGAGGACAAATCAGTCTTGCCAGGGGACGTGTGAAGGCACAGCAAAAGTTAGGATACTTGAAACAACTTGGTGTCCCTTTGTTCGTAACAAGGCGCCGTTATCCTACACTTTAGCACAATATCGGCTACCTGGGTGGCTTCCAAATGGAACTATCATAGAATGTTGGCAGGCAGAAGGAACCTCAGAAATTATCTAACCCAATTACTCTCTTTTTAAAGCTTACTTTAAGGTAAAATCGAGAAGGAAACCCAGTTCTCTTCAGCTTTCTAGTCCACTGCGTTAAGCTATCTTATACATTTCTCTTGTAAGACATTCTTACTTTAATGCCAATGGGCATCAGGGCAAGGTCTGACTCTGGAAATCTATAAATGCCCAGCCACTTTTATGGAATAAGGTCAGAACTGGGATACATTAACTGGGATTGAGTGTGTGGAAACCACAAAACATCCATCCCATGACCATTCACAATAGGTGGGATTTTGCTAAAAGTGTTATCTTTAGATTCCACAAGATGGAGAAAATTTGGATGAAAATTTCCAAAAATTAAAAAATTCCCCAAATTAAAAATTGTTTACCAAAGAGGTGGAGAATTTGCATAGATAAACACAAAGGAAATGGCATGAAAAAGAAAAAAAAAACAGGAACTTGGGAGAAAGGGTTTGCAAACATAAAGGTTTGTTTTTTTTTTTTTTGTGACACTCAAGGATTATTATGAGGAAGATGGTTACCTTCTACTTTGACCTGAGATGGGACAAGAGAAAATGGACTTGAAACATACAAGATGATATTTGGATTAGATGGTGAAGAACTTCTGGTTTTCAATTGTTTACTAAAGGGCTTTTACGGCAGTTAGAGATCTTTGAGAATTAAATAAACACACAATTGTCTGGAATGTTTCAAAAATCATTTCAATGGGGAAGGAGAAGAAATGACATGATTCTATAAGCAACTCTGCCTTTATCTGGTTGAGATGTCACTTTAAAAAATTCTTGTTCATAGAATTATTGACTTAAAGACCCAGAAGGAATCTTTTCCACCTTCCCAAGAGGCCATATGATTTAGCTTACTGCCTAAGGCAGACTATCTGTGGAGCTACTCAAGACATATACTTATCTAGACCCATTTTCTTTTCTTTCTTTTTTTTTAAGCATCTCTGGGGATGAATTTAGGTCTGAAAGCCTTCATTCACACACACACACACACACACACACACACAGGTAAAGAGTGTTCGTTAATGTCTACTAAACTCTCGTTACAACCAAAATCCATTCCTTCTTGTTTCATATTCTGGAGATAAAGGGGAGGAGGGGGACAGTGTAGCCAAGAAGGTCAGCCTTACTGTCAGGAAAATCAGGGCTCAAATTCTTTCTCTGACATTTTGCTATGTAACCCCAGGAAAAGTAACTTCTCAGAGTCCCAAACGCCTCTTGGGCTATAGGGTAAAGACTAGCTGCTGCTATGGAGCTCAGTGAAGTGGGTTTTCACACTGGGTCCTCTTTTCATAGGTCCAGGCAAAAACAAAACAAAATAAAACATGAAAAAAGTGAACTTTTTTTTTAATACCAAATAACCTCTAAGTTGTCCTTATGAGAATCTTTTAAATTTCTTTCCTTTTTTTTGTTGTTTAAAACCTTTACCTTCTCTCTTAGAATCAATACTAAATATTGGTTCCAAAACAGAAGAGCAGTAAGGGCTAGGCAATGGGAGTTAAGTGACTTGCCCAGGGTCACACAGCTAGCAAGTGTTTGAGGCTGGATTTGAACCATGGACCTCTCATCTCTAAGTCTGGCTCTCTATCCATTAAGTGGATTTGAACCAGGACCTTCCATCTCCAGGTCTGGCTCTCTCTCTATCCATCGAGCAGATGTGAAACCACAACCTTTTATCTTTAAGTCTAGTTCTTTATCCAGTGAGCAGATTTGAACCCAGGACTTCCTATCTCTAGGTCTGACTATCTATTGAGCTATGTGGCTGCCCCTTTTAAGTTTCTTAGGTCTCTGGTGTTTATCTCAAATCTTTTCTTCTTTGGACTATGAAGACCGACCCCTTTTAGTTTTCCTGAAGGATCTTCTTTTCATTGCTATAGTCCTTGCTACTACTTTCCTCAGAGCTCTATAGTAGTTTCACCTTTTTAAATGCAGACTAGACATACATCTTAATTTGCCATTTAACTAAATAAAATTTATTTAAACTAAATTTATTTAACTACTTAACTAAAAGAAATTCTCTCTGCCCAGGTCTCTGCCTTTGGTAGTGCTGAGTTGAGCGATCTGTCAATAGTGTCAATATCACTGAGAAAGGAAGAGAATGCAGAATCTGGCTTGTTTTAATTTGCAGCTGACAAAAAAAGGGAAAAGCCAGTAAAATAGCATCCACTCCCGAATATGCTCCAGATAGGTTTAAGATTTCCAAACACAGACATGGTAGGGACTCTCCCCTAAGTGGATAAACTTTCTCAATTTCAATTCCATTTGCCACTTCCCATTTACTCTGTCATTTCACTGTCCCTTTTACACAATACAAGAGATGAAGGAATTGCTACCCTGGATTTAGCTTGCAAAATTTTAAATATGTTTTTAATATCTTTAATATTAAAATTTTAATATTTTAAATATATTCTCTGCAAAAATAATAGGGGAAGGGGTATTTTCTGACTTTTGATCTCAAGTTTCACATTTAATTATGTTCCAAGAGGGTAACAGAGTCCTATTAGTCCACCATTCTAGTCCTAGTGCAATGGATAGAGGGCTGAGCCTGGAGTCAGGAAGACTCGTGTTTCTGAGTTCAAATCTGGCCTCAGACACTTATTAGTTGTGTGATCCTAGGAGGTTATTAAACACCTTTGCTTCATCTTAACCCTCATCTGTAGAATTCTCTGGAGAAGGAAATGGCAAACCACTGTAGTATTTTTCCCAAGAAAACCCCTAATAGGTCACAAAAAGTCAGATATGATTGGAATGACTCAATAACCACCACCAAGAGAATCCTAAAATCCAGGTTAGGAAAAATCAACCAGAAATTCTCTAAATTGCCAATCAGTATTTGAGTAGAAAGGAAACTCTGGCTCTGGAATCTCAAGTCCTGGTTTCAAATGCTGCTATTATTTATTATGTGACCTTGGGCAAGTTACTTAACTTCCCTGGGCCTCAGTTTCCTCATCTGTAAAACAACAAAGCTGATCTAGATGGCCTCTGAGGTTCCTTCAGCTCTTAAGATCATAGATGACGCAGTGAATTGAATGTGAGGCCTGGAATCTCAAAGACATCTTCCTGAATTCAAAACTGGTCTGAGACAGTAGCTCTGTGACCCTGGGTGAGTCCCTAAACCTTCCTGATCTCAGTTTCCTCATTTGTAAAATGAAATGGAGAGAGAAATGGCAAACCACTTTGAATCCTGGTCACAAAATCTCCAAATGGGATAAAAAAAAGAGTAGGCCCTGACTGGAAAATGACATAGCCCTAAGACTCTAAAGGAAAGATAATGGGAGATGATCATAAAAAGGGTGGGATTTTACCCTTTCTACTTCTAAAAGGGTAGATACAGAATTCTCTCTAATTATGCACCAAAGGTGGCTCACCTTACTCAGGGGGAGCCAGAATTCATTTCCACTGCCTCACTAGTCCTCCTTTCACTCCTTTATTCTTCTCATTTTCTAGCATTTTATAAGCAAGCAAACTAGGCTGACCCTTTAGGGGAAGGCAGGTGAATTTAGAAGAGATAAAAGTAAAGAGAGATGGGAGAAATTATGTCAGAAGCTTCACTTGCCTCTCGATGCCCTTGGGGGTGGGGAATTTTTTTTATTTAAACCCTTACCTTCTACCTTATAATCAATGCTCTGTATTGGTTCCAAGGCAGAAGAGTGGTAAGGGTTGGGAATGGGGGTCAAGTGACTTGCCCAGGGTCACACAGTTGGGAAGTGCCTGAGGCCAGATTTGAACCTCCCATCTCTAGGCCTGGCTCTCAGTCTACAGGTATTCACAAGTAGCCATTAGCTCTAGCAGAAGGAAACAACATCTGAGCATCCCCTTCTTAAGCATCAAGGGATGCTGCATATCATCACAGGTATTCATCAAAAGCCATTGGCTCCAGGAGCAAGAAACAACATCTGAGCATCCCCTTCTTAAGCATCGAGGGATGCTGCATATCATCACAGGTATTCATCAAAAGCCATTGGCTCCAGGAGCAAGAAACAACATCTGAGCATCCCCTTCTTAAGCATCAAGGGATGCTGCATATCATCACAGGTATTCATCAAAAGCCATTGGCTCCAGGAGCAAGAAACAACATCTGAGCATCCCCTTCTTAAGCATTAAGGGATGCTGCATATCATCACAGGTATTCATCAAAAGCCATTGGCTCCAGGAGCAAGAAACAACAGTTGAGCATCCCCTTCTTAAGCATCGAGGGATGCTGCATATCATCACAGGTATTCATCAAAAGCCATTGGCTCCAGGAGCAAGAAACAACAGTTGAGCATCCCCTTCTTAAGCATCAAGGGATGCTGCATATCATCACAGGTATTCATCAAAAGCCATTGGCTCCAGGAGCAAGAAACAACATCTGAGCATCCCCTTCTTAAGCATCGAGGGATGCTGCATAGCATCACAGGTATTCATCAAAAGCCATTGGCTCCAGGAGCAAGAAACAACAGTTGAGCATCCCCTTCTTAAGCATCGAGGGATGCTGCATATCATCACAGGTATTCATCAAAAGCCATTGGCTCCAGGAGCAAGAAACAACATCTGAGCATCCCCTTCTTAAGCATCGAGGGATGCTGCATATCATCACAGGTATTCATCAAAAGCCATTGGCTCCAGGAGCAAAAAACAACATCTGAGCATCCCCTTCTTAAGCTTTGAGGGATGCTGCTTAAAAGGATACTTGTGGTCGAAGCTATACCATAGCCTGAATATCCAGGCACTTTCCTGCTTTGTTCGATTTCCTCTGGTAGCATCTGGACCATCCTAGAAACAAGAAACAACAGAGCATTCTCAGCTAGTTGCAAATGGGCATGTGGGTAAGTGGAAGATGGGGGAAAAATACTCTTATCCCTCTGTTTAGGGCTAAAAAGCAAATATTCTGTCATGCCAAAGTTTTAAGGATCTAGAATAAACATGACTGTTTCAGGAAGCCAGACTATTTGACCAAATCCAGAAAGAGTACAAATCTAGGAAAATAAGAATTAAAAAAAATCATACACGTTCAGAACCCTAGTTTGCATGCTTAGACATTATTTTTTTCTTTTGTGTTTCCCCAGTAAGTGCTTGAGGGTCAGGTGCTCCCACATATCTTGTGATGCCCTCATGCAGGAATGATTCAGCACACAGAACAGGTAAAATCCCCCTTGTGTGGAGGCTCTCACAAAGAAGCCTTCTGTAGAACAAAAGTTCATGTTCCCAGCAGATGGCCCATTCAAACAATGCTTTATTGATCCAGCTACACAAATTCTATTCACTGGATGATTAGGGACAACAAGGGCCTCTCTTTCTCTGGTCCTTGCCCAAGGAGTAGCTTTCATGTACTGTAACAGGGGAATTTGTTTTCCTGATTTCCACATTAGGTTCACATGTGGGGGATTAGGGGTAGAGAAGAACAAGCTGAGCTCCTGTTGAACGCATTGAATTTTATCCTGCCACCCACTGATTGCCTTCAACTTCCCCTATTTTCTCTTCAATATCTTAATTACCAAACTAAAGTCACTTTAAAGTGTCCAAAATGTCCAGCCAAATGTGACATTTACAAAGATATAGGGACTCCCCAAGCGCAAAAAGTCTAAAAACTGAACTGAAACACTCCACACTGAGTCTGGACTTGGAGAGAGGTAACTGGAACCACAGAGCATTAGTGGGAAGTGGTCCATCGAGAGCCTCCAGGGCTGCCTTACTACAGACCTGATAGATGAGATCTCTTAGGGCACTGGAGGTGAGGGACAGGGACAGGACTTGAGTTCAAATTTAACCTCAGATACTTCCAAGCTGGGTGACCCTGGGCAAATCACATAACTGTTTGCCTCAGTTTCTTCATCTGTAAAAGGAGCTGGAGAAGGGAATGATAAACCACACCAGTCTCTTTGTCAAGAAAATCCCAAATGGGGTCACAACAATTCAGACAAAAAAAAATAAGCGTAAGAAAAACAATAATCATCATGACTGCAGGGACAGGCAGCTTTATGTGATACGTCGCGTCCAACTCCTTGTGAGTCCATGGTCCATAGCTATCCTGCAGGGTTTTCTTGGTAGGGATGCTGGAGTATCAAGTGCCCTTGTTTCCTTTCCCAATGGATGCTTTTGTGAGGCAATCAGAGATTCATTGACTTGCCCAGGATCACCCACCTAGGAAGTGTCTGAGGCTGGATTTAAACTCAGATCTCCCAACAACCACTGAGCCCCAACTGCTTCTGAGTGATGAATAAGAACAGCAATCTGGTAAAAATGTTGTTAGTACTATAAATCTCCATGGGACAAGAAAGGGACATGCAGCAAAGCTGTGACCCTAGCTATGGTACAGACCTGATTAGGACAATACAGTATTCATATTTGCTGAGAAGATAAATGGGTGTATGGAGGGCTCAGCCTTCACAACAGCCTCTAACAAGATTCGGATTTTTTAAGGGCTATTTTTAAGGGCTGAGTCACCATGGAGGCAGGGGTATGTTTCTGTCATGGATACAGAACTGACTATGAGTCAGCATGGCAGAGTGGATAGAGATCTGGCCTCCAAATCAGGAAGATTTGGGTTCAGAGCCAGCCTCTGACACATCCTGGCTGCGTTACCCTCGGCCAGTTGTGTAACCTCTTAAAGCCCTCTGGGGAACTCTGCAAGACTATAAGTGGCAGCAAGGTTATGAATCTGCCTTGTTATAGGGAGTTTCCTCATCAAGACTTTCTGATAATAAAATGAACAACAAAAAATGATAACAATTCTGTTGATCACTCATTCTAGTCCTGTCCATCTTTTTGCGACCCCATTTGGAGTTTTCTTGGCAAAGATATTGGGAGTGGTTTGATATTTCCTTCCCCAGCTTATTTTACAGATGAGGAAACTGAGGCCAAAAGAGCTAAGGGATTTGCCCAGGATAAGTGTCTGACATTGGATTTGAACTCGGGTGTTCCTTACTCCAGGCTCAGTATCTGCTTGGGGACCACACAAGTCTAGTCCTCGTTCCATCCCTGTGGAACTGGGTTAGTCAGTAACAAGTCCGGCTCAATTGAAGGCACTTTTCCAAATGGGACAATATAAACCCTGAGGGTACTCCAGGGACCAGCTTTTTACATGTTTATGAAACATCTGGAACAATGAGTACCCCGTAAAATCTTTTTAACCTTTGCCGATAATATTAAGTTTTGAAAGGGAATTTGATGCCGAGCGAATGGGAATAAAATGTAGAAAGAACTCAGAGAACTCTAGGAGTTTCCAAAGGGCTGAAGATCACCCCCCCACGGGGAAAATACTCCAAATTATTCTGAGAGGGTGCTTGGCCTCAGCTTTCTGTTCTAGGTCTTGGTGAAGCCATTTCCTAAAGACAATGACATAATTTACTGCTGGAGCCAAAAATGTTGGGTGCTATCAGGAGAAATATTAAACCAAAGAGAACAAAACAAAGGAAACGTGAAAACTCATTCTCTGTCAGTTATGTAAAAGCATGGAGCATCTGCACTAGAACACTAATTGGAATTCTGATCATTCCACCTGAAGAAATGCCTTATCCTCACAACAACTCTGGGAGACAGGTGCTGTTATTATCCCCATTTTATTGTTGAGGGAACTGAGACAAACAGAAGTCATCAATACTTTAGTGTCTAAGGTTATGTCCCATGTATTCTTCTTCTTCTTTTTTTTAACCCTTACCTTCTGTCTTAGAATTTCCTCTAAGTACCATTTCCAAGGCAGAAGAGTGGTAAGGGCTAGGCAATGGGGGTTAAGTGGCTTGCCCAGTCACATAGCTAGGAAGTATCTGAGGTCAAATTTGAACCCAGGACCTCCCATCTCTAGGCTTGGCTCTCCATCTACTAAGCCACCCAGATGCCCCTTGGTTCCATCTATTTTATATTTATCTTATATATTACAATATGGGTTTACTGTCTCCCTCATTATAAAATACGTTCATTGAGGTCTGAGATTCTTATTTTCTTCATCGCCATCTAAGACTAAACAAGCTAGAACTCTGCAATGTATATAAAGGAGTAGAACACATTTTTTAAGGAGACTTTTACTGGTTCCATTAGAGCTTGAATTGGAGTTCCAATATTCTCCTGTGTTTTCCCCCATTAATCTGTATATAATCTTTTTTTTCCTTCAAATACCCTTACTTTCCTTCTTAGAATCGATACTAAGTATGGGTTCCAAGGCAGAAGAGTGGTAAGGGCTAGGCAATTGGGGTTAAATGACTTGCTTGGGATCACATAGCTAAGAAGTAGCTGAGGCCACATTTGAACCCAGCACCACCAGGGCTAGTGCTCTATCCACTGTGCTACCTGGCTGCCTTGATTTGTATATATCTTGTACTTGCCTAGTTAACTACACAATGTTTTTCCCATTAAAATATAATCTCTTTGAGGGCAGAGACTATTTTTGTTCTTTTTGTTTTTTGTATCTTTTAAGGCTTTGCAAGTTCCCTGGCACTGAATAAATGCCCGTTATTGACTGACTATAAAAAAGAATGGCATAGACAGACTTGTTCACTGGGCTTCTCAGTATTAAAAATAAGAAATAGCTCCTGAAGATTAAAAGAGAAAAGAAATGTTTAAAAAAGCCACTGTAAACAAGAATACTAAATTGATCATCCTTTAAGGATGTGGACAAGTCACTTAACTTCAGTTGCCTAGTCCTTACTGCTCTTCTGCTTTGGAACAGATACTTATTAATTCTAAGAGAGAAGGTAAGGGTTAAAAAAAAAAGAGCTACTATGTGCCAAGCACAAGACAGTTTAGTTTATTCTGAAGACATGATTACATTAGGTTTAAGAAAAATGAAGAAAATATTTTGATGTTAGTTTAATAAACATTAGGAATGTTTTATGGTGATATTCTAAGTCCTAGATATTGATGGAGATAAACCACACTCTATCACAAACCTTTGTTTTTAAATTGACTTTAACAGAGATAGAAATTTAGGATAGAAAGTAATGGGGTTTTCCATTTGGTTGGTTTTTTAACAGTAAGGTAATTCTGAGATATGAGGATGAAAAAATTGAAGAAGCAAGGATGAAAGTGGGTAGGTGATGTCCTTCCTTCTTAAGTTCAAAGTACTTCCATTCTCTGATAGCAAAGAAGCTTGGTGCCTAACTGGTGCATCATCTTCTTAGGTATGTGATTTTGAGCACTTCATTTAGTAAAATTCCATGCTGAAAAAATAATTTGTTTGCTAGTCCATGGATCTTTTTTTTTTTTAATCCTTATTTTCTGACTGTGAATCAATACTAAGTATCAGTTCTAAGGCAGAAGAATGGTAAGGGCTAGGCAATGGGGGTTAAGCGACTTGCCTAGGGTCACACAGGTAGGAAGTATCTGAGGTCAGATCCAGGGATCTTATTCACACTAATTTTTATCAAAGAAAGGAAATCCAGTAAGATCGATCTATCTATCTATCTATCTATCTATCTATCTATCTATCTATCTATCTATCTCTATCTGTCTGTCTATCTATTTATCTTTCTATCTTCTATCTATCTAATCCATCTACCTATCTGTCATCTATGTTTATCCATCTATTTATCTACTTATCTATCTATCCATTTGTATGTCTAGCTATCTGTCTATCCATCCATCCGTCTGTTTATGATGTCTATATGAGTGTGTATTATATATGCATATGACATGTATATAGAGGAATGTGTGTATGTATATGTATAGATACACATACATTTATGTGTATTTACTTATAAATCAATATTGTTTATTATTATCACTCAGGGATGAAGGGTAGTGATTCTCTAAAACGGGAGGGAGACCTTCCCCTGGGGTCCACAGATCCCTAAAATCCACCAAGTCCACCAAACATCCTTGTTTTCATGAATCTCTAATTATAATTTAACATTTATTTTAATTACGAATTTTTAAAAATATTATTCTGAGAAAGGGTCACAGGCTTAACCAGACCATTATTCAGTTTATGACACAGAAGAGTTTAAGACTCTTTGATCTAGAAGGTTAGGTAAGGATTACTCATTCCTCCTCTTCACAGGATGCTCATCAAGCAATCAACAAACATTAATTAAGGGCCTACTTAATAGGCACTGTGCTTGGGATACAAAAAAACCCACAAAAATATATTTTGGGGATGGAGATTGGTCTCATGCCATTCTCAACCTAATGTATGTATATTTTAATTTTTTTACATTCCTTTGCTAGCTTTTGTTTTATAATACAATCTTGATGTCCAAATATATCCATCCCCTCTCTCTCCTATCAGGCTATATTTTTTTTTTTGCTTAAAAAAAAAAGATTGAGGAAGAGGGGAGAGAAAAATCAGCTCAGCAAAACTAACCAAAACTAATGAATATTTAAGGCCACTCCAAGTGAGGTGTCTGAGGCTCCATCTCCAGATTTCTAAACCTCATTATTTCTATTTTGTCAGCAAAAATCCAGAACCCATCATCCCAATTTCTTGAGATGGTTCCAAATCAGCTTCTGTCGCTTATTTGCCTCTAATGGAGCACCATCACTCATTTGCTATCTTGTGAAGAAAAGCTACTAAAGAGATTCTCACTCCTGGGTTTTACAGGAATGGATTTAAATAGAACTCTACTTAGAAGTTATTATGCTGTCAGTTCAGGGAACATTACTAGAGCTATGAGATGACATGAGCAATATGGAAAAATGTATTCCATGAAAGTATGGATATAACCTATATCAGACTATTCACCCACAGGGATGGAGGGTATGGAGGGAGAAAATCTGAATTTTCAAATGTCCAGAAATAATTGTCAAAAATTGTTTCTACCTGTAACTGAAAAAAATAAAAATAAAAACTTTTTTCAGAAAGAGCTATGACAGTTAGTCTGGGGCCAGGAGGTATAGAAAGAAAAGAATGCAGCAGGATAGTGGACAAGAAGAAAACCCAAAGATCAATGGTGCCACACCAAAGGAGAGGGGCAGCGGCTACAATGGGGTAGCTTGTCAAAGTTGGGGGGAGGAGGAGGAGGAGAGAAAATGTATAAAAGTTAGTCTTGGTGTCTGTCCAGTGAAAAGGTATTTTTATTGGCCGCCCCCAAGCTTGGGATGCTCTTTCTTCTCATCTCTGCCTTCTGGATTCCTTAATGACTCCATTAAACTTTTACTCTCTACAATCCTTCCTAATTCTAATACCTCCTCTGTTCATTAAGACCTATTCATTTTGCATATAGCTTTTTTTTATATAGTTAGTTGTTTGTTGCCTCCCTCATCAGACTGTGAGGTTCTTGAGGGCAAGAGACTCTGCCTTCTGCCTTCCTCTGTATCATCACTGCACAGCCCAGTGCTTGGAACATATTAGGTGCTTTAATAAATGTTTAAGGAGTCAGTAAGGCTCAGGAGATGTGAATCTGCCCTGAAGATAAGGAGGATGACCCACAATCCTATCAAGTAAGGCAAAGAGTGAAGGAGGAACAATTTTCAGAGAAAGCAGGTGAATAACACTGTCTCTGCCTCAAAAGTCAGCCTGCCCATGACCAGTTCAAGTATTCTAAAAGATTCTTTCTCTAAGCACGCATTCACGACCTGACTTAGGGGTCTGCTTTCTTCTCCTCCAGGCTGCATCAGGATCTTTCTCCAAGTCAAAAGCCTCCTTTGGGCTAGTCCTGATACCATCCAACACAGAGAAGCTTCAGAGCTTAGCTAAAACAAGTTGCATCATCAAGGAACAAAAACCAAAGGGAACTTGGGGAAGGAAGCAGATGATGAGTCAGGAGGCCCAGCAGCACACATCTCAGATGTGTGTAGCATTAAAAATCCGCTCCTCAATGGAACGGGACATGGCCCCATGATAGAGGCAGCTGGGCTCCAGATGACCTTTCTTATTTATTGTGGTTGTGAAGAGGCTTCCCCAAGCCAGTCTAAGGAAACAAAGAAAGTTAGATATTTTTTAAAAAGAGTCAGAGCTGCTAGGGAGGTGAGGCTTGAGTCTTGCCTGCTTTAGTCTTGTGCTTCGCTCATAAGCAGCCAAATCTTCCAGCCAACGGCTCATTTTCTCTTCCCAAATGAGCTAATATTTTTCGGTGGCAGTGACCCTGTTTATAACCTTGGGTTTCTGAAACTCGAGAGGAAAATCCTGCAAGCGGCAGACGAGAAATGTTTTCCTCTACATGCTATGACTTTTTTTTTTAAACAGGAAGAACCTATTCAGAAGAGACCTGGCAAAGGGAATTGGTACTTTTCTAAATTCAGATGGGAAGCAGATACTTTGACTTTCCTTGCCAGGGCCAGGCCACAGGTCTTTGATTCTGTGATTTTAATTACATGTGCAAGGTCAAAGCACCCAGAGATCCTCTCAACCCAGGGAGTCCGTCTGGTCCCATGCCTGAATCATGCCCATGCTCCCACCGCTGCGTACGAAAAATCAGAACATCGAGAATGGATTGGAAGCAACAGTAAGGCTCTTCCTACACAGACGCCTCTGCCATGGGTAGGAGAGATTTGGAAGGAATTAAGACTCCAAAGAAGGGCGAGCCAGGTGGTGCAGTGGATAGAGCAACAAGCTTGGAGTCAGGAAGACCTGAATGCAAATGTAGCCTCAGATACTTACAAGCTGTGGGACTCTGGGCAAATCACTTTACCCTGTTTGCCTCAGTTTCCACATCTGTAAAATGAGCTAGAGAAGAAAATGACAAACAACTCTAGTGTCTCTGCCAAGAAAACCCTACATGGGGTCAGAAAGTATCTGGCATGACTAAAATAATAGAACAACCACAAGGAGACTCAAGGTACAACTTCTCTACCCCTATACAGTCTGAGTGTAGCTGGGCATGTGCCATGGGCTGGTTATGTGGGCTCATCCTTGGGTGTCTGGCGAGAAGACGTGGGTGACCAGAGGCTCTTGACTGATGTCTGTGGTCCAGAGGACACTTCTCATAACATCTATAAAAGAAGCTTGGAAGCCTTTTTCCAATGCAAAAAACAAATTACTTTTAGGGCTGCTAATGATGATCTATGCCTGGCTTCACAAATTCCAACAAAGGAAACAGAAAAGGAGAAGTGAAAAAATGATATTCTGAACTACTGGTGACAATCATGACTCAATTATCCAGGGGCAGTGATGGGGAATGGTTTCTTGTTTGTTTTCCTATTTTATTTTTTATTATTTAATTTAATTTATTTTTTCTTTAATTATTTTAATTTTAATTAAAAATATTTTTCTATGGTTACATGATTCATGTTTTGGATGGGGAATGTTTGAAAGTAAAGCTTTGGGGGGAGGGAGGGCAGCTGTGGGGCTCAGTGGATGGAAAGCCAGGCCTAGAGATGGAAGATCCTGGGTTCAAATCAGAGCTCAGATACTTCCTAGCTGTGTGATCCTAGACAAATCACTTAACCCCCATTGCCTAGACTTACCACTCTTCTGCCTTGAAACCAAGACACAGTATTGATTCTAAGATGGAAGGTCAGGGTTTTTATAAATAATAATAAAGCTTTGTATACAATAGGGTCTAAATATGTCTGTGCTGAATAGAACACGTCAGAGTAATCTCCCACCACAGGTCCAATTCTAAGGCTCTCTTCACCTTAAATCAGCACTGACCAACAGAAGCGTCCTCCTCAAATTTCACCTAAAGAAAAAAGTTTCTGGAGTTCCTTGTGCCTGGCAGAGTGAGGTTAAGTAAGAGGACAGGATAGGCTCTGTTTACTGAATGCCTCCACTTTGAAGATATTCAAACCTGCTGGATGTATCTATAGGGAATCCAGCCATATGAACCCCCCAAAGGAATAAAGCTAGTTTTTTAATCCACCTTTTAAGTGGATTCAATAATGACATCCCCAGAAAGTAGCAAAGGGGCTGCACTGTTTTCACAGCTACAGAGTTATTAGAACAGCCCCCCTGGCTTTTTGGCTGGTCTTCCCAGAAAAATGTGCATCTTTTCCAGTCTGGGGAGACTTTCAAAACTCCAGTTTCCTATTTTGCAAAAAGCTTTGTGGCCATTTTCCAAATGGGAGATGAATTTCTTTTCAAGGAAATTACTAGGTCAGTATTTTATTAAGGACCGACTATTGCCAGGCACTGTGCGTTGGGGATTCAAAGAAAAGGCAAAAGAAAGTCCATACTCTCCAGAAGCTCGTGGTCTCAAATCAAAGGAATTCTTATTTGTAAGATTTCCCTGGAAGTCAATTTAAGGGTCTTCTATTCTCCTCAATTAAGTGCTCTTCCAGGTGCAGGCCTTTTCTCTCCCTTTCTAAAGCCCCAAATTGGAGCAAAAGGCCAGATTTTCAAAAGAATCTTTGAAAACAAGTGTTCTTAAATCAATTCTTTTGGGACGCAAGTGGCCGATTTTCAGCATAATCTCCAAATGTGAATTTAAGTGATTTGTCCAGAATCACACTGATGGAAAGTATCTCAGACTAGATTTGAACTCAGATCTTTCTGACTCCAGGTTTAGCACTCTTTTTTTCTTTTTCCTCTGCCCACAAACCCTAGGTTAAGAAACCCCTATTTAAAGAAAGTACACGTTGCCCAGTTTTACCAGCAACATATACACATCTGTTGTTATGTATGGATCTAAGCCAGATGACCCACCCAAATCTTGTCTCCAGTAGCTAGAGTCCCCAGTGACAGTTTCTAAGCACTTTTCTCTCCCACTCTCATCATTGTAGAAGTATATTCTCAACACTACAATGGGCACGAGGGGAAAAACAACTCAGAAATCAAGTATAGCTGGTGGTAAATGAAGACCAGTTCTTCTAAGACAAGAGAGAACAGCTATGACCATCCCATTTTTTTCCTCTTTATTTTTGAAAGCTGGCAGGGAAGGAAAAAAGTCACTGTTGACTTACCCCCTGTAAGACTTGAAAGCTGTCATTGCTGGGTGGTGGGTCTTGATCTGGATCAACTCCAACTCTGTAGCCATGCCAGGGAAAAACATAAGGAGAAAAACAGAAAACAGGAGACACGTTTAGATGGTGCCAAGCATTCTAGGTTGAAGGCAACCAAGATGTCAATCACTTTCCCAAAGCAGCCTGAGCAGTTGGTTAAAAGGACAAGAAAACTTGCATGCGAGAGTCATTTGGAAAAAGATGGGGGGGGGGAAGGGAGAGGGAGAGAAAGAGGGAGAGAGGAAAGGAGGGAGAGAGATGGAGGGAGGCAGGAAGGGAGGGAGAGGAGAGGAGGGAGAGAGGAAAGGAGGGAGAGAGAGAGAGAGAGAGAGAGGGAAGGAGGGAGGGAGAGGGGGAGAGAAGAAGGGAGGCAGGAAGGGAGGGAGGTTGGAGGGAGAGAGAAAGAGAATATATACCATTTCCCTTCCTAGAAGGTTGAGGCCTCTTTGCTGGAAGATTCTCTATGCTAAGCTGGCACTGGCATTTAAATACTCAAATCTGTGTTTGCCTGGCTTCCTGTGACACTGGTAAAGCCAGCATCTCTATTCCCCTAAAGGCAAGTCCTGAATAAGTATTTGAGCACATCACCCCTGGTTCAAAGGCTGACCTTCCTTCTGCTGACTCCTTGACTCTCTGATCAGTTTCCCTTCTTGTTCAGAAGAGCCACATTCTGGTGCTGGGACCAGCGAAAGATGAATCAAGTTTCAGCTCCCCTGGAGACCCCAATATGCTGGTATCCATAAAACATGTAGGGTAGAAAGATGAACTAAACTTAAGTTATCTAGAATGCGTAGTCCAAACTGGTGGATCATGGAGTTAAGAATGAAGGATTCTGGGAACATCTCGGCAGCTGAGGAGTTAGAGAACCAGGTGTGGGGTCAGAAGGACCTGGGTTCAAATTTAACTTCAGTCACTTCCTAGATGTATGACCCTGGATAAATCACTTGATCCTGTTTGCCCTTCTGTCTAGAGTTGTTGCTAAAATGATTGACTAAGGGTTAAAAAAATGAATGAAGGATTCTGAAGGACAATGGCACATGACTCAAAAATTAAAATCAATGTCATCAAAACCAATAAACTCTACCCTCCTTAATCATAGGAGGAGGACTATTATGACAATACTCATAGGATCATAGGCTTATATATTTCAAGCTTGCAGGGACCTCCAAGGTCATCTAGTTCAACTCCCTCATTTTATGGATGAGGAACCCAGTAGCCTGGTCAAGGTCATACAGCTGATGAAGGGCAGAGCTGAGATTCAAACCCAAGTCCTTTGATTCCAAGTTAAAGACTCTTTTCACTGTACCTGGTACAAATGTTTAGAGACACCGTGAGGATATTTAAATACCAACTCACCACTTCCATACCCAAGCTTTTTATCTTTCTTCATTTTGAAAAGAAATCTGACATGACAACATGCAGCAGTACCCAGGTAGAGAGGAACATTGGACGGAAGGAGGATGATGCCTTGTCAAAGTTTCTTTTCCCCACTCTCCATTTATAAAAAATAAGGAAGGAAAACGAGTGGGGAACATGAGGAAAGCCCAATTTCAAATGAGAATGCATTGCTGTGGTGGAAAAAGATGGGATGGAAGTTGGCGGGGGTAAGACTGGGCACCTTGAATTAACAGGGGTGCCAAAGGCTCTTAGGTATGGGGTGTTTTTTTCATGATTTCCTGCCATCTATGCAATTGCAGTCACTTTTGTACTCAGGTTAGTTAGGGGCAGAGGAAGGCGATTGCAACATTCATTAATTCACCCATATACATTCACAGACCCAAATTCCCTCTTTTGTCCCAGGTTCCAGGTGGCATTAATTTAATCATTCTGGCACCAAAGAAATTGGAAAAGGAGCACATGGAAGGCAAAGGGGCTGACCTGCTCCCTCCCTACCTTCTGAAGCAGGTGTGGTTGTATATTAAAGCCACTGAGGCATCAGCTTTCCTAACAGTGGTGAGACCTTTGTGGCTATCAGACAGGTGCCTCAAACCAGATACACTTTTGTGCAGCACTTGGAGGTTGTTTTCTATCAGAGCTTGTTATCAAAAAGGCTCAGTGTATCTGGACATCAGCCCAGAGTCAGGGATTAAACCCCATCCAAATGTGTACAGACAGCCTTGGGGGAGGGATGAGAGCTTGGGTGGCTCTTTCAATGCATGAGCAATTCAATCTAGGGGTCACAGAGCTGTCTAGAGAAGAGGCAGCCAAATGCCGATGGTTTTACACTGGGATCTAAGAACACCTGCTGTATAGACGTGACCTCAGAGATGGCAACACATTCACTCACACCATAGCTCTCATGTCTAGGAAAACTATACTTTGAACCCTTAATGAAGATTAGAGAGATGAAAGCCCTCCACTCAGAGGTATAAGATGCACAGCTACGGAGCCAGTCCTCGTTCATTGGAAGTCTACAAGCCCCTGAATGCTGTATTAATTTACGTTGATTATCTCCTAGGCTCCAGGTGCCCGGACACAGCATCAGAGAGCTTGGTTACACTAGAGAATCACTCAAATTGCCCACCAGAATGCCAGGTGAACAAGCAAGTCTTGGTCTAACCACAGAGAGGCTATTGTGGAAATAGTAGCAACAAGATTATGTGATCTGAAGGGCATGTCTGTTGGCTGCAGCACAGCCAAGAACATAGCCCTTTGGATTTGCCAGTAACAATCTCTCTATTCTGCACAGCTTATTCTGGGGGGAGGAGAAGGGAGAAGAAACTCCCAAACTTCTCAACCTCTCCAAGTGGTTTCTGTGATTGCAGACAGATGAAATGAATTTCCTTTTTCAGCTCAGTTGAGATGGTAAGGTTATGGCTAGGGAAAAATACTGCCTAACACTAAAGAAAAAAAAATTACCGAATAGTGGATAAGCTGCCAAATACTACCCCCCTTCCACTTATTCCACTTCCTGTTCATGAATCTCTGTCAATAAAAGGAATAAAACACGCAAACACCATCTCTCCCTCTACTCCACCCCTGAATTATATTAAGAAGAGTCAAGTCTGACTATTTTTCATTCAGTTCTAGAAATTTCAGTAGAACTTATTTAGGGAGAAGGAACAAAAGCAGATCTCATCCCCCAGCCTCTGTGGGTCTGGAATGCAAATACTAGATCAGGACAAGGATCATATTAACAGAATGACAAACCCACCCACAATAAATCTGTGCCAAATTAGGCCAACAAGTCTGCTGCACTCACATTGAGAACATGGGGGGCTGTCTCTAGTCAACTGAGCCTGTCTTTGAAGCAGCTGCAGTCAATACAAGTTATTGGTATATTCTGACATATGTTTATTAAATGTCATTTCCAAGATGCATAATGATCTAATTCCCAATCAGATGAATGCTCTCTGGCTCTCTACCAAAGTACCTGCCTACAAATTCTATAGAGATCCTGAAAAGAAATAATTCAAAGGTTCACAGGATTACAGACTTGGAAGGGTCCTTAGATGTTATTCTCTACATTTTACAGCTGAGGAAACTTGGGCACAGAGAGTTTAAGGACCTTGCTCAAGGGGAAGGAGGCAGAGTAAGGATTCAAATCCCTATCTCATGTGAATCCAAATCTAACTCTCAGTCAGGAAGACCTAAGTTCAAATCTAGCCTCAGACACTTACTTCCTTTGTGTGACTTGAGAAAGCCATCAACCTCTTTCTGCCATAGTTTCTTCAACTGCAAAATAGGGATAATAGCAATACCTGCCTCCCAAGATTGTTGTAAAGATCAAATGAGATAATATTTACAAAGTATTTAGAGCACAGTGTTTTAGTAAGTGCTTATTTCCCTTATTTCTTTCCTTCTTTCCTCTCTCCTCTCCCCTCTTCCTCTCTTTCTCCCCCCTTTTCTTTCCATCCTTTCTCCTTGCCTTCTTTCCATCCTTCCATCCTGTCTCCCTTCCTGTCTTCCTTTTGTTCCTCCCTCTCTTCTTCCAGTCTCCTTCTCTCCTTTCCTCCTTTCCTTTTCTTTCTTCCTTCCTTCAATCCCTCTCTCCCTCCTTTCTTTCCTTCCTTCTATCCTGCCTCCCTTCCTATTGTTCTTGCCTCTCTCCTTCCCTTCTCCCTTTCTTTCTTTTCATCCTCCCTTCCTCTTCTTTCTTCTCTCCTTTCCTCCCTCCACCCCTCCCCTTCTTTCTTTTCTTCCTTCCTTCCTTCTAAACTTCTTAGTCAATACAGAAACTAGACTACTAGAAACCAGGAATATACCTCAGTTTCTTAGAAATTTCCATTAAATCCAACAATCTTTGCTGTTGAAAGTTTCCATAATGCCTTCCATCTCTCTTTCCATCTCAGGAAACAGAATATGGAATGGAATTTTCAGGACTCCATGACCAGAAACACAACTGCCCCAAAACACAAACATGGGGGTAGAGATTGGGCTGAATTTGTATGGCTCCAGGAGGATGCATAATCCCTAATATACATTTTTTTTTTCTTATGGAAGAGTTCAGAATCAAAGAGAAGGAGGAAATCTAGTTAGTTGGCTCTAGCTTCATTAAAATATTACTGTAACTACCCCCTTGCAAATGATTACAGTCCATGGTTGTCTATACTAATTCTGGCTCTTCCTAAAACTCTACCCATTTTTTGCACTTGGGCCTTTGTTTTTTTTACCCCCATCCCCAGCTGCCAAATTGATATTCCTAAATAAAGCATGTGTCTGACCATGTCACTCTGTTGCTGATGAAGCACTAGTCTCCCCCCCCCCCCCCCTTCTTGCCCCTAGGATCCAATCGGAATTCTTCTGGCAGCTTTGAAAGCCCTTGAGAGCTTGTCTAGCCTAGTTTTCCAAACGGATTGCTTATTATTCCCCTTTGCACATTCTAGACGAACCGTTCGAGCACACAGAATGTCATTTCTGGTCTGTTTCTTTGCATAGGCTGTCTCTCATGCTTAGAAAGCCCTCTCTCCTTACCTCTGCCTCATAGAATATCTACAAAGTTCAACTGCCACCTCCTTTTGGAAGCCCATTCTTATCTTCTCAATTGCTAGCATCTTTCTCTGTGCCCAATTCCTTTCTATAGATTTCATTTTCTGTGTAGAGAAATAGGAACTGGACCTTTTGATTCACTGTAAAGGAACTTTCTGGCATAGGAAATCCATTCTACCAATGCTAGTACCTTCTCAGCAATTTGAGAACTTAGAGAACAGCTTAAAGGAATGACAGGTTACATATGACTTGCTTGTGGTTATATAGGTAGGGTAAGAGGCAGAACTTGAACCCAGGTCTTCCAGGCTTCTAGGTCAGCTTGCTTTCCATTTTACCATAGAGCCTCTGTGTGCACACAATATTTTATTTACCTAAAATTTAAGATCCTTGAGGGCAGAGTCTGTTATGGTCTTCTCTTTGCATCTCTTATGCCTAACATCAGTGCTTGCTTAGCACCAAATAGATAGATAAAAAATATTTATTGAATGAATGCATGGTGAACTTTCTGACCAGCCTGCTAGGCCCAGGCTGGCTTCTAGAAGCAACTGAAGCTTTCTGCCCATCTTCAGACGAGGGATGCCCCAAACCTCTTGTAGTTCTCTAGCCCTGATGCCTTGGGTTTCCCTAGAATAGGGGGACCTAGGATAAATGTTTGGAACCCCATTCTCCTGGTATAAGGTAGTAACTCGTGGAGTCAACGGAGTCAGAGAGGGAGGGGAAAGGTTTCAAGAACTGGTTCCCAAACAGAGATCTAAAGTTCTCATCCATCCCTTCAGTCCATAATTTAACAACCTCATCCTTACTGCACTGGGACAAAGAAAAATGGTAGGGATTTACTGTCCTCTTTTTTACACATACTCCTCCACCAATTTAAGAGTTCCTCTGTGATTTGTAGCAAGGGAGAGAATGATTGACAGGTCTTGAGACGTAGAATCTTGCCTGAGCTGGTCGAATCAGAGATCCAAGAAACAGTTTTGCCAATTGCCACTCTGGAGCTGAAAGGTGAAGTAGGAAGGTGTATAGCTGAGATATCCTGGAAATCCATCCATCAAACAACTGGTCTTTGAGGATCTACTGGCTGTGGTGAAAGGGAATCTCCAGTCTTCTGGTGGACAGTTACTGGAGAGCAGAACTCTACTTTGCTGTGACCCTCTGAGAACATCATACCTGGGATTCCTGAAATCTGATCAACCATTGACTCTGTATGTAAGATTTGGGGTTTGCTGTGGGATTTAGCCTTGATAGTCTTTAGTTAGATAGATAGTCAGAGTAAGCTTAATTAGATAAGTAAATGTAGAGGGATAAGAGTCAGATGCTAACCTTTTCCCCTTATTCCATTCCCCAAACCTTTCTCTTACCTATTAATAAATTCAATTTCATTTATATGTGCCTCCTTCCTCTGTGTAACCTTCCTTTCCCCCTTTCCTAAAAAATCATAGTAATAGATTTACTTATCCCAATTTTACTGATGTAAACATTTTGGAGGAATGGCGAGGTCAAGACGGCTATATAATTCAGCCCTTGTGACTGAATCAAATAATTTTGCACAGTAAGAGGAAAGGTCATTTGCCAATATACTTACCTTGGTGTGTCTGCTTTGATACTGGGCAATAATAAATACCATTCGATAATAATCTTGGATGTGCATATTTTCTAATTGTGCATTTTGTGACATCCTAGTATTGTAACTTTAGATAAATTGCCCACAGAAGACATTTGCTTGGTTGCCTTCCTGTCTGCCATAATGATTTCTCCCCAGCTAGCAATTTACAATAACCTGAAACTTTATACTCTGAGTTTTATTATCCTGAAAAAGTCAGCAAATCCCCTGATATACTAAAGTTAATCTCATCAGAACACCAGGGAAAAACTCTTTCCACCCCCACCCCCCATATCCAGAATAAACAAACTCCTGGTCACTCCAATCTTTATTAGGGGAGAAGATGAATGTAGAAAGGGCCTTTATGCCAAAAGAAAAAACTAAAACAGGTCAAAATTTCTTAAGCAGATTTCAACTGGAAAAAAAGAACCCATCAAGCAAAAATGATTCCATTCTTGAACAAAATATCTCAGGACATTTATAAACTCCTTTTAATGTAATCCTGAAAGTCAGTTTTCCTACCAACTCAGTGGAGAATCTGCAAAAAGGATATTATAGGACAGGTATATAAAATGCTGCATTGAAACTTTATTGTTCATTCCCGGGAACATAGAAGATGACCTCAACCCATCAGTTCATTTTAGAAATTATGAAAAGTCCAAGTTTGCATGGGACTTCATTTTGTAGGGGATGAATGTGGGAGCTTTTATAAATGGACCAGTACACAAGTCTGCAACCACCAAGTTCTCAAAGTTTAATTTCCTTAAGCTTACTATTAGGATTACATTATCAAAGAATGGAGGGTAGGTAGATGGATGATGGCTTTGCCCTGATGATGTCTAAAGGTACCCAGGTCTAAATTTTTCTGAATGTAAGGATCCAGGCTTATAATTTCATTGAAGGACCACTTTTTTCCAAGATGAGAAGATTTCAAGGACTGAAATTTTTCCCCAAACCCAACTGATCTCTGAAGTTAGAAAAGCAAAGGAATGAAAATAACTATTTGATAGCAGAAGCAATTTAAATAAATACCCTGCTGCTTCTAAATGAACTCTCTGTGGTCACCACTGTATACTTCTTAGAGATGAAACACAAAACCTCATTTCAGTGAGAGAGCCATGTTCATGACGGACAGGTAACACCCACACTCCTGCTGCCCAAAGGAAGAGGTAGTTTAGGAATGCCAAAAATAAACACTAGCCCCATTTTGCCAAGTGACTTCTAGAAGCAAGGAAACCCAGAGCAGCAAAAAAACGTGCATATTAAAAAGGAAGAAGAGAGAAAACACGAAAGCTATTATTCCAAAGACTATGGCTCTGATAATTCAATTACACTTCAGATAGTAATTGATGAACTTTAATGACATGAGAGGCCTCTGAGAGTATTAATTTTAGTTAGCTGATTTTGGCTTGTTTGGAGGTAAGGACCAGAGGCTTTGGGTTTTTGTATTTAATCCTGGGAATCACCAATGCAGGAAGAAAAGCGCCAAGAAAACAATCAAATGTAAACCATAACATAAAGCCTGTGCGTAGTCAAGTTTCAATCCATTTCTGCATCAGCCAATTCCCACTGAAATGGGAAAGCTCAGTTCTCTGCTGAGATAAGAACAATTCCTCTGCCTGGTTGTTAGAAGATTGTTTTTCAAAAAACAATTCTATTTCTGAGGGTGGTCTGAACTCAAGGCAGAATTCCATTTCACAAGGGAACACCAGCTCATGCAGACTCCAGTATGACAAGGAGGTAACTCTCAAGTGGAGGGAAAGAGAGAATGTTGGGAATGATATTTAATTCAGCTCAATTTATGGATTAGGATGAACGTAACCCTTTATGCTTTTACTCGAGTAGTGAATGAGGGAGAGAGACAGGGAGAGAGAAAGAGAGGGGCTTTGTGAAAGAAGAGACCTTGCATTAGAAAGACTGGAAAAGCCAAGCACCAAGTCAAACGTTAGGATGCAGAAAACTCCTCACGTCACCTGAAATACCTCCAGTGGGTTTCATTGAGATCCTCTTCCGATGAATCCTGGACACCGACTCTGGGACGGTACAAGAAGGGAATGTGAGCGTGATAGGAACAGACTCATTCAAGGGGGTTACTTGGCAAAATACCTACACTAATGGGAATGCAGGTAGGCTCTAGTTTAAGAAAACTTACATAAAAATTTTACACAAACAGATGAATCAGGAGGGGAGATTATTCATATTATGAAGCATTGAGCAGAAGGTCAAGACACCTAGAAATTTTAAGGCTATATAACAGTGTTAGGGAATCACTGCCAGATGAAGGTAAATTAAAGAAGTGGGTGGCTCAGCAAACTGAGGGCCAGGCCTGGAGATGGGAGGTCCTGAGTTCTAATCTGAACTCAGAAATGTCCTAGCTGTGTGACCCTGGACAAGTCATTTCACCCACTTTGTCTAGCCCTTACTTCTCTTCTGCCTTGGAACCAATACACAGTATTAATTTTTAGGATGTAAGGTAAGGGTTTTTTAAAAATCAACAAATAAAAAAACAATGTTAAAAGTTAATTGTATAGCACATGCTTTTATTGGAAACAAAGTTGAAATGGTTTTGCTATTTAAAGGAAATAGTACAATGTTTACTGAAAGGTTTATTATTGGTAATGTTTATGAAGACAAAACCTGCTAGTTCTGAAGAAGATAACTGAATTTCACAGGTCCAAATATTTGACTGCTAGTTGGCACATTTTATTTCAATTCTTTTCTCCACTCAGTATGTGGACCTGAATATAGTGACTTGGTCTCTTTTGGCCTTCCTTGAGACATATGAGCAAATGGCTGGACTAATAACAATGTCATAATAGTACTTGAGAGTTTACATTAGCTTATTTACAAACAAACCTCTCAGATGGGTCATGCTAACATTAATATCCCAATTTTGCAGAGAAGAAAACAGAGACAGTGAATTTAAGTGACTTGCAAAGGCTACATAGCAAGTAAGGGAGTTGAACTCAAATCTAATTGTGGCTCTTGCCACCTTGCCATCACTCCTCACTGGGCTGCGAAAAGTGAATGCTCAAGAGCTTCATTATAGTGCCAACCAGTAGTCACTATTGCCATCTCATGTATCCTTTAGGCAAGATGGAAGAGAACTGCCATAATGCTTCTGAGGAAGCCAAACTAATTCTGAGTCAACAAAACTAGTCTGTTCTGATTACTGCCACTTCCTAAAATCTGAATATATAATCAAGAAAAATACCCTGGCTCCTCTAATGCAAGGCTTATTGCTCCTGAGCACCATTAACTGGTGGCTTCTTTAAACTTTACATAAAAAAGAATCTTCACAAATGCTACTTATTGTATAAGCTTTTTGGCTCCACCTGCCTAGATTATTTACACAGTTTATCATTCTCATTAAGACTCCTTTATTCTCTCACTTTCTTATCAGTCAAAAAACCCTTATGTCACATAAGATTTAGATCTGGGTGTCTCGATAATTATATCATTAAAGTCTGTCCCTTTTCTGTATCCATATCAACAGATCTTAAGTAATATTTACAGAGAATCATAAAACTGGTTCTTTTGACAAAGTAGAGAGGAAGCAAAGAGGGAGGGGAAGAAAAAAGAATACAAGAGGAGTAAAAGGAGAGGAAAGAAGGAAGAGGAAGAGAGAGTAGAAGGGGAAAAACCAGGGAAAGACCTACATGAAGCTATGATGAGCTAAATGAGTAGATCCAAGAGAACATTACATACAGCAACAGAAATATTCTTTGAAGAATGACTTGGGTATGTCCACTTTCAGAGAAAGAACTGATAAACAAAGAAGATACAGTTATATATATATATGGTTTTATGGGGTCAAATGATGGAGGGGAGAGGAGGGAGATACCTAGGAATATTAGTGAAACAGGAAAACAAATCATTAAAAATAAAGAGAGGGGGGCAGCTGGGTAGCTCAGTGGATTGAGAGCCAGGCCTAGAGATGGGAGGTCGTAGGTTCAAATCTGACCTCAGACACTTCCCACCTGTGTGACCTTGAGTAAGTCACTTAGCCTCCATTGCTTAGCCCTTACCCTAAGGTAAGGGCTCAAAACAAACAAACAAACAAACAAATAAATAAAGGGAGAAGGGGATAGGGAACAGAGAGAAGAGAAAGGAAGAGAGAAAGAAAGGAAAGAGAGAAAGAAAGAAGAGAGAAGGAGAGGGAGAATGTAAAAAAAACAATGACCTATTAAATAAACAGCAGGATAAAACAGCTAACTTGATTTTTCAGGAGGTGCTAGATTATGCAGGTTTTCAGTTGGCTGCTTTATGGGGGGGGAGAGGGAGAGGGAGATAGAGATGGAGAGAGACAGAGTCAGAGACAGACAGAAAGAGAGACAGAGACAGAGACAGAGAGAGAAAACATTTGCTAACTTGCCAGTCAAATGAGCAATGAGAATCATCCTTTTTACATAGCTGGCTATGATTTTATTGAGTTCATTTTTGTAACTATCCTTTAGGGACTAGCTTTTGAAGGAAATTTTTTAATAAATGGAGATTTCCTTCAAAATAAAAATAGACTAGCTAAATGTTTATGCATGTATTTTAATAAAGGCACTGAATTGTTTACAAGCATTTATTGCTCATTAACTCTCTAGCACAGTTTTCCTGAGTTATCTTGAACAATCAAGAGTTAGTTATAGTTTCTGTTCAGATATTATGATGAGGGTAACACCTCACTATTAAAGAGATGGGTTTTGTATGGCTCCCACTCCCCAATTCACAATTAACTTCTTATGGACTGGATAGGTATTTTTTTGAATGACAGGAAGAGAGCTTGTCAGACAGCCTTAACTGATAAAGAAACAAAGATGTGGGAGAACTCTCTCCAACAGGCCATTTCATTTGGAAGAAACTATTATCTGGAAAAACTGTCACTATAAGCTTTTAACAGAAGTGAAGATAAATAAAGATGGTAGACAACTACCAGTCTATCTTGTGGAATGAATTGGAAGGAACCATGTCAGACAGAAACAAATCTCCATTTCAACCTTTAAGACTCTGGAGCACTACTAAGTAGAGAAAATTTCAATCTCATTCAAAGCCCAAACAATCATTTCCATTCAAATTACATGTTTGAGAGCCTAGAAACCAAGAAAGATTTGAGTCTGTAAGCAGCCATATATATTATTAAGGAAAAGTTGGGAGGATGATGCTATCTTGACATCATGAGAAGTAATAACACCCTAAAAATACTCAGTGTCAGTAAAGAATCAAGGGGGCAGTGGGGCACATAAAGAGCCGGCCTCTGAGTCAGAAAGACTTGGTTTTGGATTATGCCACTGACATGGGCTGTGTCACTCTAAAAAAAAAAAAAATTTCTTAACTTCTCAAATGCTCCAGGTAACTTTCTAAGACCAAGTTATATAACAGTAAGAGAGTACCCATGGACTCCATGTTGTCTTCATTAGTAGTGCCCAACATCAATAAAATCACAGATTGAGGTCCTGACCTTCTGTATTATTTTTTCATTGTCAAAATAAAAGTCTTAATAAGTGCTATAAAATTTTGAGTGGGAGATTTGATATTCTCCATTTGTAGCTTGCTTTGGGTCTCTTCTCTTTTCTCCTCTATACTATTTCATTTGGTGATTTCATCACCTCCCCATACATTCAGTGATCCTTCTATGGAGATGATTTTCAGATCTATCATTCCTGCCCTGTAGCTAAATGGCACAGTAGATAGAGCAGGGGCTGGAGTCAGGAAGACCCCTCTTTCTGAATTCAAATCAAGCCTCAGACATTACTAGCTGTGTGACTCAGGACAAACTACTTAAACCTGTTTGCTTCAGTTTCCTCATCTGTAAAATGAACTGGAGAAGGAAATGGCAAGTAACTCCAGTTTCTTTGCCAAGAAAACTCTAAATGGGATCATGAAGAGTTGGACAGGACTGAAATGACTGAACAATAACCAGTTGTAAACATTCCGTCTTTCTGTTCTTTGGGCTCCATTGGCTCCCTGTCATATCCAGGATCAAACACAAAGCTTTCCTCTTGTATCTCATAAACCTTGTTCCAGTACTGACTTTTCATCAGTGTGAGTTAAGTCAGAGTCCAACTGTGTCTTAGAAATTCCATCTGTTGAGTATATGATTGGGGGTTTTGGCTTTAAAAAGATCACTCTATTGCAAATATTAACAGTATGGAAATGGGTTTTTAACAATGATACAAGTATAAACCAATGGAATTGCTCATCATCTCTGTGAGGGGGAGGGAAGAGGGGAGGAAAAGAACATGAATCATATAACCATGGAAAAATATTCTACATAAAAAATCAATTTAATTTAAAAAAATAAAATACAATAAATTAACTAATAAAAAAAGAAATTATATCTGTTGGACCCTTTCTTGCCTAAGAGCAGCTGCTTTGGGAATAGGGGTCTGGGTTTGGAATATGTCATTACAGAGATCCAAAGTTTGTAGTATGAAGAATGACACTAGGAAATGACAAAAATGAATTGATGACAGCAAAAAAAAATTCATTATCTATTATCCTCTGCAATGATTCTAGAATTTTGAATCTGAATGATACCTTGTATTGGTTTATTTGCTGTCAAATAAATATGAAAGATGAAGAAAAATATACTACAAGCCAAGCCTAGAGATGGGAGATCCTAGGTTCAAATGTAGCTTCTGCTTCTTCCCAATTGTGTGATTCTTGGCAAGTCACTTAACATCCATTGCCTAATCCCTACTCCTCTTCTGCCTTGGAACTAATACACAGTATTGATTTTAAGAGGGAAATGAAAGTATTTAAAGAAAAAATGCTAAAAGCTGCCGTGATGATTGTGTCAAAATGACCCAATAAAATTCCTAAACAGATGTTTAAACAACAAAACTAAACCCAAAAGTCTGTTACTTAAAGCTCTCTATAACTTGGTTCCTTCCTATCTTTCCAGTCTTCCTACCCCTTACTGCCTTCTATACACTCTATGAGCTCCCTATCCTGACCTATTCCTAGTTTCTCAAAACAACTCTCTATCTCCTGTCTCCATCCCTTTAAAACGGCTATCCTTCATGTTTGGAATGTTCTGCCCCTATCATCTCCATCCCTTACTTTCATCCAGATTCAGCTCACATCTCTCTTCTGCAGGAGGTCTTTCCTCCCTTTCCTAAGCTGCAAAGGCCTTCTCCTAAAAGGTTACTTTCAACTGCTCTGGACAAATCTCCCATATACAGCAAATGTGGTCAAGCTTGAAAGATCAGAGGTCAGCCCACAAAGCTCTGGAGATCCCACCATGGTTTCTCCTAGTTTCCTTTTTATTCATTTTCACCTTTTCTAGCTTTTTTTTTTTTAGGGTGTGGGGGAGGATCATGGAACCGAGAAGCAAGAGCCAAGAGTGCACCTATATATGGGGTCAGCATTCATATCCATGGTTTTGGCCATCTATGATAGATCTTGGTACATATCCCTATGGATACACAGACTCTATTGTACCTGGATACTTTCATTAGAACTTGGCCCTTTTGTCTTGTTTAGCTATCTTGTTTTTCCTCGGTTTCCCCTGTGCTCAGCACAGTTCTTGGTACACAGTAAGGGCAAAATAAATGTCTGTTGACTAATACCCTACAAAGGCAACAGAAGAATAACTGGCAAAAACTGACATTTACATAACTCTTGAAAGTTTGTAAAACATTCTCTTTTTTAAAAAATTAATTAATTTAATAAAGAAAAATTTTTTCCATGGTTACATGATTCATGTTCTTTCCCTCCTCTCTCCCCACCCTGCTCCTATAGCTGACATGCAATTCCACTGGGTTTTACATGTGCCCTTGATCAAGAACTATTTCCATATTATTGATAACTGCACTAGGGTGATTGCTTAGAGACTACATCCCCAATCATATCCCCATAGACCCTTGTGATTGAGCATTTGTTTTTCTTCTGTGTTTCTACTCCCACAGTTCTTTCTCTGGATGTGGATACATTCTTTCTCATAAGTCCCTCAGAATTGTATGGTATCGTTGCATTGCTGCTAGTAGAGAATTATGTGCAAAACAGTTTCTACCCACTCTCTTTTGAGCCTCACCACAATCCCATGAGACAGGTACTTTTCTCAGACCAGATTTGTGATTTCACTGAGAAAGGGAACTCTTAGTGGGGAAATAACCACTACTAATCTAAGTAGGTAACTTCCACAACCTAAGACTTAGGGAAATCCCTGGGGGCATTGAGAAATGAGGTGAGTTGTCGAGGGTCACACAGCCAGTATGTGACAGGAGCTTCATGACTTGAACCCATCTTTCTGACTCCCAGTTAGAATCTCCATCCATTGTGCTATCTTGTCTCATGAAATAGGTATTACAAATGAAGAAATAGATGATTTTTTTAAACCCTTCCCATCTTATTATCTAAGACAGGAGAACAACAAGGGTTAGGCAATCAGGGTTAAGGGACTTGACCAGGGTCACGAGCCAGTAAGTATCTGAGGCCAAATTTGGATCCAGACCTCCTGACTCCAGGCTTGACCCAAGAAGCAGGTTCTGAGAGAGGATAAGTGATTTTTCTGTGGTCACAGAGCTGGTAAGTATGGATGGAAGGATTGGAATCCAGGTGTGGATCCTCATCCAGTATATAACACAACTTCAAGATCCATTTTAATCTTTCTTTTTCATTCACACATTTAATTAAATGAGCTCAGAGAACTA
This sequence comes from Monodelphis domestica, assembly GCF_027887165.1. Classification (NCBI taxonomy): domain Eukaryota; kingdom Metazoa; phylum Chordata; class Mammalia; order Didelphimorphia; family Didelphidae; genus Monodelphis; species Monodelphis domestica. The sequence continues at coordinate 210,304,336 of NC_077234.1, forward strand.
TATAGCGTGAAAGAAAGTTATAAAAATACAACATGCATGGGGACAGTTAGGTAGCACAGTGGATAGACTGTCAGGCTTAGAGACCAGAGGTCCTGGGTTCAAATTTGACCCCAGACATTTTCTAGCTGTGTGATCCTGGAAAAGTCATTTAACTCCCAAAGCCTAGTCCTGACAGGTCCTTCTGCCTAAATGACCCTAAAATAGAATTAAAATAAAAATCATTAAAAGTAATGATTCTAAAACAGAAGGTGGAGATTTAAAAAAATTCATCATGTATGCTACATCAACTTGAATCACATGAAGAGTCAGGTCTTCATTCTATAATTAGTTTCCCTCTAGTATTCAATTTTTAAAAATTCTTACTTTCTGTTTTAGTAATGACTCTAAATTAGAAAAGCATGGACTAGGCAAACAGGTTTAAATGACTTGCCCAGGGTCACACAGTTAGGAAGTGTCTGAGGTCAGATTTGAACTTAGGTCCTCCAGACTCCAAGCCTGACACTCTATTCACTGTGCTATCTAGTTGCCTCTATATGTGCTGGATGCCCCTGCTCTTCAATTTTAACAATGATTTCCATTTCTGTTACTTAGATTTGCTAGTCTACCTCAGAATTCCAAATTGGAGAGTTCTGGACTTTTTCTTTTTTTTACCAAACAACAAATTAAACTTAAATAGGACTATATTCTCAAATTCTATGTGATATGTGGGGTTCCAATAGCCTATTCTTTTTTTTTTTAACCCTCATCTTCCATCTTAGAATCAATACTGTGTATTGGTTCCAAGGCAGAAGAGTGGTAAGGGATAGGCAATGGGGGTTAAGTGATTTTCCCAGGGTCACACAGTCAGGACGCATCTGAGGCTAGATTTGAACCCAGGTCCCCCTTTCTAAGTTCCGTTTTCAATACACAGAGACACTTAACTGTTCCTGTAGCTCTTTTGACAGAAGTTGAAAACTGTCAAGAAACCATAAAGTCGGGGGCAGCTGGGTGGCTCAGTGGATTGAGAGTTAGGCCTAGAGACGGGAGGTCCTAGGTTCAAATCTGGCCTCAGATACTTCCTAGCTGTGTGACCATGGGCAAGTCACTTGACCCCCAATGCCTAGCCCTTACCACTCTTCTGCCTTGGAGCCAATACACAGCATTGACTCCAAGATGGAAGGTAAGGGTTTAAAAAAAAAAAAGAAACCATAATGTCCTGCTGTAGCATCCTTTACTCTCTGTGGCAGTAAGTGACAGAATAGAATCATTCCATGGGCACTGAATTTGAAGAGAATCCCTGAAAACAGTTATTCTTCTGATGTTTTGTGCTAGAATTATAATGAGGAAATTTGGATTTGAATCCAGAATCCATCTCTTATTAAATATGCGACTCTGGGATTGTCACTTCATTTCTCTGACTCCAGGTTTCCTTGTCTATCCAATGGAAATAATACTTGTACAAATACTTGTATAAAGCTGTTGTGGGAAAAGTGTTTACTGAGCTATCATTATTAGTAGGAGGGAACTCTGAGTAAAATCGGTCCTGCCTTGCAACTTTATCTCTTCTCTCCCACCACAAAAAAAAAAAAAAGACAGAGGAGACCACAAAATTATTTCAGGCTCAAATTCAAGTACTTACCTGAGCCAGCACTAAATAGCATAGATTACAAGCTTGGCAAAGTCCTGTTTCCCTAGGCAGGTAGGTGGCACAGTTAGAAGACTGGAATTCCCATCTGACCACAAGTCACTGAACCTGTTTGCCTCAGTTTCCTCAAGTGCAAAATGAGGATCCATGAGGATCAAGTGAGATATTTTTGTTTCACCTTTATAAAGATATTCTATTTTACAAATGACACATGATGACAATTTCTACAAGTTTTCTGAAGTTATCTGATACAAATTGTTTCCCTTCTTCCCTTCCCTCCCCACTCCCAGAGATGGTAAACAATTAGATCTGTGTTACATATGTATTATCACGCAAAACATTTCTACATTGTTTTTTGCAAGAGAATAATCATATAAAACCAAAACCCCTAAATGAGAATCCAAATAAGTTAAAGTGAAAAATGGTATGTTTTCTTCTGCATTCCTACTCCCACGGTTCTTTCTCTGGAGGTGGATAGCATTCTTTGTTATAAATCCCTCAGAATTGTCCTGGATCATTGTATTGCTGAGAGTAGCTAAGGCTTCCACAGATTCCACCATATTGCTGTTACTGTGTACAATATCCTCTTGTTCTGCTTATTTCCAAGTGAGATAATATTTCTAAAGCACTTAGCACACAGCCTGGCATATAGAAGACCTTACTTAAATACTTATTCCCTCCCCCAGACCTCTATTCTCCAGAATTTGATTTTCTTTCCTGTTGAAAAGAAACGTGCAGAAGGATGACTTAAGAGGTTTATGCTTTTAAACGATTTATTTTACAATGATTCTGATTACCTTTCTCTCGTCCCCAGGCTGATTCTGCTTCTGCTTCCCCCCCCCCCTTTTTTTTAAACCCATACCTTCCATCTTGGAATCAATCATTTATATATTTAGCCATTTATTTATTTATTTTTTGAAAGCCCTTACCTTCCTTCTTGAAATCAATACTGTGTATTGGTTCCAAGGCAGAAGAGTGGTTAAGGGTTAGGCAATGGGAGTCAAGTGACTTGCCCAGGATCACACAGCTAGGCAGTGGCTGAGGCCAGATTTGAACCCGGGATGTCCCATCTCTAGGCCTGGTTCCCAATCCAATGAATCACCTAGCTGCCCCTTGTTTCTGCTTTTCAAATGCAATGCAAGCCTCACCCAGCCCATTTCTCTTCGTCTGGTCCCCTGAAGGCGGTGAATTCCATAGGGGCAGCCAGCTGGTTTACTCCAGTAACTGACCTGTATCTGAACCTGACACAGAATGCAGACTGGTCTATCACTGTGACTTCTTGCTGGATTTCAGAGGGAGGTAATGAATGCCCTCAAAAATTCAGTTTAGGTTTGGCTTTAAAAAAAGAATAGAAACTAATAAACCAAACCAACTCAACAAGCACCTGGAACAACCATTGGAGCCCATAAGCTATGAAAGAGCTTTTCCAAGTGCCTGATTTAATTTCATTGTATGTCCATGCTGAACTGCTCATCAAACCAAACCTTTAAGAAAAAAACCTGTTTATTGTTTGCTACCCTCAGAACAAATAGACCTCAAATTGACAGTCTCATCTGTTATTATTTCCTGCCATTTCTCTACACTTTTATAGAATTATATATATAATATTACACATTATTATAACATAATTATAATGCAATATAATAATATATATCCTATATTATGTTCTGTTATATTATATTACATTAGCAATGGGATCTCTGCATCTGTTGTTGCCTAAAGATTATGAATGGGCTATATGATATTTGTGAACCTCTCACCTAAATGGGCATACAGAACTATGTGGATTTGAAAAAAAAATCTATTCAGAGGGGGAAACTAGGAGCGAGGTAGCTTAATGAACTGAGAGCCTGGCTTAGAGAGAGGAGGTCCTGGGTTCAAATCTGGCCTCAGATACTTCCTAGCTGTGTGACCCTGGGCAAGTCATTTAACCCCCATTGCCTAGCCCTTTCTGCTCATCTGCCTTGGAAGCAATACACAGTATTGACTCTAAGATGGAAGGTAAGGGTTTAAATAAAACAAACTCTTCAAAGATTTTTTTAAAGCAATTAAGTCATAGAGGTGACTTAATTACATAATCTCTCTCCTTCATTGCCAGTATTCCTCTGTAGATCAAATAGAATATGCCATTTCAACAACTCCTTCTGGATATGCACATACACAAAAGCATATCCCACGACACCAATCCATTAAAACCTGGACCCCTGGAGAAGGCGTCAGTGGGGGCACACATGATTTGGACAAGTCTAAGTATGTTCCTGAAGACATTTCTGCTGATGAAGGAAACAAGGAACTCATGATTTTATGCTTTTTTAGTAGCATCCCAAGCAAAGAAAAAAGTGACTTTAAAGCTTCCTATTCCCAGGCAGTCAAAGATGAGATGTATTTTTAAACAGCCCAAATTAGGCAGAAGTATTCATATGAGCTAATAAGCCCAACACAGGTATATGTTAAAAGGGCACAAATATCAGGTAGTCATCCAACAGCTGCTCGAGCAGATGCTACATTACTATTTGATTAGGATGGTACAGAGTAAGAGGACTAGTTTTGGAAGACCCAAGTTTGATTCCTGATTATGCCACTTACTAACCTTGTGATGGGGCAGCTACATAGAGTACTGGATAGGTAGAAGATAAGAGTGTCAGACCTGGGGCAGGAAGAATCATCTTCCTGAGTCCAAATTAGATATTTGCTAGCTGTGTGACTCTGGGCAAATCTATTAACCTAGTTTGCCTCAATTTCCTCATATGTAAAATGAGATGGAGAAGGAAATGGCAAACCACTCTTGTATGTCTGCCAAGAAAACCCCAAATGGGGTCATGGAGAGTCACATGTGACTGAAAACTCAGACACCACTGAAAACAGCAATATTTTACATTTTTTTTTAGTTGCCAAAATGGTAAATATCAATAGATATAATCCACAAAAAAGCAAAAGCTCTTTGGGGTCCTCCTCAATAACTTTGAAGAGTTTAAAGGAGACCCAAGACCAAAAAATCTGAGAACTATTGGTAGAAGGAATGAACTAGATAAATGTCTTCAGAGATCTTTCTCTAGGATTCTCTGGTTCTGCATCAAGTCAAATGTGCTGCTTCTGGATACAGTTATCTCTCAAGTTCTTTCTTATCCATAATCCAATATCCACGTGTCTCAGCCAACTTTTTGTTCTTTTTTCAATGGAGAGGGGACACAGCGGGTATGTATTCTCTTGAGATGATTCTGTATATTTACTTCAGCATCTCTAGAATAGCCTTTATACTTTCTAAAGGAAGATAATCTCCTCCCTTTAAATTTTCCATATAAGACCTAGCTAAGATATATGTTGGCATGGGACAGTGAAAAGAATAATGGATTTTGAGAGAGAAGGACTGAGTTTCAATCCTAGTTCCAACAATTAATAACAAGTATGACCATGGACAAGTCACTTAACCATTCTCAGTCTTGGTTTCCTAATTTATAAAGTGGTAAATATAAGACCTGTACTGAGAGGTAGCAGAGAGCAATGGATGGAAAGCCAGATTCAGAGTTAGAAAAACCTTACTTCAAGTCCTGCCTCTGGCCATGTGATTTTGGATAATTATATATGATAATAAGACAAGCTAGCATTTATATAGGTGGTGCACTGGATAAAACACCGGACTTGGAGTCAGGAAGACCCAAGTTCAAATTCAGCTTCGGACACTTACTGGCTATGTGACCCTAGGCAAATCACTTAACCCTGTTTGCCTTGGTTTCCTCATCTGTCAAATAAGATGTTAAAGGAAATGGCAAAACACTCTAGTATCTTTGCCAAGAAAACCCCAAACAGGGTCATGAAGAGTTGGACATGACTGAAACAACTCAATAACAATAGCATTATATTACTTTAAGCAAATAATTAATTGAAGAGATAAACTAATTTGTCCTAACAGTGTAGTTATGTTGGAGTATCCTTTCTTTCTGCCTAACTCTTTATATTCTGCCCCAGACCTTAGTGATAAGGACTATATTCTTCCACTATCAAAATCTGAAATTAACTCACAAAATATAAATGATAACATTTTTAAAAGTGCTGCTGCTTTCAGGGGAATTCTATATTTTAATGAGGTTTTAATGAAATTCTGGTGATATTCAGGGAATAGACAATGGGGTATGAGAAATTTGTGCAAAATGGTCCTTTTCCTGCCCTTATTAAACAATCTTTTATTCTCCCTTAAGGAAAAAGTCCCATTCCTTGATGAATCTATATTGGCTAACCATTGAAGATCAGAACTTAAAGATCATCAAGTTCATCTTATCCACTGCCTTCATTTTATAAGGCTTGAGAAATGGTAACTTTCCAAAGAACATATATATGTGCTCTCTTTCCTGACTTCTGCCTCTCAGCTAGGTGCTCTGTGGAATTAGAAGAGATGCCACTGGTGGGGGTGGGGGTGGGTGGGAAGAATGCCATAGTAGGAGGACTTCTGATCCTTCTGCTATACTTCTGGCAATTCAGAGGCAGATTTCCAGCATTGTGGGTTGACTGTGGATAACTGAAATCTCAGAAAGTGAAATCGTGGATAAAAGGGCCCTACTGAATTAAAAAAAAAAAAGAGGAAAATCCCTACTCATATTTAGCTCACGGACTATTTAAAAAAGTAGGGTCTGACATACTTTGCCAAGTTCTTTATTTTATCATGCTGCCTCTTCTAAAACAAACAAAAAACCCCCCAAACCCTATATATAGTTTTTTATTCAAAGTTTTGTTCTTAAAGTAACTAGCAATTAGAGGAAGACTATTTCCTGGTAGCAGAGTGTTCTAAAAATTCTCTCCTTTATAAACAATCCAGACTATATTATTTTCCTCAAAGAAAATGGTCACTCAAATAGAGCTGTGATACACGTAGGTGCTTAAAATCTAATCAGCCCTAAACCATCAGGTCTCTCTGGCTTTTCCTTCAAAAATGCAGGTTTGTAAAGGTCATCATTGATCTTATGGAATTCTTTTGTTTTCAAATTCCCTTTGTCTCTCAGGCTGAAATAATATGTGAGGAATACTACTGAATTGATGGGAAAAATGCAAGCTATATATAATGGGAAATATTTGTATTTATTTTTTATTGGGTCAAAGATCTAGATCAGGGGTTCTTAATCTCTGGGAGGAGGTGGGAAGGAAGGTGGAAGAAGAAAAGGTAAAGGAGAGAAGGGAAGAAAAAAGGGAGGAAAGAAGGAATAAAGAGAAGATGAAAGGGGAAAAGGAAGGAAGAAAAAGAAGGAGTGGGAGAATGGAAGGAAGAGAAAAAGGAAGAGAGGAAGGAAGGAAAAAAGAGAAGAAAGAAGGGAGGAAGGAAGGAAAAATGGAAGATGGAAGAGAGGAAGGAAAAGATGGAGGAAAGAAAAAGGGAAGAAGAAAGGGAAAGAAGGGAGAAAAGAGGAAGAAAAAAGATTGTTTGACAATACCTTGATATCTATTTTGACATTCAACACAATCATATGTATAAATACTTTTATCTGGAAATCTGATGTGGTCTTTAAAAAAAATTAAAGAGATACCCACAAGATACCCTAAACTCTACACTGATGTTTTTGTTTTAAACATATGGAGGTTTACTATCTCTCACAGCAGATGCTACAACATGAAACTTCACTTGGACCCTGTTTACCCAGAAAAGTCTGGTCAGAATTTTAGCCTAGAAAAGAATATTTGGACCAGACTTTCAATAGATATCATTGGCTTCCCAATGAGGAAACTTCCTCTCAGTATGGATCAGCATCTGCTTCATAAATTACAGTCTCTTGAGGACATTGAAAAGAAGTGCTTTGCCAAGAATCACAGAGCCAGAGGGTGGTCTTTCTTACTGGGGTGAATTCTCTAGCTATCTTCCCCCTCCTGGCTTTGTTTTTGACTTTCCAGACTTTGCTACTATACCTCAGCTGCCTCACTGTCTGGGGCCTCTTCACCATGACACATTCCTCCAACATGCCAGTCCCTCCTCCCATTAGTTATTCCTTTCAGGGCTTCCATTTTGAGATGGTCCAAGCTGGCCATTCTCAATTCCTTTCCTCACTTGGCTTCTGTTTTTCTGGACTCTAAAAGCTTGTTCTTGAGTACTAGTGGTATGAGTGGCTAAGGCGTTTGAGTACCTCTTTCCCTTCCCACTTGTAAATTCCCTTTGGTAAGCTGTCTTCCTCCATTACACTGTAAGCTTACCTAAAAGGCAGGGATTGCTTGTTTTTTCTTACCTTTGTATTCTCACCACTCAGCCCAGTGCCTAACACTTAGTAGGTGGGTGGTTAATAAATGTTATTACTTTGCTCTTTCACTAAGGCACACAGAGGAGGCAAAGGATCAAAGGAGAATTATCTAGCTGGAATAACATGGTAAGACATTTTGATGCTTTTCCTACCAATCTAGGATGGGAATTATGTTGACATTTAAAAGAAGAAAAAGATCAGACGGGGGACATGGTTCTTCCACAGGCCAGCTGTGTTCTTGACTTGTTGCTTCCTTCTCACTAGCATAAATATGGCTGAGAATGTCCGGTGCTTTGCCTCCACAAGACTGCTAACAACTTTACAGGAAGTTATTGTTTGTAAGGGAATTCACTTTGAAGGCTAGCAATAGAAAGGAAAAAAGGGCAAGGCCCAAGCGAATTCATGATGATTTCACTATATGAGATTGCCATCTTCTGGCTCTTGAGAACATTACTCCACACTGCTCCCCTGGCTAGAAAGCCTACAGCAGAGTCCCATTGGACCTAGGAAGATGAAGGCAATCAGGCATCGTTAAAAGTATGCCTAGTGAAACCATTATTGTTTAATTTATTTAAAAAATAAATTTATAGGAAGTTGAACTCTGAGGAATTGAAAAAAAAGCAAATGACTCAGTAGAATAAATAAGAAAACAGACTACTCTCTTCACAACAGAGAAGAGAAAGCAAATGAGAGCAAAATGTGGTATACACTGTCAGAAATAGGCAATATATCAAGTATTTTTCTTAATTTAAAGAGATAGACTGACCTTGAGAATACTGGCAAAAGTCAAAGGATATTTCCAAGAATCTTAGTTATATGAAATAAAAAATTATTAAGAAGAAATATTTTTTAAAGTGTTTTTTTCCATGTCCCCCCCCACCAAAAAAAAGTATGCCTAGCAACTCTAATGATTACAAATGAGAAACAAAGGTTCAGAATCACAGGGTCAAGCAAGTCACTGGAGATCAGCCATCTTATCAACTAACCTTTCAATTTATTCCCCACATTGTTGCCAACAATTTTTTTGAATGTACAAGGTATAAACATGTTATTCCTCTGACTTAATACAGTCTAGAAGCTTCCTATTTCTTCTAGGACCAGACATACACATCTCGGGCATTTAAAGTCCTTCATGGCTTCACTATTTCAATTCACTTTTCCAATCTTATTGCTACTTACTTCTCTTTACAAATTCGAGGAATCCGGCCAAGATGGCTTTCCTTACACATGACACTCCAACTCTTACCTGCATGCTTTCCACTGTGGCTGGAATGTATTTCCTTCTTATCTCTACTTCTTAGAATTCTTCGGTTCTTAGTCTTTCCTGATTCCTGCCTCCTCTTCCCAGCAACTCCAATTCCCATGACTGCTCTAGCTATCAGTGCCTTCTCTCCCCATCATTTTTATTTATTCTACATGGCCAGATGGATAGATTCCCAGGACTGGAGTAAGGAACACTCATATCCCTGAGTTCAAATCTGGCCTCAGATATTTACTAGCTGGCTGATCCTGGGTGAGTCACTTAACCCTGTTTGCCTCAGTTTCCTCATCTTTAAAATGAGCTGAAGAATGGCAAACCACTCCCGTATCTTTGCCAAGAAAACCTCAAATAGAGTCATAAAGAGTCAGACATAACTGAAAAACAAGTATCATATATACTTATGTTAATAAGAATATAACTGGGAATGTTTAAAAAATAAAAATTTGGGTGTGACTGTCAGAAAGGCATCCCATTCCTGTTAAGTCCAGCCTATGGCTTTCAGAAGCTCTGGCAGCCCTGATAAAACCAGTTGAACCCCTCTAGACAATGCCCAACCAAATAGCCAGAGCAGGTATGCGAATGAGGGAACCCTAAGAGGTCTGGATCAGATATGTGAGGGAAGCAGCGGTGTCTGCTGGCTATCCTGATAAGCCCAAACTACATCAACATAAAAGAAAGTGCTTTATAACCCCAACAAGCCTTTCTCCTTTACTGAGAACTCTCTAAGGGTTGTGGCTTATTTGGGGATTACTCAGCCTCTACTGTTTTCCCACTAATCTATTTTAAATAAACTTCTGGATTGCTCTGACATTCCTGATGAAGGCTCAGTGCACTGCCACTTTAATATATACAGGAACTCTCCTGATAAAGTATAAGAATCTTGTAAGCAAGTTCTGCTTCATTTTCATCTTTATATCCCCAGGACCTAAAACAATAAATGCTTATAAAAGTAGGTTTCAAACTTTTGGGTCTCAGGACTCCTTTACTCTCCCTAAAATTGATTCAAGATTTTAAAGAGCTTTTTTATATGTACTATATCTATTAATAAAATGGATATAAATTTAAAATCTTAATCTAAAAATAAACTCATTTTATATTAATGAAAATATAATATAATTGAATGAAAAATATCTCTTCCAAGATAAAAAAGTAAAGAGGAGAGTGGTATTATTTTACACATTTTTGCAAATCTCTTTGATGTCTGACTTCATTTTCATATTTGCTTCTGTATTCATTGTTGTGATATGTTGTTCTGGTTAAACTATAAAAATCCAGCCTCCCAGAGATATAATTAGAAAGGGAAGGGAAATTTTAAGAGACTAATAATCTTAATATTATTATGAAAATAATTTTAAGTTGAGACAAGAGAATAAAACTGAGGTTGACTCAACTCAAGCTTACTCAACTGAGGAAATACTAGAGGTAAAACAGGCCTAAAGAAACTTTAATCCTTTCAATAAGAAATCCTTTCCCAACTCACTATTTGACAAAAACTGCTGGGAAAATTGAAAATCGGTATGGCAAAAATTAGGTTTAGACAAATATCTCATACCCTATGCCAAAATAAGGTCAAAATGGATATATGATTTAAACATAAAAAGTGATATTATAAGTAAATTAGGGGAACATAGAATAGTTTACCTGTCAGATCTAGCTGGGAAGAAAAGGGAAAAATTTTAAGACCAAATAAGAGATAAAGAACATTATTAGATATAAAATCAATACTTTTAATTATGTTAAATTAAAAAAGGTTTGTATGAACAAAACCAATGCAACCAAGATTAGAAGGGAAGCAACAAATTGGGAAAAAATTTTTGTAACAAATTTTTCTGATAAAGATCTTATTTCTCAAATATATAGGGAACTAAGTCAAATTTATAAGAATCCAAGTCATTCCACAATTGATAAATGGTCAAAAGATGTGAATGGGCAGTTTTTAGATGAAGAAGTTGAAGCTATCAGTAATTGTATGAAAAAATGTTCTAAATCTAAATCTAAAGCAAATTAAAACAACTATTGAGATACTGGTTTATACCTATCAGATTGACCAATATGATAGTAAAGTAAAATAATAAATGTTGGAGAAAATGTGTTAAAATTGGGACATTAATGGATTGCTGGTGGGGTTGTGAATTGATTTAACCATTCTAGAGAGCAATTTGGAATTATGCCTAATGGGCTATAAAAGAATGTAAACTTTTTGATCCAACAATACCACTACTGAATCTGTGTCCCAAAGAGACAGAAAAAATGAGAAAAGACCTGTTTGTATAAAAATATTTATATCAACTCTCTTTGTGGTACCAAAGAATTGGAAACCATAGGGATTTCCCTCAAATGGGGAGTGGCTGAACAAATTGTGGTATATGATGGTGATGGAATACTATTGTGCTCTAAGGAATGATGAACAAGATGATTTCAGAAAGAGCTGGAAAGACCTACATGAACTGATGCAGAGTGAAATAAGCAGAACCAGGAGAACACTATACACAGTAACAGTAATATTGTGGTATGATCACATGTGATAGACTTTGCTACATTGCAAGACAATGATCCAGGATAATTCTTGGAGAATTATGAAAAAGAATGCTATCCAACTCCAGAGAAAGAAATGTTGGAGTAGGAATGCAGATGAAAACATATGATTTATCACTTGTTTATTTGGGTATGTGATTTGGGGTTTTGGTTTTAAAAGATTATTCACTTACAAAAATGAATATGGAAATATGTTTTGATTGATAATACATGTACAACCCAGACTAAATTGCTTGTCAACTTTGGGAGAGGGTAGAGAAGAAGGGAGGGAAACAACATGAATCATATAATTTTGAAAAACTTATGTGTAAATTTGTTATTAAAATAAAATACATATAAAACTAAAAAAAAAATCTTTTTACATCTGAAACACACTTATAAAGCAGGAGGCACCAGCCACAGTAGGAGTTTATAGGGTATCACATTAGAATGAATGCCCAAGGACATCAGACACTCACATTTCTATGGTAGTATGGAAAGGAATGATAGTCAAAACTGACATTTATATAGTTTTTAAAATTTGCAAAGCACTTCTCATTAATGATCTTATTTGGGATTATGATCCTCATTTTATAGATAAGGAAAATAAGGCTCAGAAAGAGTAAATGACACGCTTGTGGGCATAAAGCTAGGTAAGAAGTGGAGGGTGGGCTTCAAACCCATGTCTTCTTGGTTTTAAGGACAATACATCAACCAATTTAAATGCTGCCTGTCATAAAGGTAATAATACACTCAAGAAATACATAGCCCACCACGTGCTATTCCCTCTAATTTTTTTTTTCATCCTGTTGATAAGCTCGCTACTATGGCCAAATGTTTCTCATTACATAAACTTCCTTCAAGTCCCAGATAAAGTTCTACCTTCTGCAACAAGGCTTTCTCAGTCCCCTTATTTCCAGTGTCTTCCTTCTGTGGACTATCTTTAATTTAGCCTGTTTATACCTTGTTTGTACATAGCTGTTTGCATGTTATCTTTTTCATTAGATTGGAAGCTTTTTGAAAACAAAAACTATCTTTTTCCTCTTTTTTTGTTTCCCTGGTGTTCGACATAATGCCTGGCACCTAGGTGATACTTAATAAATGCTGACTGACTGAAACTTGAACCTAAGCTGTGTCCACATGCCTTAAAAATTCAGATTCCCTGATAATGCGTGCAGATTTTAAAAAATAATATTATGTTAGCAACCTCAAAAGAGTATAACCCATGCCTTTGGGGTAGTCCAAAATACTCAAGAACCTTGTTATACTTCCTAAAAGAAAAAACCAAAAGCTTACTTACACCACATAAAAAAAAATTATCTTGGCACATGATATCTGGTCAAGAATTCAAATTGTCTTTTTCCCTTTGACTGACCTTATGTTCAGCCATGACAACATGGGGGTCGTTCCTCCACCGATGAACCAAACAGTGAAGAAGACAATCAGGAGAGTGGTGGAGAACATCATTTGGTGAGAGTAAGTCGCTGTGTCCCGGATGGCCAATGCAAAAGCCATTGCTCCTCGAAGGCCTGTGGAGACCCACAAAGGCTGTGATACATACGCTTAGGGAGAGTAAATGACAACAGAGCTCTGAACGAGCCACTGCAATCCTCTAGCCAAAATTGATTCAGGCAGCAAAAAATCATCCAATTTCCATATAATTCCATCTAAGGAGTGGAGAGTTGTGCTAGTTAGAGGGCAGGCGCTTCCTTCATGGTCAAGCTTTCTTTGTAAAGTGACCAAATGGAATAACAAAAAAAAACACCAGGTGGCAGAAAAGATTGTGATATTTGAATGTAAGGGATTATGCTTTTAGAAATGACAAATATTGGAAATAAAAAGAATATAAGGGAACTATGTGAAGAGGCAAAAAGAGAAGGAAAGAGAATAAGAATAATATAGATCACAATTACACACACACACAAAAAAAAAATCAAAACAAATCCAAAAAGCAGAGGATGTTTATATTAGCACACATATATAATTTACATATTTTTGTTTTTTTTTTTAAACCCTTACCTTCTGTCTTAGAATCAATACTATGTATTGGTTCTAAGGCAGAAGAGTGATAAGGGCTAGGCAATGGGGGTCAAGTGACTTGCCCAGGGTCACACAGCTGGGAAGTGGCTGAGGTCAAATTTGAACCTAGGATCTTCCATTCTCTAGGCCTGGCTCTCAATCCACTGAGCTACCCAGCTGCCCCCTAATTTACATTTTCTTGAACACATTGTAAACAATGTGGAATTTGCAGTTTTGTGCATAATTTTTTAATGTATCTCTTTAGTTAAATGTTTTTTGTTTTTGTTAATAGTTTCTAAGTACACAATTTTTTAAAAAAGCAGCATGCCTGGGGCAACGAGGTGGTTCAGTGGATAGAGAACCAAATCTAGAGAAAGGAGGTCTTAGGTTCAAATCTGGCCTCAGACACTTCCTAATTGTGTCTCTAGGCAAGTCACTTAACCCCCCATTGCCTAACCCTCAGTGCTCTTCTGCCTTGGAACCAATAAGACCAAAGGTTAGGGCTTTAAAAAAAAAGCACTGTGCCATCTTTTCATGGGCATGAGTCAAGCATCTCTATGTCCATCTTTTGCTTCTTTAAGAAAATGTAAATCACTGGAGCTCTCTGAACATGGAATTCAAATTCTAGTCAAGAATCTGAGCATAGCTATTGTGAGCCTGAAAACAGTTTTATAATGAAATATTACTACAAGTGAAAATATTAGAATGCTTTGAGAAATGATTTATTTATTGATCTGTCCTCTATTTTATTTCCAATCAGTATTATTCAGTTTAGTGGGATTCCAAAGAGATTATTTCTTTTATACTTATTCATCAATATCTAGTTAGCCATAGATTAAGTCAGATAGGTTAACCAATCAATATTAATTACATTTAGTATGATTGAATCAGAAAAAGACCCCCTTTCCTATATTAGACTTACAAAATACCTTTGCTTTGCTTAATCATGCTAAGGGACCTCTACCCTGAGCAGAAGGCCAAAGCCATCTCCACCCTGAATCTGATCATCAAGGTTCAGCATGATAGAGATGTTCTAATACTGTGAAAAGTCCCCCAGTTATTTTAGGAGGCCTTCTACCCAAGGTTGCCCAACATGGAGGCATCCTGCCAGTCAGCCCTTAGTCAGCAGAGATGGCCTCTGCCTAACCCATTCTGTGATTTTCCATGTCAATGTTGACCTGCCAACCTTCTTGGTAGACCCTTTTGAAAAGTCAAGGTATTGATTTCTTGACCATTGAGATTGTGTTTTTACTTTGTCTCTTCTGATTCTTTTGCTTCATCTGGGTCACGAGCACTGTAAAAACCTGTGCCTTGGAGGGAGAGGCATCTCAGATGATGAGATCATGGTTCCTATTCATTGAGGGGGACCAGGTCCCTTCAAAAAATAATTTTTGGCTCAGAGCTGAGTTGTTTGTATTGCACACTGGACAAATGTTTGCAGCACAATGAGGTCTTATAAATTTCAAAGCAGTTCAGAATTTCACTAACAAATTGAGAAAATAGAAAAAAAATAATATATGATCAATTAATGGATATGTCTAAGAAATAAGTACCAAGATTATCAGCTCATGCCCTCATTTTCTCTTGTACCCAATCTTTCCATTCCCCTAGGAATCAGGAAAGGAGACCACAGATTTTACTAAGTCCCAAATAATATTAGCTGGCAAAGCATTTTTCAAACATCTCATTTGATTCTCACAAAAACTTTGAGGCCCAAGTGCTTCTACTACCCCTATTTAGATATCTAGTGACTTGATGAGTGTCACAAGACTAGTAAGCATCTGATGTCAAAATCTGAACTTGGGACTTTCCAAATTTAAATTTAGTGCTTTATCCATTGGAACAGTTAACTATTTACTACTGATGAGGGGTTATTTGCAAGCTTGGAATTCACGTGCCATAGTGTGTCCTCCTCTCTCCTATCCCTAGAATGATCTCTTTTAATGCTTCTGCCTCTTAGGACCCCATTCCCCAGATCTCTTCAAGGTTTAGCTCAAAGATGTCCCCTCTTTCAAGAGGCAAAATAAGCTGGAATCTTGATTTCCTAAACACTTAAAGAAAATATTTTAAAACTTTGTCTACAAGTCAATATAAGATAGTTTGAAGTTTATTTTATAAAGTTTTCTTTTTTAGTTTGACAAACTTAAAATATTAGGCTTTTAGTATTTAAAATAGCAATTCTCCCTGTGCATGTGTGTGTGTATTTTGCCCTAAGCAAATACTTTTTTTTTTTTAGAAAGTCTAACCAGCCTCTGAATAGTAACATGGTTGTAAATAGCCTCCAAGAAGATGTTTTAGAGCAAAAAATGAACTTTTTTTGGGAGGTGAGGTGGGAGAATTTAATAGGGTTTATAATAATCAAGTAAATCTGGCCTCCCTACTTTGTAATTAGATTCTTTCTAATAAAAAAAATTATATTGTAAAACTTTAGCTATTGTTACCCTTTAAGAACGAATCAAGCCGGATGGCTCAGTTTTCCTATATAGTTGAGTAATTAGCCCCTTGCAATTAGAGGTTTTTTTCCTAGCATCTGTGTAGTTTTAAAAACATATTTTGATAACTGCATTTAAATATAATTAGTTTCCTTTTTGGTGTTGTTTATTTGTGCCTGATTGTTCATGGCACCCTGTTTGGGATTTTCTTGGGGAAGAGAAGTGGAGTGGCTTGCCATTTCCTTCTCCTGCTCATCTTACAGACTCCCCAACCCAGTGGTCAGTTGATAATAGCTTTTAGGTGAATCATGAAAAAGTGATGAAATCAGGGGTCTGTGGCTCAGTGTATAGAGAGCCAGGTCTAGAGATGACCTGGATTTAAATTAAGCCTCAAACATTTCCTGGCTGTGTGACCCTCCCCTGGGGCAAGTCCCAAAGTCACAGGACTAGGAAGTATCTGAGGTCAGATTTGAATTCAGGAAGATGAGTCAGGCACCCCACTGCACCATCTAGCTTCCCTAGTTTCCTTGGTAATTCTACTTCATTTAGTACATTTTAAAAATTCAGAGAAGGGAGACTTTAGATTCCTTTAATAAAGCTATATCTATCTCACACACGGAGAACTGCTGCTTTAACTACTAGAAGCCTAATATTTTAAGGGTGTTAAATTAAAAAAATCTTTCTAAAATGAACTTAAAATTACCTTATGTTGGCTCCTAGGCAAAGTGTTAAAATATGCTTAGTATGTTTCTTAAAAGGCACATATTTTCACTATTTTTCTAATTCAGGGTTGACGTTATCAGTTGTTATGACATGCAATAGATGTAGGTAGGGATGTAGAAGCATTATGCAGCATCGTCCTGGGATGCTGAGCCATGCTGGTTGTCATGCCAACATCGGTGCCTTCCAAGGCAATTGAGGGACAATGCAGGTGGTTGGGGGAGGATAATTAATGGTAGTAGAAGGAAGAACTAGTAAGGAGGCTAAGACAGAATGCTTGTTTTTAGTGATTTCATGTCATAAAAAATCAATAGTTCAACTGAACAGGTATTTCAAACTGCATATGCAGCACTATGTAAAGGTGTATGATGAAGAAGGAGGGGGAGAAGAAGGAAAAGGAGGAGAAGGAGAAGAAGAAAAAGAAGAATGAAATAGTGACAGTAGTAGCCTAAATTTTTTTTAATTTATTTTTTTACTTTTAAACATTATTTTATTTGGTCATTTTCAAACATTATTAATTGGAAACAAAGATCATTTTCTTTTCCTCCCCCACTTCCCACCCTCCAATAGCTGACACACGATTCCATTGGGTATCACATGTGTCCTTGATCCGAACTCATTTCCATGTTGTTGGTATTTGCATTAGGGTGTTCATTTAGAGTCTCTCCTCAATCATGTCCCTTCAACCCCTGTAGTCAAGCAGTTGCCTTTCCTCAATGTTTTTACTCCCACAGTTTGTCCTCTGTTTGTGGATAGAGTTTTTTCTCCTAGATCCCTGCAGATTGTTCAGGGACATTGCAATGACACTAATGGAGAAGTCCATTACCTTCGATTGTACCACAGTGTGTCAGTCTCTGTGTACAATGTTCTCCTGGTTCTGCTCCTTTAGCTCAGCATCACTTCCTGGAGGTTGTTCCAGTCTCCAAGGAATTCCTCCACTTTATTATTCCTTTGAGCACAATAGTATTCCATCACCAATATATACCACAATTTGTTCAGCCATTCCCCAATTGAAGGGCATTTTCCAATTTTTGGCCACCACAAAGAGCGCAGCTATGAATATTCTTGTACAAGTCTTTTTCCTTATGATCTCTTTGGGGTACAAACCCAGCAGTGCTATGGCTAGATCAAAGGGCAGACAGTCCTTTATCTTCCTTTGGGCACAGTTCCAAATTGCCCTCCAGAATGGTTGGATCAATTCACAACTCCACCAGCAATGAATTAATGACCCCACTTTGCCACATCCCCTCCAGCATTCATTACTCTCCTTTGCTGTCATGTTAGCCAATCTGCTAGGTGTGAGGTGATACCTCAGAGTTGTTTTGATTTTCAAATCTCTGATTATAAGACATTTAGAACACTTTTCCATGTTCTTATTAATAGTTTTGATTTCTTTATCTGAAAACTGCCTTTTCATGTCCCTTGCCCATTTATCAATTGAAGAATGGCTTGATTTTTTTGTACAACTGATTTAGCTCTTTGTAAATTTGAGTAATTAAACCTTTGTCAGAAGTTTTTGTTATGAAGATTGTTTCCCAATTTATTGCTTCTCTTCTGATTTTAGTTACACTGGTTTTGTTTGTACAAAACCTTTTTAATTTGATGTAGTCTAAATTATTTCTTCTACATTTTGTGACTCTTTCTAAGTCTTGCTTAGTTTTTAAATCTTTCCCTTCCCAAAGGTCTGACACTATTCTGTGTTCACCCAATTTACTTAGAGTTTCCTTCTTTATGTTCAAGTCATTCACCCATTCTGAGTTTATCTTGGTGTAGAGTGTGAGGTGTTAATCCAATCCTAATCTCTCCATAGTGTATTCCAATTTCCCCGGCAGTTTTTATCAAATAGTGGATTTTTGTCCAAAAAGCTGGGATTTTGGGGTTTGTCATAGATTGTGTTGCTGAGGTCATTTACGCCAAGTCTATTCCAATGATCCTCCTTTCTGTCTCTTAGCCAGTACCAAATTGTTTTGATGACCACTGCTTTTTAGTATAGTTTGAGATCTGGGACTGCAAATCCTCCTTCCTTTGCATTTCTTTTCCCATGCTTTCCCTGGTTATCCTTGATCTTTTGTTCTTCCAGATGAACTTAGTTATGGTTTTTTTTCTAATTCAGTAAAGAAGTTTTTTGGTAGTTCAATGGGTATGGCACTAAATAAGTAAATTAATTTGGGTAGGATTGTCATTTTTATTATGTTACCTTATCCCACCCATGAGCACTCAATGTTTTTCCAATTGTTTAGATCTAGTTTTAACTGTGTGGAGAGTGTTTTGTAGTTGTGTTCATATAGTTCATGTGTTTGTCTCGGCAGATAGATTCCTAAGGATTTTATATTGTCTAGGGTGATTTTAAATGGAATTCCTCATTCTACCAGCAATAAATCAAAGTCCCTACTTTGCCACATCCTCTCCAGCATTCATTACTTTACTTTGCTGTCATGTTAGCCAATCTGCTAGGTGTGAGGTGATACCTAGTTGTTTTGATTTGCATCTCTCTATTAGAGATTTAGAGCACTTTTTCATGTGCTTATTAATAGTTTTGATTTCTTTGGCTGAAAACTGCCTATACATGTCCCTTGCCCATTTATCAATTGGAGAATGGCTTCTTTCTAATTCTTGCTGCTGAAATGGATTACAGATATATAGAAATGCTGGTGACTTATGAGGGTTTCTTTTGTATTCTGCAACTTTGCTAAAGTTGTTGATTAATTTGACTACCTTTTTGGTTGATTTTCTATGATTCTTTAAATAAATCATCATATCATCTGCAAAGAGTGATGCCTTGGTCTCCTCATTGCCAATTTTAATACCTTCAATTTCTTTTTCTTCTCTAATTGCTACTGCTAGTGTTTCTAGAACAATGTTAAATAATAGAGGTGATAATGGGCATCCTTGTTTTAGTCCTGATCTTATTGGGAAGGCTTCTAGTTTATCCCCATTGCAGATGATGTTTGCTGATGGTTTTAGATATGTACTGTTTATTATTTTTAGGAATGGTCCTTCTAATCCTATACTTTCTAGTGTTTTCAATAGGAATGAGTGTTGTATTTTATCAAAGGCTTTTTCTGCATCTATTGAGATATATCTTATATATATACATATATACACATGTATATGCATTTATGCATACATATATCTATAACCCTATTTATGTCTTGTCCTTTCATCCTATACAGTTTGTCACTGTTCCCTCTAAGTGTACTTCTTTTAGCTGCCCAGGTAATAACAACAGTTTTTAATAGTTACCAATGACCTCTTTTCTTATAGGGATACATATCATTTTAACTTATTTAGTCTCTTAAAAATTTTGTTGTTGTTGTTGTTTTGTTTTGTTTTTCTTTTTCCCCTCTTTTTAAATTACCTTTTGATGATTCTCTTGAGTTCTGTGCTTGGACATTAAATTTTCTGCTCAGGTCTGGTCTTTTCTTTACAAATTCTTGGAATTCTTCTATTTTGTTGAATGACCATACTTTCCCCTGTTAGAATATAGTCAGTTTTGCTGGGTAGTTGATTCTTGGTTGTAGACCTAGTTCCCTTGATTTCCGGAATATCATATTCCATGCCTTTCGGTCCTTCAGTGTGGATGCAGCCAGATCCTGTGTTATCCTCACTGTGGTTCCATGGTATCTGAATGACTTCTTCTTGGCAGCTTATAATATCTTTTCTTTGGTCTGATAGTTCTTGAATTTGGCTATAACATTCCTGGGTGTTGTCAGTTGGGGATTAAGCACAGGAGGTGATCTGTGGATTCTTTCAATCCCCACTTTTCCCTCTTGTTCTAGGATATCGGGGCAGTTTTCTTGAATAATTTCCTGTAGTATGATGTCCAGACTTTTTCTTTTGTCATGGTCTTCTGGCAGACCAATGATTCTTAAATTGTCTCTCCTTGAACTATTTTCTAAATCTTCTGTTTTGTGAATGAGATGCTTTATATTTTCCTCAATTTTTTCATTCTTTTGGTTTTGTTTCATAGTGTCCTGCTGCCTTGTGAGGTCACTTAATTCTAGTTGTATTCTGGTTCTTAAAGACTGGATTTCATCCCTGGCTTTTTGGTCATTCTTTTCCTTCTGGCCTGATTTTCTTTGGAGGTCATCTTTCATCCGCTTTACCTCGTCTTTCATCTCCTTTTTCTCATCTTTCATCTTCTTCACCTCATCTTTCATCTCCTTTGCCTCATTTTCCAGCTGGTTGATTTTGGCTTTCAAGACGCTATTTTCTGTTTCCAGATGACTGATCTTAGTTTTTAAGTTCTTTTCCCAATTGTCTTCAGCCTCGCTTAATTGTGTTTTGAATTGCATTTTGAGTTCTTCCAAAACCTGTAACCAATTCGCTGGGATTTCTGATTTTTCCTTTGCTGATCCCTCTCCCTCTGTTTTGTTCTCTCTTTGCTCGTTACCTGTTCAGAAGCTGTCTATTGTAATTTCTTTCTTCTTTTTCTGTTGTTTGCTCGAGTTGACCCCTTCTTTGCTCCCCTTATTTGTCTGTGCTCTTGCTCCTCTCATTTTTTTGGTTTTGGGGTTTTCTGTCAGTCTCCCCTCTTGGAGCTTTGTCAGATCTCTCAGTACAGTCTCTGGGAGAGGAATGTTGGCTTCCCAGTCCTCTGGAGGCTTTTGATTGGATTAAGTTCAGCTAGGTTGGGCTCTATGTGCTCTGAGGCCGAAAACTCCTGGAAGGCTGGAGCCAAATGGAAGGTCTCAGCCTCCCAGGCTCTCTCCAGTTCTCTCCAGCTGCTTCCCCGCTGCCTGTGTTCCACGCTCTGAGCCTGGCACAGCCCTGTCCACAAGGTACACCCTCTTGACCAGTGCCTTTGCCTGCCCAGAGCCTGTCCTTGTGGGAGGCCCTGCAATCTAGGGGGAGAGGGGTCTTGGCCTCCCTGAGCTCTGAGGACTCCTGATGGGATTAGGTTCAACTGGGTTGGTCTGGATGTTCCCCAAGGCAAAATCCTCCAGTGAGACTGGAGCTAAATGGAAGATCCCAGCCACTGGGGCTGCCAGCTCTTTGATCTCTCTTGGGCTGCTTCCCTGCCTCCTGTGTTGGACGTTCTGAGCCTGGCGCAGCCCTGCTCACAAGGTACACCATCTAGACTAGCACCTTTGCCCGCCCAGAAGTTCCTGATGCCGCTGGGGGCTCAGCGCTCTGGGTTGGGGGGGAGGGGACCTTCTTTCTGCCTTCCCCTTAGACCCGAGTGTTTTCGGATTCCGGCTTTTGGGGGGGGGGCATACCTTTTGAATTGAGCCCAGAAGGAGGGTTCCCCAGCTCTGTCCTGTTGTAAAGTTTGAATTTCAGTCCCCTAGGAGCATTCAGTTTGTGATCGGTAAGGAAGGGTATTCAGAGGTCTGAACTTTTGCTACTTCTAAGTTGCCATCTTGACTCCCAGCATAGTAGTCCACATTTATATTATTGTGCAGCCATTTTCAGTCACATCTGACTTTTTGTGATCCTCCTTAGGGTTTTCTTGGCAAAGATATTGGGGTGGTCTGCCATTTCCTTCTTCTGCTCATTTAATAAATGAGGAAACTGAGGGAAACTGGGTTAAGGGACTTGTCTGGGGTCACACAGCTAGTGTCTAAGGCCAGATTTGAACTCAGGAAGATGAGCCTTTCTGACTCCAGCCCTGGGGCTCTATCCACTGAACCACATAGCTGTCCTTTATATAGCATGTCAAACTATAAAATCTTTCCACTCATGAATGCCTCCTCTGCCCAGGTAGGTGATATGATTACTCTGTTCCTTGTCTTACAGATGATCAAACTGAGGTTTAGAGCAGTTAAATGACTCATCCAAAGTCACACACTTATCTTAGAGCAGGAAGTCACCCCTATATTATCTTGATTCCATGTCCAGAGCTTTTTCCATTATCTGATGGCACCACTATATGGTGACATTGAGAAGGATGCAAAGGTCCTTTTCATAGAAGAGTTTACAAAGCCAATTAGATAAAGCATGTCATTTGTAGCAATAGAGCAATACTCAAATTTTACTTTTTAAAAAACTTACCTGCAGGTAAGGGGGCTGCAGTATATAGAGAGCCAGGATTGAAGAAGGGAGATCTTGGGTTCAAATCTGACTTCTGACACTTCCTAGCTGTGCGACTCTGGACAAGTCACTTAACCCCGATTGCCTAGCCCTTACTGTTCTTCTGTCTTGGAAAAATACTTAGAATCATTTGTAAGGCAGAAGGTAAAGATCAAACAACAACAGCAACAACAACTAACCTGAAAACATCATCATGTGTTGAAAGTTCCAGCCAATCTTATGTCTTCTGCCCAGATTCAAGAAGAAGGAGAGAGGGTAAATGTGTGCAGCTCTTCCCAGGAAGATAGCAATCTGATC
Source organism: Monodelphis domestica (assembly GCF_027887165.1). Lineage (NCBI taxonomy): Eukaryota > Metazoa > Chordata > Mammalia > Didelphimorphia > Didelphidae > Monodelphis > Monodelphis domestica. Next base: position 210,327,451 of record NC_077234.1, read on the forward strand.
ACCAGATGGAGGTTAAGGATCTATTGAGTTTTTGACAGGACATTTCAAGGCACTTCTAACAAAACAAAGAACTTTGGAATACCTTATTGAGTTCAGGAGGAGAAAGGGGTTATATCATTTAGTTCCTTCTAAATTCAACAAGTCAAAATGGATTTCCCATCTTCCTCCACTTCCTAACCCAGTGGTCAATTGATAAGTAGCTTTTAGGTTAATCATGAAAAAATGATGAAATGGGGGCATCTGAGTAGCTCAGTGGATTGAGTGTCGAGCCTAGAGATGGGAAGTTCTGGGTTCAAATGTGACCTCAGATATTCCTAGCTCTGTGATCTTGGCAAGTCATTTAACCCCCATTGCCTTTACCACTCACTCTTCTGCCTTGGAACCAGGGCACAGTATTGATTCTAAGATGGAAGTTGTTAAAAAAAAGTGATGAAACAACTCAACCTAAAAACTGATGATGACATGCTACCCTAATCCCAACTGTTTCTGTTAGCAATGAGCTCTAACCAGAGACTCTAAAACTCCATTCCCATAAAAACAATGCCCTAAGTTTTTTTTTTAAACCCTTACCTTCCATCTTAGAATCAATACTGTGTATTGGTTCCAAGATGGGCATTGGGGTTTAAGTGACTTGCCCAGGATCACATAGCTAGGAAATGTCTGAGGCCACATTTGAACCCAGGACTTCCCATCTCTAGTTCCGGCTTTCAATCTACTGTGTCACCCAGCTGCCTTCTGATGTTCTTTGAAACATATATTTAAAATGGCACCCATCACACATGGTAGCTAATGCCAGATTTATTTAATTTATTTAAATGAATTTTAAAATCTTTTTTTAATTTTAATTTTATTTTAAATATATATTTCTGAATATTTTAAATTTTAAAATTGAATTGAATTTAAATAATTTAAAATATTTAACAAATAAAATAAACAAAAATAAATATAAAATTTTGAAATAAATTTAAAATTTAAAATATAGTTTTAAAATAATTATGCAAGAATGACAAAATCCTTGCTTTCTCCTATTTATAGGGCTCTAGATTAGGTTAAAGTATGAGGTCAGTAGAGGATGAAGGATCAAAGTCATATGCCAGGGCTCTGTTAGAGAAGCATCTTTATGGAAGAAAATTAAAAGAGAAAAATTAGCCCCAAAGCCAAACACTAAAGAGTTTAGGATATAAAAAGAGAAATCTGTAAACACAGCAGAGACTTCTAATAACTAGGAGTATCTAGTAAATGGAAATGAATAGCAGAAGTCATAAAAGAGTTTTTCAGTAAATGTACGAGAAAGTCATCTCAAAATCTTTTGTAGTAAGCAAGAGAATATTTCCGAATACATACAGCAATTGATATATGATTAGAAAAGAAAGAGAATCATTTTCCTCTAATGAAAGTCCAAGTAGTACAAATGGTCTTCATAAAAATTAACATGGAGAATTTCCGTCAAGTGTAACATCTTTGAGAAACATTAAGTGGAAAGGGGAAACTCTATGGCTGAGCTATAAGAATTATTTATAATTATACATATTATATATAAGAATTAGCTTCTCAATGTGCACTGCACTGTAAGAGTTTGGGATTTGACTCTGGTTTTAAGAAATAGTCATGCTGATGTTGAAAGAAAGAGCTTCCTGCGTGCCTTAATTCCCAGCTTTCACACTCCTCAGAGGGGTGGCTCTTTCAGAGTAAGCGAGAGAGAAATCTCTTTCCCTTCTCCACCTCGAAGTGACCAGATCAGGCAGCTAAGGAACAGTGTGCAAACACTCAGAGCTCGGCTCAGTGCAGACATGAAGGATCTGGGACCACTCGGATACAACTCCCTCATTTATAAAATGTGCATAATGAGTCATCTCAGCGGATGCTCAATGAGGGGCAATAAATAAAAGGAATAGTCAAGAACTTTGTATAACAAGGACACCAAAACTCAAAAAACCAAGTTTAAGAGACCTTTGGACTAAGTAGGATTGTGGTTTGAAAAACTTCCTAACAGTGAGAATGGTCTAAAAGTGGAATGAATAAGTTCTCTAAGAAGGGAATGAATTATCTACTACTAGAGGCTTTCAAGTGTTGATCCTTTGGAAATCTGATGGAGAAATGCCTGCTTTAGAGAGTAATAATAATACCTAATATATTTATGTAGTGATCCAAGGTTTGCAAGGTACTGTAGGTGGTACCTCATTTGATCTTCACAACAACTCTGAGGTAGATACTATTATCTCCATTATATAGATGAGGAAACTGAGACACAAGGAAATTAAGTGACTTGTCCAAGGTCACATAGCTAATAAATAAATGATTGAGGTAGAATGTGAATTCAGATCTTTCTGATTCCAAGTATCTCTCTACCCATCATACCAACTAGATGATGTCTATGATCTTTTCTAACTTAGCTTTCTACCCTCTCTCTTACCCCAGACCAGATGAACAAAATGAAAGGCACATTCAAAGGTTCTTCCTGGTCCTCATCACGATTAAGTTCTATTTTGTTTAAAGCTATGTAAATCTTTCACCCTTTGAGAGTTCCTAAGTCATTCCATAACCAGGCCTACACAGGTCACTTTGGCACTTAGGGATTTTTTAATAGCTGTAATCTAATGTATTTTATTTTATGCATTTAAAACACTATTGCATTTATTTTATGTGTTTAAAAGCATTATTACAAGAAAGTGTCCATAGGCTTCCTCAGAATGTCAAAAGGCTTCATAGAACAAAAAGGATTAAGAACCTCTTATAAAAGATCTAGTCTAATTCCTTCCCTTTTTTTGTGGGGAAGGTACTTAGGGATTTCTTAAGTCATGAAAGAAGCATGCTTTGATAAACATGTTCTTTCCGTACAATAATCAGAAGGACAAAGGTAGAACTCCATGTCTGTCCTCTTCATAGGGCAACAATATAAATTCCAAGTCATGGGAAGCCTCTGACTCATTAGAACTGGACAAAGAGAAATGGAAATGCATTAGAATATGATCAATCACACAACGTGATGGGGATATCATTGGGTTTTGATGTTAAAGGATCGTGCTACTGCAGATATGAATAATATAGAAATAGGTTTTAAATAATGATACGTGTATAACCCAGTGGAACTGCTTGTTGGATTTGGGAGGGGGGAGGAAAGAGTGGGAGGAGGGGATCATGAGTCATGTAACCATGGAAAAATATTCTAAATTTAAAAATGAGGAAAAAAAGAACAGGAAAAAAAATGGAGTTATCTCTTGAATACCAGGTTTCGCTTTATCTCTATAGATAATCTCTCCCAAAGCAAAGGACATTTCTCTGGGAGAAATAAATCCCTCTTCTAATGATATCAAAAAGTTATCACTTATGAAACGACTCCTCTGGTGTTTAGACTCTGTTCCATTCAGGGGAGGCCAAATGAAAATTGAAAAATCAGAATGCAATGGTAATCCTCATGGGTGGACTGTTCCCTTTCCCTCAAAAGCTATATAATGTGGTTTCTCCAAAAATTATGCAGCTGTATTAAGGATAGAAATGTTTAACCATTTGGCCCAACTTCTTTCTTCTTTTTATAGAAATTTCCCCTGTGTTTCTCTATCTACCAGTTAGCTGTCTTGGTTCCAGCCTGGGGCTAATGAGGCCAAGGCCTGTGTCTAAGCATTGCTAGGGGACAGCTGGCTTTGATTTGTTCTGTGGCTGCAGCAGACCATCTTTCATATTTGAGCCACTGGCCACAGATGGGTCAATGAGGCGATTCATCATCCTTCCTGGAAGAATAAAGTTGGAATTCGCTGATGGAGGCTTAGGAGAATCAGTTCTGCATAACAAAGATAACAAATTTCATCTCCTTTCTCTGTCTAGAATTTAATGAGCTCCTAGCAAATATGGAGGCTACTGAGAGAAACTGTAAGACTGCCATGACCTTCTCTGAGCATCCAACTCCCTACGCCTTCCAAAAAGGCATCATCATGCGCTTGCCGTGGTCCTCCTGAGGGGGTTGGGACTTTAAAGAGTAGGCAACTTCAGCTTTACACAATCACTAACTAAAAGATGTGGAAATACTAGCTCGCATTGGGTTTATTGTTTGCTGATAATAATAAAATATTTGGTTCAATGGAGAAAAAATGGCACCTTAAAGATTTTTTAAATAAAGTATTTCCTGTGCATATATTAAAGTTATTCAAGATTTCTTAAAATGTATAACAAAGAACTTTGTTCAAGGATTTCTGATTATAAATATCAGTTAAGATCTGTCTGTAAATATTTGCCAGTTTCTTTAGAGGTTTTTGCCTTTTTTTTAAAACTAATGTAATGAAGTAGATCCAGGGCAAAGTGCAAGTTGAAGAGGCATTCCTAATTTGCTGAAATCCTCTAGCTGCTCCTGCTTACGGAAAACAGTATGCTAATTGCATTGAGTTTCCTGAAAACCTGGAAGATATCTATAACTACTTCAAAATGTTTGGACCAACCATCCACACAATAAATATCAAATGGATAAAGAATATCAATTTTCCAGATAATGCATATGGTTGGATAGATAATCTAAAGAGCTCATCTATCATCCATATATATATATATTTACATGTACATATAACACATAATATATATGTAAATATAATCTATAACATACACATACTTGTATATGTCTTGCCCAATATATGCCTGTATGTACACACATGCATATATACATGCATGCACACAGAGCCACACGTATGCATATGCACAATACATGTATACAAATACAGCAAGCAGACAATAGGAAAACTCAGCCATTTGGACTTTCAAAGGCAGCATTGCAAAGTTCTTTTAATGACTTCAAACTTCTCTTAGAAAATAAAGGCTCACTTATTTATTACCAATATTCATTCTATTGGTATCATTTAGGTCAATAAAAATAAACTAAGAACTCTACAAATTCTAAGAACTAAGTTTCCTCAAAGGACATTGAGAGAGATGTATGGTGGGCATGAGCTAAATCATAAAACAAATGAGTAACAACAAAGAAAAATAAGCATAAAGAATGTCCGGGAAATATGTGGTAAAAAGAGAAGATGAGTTGTTCAAATGGTAAGAGCAAGGATAATGACTACACCATCCATGATGTAGGCTGGCATCCCTGGTATGTCAACTAAAAGCAAGAAAACACCAGGTGGATCTCTTGAGGCAAGCTTAGAGATAACAGATGGGCTATGATCTTCAATAAGGGAATACCCACATCAATAATGTCACAGACCTATTTGCACATTTAAATAGGACCTGTGAAGTCACATTAGGCTAGATATCTGATAGTTCCTGTTTTATGGATGAGGAAACTGAGGAACTTGTCACCTAATGTGACAGAATTAAGAGGAGTACTCAAATCTCTTGATTAAGGATTATTTTTTTCTACCACGTCATTCTGTCTCTTGCTGTACAAAAGGTCAATTTCTATCTTTCTCAGAGACCCATATTTCTTCCTTTTGGAACAGAATTATGGCCACCAAACACTTTCTGAAAGGATGCTCATACTCAAGACTTCAACTAAAGGCACAGAAGAGGTGCTACTGACATGGTGGAATGGAGTCATCTTTACCCTGCTAGGATCATATCACCTTACCTACCATTTTATCTCTTCAGTATACTCCCTCTAGATAAATCCAATTTAGATCCTCAGAGTTCTTAGAATAAGCTTAGCTAGTCCATTGTTATTAACATGACTCAGTAAATTTGTGATGCATGTATGTTTTATGACCTATTGTTGAATCTATGAATTATGATCCTTTTCCCTCCTAATTAACCAGACAGAAAAAATTTACTCCTTCCACAGTATACCCTGTTTCAAAAGTGTCTCCTATAAAACTTAGAGAAGGAATTGTTTCTCTGGAATGCCTGAGAAAGCAGAGGAAAAGAAGATGGATATATCTTAATTTTTAAAATGTATTAATTAAATTCTATTAAAATAAACTTGATCTTATGAAGATGATTCCTGTGAAATGACAATGTTATTCTGAATGAATTAAATGGTATTATAGTCTCAGAAGTGAAAAAGAAAAAGTCATCTGTAGTGAGGATTTAAAGTGACTGGCTGTGATCTTTCTCTAATGCAGTAGGGCCCCCATATCTGTAGAAATACACTCTAAGAACTATCGTGGATGGCTGAAATTGCAGATATAGGCAAACACCTGCCAGCCCTCTATATGGGCACTCTCTCCCCCACTCCTAAAGCCCCCCAAAAGTAAAAGTGGAGGCAGAAAAGACCACTGGTAGTAGCAGATCACTGTCCCAGGAAGACTTTAAGCACACTGTGAGTTGGACTTCTCGTACTTTCTGTTGACCTCAGACAACTGAAACAGTGAAAAGCAAAACTGCAAATTAGAGGGTCTTCCTGTATCAATATTCTGCCGATGTTGTTATATGGCTCTGAGTCATAGAACATTATGATCTCTGAACAAATAAAATGGGTTTCCTCAGAGGGCAATAGAAGATTAAAGCTAAAATATGGAAAATATTTAATTTATATTTGTATTTTACTATTGCTTATATTGTTAAAAATTACATATTCATCAAATTTATTGTTTATTTACTCCTAGGAGATTAAGGGATTTGATAGAGGAATATGAGTAATGACTACTGGGAAGAAAATTCCTCCATGTTAAAAAATACATAACATTTGATGAACTGGTGTGGGGTTCTGAGTTTAGCTAACTGAAAGAGATGACAAAATATTATTAATTAATTAATAAAGAAAATATACAAAAATACTACTGAGTTAGCCACGAGTTTGGGATGAAATGACATTAAATTTGCAAAGGAGTATGCAGTAAATGCTTAACATCTGGCTCTCTAAAATGTATAGACAACACACTTTTAAGTTTAATCTACATTATTAATACTTTAAGTTTAGACAATCAATAAAACGATAACTCAAGCCCTGATTTGTAGCATTTGCCAATTTCCAAGGTATAAATATGCACCCTAAAATTTTTAAAATTGGCTCTGGTTTAATCTGGCTCCAGCACATTCCAGAAGGATAATTAATAAATGAAGATGGTGGGCAGCACCACATTGTTATGTGTTTTGTTTTTAGGGAGGGGAGAGAGGAATCACCTTAAAGCTGCTACTATAGCAAGGAAATCTGCCACAAAGACAGAAGTTACAAATTATCTGGGCTGATTCATTCCAGTTTTTGTATCACTTCTCCCAGAGATTCCTTTTGTTGGGAGGATAATGAAAGAGAATTGATTCTTGGATTCTCAGAATTAAAAGAGACTTTAAAAATTGAATACACCTGAACACAATCTCCCCCATGCAGGCATCCTTCCTAGTTCAGTTCTTAAATAATCCTAGTCAAAAGAAAAACTGGTTATAAGAACAGAAAAAGATACAAAAGCTCCAATGATGAATATAGGGCTGAAAATGTGCTTCTGGAAAGTGAACAAGGCTAAGCCCATGTAGGAGAATATGAAGTTCTCTGCCAGGAAGTGGAGCACTTCAAAAAGCTACAAAGATTTAAGGAGAAGGAACAGAAAAAAATAATGTTAGTTTTCCCTAACTTTGTTCATTCTAAAATTAAAATCATTTGTATTTCTTTTCACTTAGCAGAATGACTTCTCTCAAATCTCACTCACTTGCTTTGTTCGACTTCTTGACTCCACTGACAGGTTGTTGTAGGTGTAATGAGCTTGGGTAATTCCACAGAAGAGGACTGCAACAACACCTGTCAAGAGATAATGGGGAGGGGAGGAGAGGGAGAGAGACTGAGTTAAAAAAGAGGGAGCATGAAAAAAAAGCTCCCTACTGAAGCAAAATGTGAATCAGGCACAGTCAAACATAGATCGGTTTCTGAACCCCCCCCCCCAGAAAACCCCATTAACTATATTGAAATTTACACATCTGGAGTTCTCTCCTCTCCAAATTCCATTCATTTTTAAAAGTCCCATTTTCCCGATCATTTCAACTAGATGTGCTATCTCCCTGGAATGCCTTTTTTGTATGCCTCATTTGTAAAGTTAGTGGGTTCTCCTTTGAGGTTACCTTCCAAATCTCAAACCTATGAACTCACCTGTAAACCCACAGGCTTCTGCTAAAAGGAAGGTACTCCAGGACATTAAGAAAAATAAAATTTATTGTCTATACTACTTACTGGTCATTGAAGTTAGCTATCAATTAATGAGAGTATTTTTTAATAGTATGAACTAGATTAAATTTCTCAAGAACAATCATATTCCTTCTTGAGGCCCCAGTTTCCTCATTTGTAAAGTGAGAGGGCTGGTTTAGCTTCCCCTTTGAGGTACCTTCCAAATCTCAAATCTATGAACTCACCTGTAAACACAGACTTCTGCTAAAAGTTTTATTTATGTTTATATTTTTTAGAGCCCACCAAGCACAAGACATACAAACATTTTATCTGATGACAAATAAAGCTTTAAAGTCTATGAGCATAGTGCTATCATCAACATTTCAAAAGTAACTATTCACAGGACAACTTTAGGACTAAATTGACCAGTCTTATCTCCTTCCCCTCTCTCAACAACAACATAATTTTCATTGAGTTAGCTCCAACTCATTTGAGTTTGGTTATTCAATCCACTTTTCTATGAAAGCTATCTTGCACAGTGAGACATTTCTTTTTTTTTTAAACCCTTACCTTCTGTCTTAGAATCAATACTGTGTATTGGTTCCAAGGCAGAAGAGAGGTAAGGGCTAGGCCATGGGGGTCAAGTGACTTGCCCAGGGTCACACTGCTAGGAAGTGTCTGCAGCCAGATTTGAATCCAGGACCTCCCATCTCTGGACCTGGCTCTCAATTCCCTGAGCCACCCAGCTGCCTCCCATAGTGAGATGTTTTTGACATCTGTCTCTTTAATATAGTTATACATGACTATAAATATACCATAGAAAAGGGGAAGGATGCAATGCTGTATGGAAGTCCATCACATAATTCTATCATGAATACATGAAAAAATAGTCTGTTTGGGCTTCCTGGATTGTGCTATACATGTGAAACAGTGCTTAATTTTCATCCAAGGCTTTCTCATGGGAACAGGAAAAATCTGGAAAGTGAATAGTGGTGGCTTCAGACACCTCTTGGGCAAGTCACTAACTTCAGTTGCCTAGCCCCTACCCCCCTTTTGCTTTGGAGCTGAGACTTAGTATCACATCTAAGAAAGGAGGTACGGGTTTAATTAAAAAAGAGAGAGAGAAAATGAATAGTCAGAGCTCAGAATTGGATCCTCTCTTCTTGGATGGAGAAGCTACTGTCTACAGACAGCCACTGCAAGTGACATGTACAAAACAGCATGGGGAGGAGGGATGGGATAGATGCTAGAGCACTGAGAATCCATGATGGAATACCAGAGATGACAATCAGTCACCTAGCTGTATGGATGTATTTGAAGAGAAAAGAAACATCAGAAAGAAAATATTCTTTCCCTTGCATCAGCCTATGCAAGCTGTATGTGTGTCTGTTTCTGTGTGTTTCCCAAAGCAAAGTAATAAAAATATGGATTAAGGAAGGAAACATCCTCACGAAATCTCTTCATATACAAATTACATCTACTAAGCCTTAATGTTAATGCTCAAAGATTAGATTCAGAAAGGGACCTAACTCAGCTCCAGTGACAGAATAAGTTGTGACCTAAAAAAAAGACAAGGTTTTGGGGAATGATTAAGTATTCTAAAGGTCTAGAAACTTCTTAAAGCAATACCAAAAAAGCACTCATGTCTCAGTAGTCACATCAGTGAATGTCTATCAATTTTCACAGGTCAGTAATTTTTGTTACTGTGAGCCTATGGGAAAAAAGTGACAATTCAAGGAAAAAAGTTCCTGCAGAGAGCCTTCAAATTCTGCCTCTTATTCTATTGCTTGTGTGACCTTGGGGAAGTTACTTAACTTCTCTGTGCCTCAGTTTCCTCACTTGTAAAGTGAGTGGGTTCTCCTTTGAGGTTACCTTCCAAATCTCAAACCTATGAACTCACCTGTAAACCCACAGGCTTCAGCTAAAAGGAAGGTACTCCAGGACATTAAGAAAAAGAGAGCAGTCTCCAGCAGGGGGAAGCAGTGAAGCTTGGTAAACTTGGTTACGTTAGCATCTGTTAAGGACTGATTTATAGGTTCCTTGGGATTGAAATTACATAGAAATATATACTATTATTCCAATCTTCCCCCAATCCTCCCCTTCCCTGTACACCCTGCCCCATAACCCAAATCCTTCCCTCTAACCTCCCCAACTAGATCCATAGAGTTATTTGAGCTACTGAGAAAAAATATTTTAAACCCTTACTTTCCACCTTCGAATCAATACTGTGTATTGGTTCCAAGGCAAAAGAGTGGTAAGGGCTAGGCAATGGAGGTTAAGTGAATTGTCCAGGGTCACAAAGTTAGAGAGTGTCTCAGTTCAAATTTGAACCCAGGACTTCCTGTCTCTGAGCCTGGCTTTCAATCCATTGAGCCACCCAACTGCCCCCAGAGAAATGTTTTTAAATCCTCAAAATCCACCTGTCAAGAAAAATTTGAAAGTTATTTTTTTCTCTATCCTTCTTTCTTGTGCCTCCTGACAGCCCCAGCTTATTTCTGTAAGCCTGAGCCCAAGTTCTACTTTCTACAGAAAGCCTTTACTTGTATTACTCCCCCTCTCTCCATCCCCACCTCCAGAAGGGGGGAAAAAAGGATGCATTTTCTATTTCCTTATCAGTGGACAAGTCATTTCCCCACTGGCTAGTAGGCTTCTAAAAGTAGGGAACTGGGTTGATTTTTGTTGTATCCCCAGCACACAGTGCCTGGGACACAGGATGGGGATAGATGAGACAGGAATGATTTCATCAGCAGAGAGAACTCCCAGGTAAGGAAACTTTTTCTCCTAATGCAGGTGAGTACTTTCTTTGCAATTTAGAGGCTCACGGGATTGCTTAAGACATTGAGGCATTAAGTGATTGTCTCAGGATACAGAAAGGAAATTGTCAGAAGTAGGCTCTGGATGCTGGGTGGGTGTGGAGGGGAGGGCAGCTTGGTGGCTAGTGGGGCCAGGCTTGGGAGTCTATCTGAGTTGAAATCCAGGCTCAAAACATTTGCTAGCTGTGTGACCCAGGGCAAGTCACTAAATATTATTTTATAATTTTGTTTTAATAATAACAATAATAAAATATTATTTATTTTATTTTTTATTATTTTTTAAGTTCAATTGGTTTAAAAGAAATTTTATTACATCACTGGAATGAAGTAAATATCTTTCCTTTTCCATTCTTATTGCCACCACCTTAGCTCAGATTCTAATGACCTCTTTTCCATACTCTTGTAACAGCTTTCTAACCTTTTTTGTTTCTTACTTTAACACATGTAGTTAAGTCAGTTATGCCTCAGTTTCCTCATTTGTGAAATGCTCCGGAGAAGGAAATGGAAAGCCACTCCAAGATCTTTGCCAAGAAAACCCCAAATGGGGTCATGAAGAGTCAGACATGACTGAAAAAAGAGCTCAACAACAACAAAGGCTTGAACCCAGATTCTGAAGCTGGCTTTGAGGTCAGTTCTCTTTACCCTAAGCCACAGTGTCTTTCTAAGTCTGACAGAGTATTTTACCCTTTTAAATTCCCAACTTTATAGCTCAGATTTGTAAGGTCTGATCCAGCCTGTCACAAGAAAGTGGCTCAATTCTGTCAAACATGAAGCATTTTCTGAGTTCTTAACATGTATGAGCTATTGTGCTAAATAACAATTATAAGGGACAAGTACAAGTGGAAGCCAATTTCTTGTTCTCAAAGAATTTATCATCTCATTTGGGCTACAAGAAATATGCATTACAAAAAGATAGTGGCCAGTACAAAGTGGAATACAACTTAGGGCCAAATGAATGGCATTTAGGTCTCTTCATAACTGACTCCTCTATCCCATTTGGGGGTTTCTTAGCAAAGTGCTTTGTCATTTCCTTCTCCAGCTCATTTTTCAGATGATGAAACTGAGGCCAACAAGGTTAAATGTCTTGCCCAGGGTCACACAATAAGTGTTTAAGGCTAGATTTGAACTCATCTTCCTGACTCTATCCAAGTCCAGTGCCACTTAGCTGCCCCCAAGCGACCGTATAGCAGCAAAAGCCCGATTTGAAATATGGTCCATGCAAGTCTTCTCCTGGTTCCCAGACATAATCAGGCCCCAAATTCCTTCTTCTCTGGGTAGATCTGATGCAAGTGACAGAATATGGAGAGAGGGGATAGAGCCAAAGTCAGTGACATAGGGAAAGATGGGGAAAGAGGAGAAGGAACAAGAGAAGAATACAGAAGAGTAAAAAAGAGACTAAAGAATAATTAAAAAGTAACAAGACTGATTTTTTGGGTATTATTTAGTCATCTGTGCAGATGATTTCCAAAGAGTAACTCCAAAAAACACCATGCAATAAAGCAGCATCACTGGGATAACCTACTCTGCTTCCTAGAGTAATTACTTTGCCCCTTTATAAAAGTCATATTAAAGATGAACAGGGGACAGCAAGACCCAGGCCAAGAGACAGGAAGTCTTGGGTTCTTCCTGGCTGAGTGACCCTGGGCAAGTCACTTAACCCCCATTCATTGTCTAGACCTTCTCTCTTCTACCTAGGAATCAATATACAGTATTGATTCTAAAAAAGAAGGTAAGAGTTTACGGGGAGAAAAAAAGACAATCTTTAAAGATTTGGGAACTCTGATCAGAGTGTGCATGTATACACATTTGTTTATGTATTTTGGATAAAGCCAATGTAGAAATTTGTGTGTGTGTGTGGAGTGATGATACACATTTCAAACAGGGACATTTTCCCTTGATTCAAGGGGAGTGAGTGGAGGGAAAAATGAAGATCTGCAAACAAAATTCAATTTAAAAAATAACTCAATCTCATTATTTTATAGTCACATAATCTATATTCAGTCTTTTAAAATGCCTTATAAAGGCTGGGCTCTAATATTGCTGCAGTCCAAATTTTAGAAAGGCTTCAGGTTTTTTTGTTTTTGGATTCAGGGTCAAATTCAGGACAGTGACCTTAAGTTAGGCCACCAAGGAAGCCAAAGTCCTGAAGTATTTTTGCCATTAGGAAATAAATGGTGGAGGGTCCTGGGATGAAATAATTATAAGCAAGTGTTAGTTTTTGCATCTTAAATGCACATATATCTGCTGGTGATTAGCTGAGTAATCTTAAGTGGGCAGCTAGGTGGTGCTGTGGATAGAGAATCAGACCTGAAAGTTGGGAAGACTCCCTTGTCTTGAATTTAAATCTGGCCTCAGCCACTTCCTAGTTGTGTAACCCTGAATAAATTGCTTAACCCAGTTTGCCTCGGTTTTCTCATCTGTAAGATGAGCTGGAGAAGGAAATGACAAACTACTCCAGCATCTTTGCCAAAAAACACCCAAATGGGGCCACGAAGAGTCTAACATGACTGAAAATGATCAAACATGAATTGTAGGAGTCATTGAACACCTCTGGGCCTTGCTTTCCTCATCCATAAAATGGGGAAGGTGAAGAGTTAAGTGAAGTACTTGCTGAAATTCAATGATTTTACAATTTTTTGATGGAGTGGAGCTGGTAATACTGGTGAGATGGCAGCTCGAGAAAGGAGTAAGATTGTTTTGAAACAAAAAAAAAACTGACAACTTGATCTCTGTGCTTATTATAGAGATTTGCAATGACTACAGTGATTCAGCAAAACACTCATCTCTGGTTTTATCAGTTTCTCAAAAAGTCACCAAGTCCTTCCAAATGTTGCCTTATTTCCAAAAACATCTGTGGAAAACATCCTCAGAGAAAGCCTTTTGGACTCCATGACTCTGATGAAGGTATCACTTTATCTACTGATTTATGCTAGTAAAAATAAAGCAGGAATTAGGAAGATAAGCATTCCATATGATAAGCAATAATAAATCATGATGAATACAATTTGACATACTTGCTTACTATGTTGCCTTGCTCAGCTGATTTACAGACATTTTTGAAAGCTTCATATCAGGCAGCAAGTCATTTATGGATCTAGCAAATTCATGGTCTATGCCAGGAAATAGAGGTGGCATGAGACATGACTTCTGACTGGCATTTTTACTACTAATAATAACAATTGAAATTCATATAGTGCTTTAAGGCATCTGCAAAGAACTTTATAAATTTGATGTTCAGTAGTTTTCAGTTGTGCCTGATTCTTCATGACCCTATTTGGGGTTTTCTTGGTAGAGATACTGGACTGGTTCACCATTTTCTTCTTCTGCTCATTTTATAGATGGGGAAACTGAGGCAAACAGGGTTAAGTGACCTGCCCAGGGTCAACCAGCTAGTAAGTGTCTGAGGCCAGATTTGAACTCAGGAATAAGAGGTGTTCTGATTCTAGGACCTATAAAGGTTAAATTTAGGGTTGAGACTGAATGTAATAATTATTTGGTCACCAAGGATTTTACTTATAAAATCCTAAATGAAAAATACTCAAGTTGGAATTACAATGGGAGGGAGGGAGGGAGGGAGAGAGGGAGAGAGGGAGAGAGGGAGAGAGAGAGAGAGAGAGAGAGAGAGAGAGAGAGAGAGAGAGAGAGAGAGAGAGAGAGAGAGAGAGAGAGAGAGAGAGAGAGAGAGAGAGAGAGAGAGAAGGAGTTAACTCAAAACCACTCTGGCTCAGACTGAGCCAGGCAGGAGTTTAAGGGTTTAAGGCCTTGGAGAGCCAAGGGAAAGAAGGGAGTCAGTCCTTCTCACTCACATGACCGATCTGAAGGAAAGCTGTCTGTAGGGCTCCTCCAAGCTTGAGCTCCAGGATCGAACTGGCCTCTAGCCCTCTCCACAGAAAGTCATGAGAAGTCCAAAGGCAGTTCTCTACCTCACTTCCTGCGTCTCACATGTGCCAATGGTGGCTCAAGCTTGGCTTATGATAGCTCAGGGGGGCATTCAGTTGTTTCTGATTTGTCATTTGCAAGCACATGCCTGTGTAGTGTGGGTGTGCACATTCCTGGGTGCTAGACCAAGCAAGATGGAGAAAATCTAAAAAATCACAATCCCCCTGATGATGATTGGGGGACTAGTCTCCCCAACTGATCACTAAACATAAGCGTCATGCACCCCCAAAATTCCCAACTGCAGGTGTATACAAAATTTTACCCTCTAAGAGGAAAACTACAATAGTTAGAGATAAGGGGGAAATAGAAGAAAGAGAGACACCAAAACCAATGTTTTGCTGGGCGCAATGACAAAAGCCAATTAGGGGGAAGTCCCCTTTGGTATGAGAGTGTACATACTACAAAATAAATGTTCAATCAACCGCACCCCAAGGTTCATTCTGGATCTTCCTGTAGTGTAAGGGTTTAGGTATCTTTCTGCAAACAAAGACCTCTATCAAATTTAGCCTGGGCTGTGGCTGTACTAAACCAGAAAGAGATAGGGGGTCCTCAGAATTACACCTTTTCCACTTCTACCCTGGGTCACGGACTAGGGTGTGCCCCTGCTTGTATATCACCTAGATCCTCCCTGTTGAAGAGCTGGGACTTTATACATGGATATCCCTGTTGAAGGTTTGGGTAAACCCCACAGGCACTGTCTTGTTGAAGCTCCAGACTTACCAGCAACACGAATATTCTAGCCATACCTCCCCAGATGACCTTGCTTCTAGTAACAGCACCTATGACTATTATGACTACTACAATAATGCTACCTTTGATAACATCATTTCTGTGACTGACTTAGATACCTTATAATTTATAATGATTTATAAATGCTCTAAGAGCATGTGCTCTGGATTTGTACCTTTTTGGTAACACAATCAAGTATGGATCCCTTTTGTCTGCTGCTAGGAATTAAACTATTTCTTAAAAAAAAACAAAACTTTCTCCTTGCATGGTATGCGTGGGACCCCTAACTGTTGAATGTTCTTTTCTTTTAATGCCCAACAAACTTGCTGGGGAGGGATTTACTATGGCAACCATAATATCTGGATGAGAACTTCTCAAAAATTTTTTTTAAAAGATAGCCTAGATAATATTTTTTAAGCCACATTTCTCAAAGGTTTTCAGCAAAGCCTCTTGATGTACTCACTCTTGCTGCCTGTTCCTGCCTCCATTCGTTCGTTCTTGACCTTCTTGACCAAGATCGCTCACCTGGCCCTGGCCCTGCCCGTCCTGCTCCTGGCCTCCAGCCATCTCGATCACCTGGCCTAGCACCAGCCCGGGCAACTCTGGCCTCTGACCCAGATCGCTCTTTGCCCCAGGCCCAGCCCCAGGACCCAGGCTGCTGGTAGCTGCCCCAGTTTCTTCAGGACTCACAAACAAACTGGTAAAAAAACTGGGGTGTTCTTCCCTTAGGCTACAATTAGCCTCCACGTGGCAGGGGACCAAAGAGGGGGGAACGAGGAGAAGAAAGGGACTTTTCCAAACAGGAAGTTACAAATATGGCATATTCTATGGGAGAGCAATGTATTGCCCATTTCAAAGGATATTTTTTGGGTGCACTGATCCTTTCATTTACCTCACCTGAGATTCAGGAGAGAAATTCATCTCCCTGCAACTCTGTGCCTTGTGGACCTACCCAATTTGAGATTAAAACCCACCCTCACTATGGGGGGGGGGTGTAGCTGGGTGGCTCAATGTATTGAGAGCCAGGTCTAGAGATGGGAGGTCCTGGTTTCTAATCAGGCCTCTGACACTTCCTGGCTGTGTGACTCTGGGCAAGTCACTTGAACCCCATTGTCTACCCCTTACCAATCTTCTGCCTACTGACAATAGGCATCTAAATGAAAAAAAAAACCCAACAAACTTTAAAGAGACTGGAGGTTATATTTTTAAGGCATTTCAGACTCCAATGTTTTATAAAAATCTATTTTATTGCACTTTTCTGATTGTTTTGTTTAAGATTTAATTTTGTTGGTTTTAAGTTCATATATTAATGTATTCAATACTATTCTGTTACACTGAATCAGTTTCATGTACTGAGTTTTAACTACTGTTATATTCTGTTGCTTTTCCCCTATAACTATACTGAACAAATATTATTGAATAAGCCCATATATAAAAACAGTCTTTTCGATTTTTGACTTAGTAAATTGTCACATAGAGGATGGATGGACTTCATCAGAACTGGTTACAATTGTATAACAACCTTTGGAAAATTTAATGAGCTAAATATCTCAAATTGATTTTAAGGGGTCTTTTAGACATGATTTTAGATTTTTTAAAACTCTGATCATTTTGCCTGCCTCTAACAGGAGATAAGGTCCAATTTAGTAGCTGTAGTGAAATACAATTTTAATCCCCACCTCCCACATTTATAAAAATGTGAACAGATGGGACATCACAGCCTCATACCAAAGGAGCTGGGAAGTTAATCCCAGGGCATAGTACCCCTGGATGACTCCCAAAAGAGGAGCATCTCTCATATATAACTCTTTAGCTCATTTACTTCCACCAGAATGCTATCTAGATTTCTTGATGATGTTCTAGACTAGCGGTTCTGAACCTCTCAATTTGTAGCAATGAGAATACATAATGCATATCAGCTATTTACATTCCGAATCATAACTGTAGCAAAATTACAGTTTTGAAGTAGCCACCAAAATAATTTTTTGGTTTGGGGTCACTGCAACATGAGGAACTGTATTGTGGGGTCAAGGCATTAGAAAGGTTGAGAACCACTGTTCTAGACCCAAATAAGTTTTACTTTGTTTAAAAATGTATTTGCCAAGGTTGAAATATTGCTATACCTGAAAAAATTATGACAAATATCCATTTTCTTTAAATGTAATACAGCAGACTCATGTAAAATATGATAGTAAGTTTGTTTGCTATTATAATTAATTGAGTTATTGAGAACTTTGGAGATATTGATACCTATGTATTGTACTACTGTTCTTCATTAAAAAACAAAACAAAACAAAACTGTTAGCTTGTGAAATTCATTTGCTCGTACTCATAGTGGATCATGGCCAGGTATAAAGAGGAAATGGATCTCATTTTTGGTGAGAAACCTTGTATTCTATATTTCCTTAGCTGACACAGTGTGTCAATGATTATAAGCTATATTTTTGAATTTTAAAACTCTTCTATTATATTTTTCTTGCATGTGCGATATACTATTTCAGTTTTTATTTTTTCTCTCCTTTTTATATTTGAAGCACATGTCATCAGTATTAAGATTTTCTTTAACTTTTTTGATTTTGCAGTAATATAAGTTTAAAATATATTTACTATAATGTCAATGCATGCCCCCAAATCTTGAGACTATAAAAATGATGCCACTTATTGTTTTTTTTTTAAATAAAAGGAGCACAGATTTAACCTGAACAGTGCCAATTGAGCACAAGGTCAGAGACCAACCAATCCCAAAGGGGTTGATGAAAATTTTGAGCCATGACATAAGGACTTGAACCTAGTGTGAGACTCAAGAAGGTTGAGACACTTGACATATGTTAAGACATAGGCCATCCTTGTAGCCACACTCTTTGTGAAAATACAAATATCTCAAATTTGGCTCCTACATGGCTCCTATAATCTAGTCCCTTTTCTGTCTTTCATAGTGTGGCAACTTTCTGTAGTCCCGGCTACTGAATGGGTAAATGCTTAATTGCTTATATCATTTTAATTTGGCCCTGATTCAAAGACCTATTATAGATTTATTTTTTCTTTACTTGGAATTTTTACACATAAGACTTTGATAGTCTATATTTCATCCAGAAATTATCTTTTTTATTTGGATTTTTTTATGTTTTTTAAAATTTCTCTTGCAAATTGATTCATATACCTCATATTTCAGCCATGCATCCCTAAGTGATCCCTGTGTTTTTAAATCACCCTCTTCAGGGAGGGGAATGTAAAAATTATTATTATTTTAAATTGCAAAGTTTAAATTCCTTGAGAGAGTAATTTTAGGTTAAGAAACATGCAATTTAAAATAATCCAGAAACTGAACTGTTTGGAGAAGACACCATGAAGATGCCTCCACAGACCACAAGCAGCACAAGAAGATTAAGAATAAACTTTGGGTGTGGTTGATTGAGCATTTATTTGTATGTATATCTTCATGCCAAAGGGGACTTCCCTCTAGCTGGCTTTTTGTCAATGTGCCTAGCAATTATTGGTTTTGTTCTCTTTTCCTCTTATCCTCAAATTGTTGTAATTTCAAGTTGGTATGTTTAATCTTACAGGCCAATGCTGTATTCACTGGGCCACCTAGCTGTCTCTTTTCCAAATTTCATATCATTTTATATTCATAACAGCACTGGGTGGTAGGCAATATTATTACCCCCATCTTAGTGGTTAAATGTCTGAGGCTCTATTTGAAGTCATTTGTTTCTGATTCTAAGAGCAGCGTGCCACTCATAGTCTCCACTAGATTATTAAAATGTCAGTGGAAGACCTTCATGACACTGGGTAGATGTCTTACAGAAGATTTATGAGAAAAGAAGATTTGGATCCCTACCAGCAAACAGATCAAAGACTTAGGCATGATATTCTTGGTTAGGAATATATCCCTTATTTCTTTGGGGAAATCACCCAGCAGTTCTGTACATCAGTACAGAACATCTCAGGTTGTGTTTTCCAGGAACATAATAACTCCCATAAGCTACAAGAGTCTATATAAATTTTCCACTGAGGCAGAGAGACAATTTTCAATGGGGAAAATGCAATCCAGATGCCTGTTCTGGATGCAGAGGCCAGGCAAATATTTAGACATTCATAGGCAAAAAGGCATGAAACGGAAAGCCTATTGATGATGGAGGATGACACACATCCCAAGTGCTCCTCCCAAGGATCTTTGTGTGATAAGCATTTAGCAGTTAGGAGCTGCTCCTGCTTCTCCAAAAGCAAGACATTTCAAGGGGGCTCTGATCCAATTAGGATGCCAGATTGAACTCTACTCTACCAGCCAATCAACATGCTTCTTTTAAAAATCTCAATCGACATAAAGTTGAAGCCAGAAAATGCACAGAAAAGGATATTAGAGCTGTCACGACTCCAGTCACTGCTCCCATGGCAAAGGAGCCACTGAATATTCCCAGGAATACTCCTACAGATTTGAAGAAGGCTGCAGCGTCAAAAGCATGGGTATTCAATCCAGTTGGCTGGTAGGCAACAATAGACCTGGAGTTGAAAGGAAGAGGGGGAAAAAAAGTCAGGTGAGGATTAAAAAATATATACTGCATTGATTTCAACCATTCCCCCACCCCCACCCCCAAAGTACAGCACTATCTCATCTTGTTTTTTTGAAATCTGAATCCTGTTGATTAAACACTGAAAAAGCAGAAAGCTGATAAGCCTTATTTAGAAGAATGTGATTCAATATTTAACACTGTTAAGATAGAAAGGCGTAGTGAAGAGAGGAGTGATCTCAGAGTTAGGAAAATGTGGGTTCAAGGTCTACTTCTGATACCTACTAGCTGGATATCCTTAGTCAGGTTATATCCTGGATATATATATATATATATATATGTATATATATATATATATATATATATATATATATATATATATCCTCAGTGCCCCAGGAAATACTCCAAAAGTAGAAGGTTTAGAACTTAGGGCTTTTCCTATAGTGATAAAATCACAAGTTCCATCCAAAAAAGAGAGAAATAAATAGACTTTAAAAACAACCCACTTCTAAGACAGAAGAGTGGCAAGAGCTAGGCAATTGGTCTTGCCCAGGATCATACAGCCAGGAATTGTATGAGGTCACATTTGAACCCAAGTCCTCTCAACTCCAGACTTGGTGCTCTATCTAATGTCCTGCCCACAAACAGACTTTTGTACTTGAGTCTAAAGCATATCAGTCGAGAAAAGCCTTTTCCTTCCTATGAATTAGTAGTATTACTTACGAGGATAGAACTATAGCCACAGCATCATTTAGGACACTTTCTCCAAACAGAAGGGCATAGAGGTCCACGTCAGCATGCAGTTCATTAAATATGGCCAGAACAGTCACTGGGAAAAAAAAAAGATACTGAGGGTTTCATTAGGAAAATTCTTTATCTTTCCCTTATGGACCAAGCTAAGCCAGCTTTACCAAAGTTAATCTCTTGCTATAATTTTAAAAATCCGTTCCCTATGGAATGGGCAGCAAAATATTATTCCTTGTTTATGGCAGACATCAACATTATAATATTATTAACTTCCATGAAGTACTTGTCATACTAGCATTATAACAACAAAAAGTAGCATTTAGCACTCTAAGAATATTGCATTTGGTCCTGACACCACCAGGAGGTAGGTGCTATGATTATCCCCATTTTACAGATGAGAAAACTAAGGTAGACAGGTTAAGTTCTTTATCCCTGAGGTAGCACAGCCCAGAAGTGTCTAAGCTCTGTTTGGAGGGCTAGTGCCCTATTCATTGAGCCACCAACTATAATCATGACAAAGCATTAGTCAATCCTGAGAATTGACCAAAAATTGCACCTTCAATAGTTCCATAATCCTGGCCTTATGTAACTTTAAGTCAGGTATTTTTAACTTTTCTAGAGTTTTTATACCCCTTTTTAAGATTTTACTTTTTACCCCAACACGCTCCAAAGCCCATTTACAACAACTTATATCCATACACTGTTTTTTTTTTTTATCATTTTAAAGCACTTTCAAACCTTCTCATTTAAATGATGAGTTGTGGTGGTGTTTAGTCATGTCTGACTCCTTGTGACCCCATCTGGGGTTTTTTGGCAAAGATCCTTTAGTGGTTTGCCATTTCTTTCTCCAGTTTATTTTACAGATGAGGAAACTGAGTCAAAAAGGAGCCACACAATAAGTATCTGAGTCCAGATTTGAACTCAGGAAGATAAGTCTTTCTAACTCCAGACCCACCACTCTATCCACTGTGCCACCTAGCTGTCCATTGAAATATAGCACTGTGGAACTATTATGAGTACTTATATTTAGAATAATAGAATTTAGTTAGTCTAACCCTTTTGTTTCAGATATGAAAACTAGAAGATGTTAAATGACTTGTCCAAGGTCAAAAAAGTGGCAGCACCATTTGGCAAATGTAAAAACTGGTTAAAGAAGGTTGGTGACTGGCTAAAGAAAATTAGGTCACCGCTCATTAGTGAGAGAGCTAGATCTAGAAACCAGGTTTCTTAACTCCAGCTTGGGCCTCTTTCTACTCTAAAACACTGGGAGAAAAAATGAAAATGAACAGAAATCAGTTTAGGTCTGAAAACTTTATGATGTACCATTAGATAATTGGATACATCCCTGGGGATATTTCATGTCAAGAAGGTTCATTCCAATCAGATCTCTTTTCTGCAAAGAGCTTGCCACTTTCACACCACAAATAGCAATTACCAGGCAGCCAGCGAAAAGCTATTCTTTCTCCTATCCATTCCGATAGAGCTTATCGGACGATAGAGCAAGGAACAATTTGGCCACATTCTTCCAGAAAGCATTATGTGTTGGTCTACTTATTAATGCACGTTAAGTAGTTATTGAGTGTAGCTCTTTTTGGTTTACGCTCAGAAGTAAAATAATAATTCCTTTTCTTGTTTCTTAATTTTTTCTATAATACCTTGAGAGAGTAAATAAAACCAATATAATAAAAATGATGCCAATCAAGATCCATTAAAATAATGATAATGCTTTAAAGTTTACAAAAACATTTCACATGTTAACTCATTTGATCCTCATGGAAATCCTGTGAGGTAGGTATTATTATCACATTTATTTTACAAAAGAGAAATCAGAAAAAGAATAATTGACTTAGGCCTGACACATAGTAGGTGCTTAATAAATATTTATCAAATGGAATTGAACTGAATTGATTTGCTCAGGGACAACTGGGTATTAAGGCTGGGAAGCCAAACTTGATTTCAGGCTTCCTGGCTTCCAGGACCAGTGGGGTCACCACCTACCAAGCTGTCTAGCTCTTGTCCTGAATTTCTGAACAGTAATTTAATCAGGAAGTCATTCAGCCTGTCATTTAGCTTTTCAAGAGAAGCTGTGACCTTTACAACACTTGAGTCCTCACCAATATCCAAATGTATTATCCAACAGCAGTCTCTCAAAAGGTATTCACAAAATTCCTAAAATAAAATCTTAATGGACTCATTTTAAAACATTGTAAGAATATCAGAGAATCATGTAGTTGGAATAAATCTTAATGATCCCATAGTATAAGCCTCTATCTTACAAATGAAGAAACCGAGGCCTAGAGAAACAAAGAAAATCATGCAGAGCTGGGGCTCAAAGCTAAGGATGACTCCAAGCAGCTGGTGGCCAAGTGGATAGAAGGCTAGGTCTGTAATCAGGAAGACCTGAATTCAAATCTAGTCTCAGACAATCAACAGCTGAGTGATCTTGGTCAAGTCCATTTAACCCTAACCCTTTGGCTATCTTGATTTCCTCATCTATAAAATGGGAATAATAACACCTACCTCTGAGGATTCTTGAAAGTATAAAATAGAGATATTTGTAGAACACTTTGCAAAACTAGCTGTTACTTATGGTTTCGTTACCTACACCATTCTGCAGCCCAGTTGGGTACTGGGGAATAGGGAAAGGGAAGGAATGTGAAAAATAATAAAATTCAAAATATTTGTGAATTTTTTCTCAACAAATTGCTGGAAATTCAGCAATTTGGAGCAGGTAAAAGGGTGGACTTTGAGCTTTCTTCCTCATAGTTTCTTATCTTTGGCTGAAACTGAATCCACCTGGGTCTGTTTTTACCACACTGAGGAGAAAGAATTAACAAAATGGAAGAGAGATTTCTGTTAACATTACAAATGAAAATAGATTTTTTTCTTCGCTGTGTCAATAAGAGATACAAAGAGGAAGTCTTTACCTACAAACTGACTTTCTACAGCCAATTACTCTAGCAAATGTGGCATGGTGAGTCCAGCAGACAGAGCAATGGCATGGGAGTCAAATGATAGGAGGTCTAGTCCTAGGTCTGCCACTAATCTTCCTGGATTCACAGGATTATGAATTTAGAGCTTTAATCAACTAGTCCAACCCCTTCATGTTTCAAATGAGACCTAGAATAAGTGCCTAGAGTGAGTGGCAAAAGCAAGATTTGAACCCAGGTTCTCTGAATCCAAATCCATCACTCTTTGCAATGGAAAAGTCACAATAGCCCCAGGCTTTAGTTTCCATGTTGGTAAAAAGAAAGAGTTGGGTTAAATGATCCCAAAGGTCTCATGCAATTTCATGCTTCTATGATGCTAATTATAGGCACTAATGGTAACCTACCATCTACTCTAAATTACCCCAATAATGAAGGACAAGGATAATAATTCCAAAGCATTATTCTTTGGCATCCCCCCCCCCCCAAATACTCTAACACCTCGGTCATAGGATAATAGACATGCTTGAATTTTATTCTTGTGTTTCTCTTGCTGACTTCATGACACTGTTCAGGTTTCTAAACTTAGCCCTAGATTGTAAGCTTTTCACTCCCCGAGTATGTCAGAAAGAAACCCACCTGCTCCCTCATGAGAATCTCTAGACTCTCAACCACTCTGCTACCCTCTGACCTGGACCCTCGACAGATGGGGTCCAGGGAAACTAAGTAGACTGTGCTCTAATGCCTCCTTTAGCGCCTGTGGGCTTGTTTTCCCCACTGACAGAAAAAAGGATGGAATCGTAAATGATAGCGATGAAATTCCAGAATCTCAGAGGTGGAAGAGGGACTGAAAAGACCACCTCATCTGACTCGTATTTGAATATCACTTCTAGAACATGCCATTCATATTTTGCCAGAGCATCACTAGCTGGGGAGGGAAACCAACTAATTTCCCATAACATTCCATTTACTTTTGATTAGCTATGATTGTTGAGAAATTTTTTCTTTGCTGTTCAGATCTTCTTCAGTTTTGTCTGATTCTTCATGATCTCTTTTGGGGTTTTCTTGGCAGATATACTGGAGTATCTCTTGTCATTTTCCTTCTCCGGCTCATTTTATAGATAAGGAAACTGAGGCAAATTGAGTTAAATGACTTTATCCAGGATGATATCTCTCTTGTCATTTCCTTCTCCAGCTCATTTTATAGATAAGGAAACTGAGGCAAACAAATGACTTTATCCAGGATGATATCTCTCTTGTCATTTCCTTCTCCAGCTCATTTTATAGATAAGGAAACTGAGGCAAATTGAGTTAAATGACTTTATCCAGGATGATATCTCTCTTGTCATTTCCTTCTCCAGCTCATTTTATAGATAAGGAAACTGAGGCAAACAAATGACTTTATCCAGGA
Organism: Monodelphis domestica; assembly: GCF_027887165.1. Lineage (NCBI taxonomy): Eukaryota > Metazoa > Chordata > Mammalia > Didelphimorphia > Didelphidae > Monodelphis > Monodelphis domestica. The sequence continues at coordinate 210,352,542 of NC_077234.1, forward strand.
TGATATCTCTCTTGTCATTTCCTTCTCCAGCTCATTTTATAGATAAGGAAACTGAGGCAAATTGAGTTAAATGACTTTATCCAGGATGATATCTCTCTTGTCATTTCCTTCTCCAGCTCATTTTATAGATAAGGAAACTGAGACAAACAGAGTTAAATGACTTTATCCAGGATGATATAACCAGTTCCTATCTGAAGCCAGATTTGAACTCAGGAAGATATATCTTGATGACTTCAGGCTTGGCACTCTATCTACAGAATCACCTAGCTGCCCTCCCATTAAGACTATCCAAGCTGCCATGAGAGGTTTTGGGTTCCCTTTCCTGGGAGGTCTTCAAATGGAGGCTGGATGACCTCTTGATGGGGATTTTATAGTGGGGATTTCCTTTATGTATAGGTTGGACTAGATGACTAATGAGATCCCTTCCAATTCTTGAATTTCATGATTTTAGAAAGTTTCCTTCATGGATCATAGCATAGCCCAATAGTCAACAAATGCCTCAGAGCTCTCAGTTTTTCTTTTTCATTTGTTGTACTTGTTCAACTTTTTTTTATCACAGTTCTATAAAGATGAGGAAGTTAAGAAGTGGTCCAAGACTTGAAGAACATTTTATAAGACAAAAATTTCAGAATGAAACAGAGAAAAGAAAAAGCCAGTCTCAAAAGTGTCGTCTGATTTACCTGAGGACAGTAGGATAAAAAATTTAGAGGAAATAAAATCTCTGTGTACCAGGCAAGAGGAGTGAGGTTTATTGAGTGTACAGGACTATAACCAAAGCATCAGCAGACTTGGACACCAAGAAGATTTACCCAGAGCCACCCAGTGATGCCTATCAGAGCCATGCAAGTTCAATAAAGCATTCAGGTAATTCCAAGGATCAATGTTACTCTGAAACCCTGGTGGCCCTTACAGAAAAGGTAGAGACAGTGTAATGGGGGAAGTCTAGGGGCCAACACTCTGGGAAGTGCTAGGGGCCAACATCTTGGAGGGTACTAGAACCCAATATTTTGGCTATGGCAAAATAAAAGCAAAGATAGGGTAAGAGGAAAGAGTCTAAGGGTCAACACTTTGGAGTGAGCTAGGGGCCAACATCTTGGAGGGTACTAGGATCTAACACTTGGGTCATGAGAGAAAAAGCAAAGACAGGGTAAGGGGGAAGAGTCCAGGGGCCAACACTTTGGAGAGTAGTAAGCAATCTGGCTCTGTTCATTTAAGGCCTTGTGATCAAATACCCAGACTTAACCCAAAGCATTAAATAAATATTTGCTGACTGAACGATTGATGTGAAGTGAGGCAGAAGGCATTTGAGGTATACAAAATGGACTGTACGAGGAATGGGGGTGAAAAAATATTGAACAAAAAATGGACATTTAGAGTGATAAGTTGCTGAAGGAGGACTCTCTGTGAACTTTTCACATATTGCCAGCAAATGAAATAGCAAAGATACAGAGCACAAACATGCAGTTCTCCCGATTCCTTGCTACTTGAAAAACCAAGGGCCATGTGAAAGACAAGAAGGTCTGAGCAAGCAAGTTAAAAGTGTTGGCTTATGCCAAGGGTCCTCAATTGCTCTGCTTAAGATCAGTGAAAAAGCTAAAGAGCAGGTGGAAAAGGAGAGATGGCAGTAAAAACAAAAGGTCCAGATGATCTGCCACGTGGATTAATTTGCTAAATCCCAATGATTAGGGGCAGGTCTAGAGTTCAGCTAATCAGCTTTACAAGGGACCATAAACAGGCATTTATTTAACTTATTTCCCTCCAACTGTGACCTAATCCTTAGGAATACACTTTGGGAAGGAAAATGGCCCTGGTGTTCCTCGAGACAGAGACAAATATAACAGGGTCTTCTAATTCTGCAGTGACTGTGGCAAAAAGTGCCAAAAAGGAAAGGAGAGCGATTTTAGACCATCTATAAATAGTAGCTGTTGATACTCCAGATCAGACATATCCTTACACAAAGATCAAGAAGATAACATGCAATAGAGGAAAGAGCTCTCCATTTGGAGTTGGGAAGACCTGAATTCAACAACCATGCTTCCTAGCTGGGGACTACAGGAAATTTACAGAATCATCCTGAACTTTCATCTGTTAAATGGGATGATAATAGTGCTTATGGGCAGCTGACTTCTAGACCTCAATCCAGGAATACCCTAGTTCAAAACTGGCCTCAGATACTTCCCAGCTGTGAGACCCTGGGCAAGTCACTTAACCTTGTTTGCCTCAGTTTCCTCACCTGTATATTATGCTGGAGAAGGAAATGGCAAACTACTCCAAGATCTTTGTTAAGAAAAGCTCAAATGGGGTCATGAAGAGTCGGACATGACTTAACCACAACAACCAATGCCTTTCAAGTACCTACCTCACAGGCTTATTGTGAGACTCAAAAGAAATACTGCATGTAAAGTACTTTGCAAATGTTGAAGAGATAATATTCCTACTAGCAGAAATGAATGAAATCAACATTAATTAGTTTTTTCTATAAAGGAATTGGAATGAGTGTTGAATGTGAAGAAATAAAGATATGAGTTCAAATCTTCATCTGACATTTACTAATTGTGTTATCTCAAGCAAGTCACTTACCTTCTCTGAATCTCAGACTCCTTATCTATAAAATGGGCATAATAAGAGTTGTCAGGAAGATCAAATGATGATGTATGTAAAGCACGTCACAAACCGTCTCTCATTATATGATAGCTATTATTATTATTAATTATGTAAAGAAAACCCAGAGGAAAAGAGCAATCTGCAGCTAAATGAGTCCTTAATTACACAGGAGGATAAGAATAAGCTAGAATATACTTGGGAAAGTTTATACCATGTGTTTATCCCTGGCACAGAAGCAGATCTTTTTTAACACCAATTTTCTTTGAGTGATCCTCTATTTGTTCACATAAAAAAGTACCACAGTCTATGTGGATCCCCAAAAGGACAACAGAGGGAAGTATACTGAGCATGTTTGGTTCTGACATTACGAAAAACAATGCACCCCAAAATAGTTAAATTTACTATAGAAAGAAGAATGACAAGAAGAGAGGATAAAACTGGCCATGTTGTCAGCACCATGGATGGACAGTCGACATACTTTACTAGAATTCACAAATAATATAAATAGACCTAACCCAGACATGTTCATTACAGCCTGCCATGTTCCTGAGTGTAGCCTAAACCAGATTAAAATATGACTGGGAAATATTTAACAAAACAAGAAGAAATATATTAAAACACAGATAATGTTCATGTGTAGTTTTCTTAGTCAACATGCAGGCCACTGAAATAATTATGTATGGTTTTGTTCAGTTATTTCTCAGTTGTGTCTGACTCTCCATGACCTCATTTGGGACTTTCTTGGCAGAGATACTGGACTGGTTTGCCATTCCCTTTTCTGGCTCATTTTACAGATGAGGAAACTGAGGCAAATGGGTAAGTGATTTGCCCCAGGTCACTCAGCTAGGAAGTGTTTGTCAAATTTGAACTCATGAAGACGAGGCTTCCTGATTCTAAGTCCAGTGCTTTATAGACCATGCCACTTCCCTGCCCCTTATGCATGACTTAATGGCGCCATTTTCTTTTTGAATTTGATACCACTGATCTAGAGGAAGTCCCCAGCATGTCCCGTAGGAGGATTAAAAGGTAAGCTCCATGAGGGCAGGGCTGTGAGTTTTCCCCTTTCTTCTCAGTGCTTACATAGTAGGTGCTTGTTAAACACTCGCAGACCTGCTGACATACTTATGGGATCATGTGACAGTGCAGGCCCTATCTGGGACATCACAGATCAGTCAACATAAGAAAGTGGTCACAACCAAGGAAAGGGTGGTTCTATCAGACTCTGCGCTAGTCCATTAGATCTGGAATTTTGTGCCTGGTTCTGAGAGCCATCTGTCTAGAACAATGACTAATTAGAGGACATCTAAATGGGCAGCCTGGACTTTGAGGGGGACCCAGATCTTTGCCATGACTGATGAGATGGGGAGGAAATGACATGATAGCAACACTGAAAATATCTGAAGGACTTTTACTTGGAGACACATTAGTCACATTGCTCAAGAAAGCAGAGCTAAGCATCAAATGCCTGGAAATTCAACCGAGTTAAAATTGATCTCACTTTAAGAAAGAATTTCTGGGACTTTGTGGACTATGCCATGAGTTGCTTGTCAGCCTAAGTATTCAAGCAGAAGTAGATTTATGATCTTGTACAATGCATGGAAGGTTAGACTTGATCACCCCTAGGGTCCATAGGGGTGGCTAGGTGGTGCAGTGAATAGAGCACTAGATCTTGAATCAGAAGGTCTTATTTTCCCGAGTTCAAATCTGCCCTCAGACACTTCCAAGCTGGGTGACCCTGGCCCCATTGCCTAGTCCTCATCCCTCTTCTGCCTTGGAACCAACACACAGTATCGACTCTAAGATGAAAGGTGAGGGCTTAAAAACGAAGCAAAACAAAACAATGGATGGTATGTTCCACAGGGATATGAAGAGTCAAATATGACTGAATAACTGCATAAACAAAAACCAAATAAAGCCTGTGCAAAGCTCTCCTTTGATCCTCTTACCCCTGAAAGGCAGGTGCTATTATTATCTTCGTTTGGCAGATAAGGAAACTGAGGCAGAGCGGCTTTCCTAGGTCACACAGTTAATAAGTGTCTGAGGCTGGATTTGAACCCAGGCTTCCTGACTCCTAACCTAATATTCTACCCACCGAACAACCATGCTGCCTAATTGTAGGAGATATGGATGCACTCACAAATTTGCTAATGGGGCCAGAGAGAAAAGAAAAAAATGATGATCATTCAGTTCAACAAAAATAAGACATTTATTAAATAACATGTTTAAGGCATGATGCTCAGTGCTGGAAATGCAAAAATAAATAAACCAAAGCCTTAAAGAATTAATCCTAATTAAATCTTTAAAGAATCCTGTCTACTAGGGGTAGCTAGGTGACTCAGTGAATAGAGAGTTATGCCTAGAGATGGGATGCCTTGGGTTTAAATCCAGTTTCACCTAACTGTGTGACCCTGGACAAGTCACTTAACCTCCACTGCCTAGCACTTACCATTTTTCTGCCTTAGACCAATGCACTGTATTGATTCTAAGACAGAAGATAAAGGCTTAAGGGGGGAAAAAGAATTCCACCTACCACCAAAAGATGAAAGGATGCTCAATCCAGATAGGAACTCAAGCAGCTAGGATGGGGAAAATCTGGAACTCATGACCAGGGGACACTTGGGGAGAGTCAAGGAAGAAGCAAAGCTTCCACGAAGGGTAGAAGATAATGAAATGTAAAGTAGTGCATATAAGAATCTGATCTCAAAAAGCAAGTTGTGTTGGAAGTGCACCGAGGAAGAAAATCCATTGCCATGACTGCTGGCTGTACGAAACTGCTCTGGGGGGCTCTGAAGGATGTGGCTGACAGACCACAGGGACAACAGTTTCAGAGCTAAAAGAGAAGTCTCAGAAAAGGAGGAAATAGAATCTGGCAAAAACTTTTAAAGGGCAAGAAAACATCGAATCAGGACAGTGTTGAGCAATCTGTATGCTCAAATCAAGCACAAAAGCTAAATCAAAGCTGGGGCACACAGGGCTCAAGTATCAAGAGTTATCAGAGGTCCTCATAAGAGTGGAGGAAACCCGTATTTAATCACTGCTAACGATAGAGTTATTTTTTTAACTCTTACCTTCTGCTTTCTGCCAATAAGCATTGGTTCCAAGGCAGAAGAGGGGTACTAGACAATGGGGGTTAAGTGACTTGCCCAGGTTCACCTAGCTAGGAAGGGTCTGAGGCTGGGATTTGAACCCAGGACCTCTAGTCTCCAGCCTGGCTCTCAACCCACTGAGCCAGCTAGCTAGCTGCTGTTCCCCATCCCACCTCCTTTCCCCCCATAATACATATGTAACCAGCTGGGCACGGTGCATTTTCAGAAAGCACGGATTTGATATTTCACAATGAGGGAAGGCAATAAGAGATTAATCACAGCAAACTCTATGTGAAATAGGGCAGACCTCTTTCCCCAGAATATTCTTCTGAACACAGGCTATCTCTCTGGCATCTTTCTAATGCTAATAAAGCTGGTAAAATTTGGCAGAAAATCATTAAGAATAGAATGCCTAATGAACCTTGCATTTGTTCATATTTGAAGCCTTCCTTCTCTTCTCCCACCCACACAAAACCCTTCTAGGGACTGGAACATTTCAGGGTTCAACAGCTTCCAAAGGTGTAATACATTTACCTATTGTATAGAAGTAATTCAGACAAATGCAGGTATGAACCAAAATTCCCCCCACCTATTTGGCATCATTGTACTTGGACCTGGAGTCAGGGAAACTCATTTTTGTGAGTTCAAATCTGGCCTCAGACACTTACTAGCTGTGTGACCTTGGGCAAGTCACTTAACCCTTTCTGCCTCAGTTTCCTAATCTATAAAATGGGCAAAAGAAAGAAATAGCAAATAGTTCCAGTCTCTTTGCCAAGAAAACCACAAATGGAGTCACAAATTTGACAGGCCTAAAAACGACTGAATAACAACACTGTAGAGTGGAAAGGGCACTAGAATGAGAAATGGGTTTGATGCAGTTTTCAGTTCTAGCTCTGGCATTAGTATCATTTCCACCAAAGGGTAAAGTTTCCTTATTTGTAAAATGAGAGCATTGGACTAGCTCAAACTTTTCCTCTAGGTCTAAAATAATACAATACTGAGTTTTAAGGTACCAATGAATTAGTCTGATATCACTGCTTCTGCCTAGATTGGTATGTTTAGTATTATTAAGGCATTCAATGTCCAGACAAAAGACCTTTCCAAGTCTACCATGTTTAACCTGCTGAATAATACCGAAATATGCCTAAGAGAGTAAGCCATTAGGATAATAACTGGCCTTTTTCAGAGCTCTTTAGTGACATTTAATTTTTCCCTCCAATATCCACAAAAGGTGAATAAATAACGACTTCCCCTTTTTATTTCTTTTTAAGGGAAAACAAATCCTGTCAAGTCTTCTCTCTATTTCATCATTCAGTCTTACTTCTACATTTAAAATGTAATCAAAGGGTAAGAGGTTACATTCTTTGGAAAAAAAAAACCCATTACCTACATGAAAATTATATACTTGCTAATAGAAGCCCATATGTACCAGTTGGGGATCTTAAAGCCTTCAAAACCTGTATTGTCCACAAAGCCTTTGGTCTGAATATAGGTTTCTTAGCCTGAAATCCATTAACTTAAAAAAATTATAACTGTATTCCAATAAATTCCCTTTGTAGCCTCATGCATTTTATTTTATGCATTTAAATATATTAGTCTGAGAAAGTCTTAGTAGTCTGTAGGCTTTCACCGGATTACCAAAGGGGCCCCATGACCAAAAAGAAACACCAAAAACCTCAAACAAAAAAACAGCTCTCCTTGACTGTGCACAAGTAGGCAGATCTATACAAACAAGGAGGAAAACTGTTGGGGTTCAAGCAGCAGACACTTAAACCTCATTCTCATTTAAATTAGTCAAAAGAAGGAAGAAAATATAGAAACACACTTTAACACAGAAATACAAGGGAAAAGAAAGACAGGGAAATAGGAGAGAAAGAGAAGGAAGGGGAAGGAATTATAAAGAGAGAGAGTAGATTAAGGGAGAGATTAGTCCTAAGTAAAACAAATTCCAAAAATATATATTAAAATATATTAGAATATTCTTTTATGTTTTCTTTCTACTAAGGTCACATACTTTTCTTTTTTCTTGCTTAGTTTATTTTTTCTCAATTGCATGTAAAATTTTTTAACATTTGTTTTTTAAAAAAAATTTGAGTTCCAAATTCTCTCCCTTCCTCTCCTGCTCTCCTCAAGAAAGCAAACAATTTGATATAGATTATGTATGTGCAGTCATGTAAAATATATGTCTATGTTAGCTATGTTGTAAAAGAAAATGCAGGCCAAAAAACCCCCAAACCTTGAGAAAAATAGAATTAAAAAATATGCTTTGATAAGCATTCAGACTTCTTTCTCTGGAGGCGAATAGCATTTTCATCTTAAGTCCTTCAGATTTGTCTTGGGTCACTGGACAGAATAGCTAAGTCATTCAAAGTTGGTGATTGTGCAATATTGTTGCTACTGTGTACAATGTTCCCTTGATTCTGCTCACTTCACTTTGTATCAGATTATGCAACTCTTCTCAGTTTTTCTGAAAGCATCCTGCTCATCATTTCTTATAGCACAATAGTATTTCATCTCAATCACATACCACAATTTGTTCAGCTATTCTCTAATTGATGGGCATACCCTCAAATTCCAATTCTTTTACACCACAAAAAGAGCTGCTATAAATATTTCTATACATATTGGTCCTTTTCCTTTGATCTCTTTTGAATACAGATCTAGTAGGTATCTCTGGAAAAAAGGGAATGAATAGTTTTAGAGCCCTTTGGGCATAGTCTCAATTTGTTCTCCAGAATAGTTGAATCAGTTCACAACTCCCTTAAGAATGGAATAGTGTCCCAATTTTCCTAAATTCCCTCCAACATTTGCCATTTCCCTTTTCTATCATACCAATAGGTATGAGGTGATACCTCAGTATTGTTTAAATTTGTACTTCTCTAATCAGTAGTGATTTAAAATATTTTTTTTCATATGACTATAGGTAGCTTTGATTTTTTCTTTTGAAAACTATCTGTTCATATCCTTTTGTTGTGGGGGACTTGAAGTGAACCCCCTGGGTTTGGGAGGGGTACCCTTTGCAAGAATGCAAGACTCCAAAACTTAGCCTAAAAATAAAAATAGAAATGTATTAATCTGGAATTCATACTGAATTTCGCTGGGAGGACAGTATAGATGGAAAGCTGCTTCCTAGAGGACATCAAGTCTGGGGTCTTTAAACTCTTTACAACAGTGGATATGTGGGTATACACTCAGGAACAGGGGTGGGGTGGGGAGTTGGTCATCTGACCGGGGTCACCTTGAAGACATAGGAGGTGACCCTCATAGATTAGGAGACAGATAGATGTCTTAGATACAAGGCAGTGGTATCAAGGCATAGCCTGAAGGTGTATCTCCTATGTCCATCTCAAATCTAAAGGACAATCCAAGGAGGGTAATCTTCTTAGCGTCTTATGGAGTTATCAGATGCTTTGGGTTAGGAGTCACAAGGATGTAAGGAAGCAAAGGAATTTTCCTGCTTTCAGTTTGCCTGAAATATTTCTATAATTTGGGGGTACAATGCCTCATGCCATTTTGACCATTTATCAATTGGGGAATGACTCCTATTCTCATAAATTTGATTTGGTTCCCTATACATTTGAGACATGAAGCCTTTATTAGAGGAACTTAATGTAAAAATTTCCCCCCAATTTTCTGCTTTTTTCTAATCTTGGTAGTACAAAGATATTTATAGTTTTTTTTTTGAGGGGGCAAAGAATGGGGAATCTATTATTGTATATAAATGTGATATAACACTATTGTGCTGAACTCTTATCAGTGTCATGCCCAAAAAAGATCCCATAAGACTAAAGATAAAAAGTTTTCCATTTCCTGATAGAGAAATGAACAATTTGGAACCCAAGAAATACTTTTTAGGATATGGTCGATGTGGAACTTTGTTTTGATTGACTATGCATGCTTGTAATAGATATTATTTATCTTATGTTTACAATAAGTCTCAGAGAGTGGGAAGATGAAAAGACATTGTGGATGATAAAAAAACATTTTTTTAAAAAGAAGCACCTCTGATCAACAACCCAGTGACCATTCACAATTCCTGAGGTTTCACAATGAAGCATACTGCCCAGTTCCTGACAAAGAAGTGACAAACTTGGAGGGCTGATGGGGACATAATTTTTTTTGACAGCCAATGTGAAAATTAGTTTTGCTTGACTATACATGTCTGAAATACAGGCTTTGTTCTTGCTTTCTCAGCAAGGGGCATGAAGAGGGAAGAGAGAGGGAGACAAGGCTGATCTTTGTTTGCAAATAAAAATTCAATTGAAAAAACTAAGTGCTCCTCAACTAAAGCATATTAGAGTTTCAATTTCCTTTCCTCCTACAAAACTATTTCCTAAGCAAGAGCCATTATTGACAGCTGCCAATAAAGAAATGGCTACTTATAAACATTTTCTACATATGAATTTAACCACAGGTTTAAATGCTAAGGTATGTGCATGAGTGAGTTTAAAATTTTTCAAGTTCTAAGGAATAGCCAAGTAATGCTTGAAAGAAGGAGATCTACCAGATGAATCAACAGCAAACCACTTTAGAGCCTCCAATGTGCCCCATGCACAAGTTGAAACACAGCAGGTATTAATGACAAAAAGCATTTAAGGAAGTAAAATGAAATTGCTCCAGGTAATGACAGACATTTAATACTTCACTATATGCAAGACTAGTGTGTTGAACCTCCACAATATTATTACAATCAAGTAACATCTGTTTCCTGGAAGGAGTGAAAACCACAAAGCAGAGATAGGGAAAACCAGCAAAGCAACATTTACTCTCATACTTCTGAAATGAAAGACAAATGTCTGTTTTGCTTTACTGTACAAAGCAAGAACTTTGCTTAAATACTGAAGTGGATTTAAAATTATTAGAGATATTATACAAAGTGACAATATTTTTGCTAAAAAGGCTTTAATAAAAGGGTTTTTCTTAAGTACACCAAAAGGGGGGGGGGGGTCAAAGAAAGAGAGACAGACAGGCAGAGAAACAGAGAGAGAGAGAGAGAGAGAGAGAGAGAGAGAGAGAGAGAGAGAGAGAGAGAGAGAGAGAGAGAGAGAGAGAGAGAGAGAGAGAGAGAGAGAGAGAGAGAGAGAGAGAGAGAGAGAGAGAAACAAAGGCAGGAAGAGAGGAAGAAGGAGAAAGAGAGAGATGGAGAGAGAGAGAAGGAGGGAGGAGGGAAGGGAGAAAGGGAGACACACATGCACATAGAGACAGAAACAGAGAAAGACAAAGTGAAAAAGACAGAGATAGTGAGAGTCAAACAGACCAAGCCAGAGAAAGACCTAGAGATTAAAATAGAGACAGAGAACAAAAGTCAGAGAAACTCAGACAAAGAGACAGAGAACTGGAGAAAGAAAAAGAAAGAGATCAGAATATGACCATATGCTTGAGAATGTTCTTAAGTTTCAATGAAAATAAAAGGATAAAATACAAGTCACCAAACATGGTTGAGAAACGTCATTTTAAGTGAAGTGTTAGAAACGATGATCTGTCACTGCAACTGGCACTCAAGGAGAAAAGCACAACTCATGAATTCATGAGAGCTTGCATTTTTCTCAACTTTTGGATGACATTAAAAATGGTGTGACTAGAAAGATCCTACACTTGCTTATTATTCTAATGCTTCATAATGGTGGGGAGGCTACTTTGGGCTTTCCAAGACTAGACCAGCTCAGCACAAGGTCTGGCAGATGCTCCTGAAAAAAGACCTGGAATATCTTTTAGGTTAGTTTTAACACATTTTAGAACATCTCTTAGATGTTTTAGAATATGTGTTTGACATCTAATGCCCAGTGGACTTACGCGTCGGCTATGGGGGGTGGGGGGGGGGAGGAAAAGAAAATGATCTATGTCTTTAACGAATAATGCTTGGAAATGACCAAATAAAATATATTTAAAAAAAAAAAAGAAAAAAAAAAGAATATGTGTTTGATGATAGACTATATGGTGACTGTCCAAGGACCAGCTGGCCTTTCACAACATACAAGTCCCCTGTTCTCCACTCTCATAGCTGCCATCCAACCACAGGCTCTCATCACCCTGGAATTGCAACAATAATACCCTTCAGGTTAGTCTTTCTGCTTTAAGCCTCTCCCCATCTCAATCCATCCACCACTCTGCTGCCAGTGATATTCCTGAAATGCAAGAGTAATCCTGTTCGCTCTTCCCTTACTCAGAATACTGGCATGGCTCCCCATTACCTCCAGATCAAATAGAAAACCTTCCCTTTGGCTTCTAGAGCCTCCTTCTCTTTCCTATCTTCTTACACTTGAGTACCCTGCACATAGTCTATAATCTAACAACCCTTACTTGTTTGCACACACTCCATCTTCCAACTGTGCCTTTTCCCTGGCTGTCCTCCAAACCTGGAAGACTCTCCTTCCTCATCCCTACCTCCCAGCTTCTCTCAAGTTTCAGCTAAAATCTGACCTTCTCCCATTAGTGCCTGCCTCTGAGACTGCCCCCGATTTAACCTGTAGTTGTTGGTATTTCGTCCTCCCCATTTGAGTGCAGAGACTGTTTTTTGCCTTTTTCGGTATCCCAAGGCTTAGCCTTCGATAAATGCTTGTTGATGAACAGAGAAGCTTTTTTTGGCTATGGCAATTCAGGAAGACCATCCACTAAAGCATGGAGATGACTACAAACAGCATTGGCAGGGTGGTTACCCATACTACGGAGGGCCAAGTGGGTAAATACCTGGATCAGTGGCAGAGATAATTGCTCCAAACAAGAGACAATCTGTGTAGTAAAATTTGTCAGAGAGCTGTCCTACGAGTTTCATGAGCTTCACCACACCATACATAAGATTGCTGTAAAAAGAGAAAAGTGGTCAAATTAGCTCAGGGAAAAAGAAAAAAAAAAAGAAACATTTACTTCAGAACCTTAGAAGAGAGGGGTTTCTTGGGAAATGTTTATCATAATAACTAAAAATACAATAAAAAAGAACATTCTATTTAAAATCTAAGTCAAAAAGAGGCTGGCAGGGATCCTTGTGTTTAGATTAGAGGCTTCCATTCCCATTGGAGTTGGACAGCATTGCTCTAGGAAAATAGCTATGTAGGTCCCCAACTCTCAGATTCTACCAAATTTTAAATGGATAATTATCCCACTGCTCTCACTCACAGATTCCATGAAATAAATCACACGAATGAAGGCCTAAATCAAAAGTATCCTTAAATGAAAACTTAGTTTACCTTTGGGGAAAAAAATTGGGAGATGCCAGTGTACTGGACTTGTGGCAAATGAGCTAACATGAATGTACTTGATACTTTACATCATTTACCCTAAAAACTTTTTATTTTATTTTTTAAAACCTTTTCCTTCTATCTCAGAATTTATATTAAGTATTGGTTCCAAGGAAGAAAAGTGGTACGGGCTAGGCAATAGGGGTTAAGTGACTTGACCAAGGTCACACAGTTAGGCAGTAACTGAGTACCAATCTGAACTCAGGACTTCTGTCTCTAGCCCAAAATCTTTTAAAAAATCAACAAATACTAAAAGAGCATTTGCACACGGTAACTATTTGTAGTCAATACTATTTTGCTGAGTCATTTAAAATTTTATTTTTAAAAAGGTGATGGAAAAACAACTGGAGCAGCTGTTCCACAAGGTTTTCAATTAGCACTTGAATCTATTATCTAAATTACAGTTTCATTTTCTAAAGAAAATGCCAAGGAACTCAATAACTATAAAGATTAAAATTAATATCCAGCACTCCAAGTTTTATATTTAATAATATTTATTAAATATTTATCTTGAAGTATAAGGAAGTAAGAATAGCAAAAACCAAAGGCTGCTCCTCCCTCTCCCTCCAAGAAACCAGTCATGTGTGGGGGGAGGGGAGGAAGCACTCAAAACTCCTCCCACACACAAACAGGAAAAGGAAAAGGGGATTGTGGGAAATGTAGTCTATAGGGTTCAAGATTCTAAATCAACACAATAATTGAGGAGTAAAGTGGGTAAAAGCACCATGACATAAAGGGACTCTAGGACTCTAAAAAAATCTTCCAGAGGAAAAAAAATGAATAGAATGGGAAGATAGAAGTGGGAAACTGGGCTAGCCACTTGAGAAGTAAGTTCTTTTTCTATTGCCTAACTTTGGCCAAGAGCCCTTTGAAAGCCAAGAGCAGCATCAAATTTCAGGAAACTGTCCTACTAGAATATCAGTGTAGAAACAATGATTAAAGGATTCAAGCAAGCCTATTGGTTTTTGAATCTGTTAGCACATAGTGTACACAGACTTGTGCAGAATATCGCAATGCTTCCTCATTCCACTATGGGAAAGAGTCTCTCTTAGGACTTCTGATCACTATTTCCTCTAAGTCTTCGGTTTGTCTTGGGCAGGAACTTCCTATAAAATGTCTTAGAGTTTGGAATAGGGAAGTTCCAAAGTGCTAGATGTATGTGACTAAAGTTGAGGTGGGAGAGAGAAACGGGAAAGGGAGGTGTTGGCATTAATCTACTTCCTCCTGACATCCTATTTCTACTCAGTTGATATCTGTCTACTTTTATCATCTATCGCTTTAATATACATATTTTAAAAATATGTAATATATAAATAAATATATACAAATAAAAGAATAGATATAAAAATAATATACATATTTAAAATACATATAACAATAACACTTCAGTTTAGGACCTCTTCCAACTAAATAGTGAAGTAGTTCATTTAACTTCCCTTTTCTAGGCCCTTCTCCCCCCAACCTCCCCATTTTAGACCGTTTTTCTCCATCTTGAGTCTTTGGCGCTCCCTCAAAGGACTTGGAAAACTCATTCACACTAAAGTATTAAGGACTTAATATCTCTCCCAATGGTTTTTGCATTTTTCAAAAAATAACCCTTACCTTCTGTCTTAGAAGATGGGCAAGGGCAAGGTAATTGAGTTAAGTGACTTGCCCATGGTCATATAGCTAGGAAGAATCTGAGGTCACACTTGGACCCAGGACCTCCTGACTCCAGGCCTAGTGCTTTATCCCCTAGCTACCCTTAGTTTTTTAATTAAAAAAAAATAGCAATGGACTTTTAAAGTTAAATAATCTGACCCCTTTAGGATAAAATTATAAGAATTGTTGCTTTCAAATCAAATCATACCATAAGTAATTGGGTTTTTGTCTAACAGTTTAAATCCACACTAATCCAATTGAAGGAGTTGGATTACCGCAGGGTAAAAGTCTACGCAAAAGAAAAAGTGGGTAGTAGGCAGCTTCTAGATTGCTTAGGTCTTAATTAAACTGTACTATCTTCTCAAAACTAATTGTTAGATAATGCTTTTATGTTTTAAAAATGTTGGACTTTTATCACTGCTCACTAAGTAGACTGAGGTCCTTGATTCCATTTATCTGGAATAATAGGAGGCTCTTACCATCAAATTATTTAGGGGAAAAAAAACAACACAAAACACAATTATCTGAAATGGCAAGCTCTGAATTAGCTTTCCATTATTCTCCCCTTTAAAGTATCTGTTTCCACTATGCCAACAACAATCTAAAAATTGCCATGCAAGTGTTTTACGAAGATATGACTTAACAAGTTTATTTAAAATGCCTAAAATTTCCAGAGTTTAATTAAAATAATTCTGACTTTGTCAGAATTTCTCAGAAAGGTAAATCCAAATTTATATATTTAGATCTTGATAGCTATTGTTTTGACTAAAATCACAAATATTGGGTTCTTGGACCCGCATGTATTACAGCACTTCTGAAAAATGAATGAATATTCAGATCTATAAGAAAGTCTCACTTACCCAATAATGAAACAGGAGACAGCAGTCCCTAAGAAAGCATACGCCAGAATAGACCCAAGATTCCTGAAAAAGTGTCTCTAAATAAGAAAAACATAAGTCACTTTGAGACTTTTGACAATATAGACAAGTCTACCACATCTCTTCACAAAGAGAAAGCTTACCAACAAGGTCAGTTTCAGTTGCATTACAAGGTAAAATAATGATTTATTTATTGCTTAATGAATAAATAAAATAATAACAAATAAATGTTGATTTATTCATGGATGAGTATCAGCTTATATTTCATGACAAGGAAAGCTAGACTCCTTGGTTGTACCATCTAAAGAATAAATCAGGAAAAGCTAAGAAAAGTCAATAGTCACATGAGGATACTCTGGTTAGTCAAACACAAGAGTTACTTATATTTGGGGGGCCAATTACTAAGAATTATACCCCCCAAAAAACTACACTGGCAAGACAAATACCCCTTACTCCAGGAAATTTTTCCTCATTTTCCTTTTTGTATTGATCTCTTTCCCTTGAGGCCTCACACAGCTTTTTGCTCTATGCTTTTAATTATTTTTTTTTTTGGACAGCCCAATTTTTAATCAACTTTTGAGTAACAAGAATTGAATCATGCATGTGGATAGCACTAAAACAACTTTAATTAACTTAAATAAAATTAGGAATGAAAGTTCTCTCTGTGTGTCTATTTGTTTATCTGTCTATCTTCCAAACCAGATGAAACTCTCTGAAGGTAGAGGGTAGATCAAGCCTCATCTAACTTGGCTTCTCTCCCAGTGTTTATTAGTCTAAAGTTCTGCAAGGTCTTAATAGAAATTTGTTGAACCTTAAACACAAGATCTGTCTTGGGTGATTTGAGAGTCACCTTGGCATCTTGTAGTACCCTCAAAGCAAACATCATGGACACCAATTATGTCACACAGGTGAAGGAGTAAAACACTGGTAAATGAAGCTCCTGGCTAAAACCAAATAGATGAACACTTTATGAAATCAGTTCAAGTATTGGCACTCACTTGAAATGAATCTAGGGAAATCTCAAGATTTGACTCAAGAGCAGGGGAGATAAGAAGATGGGAGATTAAAAACTCTCCAACTATTTAGACATTTTAAGGTATAGGGTTTCATCTTGGAAACAAATTTTTCAGACCATGTCAAATGTATTTCAAATGATCTGAAAAGAGGTATGGGCTTTTGAGTGATCTGTACACCTCCTGGGTTCGTAGAAAAGGCATGGCAAATTCTTCTATTTTTAAAGTCCCAAGATTTTGTGAGTTATCTTCACAGTCACACCAGCTCTCTTTTTGGGGTTTTTGTGTCATTGTTTGGGTTGTTCAATATCTGGTCCATTCTCACTGACAGGTAATAATCATTACAAAAACCAAAACCAAATAAATTAAAACCACAACTAGGGATTTTTCAAAAGCTCATTTTAAAAAGGAAGAACCTGAATAATCAATGAGGCTACTGTCAAACAGAAAACAGAACTGAAAGAGCCAGAGGGGAATCCATTGGTTTGAGATCTGGTCAAACCCAAGTCTCAGCAAGTCCACTGGCAGTCTTTGTTCCCATATTCCCAAATGCTTGACAATGACCACAGTGGGATGTGAGAATGTGCCAATGTATCTTTGCCAAACCTTCAACTCTACCAGAAGAAACAATTCAAAACTCCTGCCTTGCTGACTATACATACAGTCCTTATAATACAGACTATACCTACAGTCTTTATAATAAAAGGCATTATTTTTCTTTATCTCTGGAACATTACATTTGTTTCCTAAATTAAAAAAAATTAATTCATCTATAGAGCAGCAGCACTTTATTTTCTTAAAATTAAATTTCAAAGAAATTGAGAAGTGTGAATCTAATTCTCTTGGCTCCACCCAGAACTCAATTGGGAAAGGGACAGGATAATTGAATCAGTAATATCAGTTTGCTGAATCCTTAACAATCCATATGTAGGTGATTCAGGGTTAAGAATTAAACAGTACAAGAATTTAAGAATACCTCAAAAAATCAAGTTCTATCAATTTATGCTTTTTCTTTCTTTCTATTTTTCTTAATCCTTACCTTCCATCTTGGAATCAATACTGTATATTGGTAAGGGCTGGGCAGTGGGGGTCAAGTGACTTGCCCTGGTTCACACAGCAAGGTAGTGTCTAAAGCCAGATTTGAACCTAGGACCTCCCTTCTCCAACCTTGCTCTCAGTCCACTGAGCTGCCCGTAATTGACATTTTTGTAAATAATCATAAGACAAAAGCTATAGGATAAAAATTTTAAATTTCAAAATATTTTATGATTATTTGTATTTAAACTGAGTTTGCAATATAGGAGAAACTATAGTAATTATACACAATTATTTTAAAATCTTGTGTCAATTGACGCAATTGATATACCTGATCCTTCTACTTACTGTCAGTTTTCCACTACCACAGCATGCTTGAAGCATACTTTCTGTCACTTGAATCATAGACAAGTAACTCAAAATTATATTCCCAAAAAGCAATACACAATAGCAAAGTAAATTTGTCCAAAAGAGAATGTTTCAAAATACAAGCACTCTATGTGTGTGTATGCTTATAGGCATATAATACACAGATTTTTTTCTTGCTGTCATTACTGTAGTAAATAATCTAGACTTTAAGTATCTCAAGAGAGACTGCCAGAAAGACCCCAACAACTATTTTTTGAAAAAGTTGAAATACAAAATTGCTATTTCTATAGTATCATTGAGATAACAAGAAGTAAAAAAAGCTTAGTACCTATTTCTCATTATCAAAGTACTAGATTTTGCTTTTGTAATGTCCCACTTTGGCTGGTTCCATAAAGTCAATAAAGCCATAAAA
Source organism: Monodelphis domestica (assembly GCF_027887165.1). Classification (NCBI taxonomy): domain Eukaryota; kingdom Metazoa; phylum Chordata; class Mammalia; order Didelphimorphia; family Didelphidae; genus Monodelphis; species Monodelphis domestica. The sequence continues at coordinate 210,370,815 of NC_077234.1, forward strand.
CCATGTTAAATGAATGGAAGTGGGTGAGTGGGTAGAATTGGAAAAGGCCCTGATGATGCGAAAGATTGATGGCAAAAGGAGAAGGGCATCACAGAGACTGAGATAGAGAGTGTCATGAAAACAATAAACAATGAACACAAACTTGGACAGATTTCAAGAGTGAAGGATGGAAGGACTTGATGCGTTATGGTCCAATGGGGTCACAAAGAGTCAGACATGACTGAACAACAACAAAAGGGTACGGGAAATGGGAGACAACATGTGTATGTACTAGGTAGGGTGGGATAATGAAGGAAAATGGACCCAAGAGGATTTAAATCCATCAAGCAAGCATTTATTACTTATCTAACTATAAGACCCACTTGGTATTATTACTACTTGTTAACTCCTCTGAAGCCAAACTAGGTTGATTTTCCTGTTCTCTGAGCATTCAAAAAGCAGTTTAGCATAGTCAATAGAGAGTTGTTCTCAAACAAAAAAGTCCCGAGTTCAAGTACTCCCTCTGACATATATTGGTCATGTGGCTTGCCAATTGATTGACTGGTCTGGAATCAGATTTCCCTTCTCAGATAAGAACTTCTTTAGGTGAATTATGACAATTCACATTGCTATAGCACTTAAGACTTCCAAAGTGCTTTCCTCACAATGATCCTATAAGGTAGGTCCAATTAGCATTTTTTTTTCCATTTTACAGATAAGAAAACTGCAATAAGTTCCCTAAATAACTGCTTAAAGTTGTAAGAGATTAAGTGACTAAACCAGGTCAAAAGAGCTTCTCTAAGTGTCATAGATTCAGACCTCGGTGTCTTGACTCTGAGTGCAGAACTCTTATACGTTTTTAATAAATTTCCTTTTTTTAATTATGAGCTTGAATAAATAACATAATAAATAATAAATATAATAAACAAATAACAAAGAAATATCTCAATACACAGAGAACAGAAAAAGGATTGCATATGACATACTTTTTGATAGAAACATTTTGTCAAATAATGTGTGTATTGGAGCACAAAGAAAGATAATGATGATTTCCTGCATCAGAGAAATGAGACTACATCTTTGTGATGAATAGATGGGCATAAGCCAGAGAGGCCTGAACATATCTGTTTACACATCAGCAGTTAGTGATGAAATATTTATGAGGTTTAATTGACAAGAGATTTAATACAAGTTGGCATGTATACAATAGCCCACTACTGAACTGTCCATACAGGAAACTATTTGAAAAGGGAAAAGACATTAAGCTGAGTATGAATGCTTTTAAAAAGCAGCTTCAACTCTGCACCAACAAAGTCTATCATTTCTTTTTCTTCCAAGAATATGTTTGTCAAAAAGAGGCTCTGAGGAAATTAAGGTGCTCTTCCCAAATTAGTGTGGTGGTCACTGTCTGAATCTCAGTTTTATTGCAAATATGTACTTGAGAGAGACAGTGTGGCAGGTGGGTAAAGAAGTGGTTTTAAAGAGAGCCAGCTTAGAGAGCCAGGAAGAATTGGGTTCTAGTCCTGCCTCTGAAACATATTGGTTTTGCGACCCAGGGCAAGTCACTTAAACTCTTGGGCTCTGTTGTTTAATAGTGTCCAACTCTTTGGGACCCTATTTAGGGATATTCCTGGCAAAGACTCTGGAATAGTTTGCCTTTTCCTTCTTCAGCTCATTTTGCAGATGAGGAAACTGAAGCCCAAAGAGTTAAATGACTTGCCCAGGGACACTAGTGAGTGTCTGAGGCCATATTTGAACTCAGGTCTTCCTGACTCCATAGAGCACTCTATCTGCCTTGCCACCCAGTTGCCCAGGTTCTAGGTGACACTCTTACGTTGTAGAAAAGGTGTCAAACTGTATTGGTAGAAGGAGTATTCTCACCTGGGAGTTCCCTATATCAATGAAATCACAGGCTTAGCTCCCTGCCTCTGTGAACTTGATTATACATAAAAAGTACTTTAAAACACTCCACATTCATTCATCAACAAATCTCAGCTGAATGAGAACCTCAGTTCCAATTGCTCTTTTCAGGTGGAAAATGGATTCTCTATAAGATAATGGAAATTTCTTATGGTTCTGTGAAGAGCCACACAGATCCAGAAGGTACACAGTTGACCCCTTAGAGATTTTTTGTTGTTGAACCATTTTTTCAGTCATGTCCGACTGTTTGTGAATCCATTTGGGGTTTACGAGTAGTTAGCCATTTCCTTCTCCATTTTACAGATGAAGAAACTAAGGATTAAATGGTTTGCTCAGGGTCACACAGCAAGTGTATGAGGTCAGAACTCAGGTCTTTCTGAATCCAGCCCCCATGCTCTACCCTCTGCACTACCTAGCTGCCCACCCCCAACCCCAACAGATTATTGAGATTTCTAGCTAAAAATACACATAGCATGGCACACCCACCAGAGTGGGAAACAAAGGGGTTAAAGTCCTGTTCAAAGTCAGTGACTACTTTGCCAACAGAACTGGTCAGACATGCAGGTGCTCCCCAATCCACAAGAATCCTGTTGAACTCCTCTGGCAGCCAATAGCTCACATCCCGGGGGGTGGCTAAAAGGACTTTCTTTAACCCGTAGCCAGAAAAGACTGCTCAAACAAGCCCTAGGTCTGTTCCTCCAAGGGATCCTGAGAAAGGAAGTTCTCTAATCTTGCATCCAGCCTTTAGAGTTAGGAGGCAGAAAAACAGTCCCAGACATTCCACATGAACTGAGCCCCCTGGCTCCCTTCTCATCACCCTCCTCCCTCAAGAAATGAACAGAACCAGAACAATTCTGGGCACAGTAACAGCAACGTTGTGAGATGATCAGCTGTGAATGACTAGATATTCTCAGCGGAAACAGTCATCTAAGACAATTCAGATGGAAAATGCTATCCACCTGCAGAGAGAGAACTAATGGGATCTAAACAGAGATTAAAGTATACTTAAAATTTTTATTATTCTTGGGTTGCTTGTGTTTTCTTTTGTAATATGACTAATGTGGAAGTGTTTTGCATAATTATTCTTGTATAATCAAATTGTTAGCCTTCTCAAGGCTGGAGGAGGGGAGGGAGAGAGAGAATTTGGAATTCAAAAAAATTTTTTTAATGCATGTTAAAATTTTTTGTCTATATGTAATGAAAAAAAAAACTCTCAATAAAAAGAAAAGGTTGTATATAAAATAGTAGCTTTAACCCAATTCCTATGACCCAATGGAGGAATTATCAGATTTTGGGGAGAAATAACCAGGTTTCTTGGATGCAATACATTGTTAATCACTCAGCTATGCTTACTGAGTAATTACTGGGTGGTAAGGAGAAATAGAAGAAAAATAAGATTACTTGGCAGGAGATTTCCACCTGAGATGTTACATGCTTCAGATGATTAAAACCACTTACCTTCTTTAAACTATATCCAGCATGGAAAATAATTGGTGGCAGCAAAATATTGAAGAATACTTCTGGATCAAAAGTTACCTAAAAGGTTTAAAAAGAAAAGAAAGTTGTTTATCATGAAAATGCATTTGATGTTATAATTAATTTAATATTTCAATAAATATGGATTCAATAATGATTTTCAAGGTATTGAGAATATAGAGCATCAATGTGGACAACCGCTGCCTTGAGCAAGAGAGCTGCCATCAGAGAACATTCAGAGAGGGTGAGAGCAGCTCTCATTAGTCCTTCCTATACCTATAGCTTCTAATCCTGAAGTGCCATTTTTGGTATTTAACAGTATATGACAATTGGATGCAGTGTTGACAATGCAAGGAAGGTGCTTTACTAATGTTTTCACACATAAGTCACTGACAAACTACTACATCTTATTGTTGTGGGTGGGCTGCTCGATCATTTCCAGTCATGTCCAACTCGTCTGATTCATCTTCATGAATCTTCTTTAGAACCATTATCCATTAACACAAAAATAAAATATATAGTGTAATAAAATTTAAATAGGAATTTAATGTAAATATTTAAATTAATAATTTGATTACATATATCTAATATCACCTGGAAAAAGTATCATCATTTTCAGTCTTGTCTGATTCTTTGTGATTTCATTTGGGGTTTTCCTGGCAACGATTCCAGAGGGGTTTGCCATTTTCTTCTCCAGCTCATTTTATAGATGAGGAACCTGGGACTGACTAGCTGTGTCACTGGACAAATCATGTAACCCCAATTGCCCAGCTCTTACCACTCTTCTGCCTTGAAACTTATACTTAGTATCATTTTTAAAACAGAAGGGTTTAAAAAAAAGTTACATTGAAGTTTTATACAAACCTGATTTGGTGGGGAAAGTATGGCACCTAAAGACCAGTACAATGTAACCAAAGAAAGTAAGCATGTATATGGTACCTACTACATGCAAGACATAGTGCAAGCAAAGCTCTTTACAAATATTATTTCTCTTGATCTTCACAATAACCCTGAGAGGTAGGAGCTGTTATTTTCCTCATTTTGCAATAGAAGAAACTGAGGTCCTGGTGACAATGCTAGTATATATTTGAGGCCAGATGTGAACTCAGGGCAACATGATTCTAGGTCCAGGATTCTATGCACTGCACCCTCAAGTATTAGACATGATTACATCAGAACAACCATCACAGAACACACAGGTTCCCACCAAACAGTTGTTTTTTTTTTTTCTAAGTGGGGAGTCTTTTGATCTTGTAGTTTTGGGTTTCTTTACAAAATTTCTTACCCAGATCACAGTTGTTTGTGATAACCACTAAAATCGTCATTACAGCAACTCAAAATGGACTGAAATTATTGAATTATTTGAAATGGAAACATTAAAAAGCAGTGCCTTTTTACTATATCCAGCAAAATGATGGCATGGTGAATAGAGTGCCAGGCCTGAAATTGGGTTTTATCTTTATTTTATTTTAATAACAAATTTCCACATAAGTTTTCCAAAGTTATATGATTCATGTTGTCTCTCTCCCTTCTTCCCTCCCCCCTTTCGGAGTTAACATTTCTACCTTTTAACATAATTATTTTCCTTTGAGAAACTAGAAATTTAAAGGTATTAAGCTAAGAAACTATATAGTTCATTTACTTTAGACAGTCTTCTATTTCATTTGAAGTGTCATTTTTTTGTCCACATATAACTGGGCAAAATAATTTCTAAAAGTTTCCATTACCACTTCTTCATTTGTTGTGATTTCTCCATTTTTTTGTTTTTGATATTGCAACCTCAATTTCCTGTTTCTCTTTTAATTAGATTGATAGATTATCCATTTTATAGAGTTTAAAAAAAACAGCTCCAGGTTTAATTAATTGGTTAATTCGATGGATTGTTTTTCTTCTTATTTTGTTCATTTTCCTCTTGACTATTACAATTTCTATATTGGCTTTTAGTGAAAGTATTTTTAATCTGTTGGTTTTCTCAGTTCATTCACTTTAGTTTTTATCTTTAAGCTCTACCTTTGGGGATGCTTAAGGCAAAAGTTCGTTTCACCCACGTGGTCATGTATCTCAGGGAAGATTATCTACTGTCCCTTGGGCACTCCTCAACTCATAGCAGCAGAAATGTAAGGTGGATCAAGCCTTGGGCTTGGGAAAATTTCCTGAATTCCATTATTCTACTCTAATGCATTTTCTCTGCTTTAGTTGTATCTATATAAGATTTCCCTCCCCCTTATTCAATAAACTCTAGTGGCTTGATTCAATGTCAAATAAACTCCAATAGCTTCCTATGAGATCAAATATAAGGTCCTCTATCTGATTTTAGAAGCTTCATAACTTGGCTCCTTCCTATCTATCTAGTCTCCCTAGATTTTATTCCTGCACAGTTTATGAACCAGCTATGCTAGCCTATTCACTCTTCCTCAGTCCTAAGATTCTACCTCTCATTTTCATAACTTTGTACTGTGTCTTCCCCATGGCTGGTGTCAGCATGAAATCTAGAAACCTCAAACTTGTAGCCTAGTAGGATCTGATGAACCCCAAGTTTTAGGACTAACTGATAAGCTGGAGACTCCAAAGCTTGTACTGGTTCCCTGTTCCCATGACAATCCGTCCTGAAGGGAATCTCAGGCTAGCAGTTTCAGACTAAACCATGGACCCTCAGGTGAATGACAGCCCCAGTTAGGTGGGGCTAAGTAAAAGCTTAGTGCAGAAGGCAACGTGTCAGTCTCATAAGCTGAAGGTCCTGAGTTCAATCATCGAAAGGGAGATATGGTACTGTGGGAGAAGCTTCTAAGGCAAAAAGAGGCTTAGCTCCACCTAACTGGGATTGTCATTCACCTTAGGGTCCATTATTCAGTCTGAAACCAGTAGCCTGATATTCCCTTCAGAGTGGATTCTTATGGGAACAGGGAACTAGCATAAGCTTTGGAGTCTCCAGCTTATCAGTTAGTTCTAAAACTTGGGGTTCATCAGATTTAAAAATTTGGGGTTTCTAGATTCCATGTTGACACTGGAAAGCTCTTCCCCTTCCCTTGGGTTTCTCAGGTTCCCTGACTTCCTTCAAAATTCAGCTTCAATGATTAATATTATCATTTGAATCCAACATCTTCTAACAGCACAACAATTCAAGAGAGGTTGAAACATCTTGAATGCTTTACACTGATCAAATCTCCTCCTCACTGTAATTCAGTTGTGTTCCTGGGGTCTAAAATAGCATGGTTTGACACAGAGGGCAAGTATATTTGAGTCATGCGTCTTTTTGACTATATTACAAAGCAAAAATGGCCCCAAGATTTAGAAAGTCTGAGGCCAGATTTGAACTCAGAATTTTCTCTCTCCAAGCCCAGGACTATATCCACTGAGCTATTTAACTGCCTCCTGACAGTGATAAGCCTGTATATTAAGAATAGTCATGTCTAGGACAGGTGGACTATCTTCTCCTTTTGTTAGACACCTCAGTGACACTCTGCTTAGTTTGGGGCTTTACATTTTAGGAAGGACATACTCTAAATTGGAGAGTATCAAGATAACCATGCAACCAAGATGACCAAGGACCTTGAGTTCATGGCATATGAGGAAAGACTGAAGTAACTGTGGATGTTTACCCTGGAAAAAAGACTTGAGGGTGAGGGGAAGAATGAACAGGACACATTATCTGCATTCGAGTATTTCAAAGGCTGTCCTGTGGGTGAGTGATTAACTAGTTTTGTTTGACTCCCAGAAGACAAAACTAGGAATACTTCCAAAAGCTGCAAAGAAGCAAATTAGGTCTGATAGAAGGAAGAACTTCTGAACAATTATAGGTATCCAAAGAGGAAATGGGTTGCTTTGGGCAGGATTGGGTTTCACTTTAAGTAGAGGCCAGATGACTCTGGCATGGGGGAATTCCTTTTCTGAGATGGGTTGGCTTAGATGGCTTCTGCATTCTCTTCCAACTAGGAAATTCTATGACTCTGAAAAGAGCAGAAGCTTGTAAATCATCTTGTCCAACTCTCTCATTTTAATGAAAAGGATACTGAGGCCCAGAGGGAGGTCAGGTGCCTTGAAAGCAGTCACAGAGTTAGCTAGTAAGTTTAGTTTTTTGTTGTTCAGTGGTTTCAGTCATGTCTGACTCTTCTTGACCCCATTTGGGGTTTTCTTGGCAAAAATATTGTAGTAGTTTGCCGTGTCCTTCTCTAGATCATTTTACAGATGAGGAAACTGAGGCAAACGATTGCGACTTGCCCAGACTCACAAAGCTAGTAAGCATCTGAAGTTCTCCATCCTCTATGCTACCTAAATGAACTTAGTTTATAGCAAGAACTAAAATCTACAAATTCTAATTCCTAGTCTGGGCAGGACATTACCCTCTGCATAATGCCTGGTACGCAACCATGCCTTTTTCTCTCCTCTATTAACATTCTTCATCTTGCCTTTATTCACCTCTGAGTCACTATTCAATATAAGCATAAAACAATTCAGAAGGATATTAAAAAAAAATGTCAGCATGACATGTATCTTGAAGGTCTTTTCATTCAGGCTTCTCTGAATGATCCCAAGTCAGAATTCAAAAGCTAGCTGGTAATCTCCCTTGCCCTAGTTTTAGTATGAAGGTACGGTGCTGTCATTTCAGCAGGAATTTAATTTGAGCCAATATTAGCAGTAGGGACCCTCTTTACTGGGTTGGATTTCTTCACAAAGGCTCATAGGAACTCCAGATGCATTAGGAAGGGACAGAGGGGGATATTCTGTCAAAGCTGCTATCAGACAGGCTCAGTGAGAGCAGTAATTTTAATTACCAAATACCTGTCTGGCATATCACTCAGTGGGTGGAGGGAGAACAAATAATACTTTTCCTGAGGCATATGATAATCCTAAGAACTAGCATTTCTGTAGTGCTTTCAAGTAAGTAGAGAAACATACAAACATGACCTGGTTTCATCCCCACAAAAACCTTGTTGGGAAGGAAATGTTATTTACTACTCCCTCTTTTACCCATGAGGAAAATCTGAAGCTGAAGGTAGGTGAAGGGAAGTGATTTACCTAGGGTCTAGGAGCTAGTAGGTGTCAGGCTGGATTTGAACCTGGATCATCCTGATTCTAATTCCAGCACTCCATTATCCAACGTGCCATCGAGCTGCAGATGCAGAAGAAACTATGTGGCATGAATACAGCCTAACTCTGACCCTGAGCCATCTCCCCCACACATATTTAGCCACAACAAACACTGCCAATTCAATGATCATATAGGCAGGAGTGTGTTTGATCCAGCTTGTACTGGTAGAGCAGATTGTTAAATTTTCACTGTGTGCATTTATTTCCCATAAATCAACAGATACTACAAATCAGAGCTTGATTTATTGGTTTGTTGTTTATCTAGGCTTAAGAAAGTAATGGAGAAAATGTCAATAATGTAGATTAAACTAAATAATGTGTTACTTGGGGGAAGCTAGGTGGCACAGTGGATAAAGTACTGGGGCTGAGTTCAAATCTGATCTCTGACACCTCTAGCTGTGTGATCTTGGGCAAGTCACTTAACCCAATTTGTCTCAGTTTCCTCATCTGTAAAAATGAGCTGGAGAAGAAAATGGCAAAACCACTCTGGTCTCTTTGCCAAGAAAACCCAAATGGGGTCACACATACAAAAAAACAACAACAACAACAAAACAGGATAAGAATGAAATGAACAGTATATTATTTACATTTCCCCCTAGAAAGTCAATTGTGAACATTTACTACGAGCCTGCTCATATACCTCTCAAGCTTGACAAACCAAAAATTACCATCTATACCCTGCACCCACCTACCTATCCCTCTTCCTAATGTCCCTGCTTCTAAAGAGGACACCATCATCCTTCAATTCCCCCAACTTTGAAGGCTAAGAGCAGCATTGGCAAGCGTTTGAGTCTGAGTGCCCAGAGGGCAAATTCAAGCTGTCTGTGAGCCCTCTCATTAATCAAGAGAGTGGAGAGAAGAAGTACTTGCTTTGGGCAGCTGGACAGAGGGACCTGGCATGCAAAAAATGTCCTTGGGTGCTGGGAAGAGGGGAAATGGAGGAGCTCTCCAAGTGCTGACCCTGCACATGTGCCAATGCTTCACCAATGCTGGCTTAGAGTCATCCTCTTCTCTCGCCCTCACCAAGCTCCCCAGCCCCACATCTACATCATCAGTGGCCAAAGCTATTAATTCTGCATAGATTGTTGTAGGTATTCAATTGTTATTTAACTCTTTGTAACCTCCTAAATCATAGCTATCCATGGGATTTGCTTTTCCTGTTTTTCTTTTTAAACCCTTACTTTCTGTCTTAGAATCAATACTGTGTATTAGTTCCAAGACAGAAGAGTAGCGAGGGCTGGACAACATGGGTTAAGTGACTTGCCCAGGGTCACACAGCTAATAAGTATTTGAGGCCACATTTGGACCCAGGATCTCCTGACTCTAGGCCTAGCTCTCAATCCTGACCTAGCTGCTCCCTCCAGGGGTTTTCTTGGCAAGGATACTAGAGTGGTTTGCCATTTCCTTCTGCAGTGGATCCTTTTATTAGGCAATCAGAGGTTAAGTGAATTGCCTAAGATCACACAGCTAGAAAGCATTTGAACTAGGGAGGGAGGAGGGAAGGAGGGGAGGAAGGAAGGAAGGAAGGAAGGAGGGAAAGAGGGAAGGAGGGAAAGAGGGAAAGAAAGAGGGAAAGAAAGAGGAAAGGAAGGAAGGAAGGAAGGAAGGAAGGAAGGAAGGAAGGAAGGAAGGAAGGAAGGAAGGAAGGAAGGAAGGAAGGAAGGAAGGAAGGAAGGAAGGAAGGAAGGAAGGAAGGAAGGAAGGAAGGAAGGAAGGAAGAAAGGAAGGAAGGAAGGAAGGAAGGAAGGAAGGGAGGGAGGGAGGGAGGGAGGGAGGGAGGGAGGGAGGGAGGGAGGGAGGGAGGGAGGAAGGAAGGAAGCCCCAGAAGGTCAGGAAGAATTGGATATGACTGTATGTGTCACATATAGGGACTGAATTTAGATTCTTTGATAACAAGACTGGATTTCTGTCTACTGCACCACTTTGCTTATCAACTAATATTAACTAAATATGTAATTATGCCTAAGATTTAGATCTCATTATATATAACCCAAATGCTAAACAGGAGCAAATATAATAGGTTTTAGTAAGATTAATACTAAGCTTTGTTACTTTAAAAGAACCCAGGACGCTTTCTTTCAATCTCTTCCTACTAAATGAAGGAAAAAAACTGAAGTGTTTTACACATTTAAATATCTTAAACAATAAGAGTGCATATTTACACAAAGAGTTATACTGTTCTCCCAAAGTACATTGCTTAAATTACCTCTCTGTTGGATGTTCCCTCTCCCCCTCAACTCCTGATTATTCATATCCAAAGCATAAGATTTTAATTACAGACAAGATTTTATTTTAAAAACTTCTAACATCTTCTTGAATCCACCTTATAACCATATCCTATTAACATAAAAATTTATATACATTTTAATATATTCCCTCAAAAACTGTTGTTATTGTCATTGTTTTCAGTCATATCTGATTCTTCCTGACCCCATTTTCTTTCTTTCTTTTTCTCTTTCTTCCTTTCCTTCTTTTTCATAGATATTTTATTTTCCAAATTATATGTAATAACAATTTTCAACATGTTTTCTGAAATTATAAGATCCAAAATGTCTCCTTCCCTCCCTTCCCTTCCCCCTCTCAGAGCAAGAAATTTGATCTGGGTTTTACAAACATTATGATGCAAAACATACATCCATATTGGTCACTATTGTAAAAGAATATCCACATAAAACCAAAACTTGGGGTTTTCTTGGCAAAGATACTGAAGTGATCTGCCATATTTTTCACCAATTCATTTGACAGATAAGGTAAACAGGGTTGTGACTTGCCCAGGGTCACACAGCTCCTAAGTATCTATAGGGTCACATTTGAACTCAGGACTTCCTGACTCCAGAACTACCACTCTATCCACTGTACCACTTATAGCTGACTAAAAAACAAAACAAAATATGTATTCTCATTCTGTGGCTTGTATTACCACAAAGAATTATGCCTTTACCACTTCCGACCAGATTACTTCTCTTTCCTATAATATGTATAGTATTTTGGGGTCCTGTGACTTCTAACAAATGTGGGAAGGGTAAATAATAGGGAATGAAGGTCCAAATGCCAAGAACACAACTGTGATCTTGAGACAAACCAATCACTGCCTAACCCTTGAAGATTCTGCAGACCCAAGACCTCAGGCTGGATCCCAGCATAGCCTGGGCATACAAGACTCCCCCAGGATCACATTGAGCACCTAGGTGTCCCCTCACCTTTAGAACCCAGCCTCATAGCTTTGCCACGAAGGGATCTAGCCTGGCTCCCTCATTATCCCCCCTTCAAAAATAGCCAACTCTATAAAAGCATCATCTAACAAGCCAGCTTATGAACACTAATGAAGGAGCCCTGATCCTTTCAGCTTGGATACATTGACTTCAGTCTCTATATCCTCCTCAGGGGTATGGGCAGCAGCTGCTGCCTTCCCACTCCCATGACTCAATAGCTTTGCTTTCCTTATTGTGGTATCACAATCAATAACAATGACATTTCCCAAGAGTCATTTAAATAGATGCATTAAAATTCAACATTGTCCCTTGTTACCTATAAAGATGAAAAAACTGAGTTTGTAGAACTTTAGAGTGTGTTGCTTTCTCCTTAAAAAATGAAGAGAACAAAAGTATTATGTGTGGTTCAGACATTTTTTCCCCACTTTGGAAAGACTACTTAGTACTATTTTTTGAGACCAAAGAATCAGCTACTAGGACACAATGTTACATGCCTTTAACCTGTCTACTCCGTTATTGACTAATGCAGCATCTTACGGAAAATGATGCTTTTATCAGTTTTTGTTAAGTTGGTCAGTCAAATAGCATTTATTAAACACACTTTACTTTGTGTGCCAAGTGCTGGATTAAGTCTTGAGGATAAAATCAAGGCTACAAGCATGGTGCAAAAACTGATCCCTGCCTTGAAAGAGTTCACATTCTAACTGACAACACAACCCTCACAATGGCACATAGAAGATGCATTCAGTATAAATGGAAGGTAATCTCAGAGGAATGGTACCAGTAGCTGGGGAGGTATGGAAGAGAGAAACCAACAAAGACCTCTTAGAGAACATAGACTTTGGGCTGAGTCTCAATAAAAGGCAGGGAAGTGGGGGGGGAGAAGGGAGGGAGGAAGGGAGGGAGAGAGGGAGAGAGAGGGAGAGAGAGGGAGAGAGAAAGAGAGAGAGAGGGAGGGAGAGAGAAAGAGAGAGACAATGTGTGTGACAGCTAATTAAAGAGCATGGAGTTAGGAGATGAGAGTATCATTCTGCAAAGATTTAACAAGTAGGGACAGCCAGGTGGCTCAGTGGATGGAATGCCAGGCCTGAAGATGGGAGGTTCTGGGTTCAGATCTGATAGCTGGACACTTCCTAGCTGTGGGACCCTGAGCAAGTCACAACCTCAGTTGCCTAGCCCTTATTGCTCTCCCACCTTGGAACCAATACAAAGTATCGATTATTCTAAGACAAAAGGTGAGGTTTTTTTTTAATAAAAAAGAACCCATAAAGTATTGCAAATAGATGAGTGAAGGCTTCAAAAGCCAAACAAAGAATTTTATATTTGATCTTGGATGAGATAATGAGAAATTCTAGTTTACTGAGGAGAGTGGGATATGACACAGTCATACCTTTGTTTCAGAAAAATCATCATGGCAGCTGAGTGGAAGATGAAATGGGACAGGGAGAGATTTAAAACAAGAAGACCAACCAGAAGGTCATTACAAAAGTCTAATCAGGAGGTGATAAGTGCCTGAACCCCAGTGGTGGATGTCGGAGTAGAGAGGCGTTTATGATAAATATTGTGAAAACAGAAACCATAAAAGTAGGCAACAAATTGGGTCTGTGAGATGAACATGAGGAAGGAATTGAAGATGATTACAAGGTTGTGAGCCTGACAGATAAGGAGGAGAGTGGTGTCACTGGAAGTAGAGGGAAGTTAGGAAGAGAGGAGAATTTGGAGGAGAAACATTAATTTTTAGAGATGTCAAATTTGAGGGACATCCAGTTCCAAGTGACAATTGGTGACAAATGGTCCTAGAGAAGTCATATCACCTTTTTACCTGAGTGGGATCCTCTTTTAAGTAGAAATCTCATCCCCATCTGGATGTGGAAAGGAAAGAAGTTCTTGATCTTAACCAAAACCTCTTTCTTTCCACAAGTCAGGAAAAGTTAAGACTTCCTAGAAAAACGAAAGTCAAATAATTTTGGCTCCTGCCCCTAGAGGCCCAGTGCAGGCCAAGAATATCCAACTCCATAGACCTCAAAGTCCATGGGGATAAAATCGTTGTTGTTCAGTTCTGTCCAACTCTTAGTGACCCCATTTGGGGTTTTCTGGGCAAAGATACTAGAGTGGTTTGCCACTTCCTTCTCCAGCTCATTTTATGGACAGGGAAATGGAAAACAGGGTTAAGTGACTTGCCTGGGGTCACCTAGCTAACAGGTATCTGAGGTCAGATTTGGCCTCAAATCTTCCTGATTCCATGCCTGACGTGTATCCACTGCACTTACCCATGGGAATAAGATATTACATCTTCATTGTCATTAACCTTCAGCTGAAATTTAGCATTTCTTTCCATTTCATTTATTTTATGACATTTTAATATATTTATCTTTTGTAACATTATTCTGGGAAGGGGCCTATAAGGGTCACCAGATGACCAAAGAGATCTAAAACACAAATAAAAGGTTAAGAAAACTTTTTCTAAGGGAATCCAGAAAGAGGGACCAGAATTAAGATGAAACTTTGAGCATCTTTAGCCACTAGAGAATTTACAATGTGTGTGTGTGTGTGTGTGTGTGTGTGTGTGTGTGTGTGTGTGTAACCTTATATATAAAACAATGAAGAAAGTCTGTTTTAACAAATCTATATCTTTTACTTCCCCAGATAATCATCAATGAAGAGAAACAACAAAAAACAAACACACCCTTGACTCAGCTAACATCAACTGAAAAGGTGTGGGGGTGAACAGGCCAAGGGAGGGTGTTTGGGTTTGATCAATTCTCTGTCCTTCATTTACAGCAGTGACTTAGTAGTAGACTAAATCATTGATATCAGCCTTCCCTAATGCTTCCCCTGGACCATCTTGCTATGTAAGATCAGAGAGGGATAGAGCGTGCTCTTAGAAATCATCTAGTCAACCCCCCTTTTAAAAGACAAGAACAAGGAGGTAGAGAGGCAAAGGGATGTGCTCATAGTCACATAGTTTAAAGCAGAAATGGGACTAGCATCCAGTTTACCTAATTCTCAATCTAAGTTCTTTCCATGGAAAATACTGTTGAATGAATTTGCTGAAGAAAGGAAAGAACAGGGATAGGGTTAGACCTATGATTTCATTGATAAAGGGAACTCCTGATGAGGCAACACCCTTTAACAATGTGAACAATAACTGCTATAATTCATAATCTTGGAGATGCCCAAGAGTACTGAGGTCATATGACTTGACAAGAGTCACAAAAGTAATAGATATGAACTCGGGTTTTCTGGACTCTCATGCTGATTCTCCATCTATTATGCCTTGACATCTCCAAATGAATGAATGAATGAATAAGAAAAAAAGAAAATCCCAATTTTCCCATTTCAAGAAACATGATTTAATCTCAGTTATCAAGTAAAAGCAATTTAATAGAGACTTCTGGATAAGCATGGTGGTAGTCTAGACGTGGGACACTTCCTCTCCCCAGCACTCACTGATATAGACTACTTCAAAAGTCCTTAAAAATCATTTTCAGAAGAACAGAGCAACTGTACAGTAGGGTGCAGCATTGAAGGTATGTGGGATTTGGGCATTTTCACACTACAAGAGGGTGAAAAAGCTCACACCCAAACGTGAGCGAATCCACCCTCCCGCACCCCACTTACGGAGCCAGAGCCAGTATGCACCAGAACCGGCAAGTGAGCGAGAGGCACTTCTAGAGTGAGCAAGGGACACCTCTAGGTCCTTGGGAGCTGACTAGGACCGCCGGAGGCCTACTCCTGAAAGCAGCTAAACCGGAAACCCAGGTGAACGAGGGAGCGCAGACTTTAGGTGCTCAGAGTCAGCACGCATGCCAGAACCAGCAAGAAAGCGAGGGGCACCCCTAGAGCGAGCAAGGGGCACTTCTAGGTCCTTGGGAGCTAATTAGGACTGCTGGGGACCTACCCCTGAAAGCAGCTAGATAGGAAACCCAGGTGGGCAGGGCAGCGCAGGCCTTGGGTGCCCCTGGGAAGGTAGCACAGAGAAGAGCTGCAGAGGACTGTGGAGATTCGAGAGCTTTCCTCAGGCAAAATCCTTGCTCCTTAAATCCATGCACAGAGAACCTGCCCAGGTCACTCAGATTTCTGACTAAAAAGGGAAGGAAAAATATCCATAGTGATAGATTGCACACAGGAACCTCAAAATTCTTCCAAAAAAAAAACAAAAACAAAAAAACAAAAACAATGACCCTTGAAAATTTTTTGGAGGGAAGACTCAGGCTACAGAGGAAATGCAGGATGAAATTCAAACAAATGCAAAACCTTCTAAAAAAACAGAAATTGTCCACAAGCTATGGAAGAATTTAAATTGGAGCCTATCAAAAAGATGGAAGCCTTCTGGCAAGATGAGTGGGAAATGGTGCAAAAAAACCCAAACAAACAAAAAAAAACCAAGAAATCATAGCTGAATACCAAAAGATTAAAGCAGAAAACCAAATGATTATAACAGAAAACCAGGCCTTAATGATCAGAATTGATCAAATGGAAACCAATGAGCTTGCAAAACAGCAAGAATTAATAAAGCAAACTCAAAAGACTGACAAAAATAGAAGAAAATATATAATATCTCACTGACAAGTGTAAACCTTAAAATTTCTTAGACTTATAAATGTTGGAAATTTCACCATTGGGAAATTTCATACTTGAAAAATTTCCTATTGATAGTGGGAACTCTATTGGAATGTGAACCCCATTGGCATGGGAGGTTCCTCCTCCTCCCTTCTTAAAATTACTTTAGGACAGAAACCTTTTGCTGAACAATGGAAAGGGCTTTGACCTATGCTTAAGCATAGAACAGGAAGTTCTTTGAGTCATGATTGATTTTAGAATTGATACAATAGAGATACTTGGAATGACAGAACCAGGTCTTGGAAAATACAATTTCCACCCCACTCAGTCCTAACAGGATTTAGGAAGGGCTGCAGCAAAGGATCAAGATTTGATTTTTTGAGAATATGACCTTCAACAGACATGTGGCAAAGCCACAGACCTCTGGGTGGTCCTGGGTTAAGCTAGAGCCACCATTGGCACAGGGAAGACATGGACAGTGATTGGTAGATGTGAGAAGTGAGGGGAGGGAACTTGGATGGTTTCCTTAAAGATAGAGGAGTCTGAGGACTGAGGGGTGGTTGGTTGGAGAGGTTTTTGCTCTGAGAGGCGGTGCTTTGAGAAGTTTGCTCTGAAGGAAGCTGGAGGTGGAGGCCCCTGAGACTGTTTCTCCATTTTGGTCACGTGAGTGATAGGGACTGATCTCTTTTCTTTGCCTCAGCTATCTAAGGGCTTGGGCCTTTTGGCCCAGCCTAAACAGAAGGGGTATTTAAGCCCTATTCCCTTCTCTCCCCTTTCTTTCTCTCTCTCTCTCTCTCTCTCTCCTTCTCTCTATCTCTAATACCTTTCTTCCTCCTGTTTGTAATTAAACTCCATAAAAGGTTGACTGCTGACTTGAGTTTTCATTTAAGAATTACATAGCTGAATTCCTTGGCGACCTTAAATTAATATATATCAGTCTTTTAAAGTGATTTCCTTGTCACACAAGGTGATAGATCAGGAAAACAGAGAAGGAGAGAATTTGAGAATCATTGGTCTACCTGAAAAGCCAGAAATAAACAGAAATCATACAAGAAACCATTCAAGAAAACCCTGATGTGTTCTTGAACAAGGGGGCAAAATAGACATTGAAAGACTTCATAGAACACCCTCTACACTAAATCCCCTCAAAAACAACTCTTAGGAATGTAATTGCCAAATTCCAGAGCTTTCAAACTAAGGATAAAATTCTACAAGTCAAAAAGAGGACATTCAGATATAAAGGAGTACCAATCAGGATCACACAAGACCTGGCAGCTTCCACACTAAAGGACCACAAGGCCTGGAACACAATATTCAGAAAGACAAGAGAACTGGGTCTTCAACCAAGAATCACCTATCCATTAAAATTGACTATATACTTCCAGGGGGAAAGTATGAGCATTCAACAAAATAGAAGATTTCCAAGTATTTGTAAAGAAAAGACCAGAACTAAGTGGAAAGTTTGATATTCAAACACAAAGATCAAGAGAAACATGGAAAGGCAAATAAGAAAAAGAGGGAAAAGGAGAAAAATGTTTTTTATTCAAATTCTCTTCTTTAAGGGCTACAATTAGATCAAATTATGTATAGTAATATATGGGGAAAATATTATTTGTAACTCAAAAATTGTATTAATTATTAGAGTAATTAGAAGAATTACTCATAGGAAAAGATTGGGGCATTAAGGGCTATAAAATGATATGCAAAAAAAAAGGGTGGGGGGGAATAGATGATGGTACCAAGAGATACTTCAAGAAATAAAATAAAGAGAATAATATTTTTCAAACAAAGATACACATGGGAAGGGGAGGGGAAGAATACTCTTAAAAGAGGGAGAGGAAGAGAGTGCTAATAGATAATACTTAAACCGTACTCTCAATGAAATCAATTCTGAGAGGGAAGAGCATCTAGATCCATTGGGATCTTGAAGTCTATCTTATCCTACAGGGTAAAGAAGAAGGAAAAACTAAGGGGGGGGGGAAGGAGTACAAAAAGGGAGGGAAGGAAAGGGAGGGGAGAGAACTTAACCCTAAAAAAACAAGAAAGGAACAAAAAGGGAGGTACCAGAAAGGGAAGCCTATCAAGGGAGGGGATTAGGGAAATTGATTAAAAGTAAACTACTGGTTTAAAAAGGTATAGCAAAAGAAGAAAGGAAAGAACTAGGAGAGGATATAAAAATGCTGGGGAATACACAAGTGACAATCATAACTTTGAACATGAATAGGATGAACTCACCCATAAAATGAAGACGAATAGGAGAGTGGATTAGAATCCAAAATCCTACCATATGTTGTCTACAAGAAACACACCTGAGGCAGGTAGATACTCACACGGTCAGAATTAAAGGTTGGAGCAAGACCTATTGGGGCTCAACTGAGAGAAAGAAGGCAGGAGTTGCAATCATGATATCAGACAAAGCCAAAGTAAAAATAGACCTGATTAAAAGGGATAGGGAAGGTAAATACATCCTGATAAAAGGAAGAATAGATAATGAGGAAATATCACTAATCAACATGTATGCACCAAAAGGTTTAGCACCCAAATTTCTAATGGAGAAACTAGTAGAATTGAAAATCCCAATACTATACAAACTATTTGACATAATAAGCAAGAAGGAGTTATCCAAATTCTTTTAATTACACAAATATGGTACTGATTTGAAAGCCAGGCAGGTCAAAAACAGAGAAAGAAAACTACAGACCAATCTCCTTAATGAACATAGATGCAAAAATCTTAAATAGGATACTAGCAAAAAAACTCCAGCAAGTCATCATGAGGGTTATTTACTACAATCAGGTGGGATTTATACCAAGAATGCAAGGATGGTTCAATATCAGGAAAACCATCCACATAATTGACCATATCAAAAAGCAAACCAACAAAAATCACATGATTATCTCAATAGATGGCAGAAAAAGCCTTTGATAAAATACAACACTCATTCCTATTGAAAACACTAGAAAGTATAGGAATAGAAGAGTCTTTCCTAAAAATAATAAACAATATCTATCTAAAACCATTAACCAATATCATATGCAATGGGGAAAAAATAGATGCATTCCCAACAAGATCAGGAGTGAAACAAGGATGCCCATTACAACCTCTATTATTTAACATGGTACTAGAAACCCTAGCAGTAGCAATTAGAGAAGAAAAAGAAATTGAAGGTCTTAAAATTGGCAATGAAGAGACCAAGCTATCACTCTTTGCAGATGATATGATGGTATACTTTAAAGAATCCTAGAGAATCAACTAAAAAGCTCATGGAAATAATCAACAACTTTAGCAAACTTGCAGGATACAAAATAAACCCACATAAATCATCAGCATTTCTATATATCTCCAACACAGCTCAGCGGCAGGAATTAGAAAGAGAAATTCGATTCAAAATCACTTTAGACAATATAAAATACTTAGGAATCTATCTGCTGAGACAAACACCAGAACTATATGAACACAACTACAAAACACTTTCCACACAACTAAAACTAGAACTGAGCAATTAGAAAAACATTAACTGCTCATAGGTAGGATAACCTAACAATAAAAATGACCATCCTACCCAAACTTCTCTATTTAGTGCCATACCCATTGAATTTCCAAAAAACTTTTTTACTGAATTAGAAAAAACCATAACAAAGTTCATTTGGAAGAACAAAAGATCAAGGATATCCAGGGAAATCATGAAAAAAATACAAAGTAAGGTTGCCTTGCAGTACCAGATCTCAAACTATATTCTAAAGCAGTGTTCATCAAAACAATTTGGTACTGGCTAAGAGAAAGAAAGGGGGATCAGTGGAATAGACTAGGGGTAAGTGACCTCAGCAAGACAGTCTATGACAAGCCCAAAGATCCCAGCTTTGGGGATCAAAAACCACTATTTGATAAAAACTGCTGGGAAAATTGGAAGACAGTGTGGGAGAGATTAGGTTTGAATCAACATCTCACACCCTACACCAAGATGAACTCAGAATGGGTGAATGGCTTGAACATAAAGAAGGAAACTATAAGTAAATGATGTGAACACAGAATAGTATACATGTCAGACCTTTGGGAAGGGAAAGATTTTAAAACCAAGCAAGACTTAGAAAGAGCAACAAAATGTAAAATAAATAATTTTGACTACATCAAATTAAAAAGTTTTTGTAAAGACAAAACCAATGTAACCAAAATCAGAAGGGAAATAACAAATTGGGAAATAATTTTCATAACAAAAACCTCTGACAAAGGTCTAATTACTCAAATTTACAAAGAGCTAAATCAATTGTACAAAAAAACCCCAAGCCAATCCCCAATTGATAAATGGGCAAGGGACATGAATAGGCAATTTTCAGTTAAAGAAATCAAAACCATTAATAAGCACATGAAAAAATGTTCTAAATCTCTTATAATCAGAGAGATGTAAATCAAAGCAACGCTGAGGTATGTGGAAAGGAAACTAGACTAATAGTTTGTGTGGGGGAAGGGCCAACTGGGAGTGGCAGTTGGGTCTTGTGACTAGCACTTCCTTCCTGCTGGGGGAAGACTGGGGTCCTGGTGTTGGAGGAGAGAGGAGCTTGTTCAACCCAGTCTGGAGTGGCATGCTCTTCTTGGTTCAGGCCAAAAAGACACAGGCTTCTGAAGGTCAGATTTGTTCTTGTTTGCTTTCTGTCTATTGCTAAGATTCTGAATTAGAGCAAAGAGAGTAGACGGGAGTGGGACAAACCCTCCGCCAGCGTCTAGGGCCTGGCCCTATACTCTGAAGCTAAGGAAAAACTCCAATTCCAACTGGATTATTAAACTTTATATTATTTAAATTTGCAGTCAGATAAGTGGACTATCTTTTCTGGTCATAGAGGGAGCTGAACTTCAGTTTTAGTCATTTAAAGACAAACAAACCTCATTGGACCCCTGCGGTTTCCTCTCAGCAGGGGGCATCTTCCTCCCTTGCCTCACCAAGCAGTGTTCCCTCTCTCCCCTTAACTCCTCCATCCCCTGCTACAAACCTCCCATTATCCCCCTGTTTTCCTATCCTATTTCCTTTCCCAATAAATATTACAGGTATTACCTCACACCTAGCAGATTGGCTAACATGACAGCTATGCAAAGTAATGAATGCTGGAGGGGATGTGGCAAAGTCGGACATTAATTCATTGCTGGTGGAGTTGTGAACTGATCCAACCATTCTGGAGGGCAATTTGGAACTATGCACAAAGGGTGATAAAAGAATGTCTGTCCTTTGATCCAACCATAGCACTGCTGGGTCTGTACCCGAAAGAGATAATAAGGAAAATACATGTACAAGAATATTCATAGCTGCGCTCTTTGTGGTGGCCAAAAACTGGAAATCGAGGGGATGCCCATCAATTGGAGAATGGCTGAGCAAATTGTGGTATATGTTGGTGATGGAATACTATTGTGCTCAAAGGAATAATAAAGTGGAGGAGTTCCATGGAGACTGGAACAACCTCCAGGAAGTGATGCAGAGTGAGAGGAGCAGAACCAGGAGAACGTTGTACACAGAGACTGACACACTGTGGTATAATCGAAGGTAATGGACTCCTCCATTAGTGTCAATGCAATGTCCTTAACAATCTGCAGGGATCTAGGAGAAAAAACACTATCCACATTCAGAGGAAAAACTGTGGGAGTAAAAACACCAAAGAAAAACAACTGCTTTACTACAAGGGTTGAAGGGATATGACTGGGGATGTAGACTTTAAATGAACATCCTAGTGCAAATTCCAACAACATGGAAATGGGTTCAAATCAAGGACCCAGTGGAATTGCACATTGGCTATTGGAGGGGAGGCAGGCGGGGAGGGAGGAATAGAAAATCATTTTTCTATCCAAGGAATAATGTTTGAAATTGACCAAATAAAAATTTTATTCATTAAAAAAAGCTATTTAGTATCATTTTCCTGAACAGAAAACCTTAACAGGAAATCTGTATCCTACTTAGATTTAGGTTGACAAAGGAGAAGAAAGGTATAGAAACAAACAAACAAAAAAAAGAGACAAAGAGGGAGAGAGGAAGGAAGTGAGGAAGAAGAGGAAGTAAAAAGGAAAGGGAGGAGAGGAGAGAGGAAGAAAAAAGGAAAGGAAGAAGGAAAAGAAGGGCATTAGGAAGTGATGGATTGAATTTTGATTCTCTGTACCATCAGACTAAGGGGTAAGAAAAGGTGTGCATGTATAGGTGTTAACTTTCCAATCATTAGAACTCTAGACTATAGAGAAAGAATGGTCCAAATGCAACGAGTATTGGGTGTATAGTCAAGAACACACAGGCTCAAATCTGTGCTCTGCTAATTATGTGACCTTTGGCAAGTCACTTAACCTCTACGAGTCTCAATTCTCCAATTGTAATTGGAAAGAATAAGAAACATCTGAGTTATAATAGCAATAATTAAAAAAACAGGGGCATTCTAGTAGATGCCCTTTAAGTTCCCATTTGTCTCTTAAATTCGAACCTATTACCCTAAAAATGAGGTTGGAAGACCACTGCTATTCCATTAGAAGGTAATTTTACTCCACTTAGAAGAGGAAGGCAAGACAATCCCAACAATGAAGGTTTGCCAAGTCCAACTGACCTTTCTCAGCATGTCATTCTGCTCAACATTATTGATCTTTCCAGGGCTAATTTCTCCTTTTAACGTATACTCAAAGAACTTCCCACTGACATTGACTAGCAGAGTACTGAATGGTCTGTCTTCTTGAGAACAGCTGAGAGACTTATCATGGCCACTGGTAGCAGGAATGCCGTACCGCAGAATCACCCCCACGATGAGTCCTGAAATATAAGAAAGGGGGAAAACACATTCAGAATCAAGCAACAGAAAAATATCATATATTCATGAGAACACATCCAAATGCTGAGAATCTACTTCAGGATAAAATCTAGTTTCTAAAGGACAATTGTCAATCAGTCAATACACATTTATTTATTTTTAAAAACTCTTGCCTTCTGTGTTAGAATGATTAGTTCCAAGGCAGAAAAGCAGTAAGGGCTGGGCAACTGGGGTTAAGTGACTTTTCCAAAGCTAGGATGTATCTGAGGCTAGATTTGAACCAAGGATGTCCCATCTTCAGGCCTGGCTCTCAATCGACTAAGCCACCTAGTTGCCCTTTAAACAAGCATTTATTAAGTGCTTACCATGTGCCATATTTTTTTTTACTGTAACAAAAGTTTTCTGGGAGCTGCATTTGATTTGATAATCCACCTATTTTTGCCAATGTTCATTTTAATGCTGTAAATAAAATAGAATAATTTTCATGCTTAACTCGTGTATAGAATTGATTTCCTACTACTAATTGTCCTCCTTGAGGCCCATCTTACCCAAATGTTAAGATGCATCTACACAAAGCACCGATCAACAGTTCAGCTTAATTATCCATTAACTAAACTTTTGCTAGACACTATTTTCCCTTATTTAAAAGGTACATGATCATAAATAGGACAAAAACCAAATGAAAGGTAACCAACATGATTAACATAATTATTTTCTTTCAATATTTTCCCAATTACATGTAATAACAATTTTCAACATAACATTTCCCAAAATTATAAGATGTGATCATCATTCAACAAAGTTCTTGTATATATATCTCTTAGAAACACTTAACTCCTGACTCTGCATTATATTTGTTCATATATAATACAATATATTTGTAATGTAATAATTTGTTCATATATAATATTTTATCCCCTCCTCTATTAGCTGAAAAATTCCTGAAGGTTCCCACCTAGCACAGTGCCTCATGCACAAGTGGCATCAGTCAGCATTGATGGAATCACCTTCAGTACTCATTCTTGATTAATGCCTGCCAAATCACACACATTTGTAAACCAATCAAATTATACATTTTAACAATGCTATGAAAGAAAAGTGCTTCCATTTCTTTCTTATATTTGGAAGAGTTCATTTTTGTTCTATGAAGACTGGGAAGGCTGAAGGAAGGGGAATAGAGCCTCAGTTGTGCTAATATTGCTCAGACCAAAAGCAACCAAATGACTCCTTTATTCCCACCAGCTACACTCCTCCAAAATATTCCTAGCTCTACCTGTCAACTTGGACTATGCCCTCACACTTTTAATTGTCACCAGCGTCCTTTATATTTGTTACACTCCAGAGGAAAACAAGAAACAATCTCGTTTTGCTCAAACCACTTCAAGCATTTTGGAACTGAGGGGGAAAAAAGCCTTAATTATACAGTTTAGTGAGTCCAACCATTAACTCTCTTCCTCTGAGCACATTACATAATTTAGCAGTCATGATTGTAGAACTGGGCAACTGTCTACTTGCAGCCATCAATTGCTACTACCCAACTTTCTACACTTTCCATTTTGATTTCAAGTAAGATTACTTCATTTAGGGAAATGATAGAAAAATAAAATGAATAGATAAAAATTTTAATAGTAATAAATTAATAATGAAATACAACATAATATAATTTATACTATAATATAGTATAAAATAAAATGATAGTAAAATTTTGAGTGGGAGAGGGACAACTACTTAATATTCACAATTGAGTTAGATACACAAGAAGCACAAAGACTAAGAATGGAGAAGCATAAATAACTGGCAGGTACTTTCCACAATCATTGCTATAAATAGGAAAGTTTTAGTTCCCTTATTTCCTATTTTTCAGACAATTTTGAAAGGTGAGATGGTAAAAGGTCCCAATATTTCTTTATATTTTCAACAAAAGTGAATGCTTAAAGTGGAGCACATTGAGTATGGTATAATATCTCACATCATCTTGGGCAAGTAGGTGGCATAGTGGAAAGAGGGCAGGACTTGGAGTCAGGAAGACCTAGAGTTCAAATCCTGCCTCATCCACTCACTACCAGTATAATCCTGGGCAAGTCACTCTCAGCCTCAGTTTCATCATCTGTTAAATGGGAAAGAATAATGGCATCTATCTCATAGATAACGAATTAATTTGTGTAAAATTATTTTGCAAACTTTAAAGAAACATACAAATGTTAACTACTGTTGACATATAATTTAATTATTTATTACAATTATTATTATGGTAACACCATTATTAAAATGTTAACTGAGAACCCCCTGGATTAAGTATTTAAATATATTATTGAAGTGATAAGAGAAGAAGAGACCAAACACAGAATTAAGTCAAAGCTAGCAGAACCTATGCAAGTAAAATGTATTTACTATATAGATGGCATCAAATTTAAATAGAAATAGATCCCTTCTAGCCACATGCTGGCTTAAAAAACTACAAATTAACACTATGTTGTATGGTATTCTTTGTTATTTTGTTAAACATCTATCAATTACATTTTAATCAGGGTCTAGCTACTCTAGGAAGTTTTGAGAAAGTGAGATTTTTATCTTTATACTACATTATTTTACATTTTTCAGGTCACTTTTCCATATGTCTCCAACCCAAAGAATATCAGCCTTTTATATGATAAACTCTGGTTGGGCCATCTCTTTATATGCTGATAAGTTTCCCATAATCACCTTTCATCATTCACCATAAGGAGAGGCAGCCCGTGTACAATTTGGAAAGACTTACTGACTGCTATGAAATTTTAGTTAGGTGGATATACTAGAAAAATAATTAAGTTTCCATCTGTTACTTCTGAATACCTACTATCCTCCCAGATCAACACGTTTCAGCAAATTTACAACAACAGATTTTACCCAAAGAAATTCTAAAATGCCTAGGTTTGTGCTGTGGTGCTGCCCAATTCAAATCCGACTGGTTCTTCATAACCCAACTCAACCTCTCTAGGAGCTGTCCCATCCCTCAACTATGTGTATTCCAATGCTATCTTTCTCTTTTTGTGAAGCCTTATAACCATATTTATTCAACAAACAGTTTGCTAACCCAGACTAAGCTATGGATTAGTAATTTAGCAGATTGAAAGTATTCATTGGTGCATCAATGGATACAGAGCCAGGCCTGGGGTTGGGAGGACCTGGGTTCAAATCTAATCTCAGACACTGCCTAGCTGTGTGACCCTGGGCAAGTCACTTAACCCTCATTGCTTAGTTCATTGCACTCTTCTGCCTTAGTACCAATACTTGTATCAATTCTAAGAAGGTATGGGCTTAAGAAAAAAAAGAAAGTATTCATTTGATATAGGTACATCCCTTCACTGACAGATACGACTTCTATATGCCTTCTCATTCTGTAAGTCTTGTTTGTTTTCCAATAAATCCTCTTTAGAAATTCTATGAAATGCACTAGAAGTATTTCTTGTGTGTTTTTTAGTAGCTTAAAGGAATCAGTTTGACACGTAGGCTATCCATTTGTCTCTACAAACACTCTTTTTCTTTTTTGAGTTATGTGTCCTCCATAATGTATTTTAAGCCCTCTCTTACATGCCAATTACTGTTGGCAATATGTTGTAGCCTATTTTTTGTCTGTCGTGCATCTTTCCATTGACGTTTGGAGTATTTGTCATTTCTTTTCCCAAGATCATGATGTTCTATGACTCACAGTCATGTAGTGTTATTGAGAGAGTGGTAGCAATAAAGACAGTTCTGCTGTAGTGAGGAAACTTAAATCACTGGAAGTAATGCGTAATTTAACAAATACAAGCAAGCCCAATCCACTTCCTATCTGATTTTGGGCCCCAAACACTGTCCAACTCTACAGCTTATCCCAGATAAATAGAGTAGTAACTCAATATATTGCCATCCACTCCATGTCATCACAGTTTAGCTTCATTGTACAAGGTATACCTCACATTGCTTTCCATTTCAGTCATTGCAATCCAGTCAAACTAGTCTTCTCTGTGTTCCTCACATAAACTCCATTTTCAAGCTTCTCTTCTCTTTTCACATCAATACTGTTAGCATTTCTAGAAGTATGCCAAACAACAGAAATGGGAAAGAGGGCATCTCTGTTTTGCCCCTGTGTTTATTTTGAATAATACATGGAATAAATTCTCTGCCTGGAATGGATTCCTTCCTCCCCTCCACTTCAGGGAATCTCCTTCTTCCTTCAAGACAAAGGTCAAGCACCAACTTCTCTCCTAAGTACCTCAAATTTAATTATTTTGATTTCATTTGTATTTGCTCTCTTTATAGTTATTTTGTGCATACTTCCATAAATTTATATGTCTCTTGTTAGAATACAAATTTCTGAGACTAGGGATTATTTAATTCTTTATATTTACACTGCCTCCTCCTTCTCCCAGCATTCAATACATTGCTTGGCATATAGCAAGCCCTTAACAAATGCTTTTTAATTTAGTCTTTGAAATACTGTATTCTATTCCCTTCATTGTCTTAATGTAGAAGTTGCTAAATTTTGTCATCCTGATTGTAGCACTACAGTAATTAAATTGTTTCTTTCTTGTTGCTTATGGTATTTTCTCCCTAACTTGGGAGTTACAAAACTTAGTTATAATTTTCCTGCAAGTTTTCCTGTTGGAGTCTCAATGGATTCTTTCAAGTTCTATTGTATTTTTTAGTTTCAAAACTACAGGGCAATTTTATTTAATGTCATCTCGAAGTACATTCTCTAAATTCCATTTAAAAAATCATAACTTTCACATAGTCCAAGAATTCTTATGTTGTCTCTTCTCAATCTGTTTTTCAGGTCAGTTATTTCTGTAATAAGATGCTTCATATACTCTTATAAATTTTTATTTAGTTTAATATTTCTTATTGTCTTAAGACATTGTCAACTTCCCCTTGCCCAATTCTAATCTTTAATGTGTTATTTTCTTCTGTGAGTTTTTGGAATTTTTCCCACTCCCACTTATTAATCTTTCTTTTATAAATTTTCTGCAATGCTTTTATTTTTTTCCAATTTTCCTCAAACTCTCTCATTTTTTTAAATGAGTAGAATTTATTTATAAGTATTTTAGTGCCTCTATCACTTCCCTGCATAACAGAAGGCACTGGGGATATATATATATATATATATATATATATATATATATATATAATATCTTTCATGTTTCCATTTTCAGTTCACTTTCTGGTGGTGACATCCACAATTTATTCTTCAAGTATTAAATCTGTAGCTACATATATATGTATATATATATATATATATATATATATATATATATATATATATATATATATATATAGTTCATTTGGTTCCACTCATTTCACTGTTCATTATCCTATTTAGTTCTTTCCAAGTTAAAAAAAATTTAATCTGTTAATCATTTCTTGTGACACAGTAGTATTCTATCACAATCATATATCACAATTTATTTAGTCATTCCCCAGTTGATGGATATCCCCTCAATTCCCAGTTCTTTGTCACCACAAAGAACTGCTATAAATATTTTGGAGCATACAGGTTATTTCCCTTTTCTCTCAATTTCCTGGGGATACAGACCCAGCAATTGTGTTGCTGGATCTAAAGGTATGCAAACTTTTCCTTTTTTTGGCCATTTTAGCCAATCTCAGGATTGTTTTTGGTTTGCATTTCTCTAATACATGGTGATTTAGAGCATTTTTTCATGCTTTTATTGATGGCTTTGATTTCTTCTGTAGATTTTCAGTTCACATCTTTTGCCCATTTATCAATTGGGGGATGACTCTTATAACCCTTAATTTGACAAAGTTCTCTATGTTTTAGATATTAATCCTTTATCTGAGAGACTAATTAAGTTTCCCCCAATTTTCTGCTTTCCTTCTAAACTTGGCAATATTTGTTTTATTTGTACAAAATCTTTTCAATATAATATACTCAAAACCATCCATTTTACACAATGATATCTATCTGACTGACTCAAATTCCTTTCTTGTCCATAAATCTGATAAGTAATATGTTCCCTGTTCTAATTAACTTATGATATCTCCTTTTATGTCTAGATCTTATATCCATTCTGATCTTATCTTACTGAATGGTGTAAAATATTTGGTCTATGCCTAGTTTCTGCCAAACT
The DNA here is from genome assembly GCF_027887165.1 of Monodelphis domestica. NCBI lineage: Eukaryota > Metazoa > Chordata > Mammalia > Didelphimorphia > Didelphidae > Monodelphis > Monodelphis domestica. Next base: position 210,399,924 of record NC_077234.1, read on the forward strand.
AATTTCCAGTTGTTCCAACAATTTTTACCAAATAGCAATTTCTTATCCTCCAAAAATAGATCTCTGCTTTTATCAAATATAAGTTTACTATAATCTTTTACTACTATTTGTTTTATTTCCTGTTCCACTAATTAACCTTTGTATTTTTTAGCCAGTACTACTTTTCTTAATTGCTGCTTCATAATACAATTTAAAATCTAGTACTGCTAGACATCCTTCCTTAAATTTTTTTCATTAATTCTTTTGATATTCTTTTGTTCTTCCAAATGAATTTTATTATTTTTTTCTAGCTCAATATATAATTTTTGGCAACTTAATTGGAATTGCATTGAATAGAGTAGTTGATGTAGATTGCCATTTTAATTACATTGGCTCTGTCCATCCATGAACAATTAATATTTCTTCAATTATTTAGCTTTGACTTTGTGTAAAAGGTGTTTTCTAATTATGTTCCTGTAGTTTCTGGGTTTGTTTTGAGAGGCCTCATTTGGTTAAGTTTTTTTTAAGCTCTTCAAAGAATATAAACAGTACACACTTTTAATTCACTTAGTTCCTTCTTTTATGGTTGCTGGCCAATTTTTTGAATAATCAGGATCTCCATGATGCTCTATGCTTGATGTTACCTACATAATAATAGAACAAAGGAGAAGGAAGGCCTCACAATTTAAAAGGAATCTTTCTTCTCCCTGAACCTATACTAGAAGTTTTCAAAATAAACACAAGAGCAAAAGAATAATACCTTTTTTCTTTTCTGTTATTTGTCATATTTCCAGAAATGCTAACAATGGTGATGTGAAAAGAGAAAGAAATTCAAGGTATGAGAACTGGCAAAGAGTAGTCAAAACTCTCACTATTTACTGATGACATGATTTACTTAAAATAATGGTTGATAAACAGCAAAGAAACAACTGATTCAATAAAGTAGCATAATAGAAAATAAAACTACACAAAAGATTAGTGCTATAAAACAATAAAATCCAGAGGGCAATATTAGAAAAGGAAGTTCTATTCAAAATAATCACAAAATGGGACACAGTGGCGAATGAATGAACAACTTCAAACAATCATTTTTGTTGTTCAGTTCTTTCACTTGTGCCTGACTCTTTGTGATCCCATTTGGGGTTTTCTGGGCTAGAATACTAGAGTGACTTGTTATTTCCTTCTCCAGCTCATTTTACAGATAAAGAAACTGAGGCAGAGTTAGGTAATTTTCCCAAGATCACACAGCTAGTATGTGTCTGAGACTGGATTTGAACTCAGTTCTTCTGGACTCTAGGGCCCACACTCTATCCAGTGAACAAACTAGTTGACCCACAAACAAACACATCTCCCTTACTTGATGTTAAAAACTAGTAGAGGGAAGTGAATTACTACTGTGGTTATAACTATCCAAGACTTTAAAGAGCTATTTCTATAAAGAAAAAACAGTGAGTTATTATATTCTGTGCACCTTTTAGTCCCCTGTGACTGATTCCTTTCCAGTGCCTTCCTTTCCTTTCCTTTCCTTTCCTTTCCTTCCTTTCCTTCCTTCCTTCCTTCCTTTCCTTTCCTTCCTTTCCTTCCTTCCTTCCTTCCTTCCTTCCTTCCCTCCCTTCCTTCTTCCTTTCTCTTATCTTCTATCTTTGAAACAATACAAGTATCAGTTTCAAGGCAGAAGAGTGGTAATTCCACTTGGAGTTAAGTAATTTGTCCAGGACCAGGATCAAAGAAGTAGGAAGTGCCGAGGCCAGAATTCAGGACCTGGTATGCTATTGAATGATCCACCTCGTTGCCTCTGTTCCTATATTTTCATCCTAGATAACATGAGTATTTCCCTCTCAAAAAGGCTTTATAAATATGAGAAAGTAAGCATGTGGGTTTAAGGCTTCTCAATCACCATCTTTGGAAATAATAATATCTGTGATTTATTTTACTCTTTGGAATCTTCCCTGTCCTGAGATCTTGTAAAGCAACCCTTAAAAGCTCTCAAAACGATCACTTGCAGCATAGCTCTCCTCAAATAAGCACTTGGTCTGATCGAGACATTACTTCTAGATTTTCTTTTCTAAAACATATGATCAATCTCGTGGTTTGATGGGTATATGATTGGGGATTCTGACTTTACATGATAGCTCTATTGCAAATATTAATAATATAGAAATAGGTTTTGAACAATGATACATGTATAACCCAGTGGAATTGCTTGTCAGCTTGGGGAAGGGGGAGGAAAGGGGAAGGAAAGAATATTAATCATATGACCATGGAAAAACATTCTAAATTAATTCATTAAATAGATTTTCTTTTCTAAAGTGTGACTTCAACAAATCAGTTGTTCAGATTCAAATCAGGGTGTTCAGATCCAAATGTGATATTTCCATTGTCCATGATGAAAATAGATAAATATAGAGATATGGATATATATTTTCTATTTTTCTCCTCTTTGTTGTCCTCCTTTCATTTCATCTATAAATCATATTAGGATGAGTTTGAGTAGATATTCTACTGCTGGGTTTTCCAATATACTTGTTTTTATTTCCAGGGCTTTCACTATTTTAAGAGGTAATATTCATTGCAATATTTTTCCACTCTCCATTGCATTTTTCTTGTAACTAAAGATACAGTGTACATCAACTGTACGATAGCCACTCAGTTGCCTGAGCCTGATTAGCTAGGCAGTTAGGCAGTTCAGTGGATAGAATGCCAGGCCTGGAGTCAAGAAGACTCAACTTTTTGAGTTCAAATCTAGCTTCAGACACTTACTTGCTGGGTGACCCTGGACAAGTCACTTAACCCTGCTTACCTCAGTTTCTTCATTTGCAAAATGAACTGGAGAAGGAAATGGCAAACAATTGCAGTATCTTTGCCAAGAAAACCCAAAATGGTGTCATGAAGAGTTAGAAATAACTGAACAAAAAGAATATTGATCCAGATGGAAGCTTAGTTTTCCTGATGTGGGTTGGTCCAGCCCAGGGGCTTATCATATTAGTGTCAGACTTAATTTTGACAGGACGCAGTTGGTTTTTGCTCTGCTGCAGCTCAGAACTTCCCAAAATGATATGTGCTATCACATCTGGGCACAGCATTAAACTATTTTTTAATTTAAAAATTTTCCAAATTACATGTTCTCTCCCTCCCTTTTTCTCTCCTTCCCTCCCAACTTTCTTCCTTTCCTAGGAAGGCAGGTAATATGATATAGGTTTTATATATATATGTAAAATCATGCAATACATGTTTCCCTGTTTGTCAGGTTGTGAAACAACACACATATTGCCTACATTAGAGAAAAATCCTCAGAGGAAATAAAGTGAAGAATGGATATGTTTGAATCTGCATTTGGACTTCATCTGCTCCTATGGTGGTAGATAACCTTTTTTGTCATGACTCCTTTGGAGCTGTCCTGGATCCTCACCTTGCTGATAGTACTTAAGTCAGTCATTCACAGTTGATCATCATACATTATTGTTGTTACTGTGTTTAATATTTCCTGGTTCTGCTCACTTCACTTTGCATAATGTCATATGTGTTTCCAGGATTTTTTGAGATCATCTTGTTTGTCACTTCTAAAGCACAACAATATTCTATTACAATTATATACTATAACTTGTTCAGTCATTCTCCAACTGATGAGCAACCCTTCAGTTTCCAGTTCTTTGCCTCCACAAAAAGTTGTTATAAATCACTTAGAACACATAGCTTCTTTGTCTTTTTTCTTGATCACCTTAGGAAATAAACCTAACAGTGGTATTTCTGGGTCAAAAGATATATATAGAATTGTGTTCTAAACCAGTGTTGCCCTTAGCTGCTATATCCTTCCACTTAAAAAAAACAAACAATTAAAAGAACAGAAATCAAGGGTTTGCAAACTAAGCTAGTTTCTGGGCTCTTTTGAATTCCTGATTGTAGTCTCTGCCTTATCTCAGCAAAGCTTGGCAGGAAACGATAATAATCAAAGTTACTATTTTTGCTAACATCAGAGTAATAATCTAATTTCAGGGCAATTTTGATATTTACTCTAGCTGACTGATGACCTAGTCATACACAGAAAGCTTCAACTTATGTGACTCATATCAAGAACCTGCCATGTACTGTCTACATATCGTTGATCTTTTTGCTTTTCAAACCTGAGCCCAGACTTTCCTCCTCCATGCTCATGTAAGCACTGAGGTCACTAAATATCAAATACCATTGACTTGGAAGATCCTGTTAAGTTATTGGTAGAATTTCCTCTTAATTCTCTGCCACAGATGCTAGCACATAAATTGCAGTTATCTTCAGGGTGGTCTTTTGTGTTTATGCTCATCACAGTCACTAAATGTCAGATGACAAAGGGACTCAGAAATTATGTTTCTCCTTGTCTTTGGGGAGCAAAAGGAAACAGACTCTAAAGACCCCTTTGTTGGGCTCATCAAGGACAGCCATTGTGCCTGGCTCTCAACTTCTTCATTTGCAAAATTTAGCAGACTGGACTCAGAAATTTCTCCCAACTCCTAAGGATTAAACTACTATAAAAGAAAATCTTCATCCAGAAATTAAACATTGTAACAGAGAAGAGACTCCGCAAGCAAGTTTCTACCTTCCAGTATTCAAAGAAATCATCAAGAATTCCTATAATCATTGTCATCATTGGGTTAAGATCATGTGCTAACTGTGAACATAAACAGGTCATTTAGTTTCTGGATCTCAGCTTTCACAGGGCCATTAGGAAGAAAGTATTTTATAAACTATTAAAATGCGATGTATTTTACCCTATGTATACATACAGTAGCTATTATATAAACTCTATTAAAGTGCTATATATTTTACCCTATGTATCTACATACATATAGTAGCTGTTACTTTTGGAGCTACTTTTGAGCACAATTGCAATAAAACAAACATTCCAGCTAGATTTTTATGAGCTCAACATTGTGCTCTTTCAAAAGGCCCCTCTCCAAAAAGCAGAAAAGAAATCAGGATAATACTCCAACTTAGCTTTGAGATACTGCTAATTTCTTAATAGATTCTTTATTGCTTGGCGAAGATGACTGGAAGTGTGTCTGGAGGAAGAGTGGGATGTGGTCTAAACAAAAGGGAAAAAGGGTTTTCGGAGAAAACTGACACAGCACGTGGTGTTAGAGAAATGACCGTATCAGTAACCCCAAAGCATAGCAAGTTCCTTATCTTGCCTTCCTGCCACAATCCCAAGCAAAGAAGGTATCAAATGAGTATTTCCTTGAGGGTTAGGGGAGAATTCCAAGAATGTCTTTTATCCAAGTAATCTAAAAACCAAACGCTCGAAGTTTTCCAGTGTGGCTTTAAGCCATAATTAAATGCATGATGAACCATAAAGAACATCACTTTAGCGAGACTCACCAGGATCCCTTGTTACAACTTGCCATCCCTACTAGTTTCCAGAATCCATGTTTTAACTCCCTAATTGCATTTTCACAGCGCCTGCTAGGAGAGACCACAAATGTGAAAGACACTTATACTGCAGGGGCAGCTAGGTGACTCAGTGGATAGAGAGTCAGGCCTGGATATGGGAGGTTGTGGGTTCAAATCTACCCTCAGACAGTTCCTGGCTGTGTAACCCTGGGCAAGTTGCTTGACCCCAATTGCCTAGCCCTTATTGCTCTCCTGCCTTGGAATGAATACTTAGGATCAATTATAAGACAGAAAGTGGGGGCTATTTGTTTTTTTAAAGCTCTGTTGTTTTTAATTTTCCTTTCTAAAATCCTAAATACCACTAAAAACTAAATTCAAGGTAACGGATGGCAGAGACCAGAGGAAGATGTCACTGAGCTGCAACAACAGAAGAGAAGGAACTAACTGATAGGCAAGGCTAGCAAAGAGGCTTCAAGGAATAGAATTTTCCACTCTCTGCACACCTGGTTAGATTAAATGATCAAGGGACCACTGAAATTATATTTCTTCTTGTCTTCAAGAACATAATGAAACCAACTCCACAAACAGAACCTGGGAAGCCCTGTCTCAGTTTCCTCTTCAGAAAAAATGAGTGGGTGGGTCTAGATGACCAGAGATGGGTTAATCTTTGCCATAACTGAGGAGAAAAGTCTCCTTTTAGTCAGGGATTAAGTGTTTTTTACCCTTTAGCACAGCGCTTGACACATAGTAGGTATTTGATGTTTATTGGTTTTAGTTGCTTTCCCATCCCCAACTCCCAATTTTTTCAAAACCAACTGGGCACCACAGAAGAGCAAGAGGGTACAGAGGCACTGAAACCCATTAGCTGCCCTGGGCATTTTTGACCTTGTTGCCAGGAAACAGGGTAAGTATAAGAAAGGTGCCAGGAAAAGTGCCGGTACAATTGTTTTCTTTAGATGCAAGATTGTTTCCTGTAGACATCCAGTGTGACTGGCCTTGGTTTTAAAAAGGAACAATCAAAAGTGAGGCTGATACCAGGAAACACACCAAGTCCCCACCACATGACAAGGAATACCAGTAAATGTTAAGTGTATAGTGGGGATATAGTCTGTCTCATCATAAACATACAAAGTTGATAAGTTTTCATCAGCCTTTTTCAATTAAGATTTTGCTGCAATGAGGAGTTTTGCTACACTGAGAACTCCAAAAGCAAAAGCTGATTGCAGTGACAGACATCTCAACATGATAGGGGAGATGGGACAGACGCCAGCCTGGGCTCTGAATAACTGTATGGCTGGGGTGAGGAGGGAGGAAAGACCCGAGGAGAGAAAGAAGGAAGCAAAGAGGGCAGTATCTAGAATATCATCTTTCTCACATTAATCATTCCTGCCACCCCCACCCCCATCACAACCATTTTTCTTATCAGGGCGAGGAAAGAGAGCGATAGCTAGGTGGCTCAATGGATAGTGCTGGGTCTGGAATCATTAAGACTCAAGTTCAAATTTTGCCTCAGACACGTATTAGGGCATTTGACTCCTATCTGCCTCAGTTTCCTCAGCTATAAAATGGACATTGTTGAAAAGATAAAATGAGAACATTGTAAAGCATTTTGCAAATCTACAAGCACCATATAAATGCTGGCTATTTTGAGAATTGTAAATAGAGGAAATAAGAAGAAAAAAAGGTCTTTCTGAGTGGTTTCCATCCAGAAGTCAAAATTAGAATTATAATTTCTCAATAAAAAGATGCGTTCCTATTCATTCTTTTCCTGCCAGCTTTCTCACCAATTACCCAATGAAGCAAGTCATATTCATTGTAACCCTCTCAGACCAAGTAACAAACTTAAAATAATTATCTTGGTGGGTAAAACTGGCCCATCTCAAACTCAACTACCCCAGTTTCCAAAGATCTCCTAAAAAGTGAGGACATAAGCAAGCATTTATTAAGCACCTACTGTGCTCCAGGCACTGTCCTAAGTATTTTATAAATATCAGTTCATTTGATCAAGAGATAGGTATTATTATGCCCATTTTACAGCTGAGGAAATGGAGGCAATCAGAAGTTAAAGTGATTTTGGAAAAAGAACCTCACCAAAAAGACAACATAACAGGGGGAATCAAGAAAGGAGGTTCCTTGCCTTAGGCTTTGGAATAAAGGATTCTGACAGGCAAGAGAAGGAGGTAGCACATTCCAGAGAAGAGGAAAGGCCTTGTGTGTGATGTGGGGGTTGGAATGTTGAATCTGTGAAATACCAAGGGGGCCATTTAGGCTAGACATAGAATGCATGAAGAGGAGTGATGGGAAATAACTCAAAGAAAGAAAAGTCAGAGTCAGAACATGGAGGATCTAAATACCAGTCTAAGGAATCAGCATTTTATCCTCTAAACCAGTCATCTGTACATTTTTTTTTCAGGATTGTATATACTCAGCCACCAACCAACAAACAACTTAAGGACCAAAGTTGGCATGTATTTCCCAAACACATGTCAATTTTTAATAAATCATACACATGCAGCACTGCAATACTGTATTATTAAATAAGATACAGCTTTAAAAATCCTTATCTTCTGGTCTTAAATATCAGTTCTAAGGCAACAGAGTGGTAAGGGCCAGGTAACTGGGATTAAGTGACTTTCCCAGGGTCATACACCAAGGAAGTATCTGAGGTGGGATTTGAACTCAGATCTTCTGGTGTTCTATTACATTGTGTTTCCTAGCTACCTTGACTCACACAACTTTTTTAAAAAGGGGTCAATATCAGAAAGGATTGTCTTTGTGCCCCAGAACTGACTTTACTGATGACCTATTTGTCAACGTTCAGGATGATTTGAATATAAGTTGTCCCTTAATGCAAGATCCATCTTGAGAATTTGCCTATAAACTGATTTAGGTAAAAAAACAAAATAAAATAAATAAGAAGAGGTCAAGATGAAATAAACAATATTTTACAATCTTGACATTTTATTCCTAGTACAAAATTCAGTGTCTTCTCTAAAATATTACAATTCTTTGCTGACAGAAATATAGTCATTCTGTTTCATTAGCCTTGAAAACCTTGGTTTACTGCTTCCTACTGCATATCCCAAGGAATTACAGACACTCAGGGCAAGGTTCATTGTTAACAGTAATAGATATTTCAAGTAATTTCCTTGATAATCTCAAGGTTTTTTTTTGGCTGATTTATCAGATTAGATTGACACGGTATTTACCTCATAAAGTAACTCATGAACATTTGTACTAAGTAGGAGGATATCATTTTTGCCGCATCCTTGTTGCTTATATTCCCATCATTAATGCAATTTTTGTAGTTATTTTTTAAGCCAGTTGCCCATTTATCAATGCTAATTTTGCTAAAGCTAGGCAATACAATCCATAACTGTTGATAAAGAAAACTGCCCATCTCATTACAGAGAGGGGATGGGGCCAGCATGGAGAATAAGATCCACATTTTGGGGCATGGCCAGTGGGAAATTTGCTTTCTTGACTATGCTTGTTACAAGAGTTTCATCTTTCTTTTCCCCCCAGGAAATGGAGAAGGAGGAGGGAGAAAAAATAAATACTTGGTAACTGAAAAAAAATATTAATTTAAAAACAAGGTACATAAATGTACTTACTTCAACACACACAAACTGAAATACATCATAGTTCCCTAAAAGTAGACAAAGGGCAGCGAGGTGGCTTAGAGGACACTTCCTAGCCATGTGACCCTGGGCAAGTCACTTAACCCCAACTGCCTAGCCCTTACCACTCTTCTGTCTTGGAACTGACATTAAGAATTAATTGCAAGACAGAAGGTAAGGGTGTTGTTTTTTTTTAAGTGAACAAAGAAATAAGTGAAGGTATAACTTCCACATCTCTCTCAAGTACCATAGATGACACATGGCCAACTGACATACAGATTGGGTAATGATTCCAGTGTCAAACTATTTATTAGAGTAAAGCTCAATTTCCTTCTTATTAAATAAATATAAAAAGTTCTAATATTTTTTTCTGCACTCCCATAGATCACCTAGAGAACTATATATAGGGTACATTTATTTCATGTTGGAGTCCACTATTTTAGGCAATAAAGAGCCACTGAAGTTTTATACAAGACAACCATCCATGCCTCAGAAAAAACATTTTAGTACCAATATTAACTATGAAGAGAAGGAGATTAAAATCAGGGGAACCAGTTTGGAGGTTACTACTAATAACAAATCTAACTAAGATATAGTAAGGGTTTAATTGAAGTTAGTGTTTGTGAGAACCACTATGGGTGTAGAAGAGACAAGACTAGGTAGATGACTGATGGGAAAGAGAAAGGAAAGAAGGAAATAAGCATTTTTAAAGTGCCTATTAAGCACATGAATCAGGCACCATGCTAAGCACTTTTATCATCTGATTCTCACAGTCACCCTATGAGGCAGGTGCTGTTATTATTATTATTGCCATTTTGTAGATGAAAAAACCAAGGCAGCAAGAGAAACAGTGGTTAGGTGAATTCCCCAGTCACACAGATGAGTGTCTGAACGTGGATTTGAAATCAGGTCTTTCCAACTTCAGGTCCCGCATTAATATTTTCTAACTAGGGAGAGGTCTGATAACCAAGATTATAAACCTCGGGGACTAGAAGAATGGTTGCAGCCATCAATAGAAACAGTAAAGTGTAGAACAGAGACAAGTTTGGAGGGGAAACAAAGGTTCTGGACATGTTGCATTTAAGGCTGAATCAAAGTAGGTCCAGCCATCAGTTGGTAATGCAGATAGACTATAGCTAAGAGATCAAGATTTGATTTATAGACCTGGGAGGCATTTGTATAGAAGTGGCAACTGAACCAAAGCAAAGAGATGAGATCATCAAGGAAAAGAATTTCAAGCAGGAAGGGGGGCCCTGGCACAGGAAATCTACCTTTAGATGATGGGAGATGGATGACAGTTCAGCAAAGGAAACTGAGAAAGGAAGTTAGATCAAAGGAAATCCAGGAAATGATAAAAACCAAGAGAGAAGAGATCATCCAAGAAGACCGAATAGTAAACCTTATCAAAATACAGATAGGAAAAGAAATAAGCATCTGAGAATTTGTGAATGAAGACTGAGAAAAATCTATTGGATTTAACAATTACATGAGCATAGATTATCTTGGAGAGAATATATTTATTAGAGTTGAAGGGCCTTACGTCAGATTGCAGGGAGTTAGGAAATGAGCAAACAGTGCAGAAATAGATGCAGCAAGAAAAGGCAGTTTTCTAGGATCATAGTAGTGAAAGGGGCAAGATATAGTCCCATAATTTGAGGACATGGCAAGAGGAGACCCATATTTGTATGTAGCTATGAAAAGTGGGTGGACAAAAATCCACTATTTGACAAAAACTACTGAGAAAATTGGAAGACAGTATGGGAGAGATTGGGTTTGGATCAACATCTCACACCCTATACCAAAATAAATTCAAAATGGGTAAATAACTTGAATATAAAGAAGGAAACTATAAGTAAATGAGGTGAACAAAGAATAGTATACATGTCAGATCTTTGGGAAAGGAAAGATTTTAAGACCAAGTAAGAGTTAGAAAAAATTACAAAATGTAAAATAATTTTGATTATAACAAATTAAAAAGGTTTTGTACAAACAAAACCAATGCAACCAAAATTAGAAGGGAAACAACCAATTGGAAAACAATCTTCATAACAAAAACCTCTGACAAAGGTCTAATTACTCAAATTTATAAAGAGCTAAATCAATTTTACAAAAAAATCAAGCCATTCTCCAACTGATAAATGGGCAAGGGATATGAATAGGTAATTTTCAGTTAAAGAAATCAAAACTATTAAAAAGCACATGAAAAAGTGTTCTAAATCTCTTGTAATCAGAGAAATGCAAATCAAAACAACTCTGAGGTATTACCTCACACCTAGCAGATAGGCTAACATGACAACAAAGGAAAGTAATGAATGCTGGATGAGATGTGGCAAAGTAGGGACATTAATGCATTGCTGGTGGAATTGTGAATTGATCCAACCATTCTGGAGGGCAATTTGGACTATGCCCAAAGGGCGATAAAAGACTGTCTGCCCTTTGATCCAGTCATAGCACTGCTGAGTTTGTACTCCAAAGAGATAATAAGGAAAAAAGGCTTGTACAAGAATATTCATAGCTGCACTCTTTGTGGTGGCAAAAAATTGGAAAATGAGGGGATGCCCTTCAATTGAGGAATGGCTGAACAAATTGTGGTGTCTGTTGGTGATGGAATACTATTGTGTTCAAAGGAATAATAAAGTGGAGGAATTCCATGGTAACTGGAATGACCTCCAGGAATTGATGCAGAGCAAAATGAGCAGAACCAGGAGAACATTATACACAGAGACTGATACACTGTGGTGTAATCGAATGTAATGGACTTCTCTATTAGTACAATGCAATGATCCAGAACAATTCTGAGGGACTTATGAGAAAGAATGTTATCCACATTCAGAGGAAAAATTGTGGGAATAGAAACACAGAAGAAAAACAACTGCTTGATTGCATGGGTCGATGGAGATATGATTGGGGATATGGACTCTAAATGATCACCCTAGTGCAAACATTAATAATATGGAATTAAATTTTGATTAAGGACACATGTAAAACCCAGTGGAATTGTGTGTCAGCTATGGGAGGGGGTGGAGGATGTGAACTTTAGAATTACTCCACCCTACTTAAAGTTATAATCTCCTGATTGAACAATGAAGGTACTTAGTTCTCACCTTATAGTGAAGCTAGAACTTTAAGCTAAGTCTATTTTTAGATCTTAATACAAAAAGGTGTTAAGTAACTATGAAGGCTAAATTAATCAAAAAAAGGTCAAGTAACTAACAAAAGGTGAACTTAACAAAGATGTGTTAAGTAACTCAAAAGATATAATCTAATCAAAGAAGATGAGAACTAAAAGTATGGGAAGTCCTGGAGAAAGCCTTTGATGTGATTGGTAGATGTGAAAATTTAAAGGAGGAGACACAAGGGTGAATGGTCTATATATTTGGAATTTTTTGTCTCTCCAGGACTCTTTCCCTGATTGGCAGTGGAGAGTTAGCTGAGAGCAGTGTGCTAAGCTTTCGGCATCTTAGCATAGCTACAAGCTATTGTTCTTTTAGGTGGTGAGTTTCTGGCTGAGTTTCCTCCTTTACTTTCCAACTTTATCCTCTTAGAAGCCTCTAATCTTATTCAGAGACCTAGAGGTGGGGATTTTAAACTCCCCCTGGCATAGGCCAGGCAGGAGAAATCCTATATCCTCTTCTCTCCTTCTCCTTAAATTTCTTCCCTCTATATTAATTAAATTATCATAAAATTTCAGACTGACTTGGGTATTATATTTTGGATTTCCCCTGGTGACCAAATTTAAGTTACAACTCTAAAATCATCTTTACAGGAGAGAGGAAGGAAAGAACATCTTGTAACCAAGGAAAAATAATCTAAATTGACTAAGTAAAATTTTAAAAAAAGATCAATGTTCAAACCCTGGGGAAAAAAAAAGAAAAGTTGGTGAACAAAGTAACAATGAAAATGGGGGAGAACAAGAAACTAACATTTGAAGGTAAGCCACCTGACAAAAAGACAATGAAAATGAGGGAGGAAGAATAAGAAACTAACATAATGAGAGCATTTATAATTTTACTGGGAAACTCCTATATACATGAAGAAAGGAGGTCAAGGCCAACAGAAAAGGGGTTAGTGATGTCAAGAAGGGCAATCTTTTCCCTTAGAAACTAGAACAAAGGAGAAGATGGGTAAAAATGTAAAAGAGTTTTGAGGTGCAGAATAGGTAAAGTGATAGATGAAAACTGATGCCCTCAAGAAGGAGAAAGTAAGATAATCAGCTTGGAAGGAGAGGAAGGTCAAAAGGGCTTTCAGGAGAGAAAACATCATAGCTACTGGGAGAAAGGAGGAAAGTAGATGACAAATTCAATCAAAAAAGGCCAAATGGATTCTGTGCAGCAATGTGAGCCCAATTGAGATTAGATCATTATAAATGTGGAGTGGACCCAATTGGTACCACTACATGGTTTTCTCCAGCCATGTTTAGCAAGTCAGGAGTAAGAACAAGGAAGGCATGTTAAGAGAAGGAAAATGGTGATCACAGGGGTTGAAGATTGCTAAGTCATATACCTAAAGGTTTGTGATACTCAATGGTGGAGTACCTGGTTAGTGATGACCTGGTTAAATGTAGGGAAAAGATGTTAAGGAGGGGGAAGTGAGACCAGAGCAGGTATGATGGAGTAGCAGAAATGAGGAAGGGAGGTAATGGTGAAGACAAAGAAGGCAAGGTAAAGGATGTAAACACAGGAGATTATGATCAGGGAAAGAAATTTCTAACTCCATTATGGAAGGGGATGAATTTGGGGTGACATTACTATCTAAGTCATGATTAGCAATGTAGTGGCTGAGGATGGAGATATAGGTCACAGGAAATAGAAAAGGCTGAATCACTGGAAGGGCAGGGTGTTAGAGAAGATATCAGTGTGGATACAGTAGCCTCCAAATAAGAGAAATGCTGAGGCAGGAAAGACACAGATACAGAAGGGCAGGATGATGAAATCAATGATGAAATTATGCATTGAAGGGGCAGCTAAGTGGCTCAGTGGATTGAGAGCCAGGCTTGGAGATGAGAGGTCCTAAGTTCAAATTTGTATTCAGACACTTCCTAGCTGTGTGACCCTGGGCAAGTCACTTGACCCCCATTGCCCAGCCTTTACCACTCTTCTGCCTTGGAGCCAATACACAGTATTGACTCCAAGATGGAAGGTAAGGGTTTAAAAAAAATTATGCATTGAGCCAGATATGGACCTCTCAGAGAAAGGAATGAGTATAATACAGGGGCTTTAAGATAACAAAAAACCAAGGAGCTAGAAAAAATAATAAATAAATCTGCCTAGAATGATACAGATAGATAGAATGACCCTTAAAAAAGGAAAGGCTATAAAAATACAAACAGCAGAAGAAATGCTTGTAAATGAAAGTTGGCAGCGAGAGAATATTGACTTCCTCCTGGTCAGGTTTGTCAGGGGATATGAGAAAAAAATCAAACAGAACTGAAGGGGGATCACCAAGGTTGGGGTATTTTTTGGAGAAGACTAGCTTGCCATGGGCACAAGAAAATGGAAAGAATAAGAGAAGAAGATATTGAAGGTTAAGGGAAGTTCATTAAAGATAGAGCTGGGGTTCCATGTGCCACAGGGAATGGTGAGAGATAGCAATGCATAGAATAGAGATTAATGTAAGGGAGAGAGCAGGGAAAAGGAGTTTTAGTTTTAGAAGATGCTGCCAATCTAGCAGCAAAAGAGCTGGATTTTTAGAGCCATGGAACCTGATTTAAATCTTAGTTTGGCTACCTACTACCTGTGTGATCTTGGGCAAGTCAGTCCCCTAAAATCCTGGAGCCTCAGTTATTCATCTGCAAAATGAAAGAGTTAGAAGACTAGATGACCTCTAAGGTCTCATATAGTTCTAGATTTATGACTAAATTAACAGGAGATAGAAATTTATAAACTATAGAACCGGAAATATGAGTTGATTACAACATCCAGCTAATCAATAGAGGGTCAATGGCAATGTCCATCATATAGATAGTGTAGTGAAGGACACTAAATTTCCCAAATAATATCAGTTCCCTCACTCTTCCATTCCTCTTTATTCAGGAAAGGACTTTGACTGAATGAATTCACTTTTAGGAAAAATCAAGCAGAGATTTACAAAATTCAGGAAGGCCCTTGGTAGCCATTGAGTCCAATCTCTACCCAACAAAAATCCCTAATGTAACAACTCCAACAAGTGTGAGGTAGCTAAGTGGTACAGTGGATAGAATGTTGAGCTAAGGGTCAGGAAAACCTGGGTTCAAATCCTGTCTCTAACACTTACTAGTTCTGTGACTGTGCAAGTCATTTAACTTCTGCTTGTTTATTTGTAAAATAAGGACATCCTCAATAGCCTATAAGGTCTCCTCCAGTTTTAATTATGTGATCCTCAAAGTGGTCATCCAACCTCTGTTTGAAGACCTGGGCACTCAATGTCTGAAGCAGTTTAATATGCCCAGAAGTCCTCTTTAGAATCTCAACAAGTCCTCTACCTTCTCATATCTCTTTATAAAATGTTCTTCTTTAGCACTAACAGTCAAAAGAAATAAGTAATGTAGTATGCAATTTTGCTGTGTTTTTATCTTAATTACTTAATTATACTAAATTAGTATTTTCTTCTACTGATTTTCATTGCAAATATGCAGAATACCCACCATTCTTTGGGTTAAACAGGCATTTAGAAAGCTGACATATGAACCTAATTACAATTTATAACTTTATTTCTATGGGGAAATGTGGTCCAAATTTGAAACAAAAATTTAGTTATTACTAAACTGAAATACAAATCAACTCCAGTATTTATGATTTCTAGGCAATAGAATTGTGAGGAACCTTTTAAAGTACATGTATTGGACATGGAGAATATGAAATATATATATATATATATATTTTTTTTAAATATATAGACTCGAACTCTGGACTTCAATCCCCACAAGCCCTTGCTCCACTTCCCCAAAATGCTTTGTAATCTCACGGGAATTCTCAGGTGGGCCGAGATCGAAAAGGGATTTAACCTGATTGCAAAGGCTTTTGAGTCTCTTTTGGACTTCTGTTTTGGGGCAGACGTGGCTCTTTCCATAATGTAGGTGAGGTTGTGCCTAGGCCTCTCTGTGGCCTGGACACCTGTTTTCTTATCCTGTCTTTTCTTTAATCCTTAACTTTTAATAAACCTCTAAAAAAATATAATACTCCTTGTAGAGAGAAACTAATTTCTACCTGCCTCAGTCTCCCCTAAATTTTAACTATTACAATTTCCTGAAAGCACTGGTATAACCTATAGTGGGCTATTTACTGCCCTAGAGAGGTTAGGAGGGAGGAAGGAAGGAAGGAAGGGAGGGAGAATCTGAAATGCAAATGTCAGAAAAGAATTGTCAAAAATTGTTTCTATGTGTAATTTTAAAAAATTAATAAAAATTAAATTAAAAACAACAACAAAAAATAACAAAGGTCATCTATATCAAGCCCTCTGTCCAAAAATCTTTCTTAAAGTTTCATCAATATCTGTAATAACTTTTAGAGAAATACTACAGGGACATACTGTACTGACAAGCTTTCACATGGATGATGAAATGTAGTCAATAATGAAAGAGGAGGCCAATGAGCAATCTGAACATGCCATTCTATTTAGGACAAATATCTAAATATGTTCCACATTAAAATTAGAGAAATATCAGTTTCACAAAACCAACTTTCTCACCCATAAAATGTTTTCTGCTAGTTGGCAAGTTGCTTTGAAGTAAGATGCAAACTGCAGGCTCTAGAGAAGTTCAGGTTACAGTCAAGGGAGTTAGTAGTTCATATGTGCCTTTGAAACACCACGGATGGGAGCAGCTAGGTGGTCAGTGAATTGAGAGCCAGGCCTAGATATGGGAGGTCTTGGGTTCAAATCAGAGCTCAGACACTTCCTAGCTGTATGATCAACCCCTATTACCTAGCCCTTACTGCTCTTCTGCCTTGGAACCAATACACAGTATTGATTCTAAGATGAAAGTTAAGGGTTTTGTTTTGTTTTTAAGCTATTTCAATATTATTGGTTTCCTTTGTAGTCATATATAAAAATACACTTCTGTCTGAGTATCAGTTTGAAGACAAAAGAGTGGCAAGGGTAGGTAGCCAGGATTAAATGGTTTGCCCAGGGTTACACAGGAAGTTAGGAAGTCTCCGAGGCCAGATTTGAATCCGAATCCTCATAACTCCAGATCTGGAGCCTATCCGCTGTGCTACCTAGCTGCCCCCTATATCTTATACTTTTTTTCATTTAAAAATGTTATTGTGAGGAGTCCACAGGCTTCACCAAACTGACAAAGAGGGCCATGACATAAGAACTTGTCTTAAAAGCTCTACTCTAATAAGAAGTCACTTATCCAAGATTCTTTGAAACATTTAGCAAAGTTTGCTTTGGTTAATTATACTTTAATTATTATATTATGAAGTGAGGTATAACCAGGGAGATGTAAGTAGTTGCCAAAAGTATTTGCTGCCATCTTGGAGGATGTCCAATGCAAAGTCTCAATAGAAGAGAAATTCCCTACAGATGGTGAGGTCTTTGAGATGCTCTTATTTGCAAATCACATGGTGATTGCTTAGAGCACTATATGAATACAGAGTCTATTGTGTAAATTCTGGTACTCCATGGGTGGAACAGCTCATAAAACTGATCTATCAGTAAATCCATCTTGGATGAGCACATTAAATAGACAATTAGCTTTGCCCAGAATGAAACATGAAGTGGAAAGAGGACTGCCTCTAGGAAATTACACAGTGCTTTTAATGAGCCAAAATTCTCCCTGAAATAAAGGTTTTAAAAAATGCCAATATTCCTTTGCTAATTCTGTATGGCTCAAAGTCATAGACTTCCATATTTTCTGAAGAATTAAGAGTTTATGTCAACTGTCCATATCCTTTGATTACAAAGATCTGACTGCTGGGCATTATCCCAAGGAAGTCTTTGTCCTTCATGTTCCAACATATATTCAAACTAACACTCTAAGTTAACCAAGAATTGAAGACACAGTGAATGTCTACCAGTCGGAGGATGCCTGAACACATCATGATAAATGTACTTAATAGAATACTATTATGCTGCAAGAAATGATAACTATAAGGAATTTGAAGAAACACGGAAAGACTTAAATGAATTGCTGCTGAGTAATAAACACAACTATAATAACACAAAGGAAAAGAACACAAAAGTCAAATGATGTATAATTATGACCATCCATCTAGTCCATGATTTAATGAAGAACTGCACTTCCATCCTTTTTTTTCAGAGGAAAGACAACTGGTGCTAAATGTGGCATACTCTGTCCATGCTGTTGTGGTGGTCTTTGCTTTATAGATTTTCTTTGTTATGGTAGATATATGGGATGTGGGGGGCAGGTATACCTAGAAATGGTTGATATAAAAATTAAAAGTATCAATAAAATTTTAATTTTTAAAAATGACAATTGAGAGTCACACAAAATGCAGCAGTGGGCATGAAGAGGCACTAACACATCTCCATTGAGGAACTGTGCAAAATTAGCATAAAGGCTATTAGGAGGTAGATTTAAAGCCTGAAAACAATCTTGCAAAGCGCAGGATAACTCATGTTCTACAGGCATCTATAAAATATTAAGAAACCTAGAGTAAATCCCAGCATACGGAGCAGACCTGTGGAAGATTCAAGGGAAAACATGGCTAAGAGTCTCATGCAATAATCAGATACTGAGAAGGATCCACATTAATGACCAAAAATCTGGTGTATAAATGTGCTTTCATATGTATAAGCATGTACCAAGGATTTTTGTAACTTTTTTTTTTATTACAATTGTCTTTAAATGGCCAAAATGTCATGGGCCCTTTGGTTTTTATCAATCCCCTGCATAGTACCTAATGAATACTATGGCCCCATTCTTGTTCCCAGATGGTATTAAGAGAGAACCCCAAGATTCACCTCCATAAAAAGATTCATTTCCTAACTACAAAATACTTAGCGAAGCAAAGAAGCTAACATCTGCTCCTCTCCCATACTGTATGTTGCTCTCTTGATCCCTGTGATGCACCCCACATGAGAGGTAAGTTTCATGAAGGCAAGGACTGTCTTGCTTTCTTGTAGAAGGTAGTAAGTGCTTTCTAGCTTTCACATAGAAGAGTGTCTGCCACATAGTAAGCACTTAATAAGTATTTTCTCATTTTTTGTTCCTGCTCGATTCTTTGTAAGCTCATTTGGGGTTTTCTTGGCAAAGTTGGCCATTTCCTTCTCCAGCTCATTTTACAGACAAAGAAACTGAGGCAAAAGGGTTAAGAGATCTGCCTTGGGTCATATAGCTAGCATATGTCTGAGGCCAGATTTGAGCTGAGGAATATGAATCTTCCTCACCTGAAGTCTGCTGCCACCCTGCTGTTCCCTCTATCTATTCATATGCCAAGATTAACCTTGATCCTCATTTTAATCAGATTCCCCCCAAATAAAAAAGTTGATCAAAAACATATAACAATCTAGGTCAGTACCTTACATATATAGCAGAGTTTCAATCAATGTATGTTGAATGAATAAATCATTTGCTTAAGGCCCAGAATTCCCCTAGGAGCAGCGGGAAATGCCATAGTGATGGATGTTAAATTGGGCAGAAATTTAAAAGCTTATGGATGGGTTGGGTTGCCTTCTGTTTATCAAACCGTGGTTACTCATCTGAAATCTCCAAAATGGCCTGTGATGTCAGTCCAATTTACAAACATAAGCAGGACTAAGGATGATGAGTTTTGGCCCAAAATGCCTTCCATGAATGTTCTTGGAAAGCAAGACCAGAACAGAAAAAAAAGATCTTGATAGGCTGTCAATCATTTTGCATTCCAAAGGCCACATAAATTCCTCTCTGCTTCAGCAGCTCAAATCTATCAGCACACACAGGATTGACATCAAGACTCTTCAGTACCTTGGAGAGAAAGCCAAGAGCTTCAAACAGAGCTTTGTATAAAAGTGGGTACCAAGTAACACCAAATGGGTGGAAATTTGGAATGAGTCTTTTTTTATGACTTTTTTTCATCTCAATTACACACAACCTAATTCTAGCTTAAGCATCTATTTAATTTTGTTTGACAGAGTGAGTGAAAGACAAGAAGGTCCTGATAGGGCCTGACAGAGGCAAGTCTTAATTAAATTAAAGGAAAGGTCCAAAAGATATTTCCATAGTACTTCACCATGGCTGCTGCAGCAAGTCCTGTTATTGTCCAAATTACTATAAATACTGGCAAGTGAATGTTCTGCCTTTACTCCTAGCTGACCTAATCATTTATGTGGGTTCTCCTTCCAACAATGATAATCACAATCCCTGCTCACCCTGAGAACTCTAGCTTGGAGCACCAAGGCTTTTCAAGTTTACAATACCAATAAGATTCTTAATTCCTACCAATATATGCCTCAAGCAGAAACCAAGTTAAAAATTCTCTGCCTCGGTAGGAAATATATAGGAAGAAACAGAGGTCTTTTAGCATGGGAAGCTAGGTGGTGCAATGCATAGTGTGCTGGGTCTAGAGAAGGGGAAACCTGAGTTCAAATCCAGTCTTAGATATCTTTCTAGCTGTGAGCCTCTTGGCAAGTCATCTAGCCTCTGTTTGCCTCTGTCTTCCCATCTGTAAAGTAGGGATGATACTATTGACTCATAATTGTTGTTGACTCTTATTGCCAGGCAATTTCTGGATTGGGTTTTGTGATTAGAACAGAGCTGACTTTCTTCCATACTCTTGGCTGGTACAGGAAGGCCCTTCTTGGTATTAAAAACAGTGGCTATGATTAGTCCTTGCCTTCTGCAGGAATTCTTGGGTCTTCTGATGGCTCCACCTGGGTTCTGGCTTTCACTTCTTCTCTGTCTCTTTCTCCTGCCACAGTCCTAAATACAGAGTTAGCTCCATCCTTCTCTTTGAGCCTGACAGGCCCCTACCAGATGTTCTTGACAGTGTTGGTGGTAAGCTTTCTGAAAGATCCCAGGCACTTGGCTTCTCTATCCTGCTGTCTTGGCTCCATCTACTATTGCCCAGAAATGGCTTTGGCACTGCTGTGCCTCTTTAGGGCTGCCTGACTCTCTGCCTGGGTCCCATTCTTGCCCCATCTCCTGAGCTTTACTGTTTCTGACTTCTATCTACCCTTGCTCCTTTTTCACTTAGAGCTTTGAATTCCTGCCATCTTATTGTACAAATCTGGACTATATTGGGGGAGGGGGGGAAACAAAGTTTTTTCTTTTTTGGTTTTATTTATCACTGTTCCCTCTGATGTATTTTTTGAGCATTATTAGGGGACAAAGAGGGTTTTAGGCTTCTCCTAGGTCCTCATGCATCATCCTCTAAACCACACACAATCCCTCTGGACCACACTAAAGCTTCGTAAATGGTCTTATTGTACACAGTCTGTTCCTTTTTCAACCCATTACTAAATTACCCAATTGATATTCCTAAAACACAGGCCTGACCATGTCACTTCCCTGACTGATCAAAAACCATCACATCATTCCTTCTCCTATGAGGCCATTCCTTTTATTATTGTCTTGTATGCCCAGTACATGGCACATAGTGAATTGAATTCTCAAGAAATAGGATTTGCTCATATTTAGAGACTTCATAAAGAAACAATATGAATTTTCCAAAAGTTGAATTTGTATAGCATGGCCCCAGATGCAGACCATGGAATAAAGTTACAAAAGTACAGAACTTTTGGATTCCTACCATACTGAGTGTGGTGCTTTAATTGTTGCTCCCCAGCCCGCCCCTTTAATCCTTCTCTTGGGTCTCAGCAATAAAGAGACATAGCTGAAAGGATTCACATTTTTAGTCTTCATACATCATGAGATGAATGTCTGGGAAGGAACTCTTTATGTCCCCTCTAAGGAAGCAAAGCTTTCTCCGGTGACAACTTCAAAAAAAAAGTTTTAACATTCTATGCAGGGAAACAGAGAGCAGACTGATTGGCAATTTCATACTTAAACTGGACCAGTTTAAAAACTAGAGGGCAATAAGAAATGCTATTTAAGAATTGAAAGATTTATTTTAAGAATTCATTTTGGAGCAGGTAGGTAGCTCAGTGACAGAAGATGGAGCTGGAGATAGGAGTTCCTAGATTCAGATCTGTTGTGTGACCCTGGACAAGTCACTTGGCTCCAATTGCCTAGCCTCTCCTCTGCCTTGGGAACCAATACTTAATATTGATTATAAGGTAAGATACAGGTTTTAAAAAATTCATTTAAAATTATACCCCGCGGGGGCTAAAACAACACCAATAACAACAACAATGGGTTGCTCCCATTTAGTGCCAGGAATAAATACCACATGCCAATCAGTGAACCAACTCAGGGAGAGGATAGAGGCAGTTTTCTCTTCTTTTCTAGGGTGCCTTCTATCTTTTAGACTCATCTTAAAATACTAGGCTTACTGAAACATCATCCTGTTCTTTGTTTCACCAAATGATATAATACATAAATCATTTGGTCCCCTCTTCCATTTTCAGAACTGGTTAGATTCCATTACCTCACAAGCTTTTCACTGGCTGGCTTTACTGACAACTTCAGCAAGGAAGAACTGGTTAGTGAAAAGGAAAAATGATGAGGATCAGGAAAGAAAATAATTGTATCATGTTAAGTGTTTTAATAACTAAAGTAAGAATTGCTGGGCATAGTGGATCATTGAGTACCAACCTACAGTTTAGGATATCCCATATAAATATCTTCCAAATATATATATATATATATATGTATGTATATATGTAGTAAGATTCCACAATCTGATTCTCTAGGAGAGAAGATAGCTCAGAAAGAATAAACAACTATGACAGGAGAGTTAAAAATAATCTGATGAACAGGGAAAATCATCTAAAAAGGTTTATATAGCTTCATGTGCACTTTTTGAGGAGTGCACAGATTCTTGGAAAAAACTCTCTGAGAAACAGAAGGAAAAACATAATCAAGGGCAATACCAAAGCAATGTTTTTCAGAAATGCTTAGGACAAGACACAAAAAAAGCCTTTCTACAACTATATTAAAAAAAAAGAACAAAAAGAAATGAACTTGTTACTTAAGTCAGATAGCAAATGTGAACTGTCAAGATAAAAAAGGCAAAAGTATTCAACTGCTATTTTGCTTCTTCATTTTTTTGTCACTGAAAATAATCTTCAGAAAAGAATGGGTAGAACAAAAATAAGTGGAAATGAGGTTAAAGGTGGGTGAAAACAATAATTTGGGAGTGTCTAACTGTTCTAAATTCAAGTTTCCTAACAAATTGAATCTCATGATATCTACAGATGTAATAAATACCTAAATCAAGAGTACTTAATTTGGAATCCATGAACTTTTTTAATTTAAAAAAATTGTGATAATTGTATCACCATATAATTTGTTTCCTTATAATCCTATTTATTTTATGCATTTAAAATATTCTAAGAAGGGGTCCATGGTCTTTAACAGACTACCAAAGGAGTCTGTGATACACAAAAGGTTGAAAATCCTTGGCCTAAGCTATTGACAATGATTTCTTAGTGTATGTTTTTGAAATGGAAACAAAGCAAATTCTATGTAACTATAGACTTTGATGTTGAACTCTGGCAAAAGTCTAGGATGTCTTATTCAATGAATAGTTTGTGGGAAAGGAAAGTGTCCATCAGCAAGCATCAAATGAGTTCACAGAGAACAATTCATGACAAATTAAGCTCTTTTCCTTGTTTTTTAATACTATTTCTGAACAAGGAGATCATGGAAATTCTGTAGATATATCTTTTCTGTTGGAAAAACGACTCATGAGATATTTGTAAATAAGATAGAGAAATGAAGGCTGGGTAGTTAAGTGGATTCAGAAATCCTGATTAATAGATTGAAACAAGCATGGTGGAGAGTAAGGAATCTAATGACTAAGGAATCTAATACTGCAGGGCTTCAATCTTGGTCCTGTTGTATTCAATATTTTTATCCACAACTTGACTGAAGACACACTTATCATAATTACAGATGACAAAAAGCTGGAAGGGGTTGCTAATTCATTAGATAAGGCAATTAGGATTCCAAAAGATCTTGGCAGGCTTCAACAAAGAAATGAAGTTAACAGGATGAAATTGAATGGCGACAAATAAAAAGATCTACATCAAATATATAGAGGATGTGTTGGGTACCTTGGTTTGACAGAAATTCACACAAAAAGACATGTAGTTGAACTTAAAGTAACTATTTGTTTTCTCATTTGTGAAAAGAGAGTTTAGAATAGATGATCTCTAAGGTTCCTTCTAGTTCTTGATTCTATGATCCTGTCAAGGAGTCCTGTCATTGGCATGCACAGAGAGATACTGTCCTTCATTTCTCTAGTGTGACTGTTTTGGTATATGGAATGTAGTAACCATTTGCTACCCCAGAAGCTAAATATGCATATGACGATTTACAGTTAACTGGACAGTGTGGATTCTAGGACTATTATAAAAACAAAAACACAAACACAATTTGCATTAAGAGTATTTGGTTTTTTAAAGTCACCAGCACAAGATTTATATCTAACTTATAATGCCCAGGATCTAGGTACATTTTGAAAGACCTCTCCTGGCTCATATTTCATAATCCTTACCCAGAAAACATGAGAAAAAGAAACTGTATTTAGAGAACACTCCAATATATGGGGACCGATTTATCATTTGTAAGCTCTTGATTCACAATATTAAAGAAAATTTTATTAAAAGGTAAAGGAAAACTAAACAGAAAACCCCGAGTGATCAATTTTTCATCCACAAAATGATATAAGTCCCTAGGGCCACTAAGAAGCTTGAAAATGAGATCTCTTCCCCAACAATTGATTCCTATCTTGTCTCATCACTCTAAAAGTCTAAAAGAAAGGATGATGAGAAAATGTTTTTAAATTCTCTCTTTAACTTCTAGCCATTCTCCATGGAGTTCCCAGATCTGTGGCCTGCTAGAGTCCACTAGCTTCTCAGGAAAGAACATATTTCTATGCCTTTTGATCCATCAATATCACCATTAGGTCTATATTTTGTTGAAAACTGTTTCTATTTGGAATTGAAAAAAATAAAATGAAAAAAAGAAATAAATCAACTTTCCTCTTTCTGTCAAGGCCATCATCATCTTTCTAGTCACCCAAAGTCATCTTTGACTTCTCATTCACCTTCGGTACAAAGACCCAATCAGTTGCCAATTATTATTATAAGGTTTTATGACCTCCACAAGACTTCTCACAATTCACCTCTTCTCCCATGGTCTTGTGTCTATTTTGCATATATCTAAGTAGGACACTAATGGATAAAATAAGAGTTGGCCTTAGGGCCAGAAAATCTAGGGTTTATAACCTGCACTTCCCCTATACTCAACTTTTCAATGACTCTAGCCCAGTGATGGCAAACCTATGGCACAGGTGCCAAAGATCGCATACAGAGTGCTCTCTGTATCACATTTTTTCACTTCACCTGCCTCTCTGCCCAGCAGCAGCCCAATGGGAGATCTTCCTCCCTCCCCTGTGTGGGATAAGGGAGGGGTGGAGGGCATGGCCTTGTACTCCATCTCTAAAAGGTTCCCCATCACTGCTCTAGGCTGTCAAGGAGGAATGGTAGAGGCAATTTCCTACTCAGAGCTCTTTAAACCAATAAAATCATAGATTTAACCAAACAACAAACAAACCAAAACCCCATGAGATGTAAATATTAATAGAATGAGAACTCTAGGGCTGTTTATTTGTATTCCCAGAGCTTTTCTCAGGGATTTGCACATGATGTAATAAAAAGTTGATGTAAAATAATATTTTTTACATAGGAGAATATGAAGGAAAAGAGGAAGATTATTTCATTTAATTGGAAGAGGTGAAAAATAAGGGTAGCTGTCTTGATTAATCATTCTCTAAATATGCGTAGATCATGATAACTCATCAGTAGGACATCAACTCTACATATAGATAATTTAATCTAAACCTAATACCACTACTGGAAAAAACCTAATTTATTTGGTACCCCTCATGGCCAACAATTCAAATTTTTAAGATGGGTGGAAATTGATATTTTTCTCTGTAAAGCTAACTGACTCTTCAGTATCTAGTTGTAATTGTCTGTACTAACTGGTTCAGACTGATTTATTGGCCATAAAAATGTGAAATTTTCAAGCTAGGAAAAATGTCTAATTCTATTATATCAAAAGCAATTAGAAATTAAGATAAAATTCTAAAGCATGTTCTAATGAAGGTAACCAAAGAAGGATATAGAAAAAGCTAAGATTCTATTAAATGGGAATCTTTCAGAGGAATAACCTGATTTGGCCCAAGAAACCTTTTAAAAACCCATCAACATCAAGTTTTATTTTTAACATGAGTGAACTTTCAGTCACCTACACTGACCATGTAATAATGACTGAGAAGGTAAAGAAATTTCTCTTTACTCTCAAAATTACTGATACCCAGGAATATTGAAAACAGGTAGAAATTTTAGTTTAAGCCCAGTAACAAATTTAACGTGGATGCACATGAGGAACATCTTTGTTAATCAAGTTACTACATTTTCTTGACTAAGGTTAATTTTTATCCACTCATTTCCACACAACTGTTTCTCATTATTTTTCACACACAAATATCTGGTTCCCATCATTTTATACCATAATTACCTCTTTTCACATAGTATTAAAAACACAACATGCCAAAAGCTTTATAAATAATCTCCTTTATTCCAGAGGAATGTCAGGACATAGACAGTCTACAAACAGAATCCTACTGAGGAAGATACAACGACATATAATAGCTGTCTCGGATCTGTAGGAATTTACAATGTAGTTGAAGGTCTGAGGTAAGAATAGATCAAATGTTAGAAGATACCTTATTTACTTGTTGAAATAACACCTGCAAGTCATCCATGAAGTTCACAAGCAGTTCTATACAGAATAAATGGACAACATAAAGGTATCATGAAAAATACCCAGGTTTGAGACCCACCTGAAGCTCTTACTGACTGTATGGAAATTGGCAAGTTATTTAATTTTGCTTTAACTTAATTTCTTCATCTGTAAGTTAAGCATAATAATACTATCTTACAATTTTCCACTCAAGATGGCACAGTGTAGGGTTCTAAGTGAACAAGTCTCATATGTCCCTAACATCATCCTCCCTGATGGAAACACCAAAGAAAATAAAAGTGGTTTAGAAAGCACAAGCTAAAAATCTTCCTACAAATAAAACAATTACATGAGTATTTTTAAAAGCCTTCAGGGCAATTTAAACATCTAAAGTGCCAGAAGCAAAGAAAGAAAAAGAAATAACACATGATGTCCCCCTAAATAGTGTCCAATGGATAAATGATATTTATAGGACACTTGATATTTAATACATGCAAAAAATCAAAGGAGTTTATAGAGTTTATCAAACAGTTTATAGAAATGAAAAATTAGAGGAGGAACTTAAAATTAAAATATGCTAAAAAACGTGGAGGATATAATAATAAAAAAGGCCCACATAGCAAATATAAAAGAAACAAGGCAGTTTACAGATGAGAAGTTCTTAACCTATAAACTTAACATTTTGACAACCAAAATTCAATCTAATCACCTTATTTGGCAATCCTATTTATTTTATTCATTCATTTAAAAAATTATACTGAGAAGGGATCCTTAGAGAGCCCAAGGATTCTATTACCCCACCCCCAAAAAAGAGTAACTTTAAGAACTCATGATTTAGATGTAGAAAAAAAAAAGTTCATAAAATAGTTATTGAAAACACATGGAAAACAAAAGGATAGTTCTAAGATGCAGTAGCCTCAGATTTACTGACATCTTGGAAGATTTAAGGGGGAAATGGAAGAAATGGAGCCCAATATTTCAGGAAATCTTTGAAGAAAAAGTCTACAAATGAAAGGAAGAAAGAAGGGAAGGAGGGAGGGAAGGGAGATGAGAGAGAGAGAAAGAGAGGGAGAGGAAGGAAGGAAGGAAGGAAGGAAGGAAGGAAGGAAGGAAGGAAGGAAGGAAGGAAGGAAGGAAGGAAGGAAGGAAGGAAGGAAGGAAGGAAAAAGAAAGAAAAGAATTACAAATGACAAACAAATACAAAAAATATTCAATACTCCAATTATGGAATAACTTTAACTGAACTCTCCTGAACATATTATAGACAAACTCAAAATGTACAACTACAAGGGAAAAATCTTACAAGAATACAATTATAGTCAAAGAGAAGATAATCAGAACATTAGCCTATTTTTCTAAACAACAACAAACAAGAAATAAATGGACAAGCTAGAAATGTGATATATGCCCCTAAAGGGAGGGTTTAAAGGAGGATAGGAGAAAAGCCACGAACATGGGATTATCTATATAGCAAAACTAATTTTGTTGTATTGAAAATATGATATGGCCTTTTAAAAGTATTTTGTCTTTGGAATAATGAACGAGAAGAATTCCATGTGAACTGGAAAGATCTCCAGAAATTCATGCAGAGTGAAAGGAGCAGAACCAGGAGAACACTATACACAGAGACTGAAACACTGTGGTACAATTGAAAGTAATGGGCTTCTCCATTAGTGGCAATGCAGTGACCCAAGACAATTTAGAGGAACTTATGAGAAAGAATACTATCCACATCCATAGAAAGAACTGTGGGAGCAAAAACATAGAAGAAAAACATGATTAATCACATAGTTCAATATGAATATGATTAGGATTTTGATGTTAAAAGATCATTCTACTACAAATATGAATAACATAGAAATAAGTTCAGAACAATGATACATGTATAACCCAGGGAACAGGGAAAGGGAGGGGTGGAATAATGAATCAGGTAACCATGGAAAATTTTCTAAATAAATAAAAAAGGGGAAAAATATGTTTTAAAAAATATTTGGGGTAGGCAGAGTCAAGATGGCAGCTTAGAGGAAGCAAAAGTTCAGAGCTCTGAAAACCCTTCCTTACCAATTACAAACTAATGCTCCTAGGGGAGTGAAAATCAAACATAACAATAAGACAGAGCAAAGGAACCCTCCTGCTGGACTCAAATTTAAAAGATATGCCCCCCAAAGGGGGGGAGAACATCAATACACTGGAAGGGTAAAGAGGTTGGAGATAGGAAATACTCAATTCTTACGTGCACTGAAATTGACTCAAAGAGGGAAGAACAATCCAACCCATTGGGGCAGAGAATAGATTTGCACCCTATAGAAAAGTAGAAGGGTAACAAAAGGACTGGTGGGAAGGGAAGCAATACAAGTGAGGGAGAGAGTGGAGAGTAAGGTTAAAAAACTGTAAATAAAATAAGGGGGGAAAAGAAGGGAGGGGGTAGAAAGGGAAGTAAAATAAGGGTGGGAATCAGGGGGACTGATTAAAAACTAAACATTGGTGTAGAAGGAAATACTGAAAGAAGAAAAGGCAAGACTAGGAGTAAAAATTAAAATGCTGGGAAATACACAGCTGGTAATTATAACTCTGAATGTGAATGGAATGAACTTACCCATAAAACGCAAGCAAATAGCGGAGTGGATAAGAATCCAAAACCCTGACATATGCTGTCTACAAGAAACACACATGAGGAAAGTAGATATGCATAGGGTCAAAGTAAGAGGATGGAGCCAAATCTATTGGGCATCAACTGATAAAAAGAAGGCAGGAATCTCAATCATGATATCTGACAAAGCCAAAGTAAAAATAGATCTAATAAAAAGAGATAGGGAAGGTAATTACATCCTAATAAAAGGCAGTATAGACAATGAGGAAATATCAGTACTCAATATGTATGCACCAAATGGCATGCCATCCAAATCTCTAAAGGAGAAATTAGTAGAGCTCAAGGATGAAATAGATAGAAAAAATATATTACTGGGAGATCTGAACCTTCTTCTATCCAAACTAGATAAATCAAAACAAAAAATAAATAAGAAAGAGGTAAGAGGAGTGAATGAACTCTTATAAAAAGTAGAGTTAGTAGATACGTGGAGAAAAATAAATAGGGACAAAAAGGAATATACCTTCTTTTCAGCAGCACATGGTACATTCACAAAAATTGGCCATGTATTAGGGCATAAAAACATTGCAAACAAGTGCAAAAGAAGAGAAATAATGAATGCAACCTATTCAGATCACAATGCAATGAAAATAATAATTAGTAATGGTACATAGAGAGGCAAATCAAAAATTGATTGGAAATTAAACAATACGATTCTCCAAATTTTTTTACTTAAAGAACAAATCATAGAGACAATTAATAATTTCATTGAAGAAAATGACAATGATGAGACATCCTTTCAAAACCTATGAGATGCAGCCAAAGCAGTAGTCAGGTGGAAATTTACATCCTTGAGTTCATATATTAACAAATTAGGGAGGGCAGAGGTCAATGAATTGGGCATGCAAATTAAAAAACTAGAAAGCGAACAAATTAAAAATCCTCAGATGAAAACTAAATTAGAGATCCTAAAAATCAAAGGAGAAATTAATAAAATTGAAAGTCGAAGAACTATTGATTTAATAAATAAGACTAGAAGCTGACACTTTGAAAAAACAAATAAAATAGACAAAGTACTGGTCAATCTAATTTAAAAAAGGAAAGAAGAAAACCAAATTGACAGTATCCATGATGAAAAGGGAGACATTTAATGAAGAGGAAATTAAGGCAATCATTAAAACTATTATGCCCAATTATAAGGCAACAAGTATGGCAATTAAGCTTATAATGGATGAATATTTACAAAAATGTAAATTGCCTAGACTAACAGAGGAAGAAAAGAGATTACCTAAACACCCCCATATCAGAAAAAGAAATTGAACAAGCCATCAAAAAACTTCCTAAGACAAAATCCCTAGGTCCAGATGGATTCACAAATGAATTCTATCATGAATTCAAAGAACAACTAATCTCAATATTATACAAACTATTTGACAGAAAAAGCAAAGAGGGTGTTCTACCAAATTCCTTTCATGACACAAATATGGTATTGATCCCAAAGCCAGGCAGGTCAAAAACAGAGAAAGAAAACTATAGACCAATCTTCCTAATGAACATAGATGCAAAAATCTTAAATAGGATACTAGCAAAAACACACGAGAGGAAGTGATCACAAGGGTTATTCACTATGACCAGAAGGATTCATATCAAGAATATAAGGATGGTTCAATATTAGGAAAACCATCCACATAATTGACCATATTAACAAGCAAACCAACAAAAATCACATGATTATCTCAATGGATGCAGAAAAAGCCTTTGACAAAATACAACACCCATACCTATTTGAAAACACTAGAAAGCATAGGAAAAGAAGGGCCTTTCCTAAAAATAATAAAAGTATCTATCTAAAACCATCAGCAAATATCATCTTCAATGCGGATGAACTAGAAACCTTCCCAATAAGATAAGGAGTGAAACAAGGATGCTCATTATCACCTCTATTATTTAACATTGTACTAGAAACACTAGCTGTAGTTATTAGAGAAGAAAAAGAAATTGAAGGTATTAAAATAGGCAATGAGGAGACCAAGCTATCACTCTTTGCAGATGATATGATGGTATACTTAAAGAATGCTAGAGAATCAACCAAAAAGCTAATGGAAATAATCAACAACTTCAGCAAAGTTGCAGGATACAAAATAAACCCACATAAGTCATAAGCATTTCTATATATCTCCAATCCATTTCAGCAGCAAAAATTAGAAAGAGAAATTCCATTTAAAATCACCCTAGACAATATAAAATATTTAGGAATCTATCTGCTGAGACAAACACAGGAACTATATGAGTACAACTACAAAACACTCTCCACATAAATAAAACTAGATCTAAACAATTGGAAAAACATTGATTGCTCGTGGGTAGGACAAGCTAACATAATAAAAATGACAGTCCTGCCCAAATTAATTTACTTATTTAGTGCCATACCCATTGAACTACCAAAAAACTTTTTTACTGAATTGGAAAAAACCATAACAAAGCTCATTTGGAAGAACAAAAGATCAAGGATATCCAGGGAAATCATGAAAAAAATGTGAAGGAAGGTGGCCTTGTAGTCCCAGATCTCAAACTATACTAAAAAGCAGTGGTCATCAAAACAATTTGGTACTGGCTAAGAGACAGAAAGGAGCATCAGTGGAATGGACTTGGGGTAAGTGACCTCAGCAAGACAGTCTATGATAAGCCCAAAGATCCCAGATTTGGGGGCCAAAATCCACTATTTGACAAAAACTGCTGGGAAAATTGGAAGGCAGTGTGGGAGAGATTAGGTTTGGATCAACATCTCACACCCTACACCAAAATAAACTCAGAATGGGTAAATGACTTGAATATAAAGAAGGAAACTATAAGCAAATTATGTGAACAGAGAATAGTATACTTGTCAGACCTTTGGGAAAGGAAAGACTTTAAAACCAAGCAAGAGCGAGAAAAAAAATCACAAAATATAAAATCAATAATTTTGATTACATCAAATTAAAAAGGTTTTATACAAACAAAACTAATGCATCCAAAATTAGAAGTGAAGTAAGAAACTGGGAAACAATCTTCATTACAAAAACCTCTGACAAAGGTCTAATTACTCAAATTTATAAAGAACTAAAGCAATTGTACAAAAAATCAAGCCATTCTCCAATTGATAAATGGGCAAGGGACATGAATAGGCAATTTTCAGTTAAAAAATCAAAATTATTAATAAGCACATGAAAAAGTGTTCTACATCTCTTATAATCAGGGAAATAGAAATCAAAACAATTCTGAGGTATCACCTCACACCTAGCAGATTGGCTAACATGACAGCAAAGGAAAGTAATGAATGCTGGAGGGGATGTGACAAAGTTGGGACATTAATGCATTGCTGGTGGAATTGTGAATTGATTCAACCATTCTGGAGGACAATTTGGAACTATGCCCAATGGGCGCTAAAAGACTGTCTGCTCTCTGATCCAGCCATAGCCCTGCTGGGTTTGTACCCCAAAGAGATAATAAGGAAAAAGACATGTACAAGAATATTTATAGCTGCGCTCTTTGTGATGGCAAAAAATTGGAAAATGAGGGGATGCCCTTCAATTGGGGAATGGCTGAACAAACTGTGGTACATGTTGGTGATGGAATACTATTGTGCTCAAAGGAATAATAAAGTGGAGGAATTCCAGGGGACTGGAACAATCTCCAGGAAGTGATGCAGAGTGAGAGGAGCAGAACCAGGAGTACCCAGAGACTGATACACTGTGGTACAATTGAATGTAATGGACTTCTCCATTAGTGGCAAAGCAGTGATCCTGAACAACTTGGAGGAATCTACAAGAAAAACATTCACATCCAGAGGAAACACTGTGGGAGTAAAAACACCGAAGAAAAACAACTGCTTGAATACATGGGTCGAAGGGATATGGTTGGGGATGTAGACTCTAAATGAACATCCTAGTACAAACATCAACAACATGGAAATAGGTTCTGATCAAGGAGACAAGTAATACCCAATGAAATTGCATGTTGGCTTCGGGAAGGGTGGGTGGAGAGGAGGGAGGGAAATAATATGATTATTGTAACCAAGGAATCATGTTTTAAATTGACTAAATAAATTAACTTAAATTAAAAACAATATTTGGACTTTGAAAAATTTGCAAGAAATTCTCTGCATTTTGAAGATTTCTGAACAATAATACTTAATTGTCTGTACTTTACAAGTTTCTTGGGGTTCAACTGAGATGCTGGGCATAATACTTTGTAAAATACATGATAAAAGGTATTATTACTATTATAAATATCAAGTAGGAGATACAGGGAATAGGTTATAATAGAATTAAAAGAAGTTTTAAAAATCACTTTAGGGTAGAATTGCACAGGGAAATCTTAATCTAGATGTGTTGATATGCTTTGTTTGATAATATATGCATAACCCAAACTGAATTACTCGGCAGCTCTGGGGGCGGGGGGGAAGGGGGAGGCAATATGGATCATATAACTTCAGAACACTTATATGTAAATTTGTTATTAAAAAAAGAAACGTTGAGCTCTACTGTGAAGAAAGGATAGGATTTAGATAAACTTTGAGAAGTCAGCTCATTTTAGGTAGGGGTAAATTTAGAGACAGAAATGGAAAAGCCTTATTCAGGAAAGATCTAGTAGTCTATTATGGCTGAAACAAAATTCAGCTATTCCCCAGTTGATAAAACGTCAAAGGATATGAATAAGCAGTTTTCAGAAGAAGAAATTAAAGTCATCTATAGTTATAAAAATGCTTTAAATCACCGTTGATTAGAGAAATGCAAATTAAAACAACTCTAAGGTACCACTTGACACTTTTCAGAAATGACAAATGCTGGAGGGGATGAGAGAAAATAGCTACACTAATAAAATGGTGGAGGAGTTGTCCAAACACTCAGGAGAACAATTTAGAACTATGCCCAAAGGGCTATAAAACTGTGCATACCCTTTGATCCTTTAATATTGCTACTGGGTCTGCATCCCAAAGAGATCATAAAATAGGGGAAAGGACTTACTTGTACAAAAGTATTTATAGCAGCTCTTTTTATGGTGGCAAAGAATTGGAAACTGAGCTGAATGCCCATCAATTGGGGACTGTATGAACAAGATGTGGCAGATTGTAATGGGATGCTATTATGCTATAAAAAAATGATTAGGGGGACAGTTTTAGAAAAACATGGGAAGGCCTAAATGAACTGATACAAAGTGAAGTGAGCAGAATCAGGAGATCATTGTGCACAGCAATATAGCAATACTGTAATGATGATTAACTGTGAAAGATGTGACTACTTCAATCAATTCAATGATCCAAAACAATTCCCAAGGGCTCATGATGAAAAATGCTATCCACCTCCAAAGAGAACTAATGAACTCTTTAAGTACAAATTGAAGTACAACTTTCTCTCTGTTAGTAGCAATGGAAGGGAAAAAAGGGAGCAATATGTTTTCTAAAAAAAGAATCAGATATGAATGATAGGGAAGAGGAAATGGGCAATGATGTCACAGCAATTGTGGGATATAGTTAAAGAAGAGGTATAATCAAAGAATTAAGAAGGAATGGTCTCGTTAGATATTTCTCTAGATGGGACATTTTACT
The DNA here is from genome assembly GCF_027887165.1 of Monodelphis domestica. Taxonomy (NCBI): domain Eukaryota; kingdom Metazoa; phylum Chordata; class Mammalia; order Didelphimorphia; family Didelphidae; genus Monodelphis; species Monodelphis domestica. Next base: position 210,434,855 of record NC_077234.1, read on the forward strand.
GATCCTGATTCACAGCTCACTCATAAGCCTCTAAAGTTGTTCACTGCAGGGCTCTTTCCAACTACACCATAACGTCCTCCCACATCCCAACATGATTAGATAATCACATGTAAGAGGAAACTGCCCAGTAGCATGTAAGATATCTATGTGTTCCTTTGTACCCCCAGGGCCTGGCAAAGTGGATATAGGTGCTTAATAAATGTGTCTAAAATCAAACTCACAGCTGAATTTTTATTTTAGAATGCAAATCTTCCAATAACACCACTTTGACATGGGCAAAAATGTACAGCTTTTGAAAAAATTACTTTCAAATTCTGTATCACTTTTCATCACCAATCTGAATATTCAAATGTCAAATTCCTCTAATTTGACTAAAGCTTCCCGGCCAGCGAGAAGCTTTATGGTAGGAAAATAGAAACAGGATAGACGTTTTCGAATCCCGCAAAGGGCGTGAAAGAGCCGACCTTTGAGATATGAATAATGAGTCAGTAATCAATTATTATTAATATTCGGGAGCCACAGCCATGCTCCGACCACTGGACGTTACTTTTAAGGCTATTCCCTTCCAGTGATCCCAATTTAACACTGCACTGGTCAGAGGATAATACTAGCTCAGTAGGGAGAGAGATTAGAGACTGAAAGAATTAGACAATGCTAAGTATTAGCATAGGAAAAGAGAGAGAGACAGAGAGAGAGACCTAGGAAGGGCCAGGCCTCAGGAAAGAAAAAGAGGAGAGAGAAAGGGGGGAAGTTAGTCTGTAGGGCAAACCTGTGGATGTCCAAGTGGGGGGAGCTGGCTGTGTTTTCTTTGATATGCAAATGAACTCAATACATATTGGTAAGTTACATAATGCCTCAATACATATAGATGAGTTACATAGTGTATTGCCATTGGATAATTGCAAATTATGACAAGGTGAAGGTGGGGTTATTATCCTCAGGTGAGTGAGACAAAGGGAAGCAAGGTTTCACGCCCTAACTTCAGCCACCCTGGGAATAGAGTTCATTGCCATGCGCAGAATGGCCATGTGCTCACTCACAATCCTTGTCTCTCCACAATACCTATGGGCTGGACTGCTACATTGACAGTAAAAAAAAAAAATCTGTCTAGCTTAACTCATGCCTATGGCTCTCAGATATACACTTCCTGAAAAAGCATCATGGGAAAGAGCAACAAGAATTTACAGGATAAATAAACTACAACAAATAAAAGCAATCCTCTCTATTAGTACCCAACTGGCTAGTCTGGGTGCAATTTCTAAGCCAGGGAACAATATATAAACGATGGAACTCAATCTCTTAAGATTAGCAAAAATTGCTAATGAAGATTATTAAAATTGCTAAGAAATGCAATGATCCAAAAGGAGGTGTCTTACAGCAAAAATCGTCCAATGATAAACTTGTTGGATAATAAAATGGAGCCTGAGTCACCCACCAACTTGAGAGCCCAAACCAAAGACTTTATCCCTTGCAACATACTGGCCCTTTGTCTAGTACTGCAGGGAATATAGAAGAATTAAACATGGTAGCCACCTTCAAGGATTCCATTCCACTATGCCATCTGGATGGCATAGTGGATAGAGTCTGGATTTGGAGTTAGGAAAATGCAGCATCCTGCCCTCAGATGCTTACCAGCTCTGTGACCCTGGGCAAATCACTTAATCTTTCCAAGCCTCTCCAAGCCACCTGTAAAATGGGATAAATAATAGAATCTGCCTCATAGGGCTGTTGTAAAGAACAAATGAGATAACATGTAAAGCACTTTGCAAACTTTAAAGCATGCAAACTCTAACCATGTGAAGATGAAATGGGCAGATCAGAATGATCTATTCCAATGGCCACGAAGGCAACTGAAGCAAGTGCTGGGGAATCCTTAGAGCTTAGTCAGACACTGAAGATGCCACGGTCACTTCCCACAACCTGGGCCATCAACCATCTATTTCACCTTTGTCCTGTCACTGAATTTTGATGAAGAGTCTAGAAGACAAAGTGAGGCTGAAAATTTTGTGCAACTCTGCCTCACTTATGTAGCAATGGGAAACAAAGATTGCAAGGGATGATTGACAGGGGCCTGAGACCAGAATCTTCTTGAGCTGGTTGAGTCAGAACTCCTAGGAATAGTCCCCATTATCATTCTGAACCTGGGAGGTAAAGGAGAAAAGGTGTGTGGCTAAGACATCTTGAAACCCATCCATCAAGCTACTGGGCTTTTGAATATCTATCTACTGGCTGGGGTAAGAAGTTATCTTCAGTTTTCTGCTGGACAGTGACTGGAGAGCTGACCTTCCTACTTTGATGAGACCATCTGTGGACATCACACCTGGGACTTCAGTACCTGACTTACCAAGGACTCTTCATTTGTGAGATTTTGATTCCCTGTTGGACTTGCCTTTAGGAACTCAGGTTTTAGTTAAGTGTGAGTTAGATAGTGTTGATTTAGTGGGTAAAACATTTAGATCTCACCCTCTCCCTCTCTCCTTCCCTTCATCCCTTCTCTGTTAAATACATTCAATGATTTTATATATACTGTTTTCCCACTATATTACTTTCCTTTCCCCTTTCCAAATCATATATATTTTAACACTTAAATCCGATTCATGGGCAAATTAAGACATCACCGTTATGATGCCATTGGCCTTCTTTAAAACAGAAGAGCTAACAACCCTATAAAACACCCCAGGAAAATGTAAGCTTCCAGAGCAAAGAGGTCTGTTCTTTTTAAGGTATCTTTGCCTCTTACCTAACATATAGTCTCTTGCACAGTTTTATTTTAAGCAAGACTTGACTGCAACAAATAGTGAACTCTCAGTTTGGAAATTTCTTTCATCAATGGAGGTAACTTAAAAGTCCATTCCCCAAGTCACTTAAAGTCTTAAGCGATTTCCTTGGGAAAATGAGATGTTAAATGATTTTGTAAAAGATCATACATTTAACATGTCCCTGAGATCAGATTTAGGGCTTCCATCCACTATTCATTCATTTTATGGTACCTCTTCTCAAAGGAGAGCCATTTCACAGAAGTAACTAGGTGGTACAATAAAAATTATGGGACTTGGGAGTAAGAAGGAGGAGGACATTTTCTCCCCCCAAAAAAGGAAATAGAAAGAAAAATTAAAAATAAAATTAAAAAAGGCCAGTGAGCATTTTTTTCATGTTCAAGAGAGAATAAAGTCCAGAAGGAAACATAGGTATTAGGGCAGCTTTAAAAATTATACACTGAATTTTATTAGGAAGCTATAGATAATATAAATTAGTAATTTCAAGTATAGTCTTCCTTTATTATTCTCTTTTGTATAAAGAAATACTGATTTTATTTGGTGTTTGCTAAGTTCAGAAATATATTTAAATGTTTTTATAAAGAGAATAAAAGGAAACAGTAGATAAGAAAATGCTTTGAAAAGCAAAAGGCAGAAAATAGCAGTTTGGGTAACATCATTTAAATTTAATATATTCTTTAAAAAGACAAACTATGGGAAAGAAATTATTTCATATACAAGCCTCTTTTCCTATTACTTATATAGTGAAATATCTTTTTGTGGATGGTTGCTGAATTTGTAAAAAGAAATAAAATGTACCATTCGATCCATAAATGCTGTAAGAATTCAGAGAAGTTGAATCACCAGGGAAGACTCCTTCATGGTTCTTTCTATCAACTTCCATGAACAGTACAATAGAAGTAGCATGGCATAGTGGATAGAGAGATGATGGTCTGGATTCCAGAAAGACCTGCATTCTAATCCTCTCTCTCTTCTGACTCTGTGAACCTGGTCAAGTGATTTAATTTTTCAATACTCTTGGTCAGAAGTTTCAAAGGCTGCCTGAAGCCCATAAGCTCCAGAGCATGGATGTAGCCAGATTAAAATGTAGCTCCTATCTGGTTTTTCTTTAAACCCTTACTTTCTATCTTAGTGACAATTCTAAGACAAAAGGATAAGAGTGAGAGAAATAGGGCTAAATGACTTGCTAAGAGTCACACAGGTGAAAAGTACCTGGATCCTGAACCCAGGACCTCTCAACTCCAGGCTTGGTGCTCTTAGCTGAGCCACTTAGCTGCCTCTCCAATCTGATTTTAATGTGTCGATGTATTAATTTTAAAAAAGAAAACTACATATGCTTAGGCATTCTAAGTCAATTTTCAACAGTCAATAAGTCTGTTGGGATCCTTAAGTACAGTATAGTAGAACTGTTTCTATTTTAGTTTGACCCCACCACTCTAGACAAGGTGAAATTATAGAGGATGTGTCAACCAGCAAGGGTAAATGGAAATTCCTCATTCACCAAAGAAATTACAGGTCTAGAGGCCTGATTCTTGCACAAGTAACTTTCATTTTTAGTTGGTGCTTTTTCAGGGACCACAAATTTTTATATCAATCACATCATTGGGGGATTTTTCTTACCTAACAACGCCGTCAATATTTCAGACAATTTTTAAGAAGTGAAAAGGAAATGGTTTTGCGAAAGGATTAAAAAATGCAAATAGACGGGTAGCTTGTGACTTCTGACACAACAAAGGTTAAACCAAAGCTACCCTATGCCGTCTCATGACCTTTGTCTTCTATTCCTGTTCTCTAAAAACTTGCTTAAAACAGAATCATCATTGTCTGTCTTTTATGTCAAGAAACTTACTTCTTTCCATCAACAAACAACAGAGTAAGGAGTTGAGAGGAAAGGATCACAGTTCTAGAGCTGAAAAGTACTTTGGGAGATAAGGAAAAAGACTCGCACCAAAATATTCATAGCTGCGCTCTTTGTGATGGCAAAAAAAAAAAAAATTGGAAAACAAGGGGATGCCCTTTGATTGGGGAATGGCTAAATAAATTGTGGACTATGTTGGTGATGGAATACTATTGTGCTCAAAGGGATAATAAAGTTGAGGAATTCCATGGAGACTGGAACAACCTCCAGGAAGTGATGCAGAGCAAAAGGAGCAGAACCAGGAAAACATTGTACACAGAGACTGATACACTGTGGTACAATTGATTGCAATGGATTTCTCTACTAGCAACAATGCAATGATCCAGGACAATTCTGAGGGACTTAAAAGAATGCTATCCACATTCAGGGGAAGAACTGTGGGAGTAGAAACACAAGGAAAATAACTGTTTGATCACAAGGGTCAATGTGGATATGATTGGGGACGTAGATTCTAAACAATCACCCTAGTGCAATTATCAATATGGAAATAAGTCTTGATCAATGACACATGTAAAACCCAGTGGAATTACGTGTCGCCTAAGGGGGGAGGGAAAGAACATGAATCATGTAACAATGGAAAAATATTCTAAATTAATTAAATAAAAATTTTCAATTAAAAAAATGAAAAGTACTTTGGAGGGTATGTAGTCTAGTGTCTTAATTTTACACACAACCCAATTTGCTTTAGTGTTTCTAAGGTGAGGAATTTAATTCATAGTACACATACTTTTAAAGTGACTTCTGTATTTATGGCTCACTTTTTTTTTTTTAAAGACTGAATTCAGGAGGTGAGGAGCTAAATGGCTCAGTAGCAGACAGAAAGTCAGGCCTGTGGAGGGGAAGTCTTGGGTTCAAATATAACCTCAGACTCTAAGTCACTTGACTCCAACTGCCTAGCCCTTATTGCTCTCCTACTTTGGAACAGATACTTAGTATTGACTCTCAGACAAAGGGTTTAAAATAAAAAAGATTGGGTGGGAACAAGGGATCAAATTTGAGCCAGACATATTGAGCAGCTTATCTATAAACTTGAACACAGAGATAAAGGTATATATCTTCTTGATTGTGTTCCCCCTTACCCATATTTTTCTCTCCCTGATTGCCTCTTTCTCTTCTTTGTAGACTCACTTATTGAAAAGGTAAGAATGACGTGATTAAAAGGTCACTAAAGCCCAAGAAGGGTTTGAAAAGAGAACACCAGGACATTTTGTGTGAATTCCAGATCCAAATAAATTACAGCTTATGTTACTGAAAAAGCCTTACAGATGTGATCAGGAGAGGCTGCCAGAAATCTCTGAGGGAGTATGGAGAATAGCAGACATACTGCAGCAGTATAAACAATGTTAACAGCCTCGTTTTCAAATCTAGTGTTGGAGAAAGGAAAAGAAAAGGCATTTCTAGAAGCTTCAGAAGACTAAGGCATCAATATTAATCCTCAGAAAAATTACAGCCTATTAGCTGTAAGATTTGCAAATATTTAGAAAGGGAAATATACCCAAAGCCTACATGGCCACACAAAAAAAATCATTTTAAACTAATCTCATTTCCTTTTTTGATAAGTATACTAAATAGAGCTGGGAATACCACACATATTTTGACTTCTTCAAAGGACCTGAAAATGTTAAGGGCCTGGATGAGAGGACAGGTAAGTGAATCTGCAGCTGTCTTAATGATTATACCCAATGACCCTGTGATTATTGTATCAGTTGTTCTTGGAAGAAAGAATTAAGTGGAGTGTGGTGTGGCTGTCCTCAGTTTTCTTTTATTCTGCAGTTTTTATCAATGCCTTGACAGAAGACACAGTTACCAAATTTATAGGTAGCATAAAGTTAGGAGGGATTACTAATAGATTTAAAGGCAAAATCCATATTTTAAAAAATTCCACAGGCTGAAGTGTCTGTAAACACTAAGCTGGCAAATAATAGAGATAAATGCAAAATCCTCAATTTAGATCTGAGTCTCTTAACCTTATGTTCACAGATTCCTAAAGGGCCTGTGGGTAGATTTCAGAAGATCCTTGAACTTGGATGGTTAAAAAAAAATACATCTTTATTTTTGCTACACTCTAACTGAAAGTGAGGTTGAAGATTTTGTGCACTCTGCCTCACTTAATATTACCTTCAATTATATAAAAAACATTATTCATAGAAGGGGGTCCAAAGGTTGTCAAAGGAGTCTATGACACAAAAAAGTTAAGAATTCCTGGTTTTGATTTGTTAATATCCTCTGAAGAATAACAGGATGGGAGAGACATGCTTTAACAGTTGAGATTTTTTTAAAAGGCAATGATTACTTGAAATTATGTTAGAAGAGTATTTATCAAATGTACCAAAACACATAATACAACCTGTTGCGTAGTTTCAGTTATGTAAGACTTTCTGTGACCCCATTTGGGGTTTTTTAAGGCACAAATACTGAAGCCATTTTCTTCTCCAGCTCATTTTATAGATGGACAACTAAGGCAAATAAGATTAAGTGACTTTCCAAGGGTCACACAGATATTAAATGTCTGAGGCCAGATTTGAATTCATGAAAATGAGGCTTCTTGATTCCAAGTCCAAGACTTTAGCCACTGTACCATCTAGCTGCCCTAGTGCAACCTGCTTCTATAGTAACCAAAACAAATCAAAAGCCCATTGAACCCTGCACTGGTCAGGGCATGTTTCAAGTACTATATTCAGCATTATGTGCCATGTTTTAAGAGGGGCAGAGTGTGTCCAGAAGAGACCAAGAAGATGAAAGAATCCATGACACTTAAGAAATGGCAATTATGTAAAAGAGGAGTTGGGATTTGTTTAGGGAAACTCCAAGAAGCGGGACTAGAGAAAATTTAAAGGGAGGAAAATTTTGGCTTAGACTCTAAGCGGTTCTCAACCTCTCAATTTGTAGCAATGAGAATACATAATGCATATCAGATATTTACATTCCAAATCATAACTGTAGCAAAATTACAGTTTTGAAGTAGCCACCAAAATAATTTTTTGGTTTGGGGTCACTGCAACATGAGGAACTGTATTGCGGGGTCACGGCATTAGAAAGGTTGAGAACCACTGAAGAGGAAAGGACTCTAAAGATGAGAGAGATCCAACAATGAAATATCCTCTGAGATTGTCGACAAAAGAAATGCTCCAGCAGAGGCCATATAACCATCAATCAGTGATGTTGGAGGGATCAATGGTGTCAAACTAAAAAGAGAAATGGGGATCACTAATAAGGATCCCTGCCAGACTGCATATTGACTTAGTTTTAGAATGGAATGTTATCTATGTTTTATTATTTTTTTTTCTTAAATATTTCCTAATTACATTTTAACCTGGTTTGGCAGCACTCAATGCTATGGAAGAATTTGACATCTCAGGACTCAGACTTTCAGGTAACTCAAAACTCAAACATTCCATGTTTTAAAATGAGCTAATATTGTTTAAATGTTAAGAAAATTGCTGAAAGTTTAGTCTTGGAATGGTCATTGCAATTTCCATTTATTTCTTCTTGTAGTAAAGCTTCCCTGGCTACTGAGAAAAAGTGAGATGGTCCCTACTACTAAAAAAAATGCATATAATGTATCCCTGGTTTCTCCCCACCTCCCCTCCATTTTTGCTTGATCATTCACACCCTGTTACCTGAAACAAGATGAAACTCAGCCCTGTCCTAGACAACCTGAGATATACTAATCATTGTAGCTGGGCCAAATTGCACTTGCTGCATCTAAATCTGAAATCATTAATACTTCTTAAAGAGTTATCTTTTGGGAACCCTCAAAACCAAATTATGCTAGGTTTGATATTTAATTGTAAATGTATATATTTAAGTTTGTGTTCTTAACTTACAGCAAAAGATGTTTCAATTCAAATTCAATTACAATTTGAATTCAATTAGATACCTAAGAAGCTACACAGTGTTAGAAGATATTTAAACAATTTTATAAAAGTTCTATAGAAAAACTAGGTCCTAGAACAGATGTCTGAGAGGTGGAGTAACAGGTCCCACCCCTACTGAACCTCCCAGACCTAGTGCCATGCCTCTCCCTACACCTCATCCCACCCCACCTTGACCCCTGCCCCTCCCCTTAGCCCAGAGAGGAAGGAAGCACTCTCAGTGGACTTCTGGGCAGAAAGACTGGTAATGAGAGGTGTGTATGGAAAGGGGGAGGAGAGTGGCTCCCTCTGGCTCTGCTCCCCTCCAGCTATGTGCTACACTGTGAGCTCTGCTTCCCTCAAACCTAGGTCCTCTCCAAGCACACCACAGGAATCACCTTTATCACAAATTCAATAGGCTGCCACCTGCACTGCACCCTCACATAGCATGTAAGCCCCCTGCCCCAGCACCTTACCCCAAATGGGGGTGGGAGGAAGCACTCCCAATGGACTGTTGGCCAGAGGAGTGGGTGAAGTGAGGAATGTCCTCAGACCCATAGAGAGGAGGAGGGGAGCAGCTCTGCTTGAGTCCCTCTGACTCAACAGGCATACCAGCAGGGAGGGCTCTGTGAACCCTTTTTGGCATGCATGCCATAGGTTTGCCATCACAGTTCTAGAACAACAATCTAGGTTTATGTAGTTTTAAGAAAATCTTTCAGGAAGTCTCTACTTTTCACCCTTTTCTTCCTGAAAGGAAGCAGTGCCATTCCATAAACTGAACTGTATAAACTGAATTGCAATGCTGCTCAGTCATTTCAGTCATGTCCAACTCTATAACCTCATTAGGGGTTTTCTTGGTGGACATCCTGGAGTGCTTGCCATTTCCTTCTCCAGCTCATTTTGCAGATAAGGAAATTAAGGTAAACAGATTTAAATGACTTGCCTAGGGTCAATCTGCTAGTACTTACCTGAAGCTGAATTTCGATTCAAGTTGTCAATTTACACAGTGTATGTGTATGTGAAGAAAATACAGTAAGATGAAAATGTTTATTTCAAAGGAAATTATATTTTTATATCAGTTGACATGCCTGGTCCTTTTAGTGTTAAATGTCACAGTCCTTCAAATTGGGCATACTGACACACTAAGTATAGTCAGGGCACCAATGTACTATAGAAGATGTACAGGCTGACTTCAATCTAATTCAAGGACCTGAGATTTTGATATTATTATATTGTCAAAGACCTCCACTTTTCAGTTCAGTCTCCAAGAAATAAGTGGCCCAAAAATTCATCCTCTATTTGATTGCTAAGACCTTTGAAATCTGGCTAGGCATACAGAAGCCAATGCTCAAAGCCTTGCCAGCAAGGTAGAATTTGTCAGATTTTACACTCTCTAAGTTATAGTCAGTGTCATCAAGAATATAGGGTCATGCAAAATATGGCGATAGGGAATGTTGGACGTTTTGTGGGAGGATGGACATACTAGTTCATTACCAATTGAATTATATGGATCCACCATTTTGAAAAGCAATTACAAATTATGCAAATAAAACAACTAAAAGATTCTGGGGAAAAAAAAGAATATAGAATCATAGGGGCAGCTGAATGGATTGAAAATCAAGCCTAGAGACAAGAAGTCCCGGGTTCTAATACAGTTGGAGTGACTTTCTAGCAGACAGAAGAACTCTAAATATACTCAAAGTCTGAAGAGCTACTCAGTGGTTGTTGTCGACAGTGACAAGCATCACAATGAAAAGTATTTTAAAAAGAATTGACCTTTTATTCCTTTATATTCCCCGTAGCTTATAGAAAGCTAAGAGCGAGTAGTAGTTCAACATCTGACCAAACAAGGGCCACTAAGAAGCAAGAAGTGCTATTAAGGTTTTTTTTGCCTTGGAACCAATGTATAGTATTGATTCTAAGAAGGAAGGTAAGTGTTAAAAAAAGAGGGAGAGAGAGAAACACGTAGCTATGGTACAAAATATTGCATAAGTCCATCAACTCTGTGATTCTTAGTACTAATCTCCTAAATGCAATAGAGGAATATAAAAGAAACTTGTGTAAAGTCTAAGGGAAAGCAAGTATTAATGTGGAAAATCAAGGAAGATTTATTTATTCATAGAATCAGAAGAGATTTCAGAATCCAATCTCCTCATTTTAAATAGGAAATTGAAGTCTAAAAGGGGTAAATGATTTGGCCAAGGTCATGCAGGTAGTAAAGACCAGTCATAGGATTTGAATACAGGTCTTCTGATTCCAGAGCCATGCTATCAGGAAGGTGAGCACACCTTTGACCCAGCAATGCCACTACTAGATCTGTATCCCAAAGAGATCAAAAATAGGGAGGGAAAGAACATGAATCATGTAACCATGGAAAAATATTCTAAATTAATTAAATAAAAATTTTCAATTAAAAAATAAAAATAGTTTAAAAAATACTTTTCAATTTACAAGCCTAATTTGTCCCTACTCCTTTCAGGCTGGGGGTGGGATGGGCTCTATTTTGGATGTCTATTTTCCATCTTAATAAATAATCTTTTTAACTTGACCAGTTCTCCTCTATATTTGAACAGTGAATTTTTCCTGGTTGGCAAGGGAAATGAGTTTGGTACTTTGAGGAGAGGAAAGGGCTAGAGGTGTAGACTTAGGAGTCATCTGCATAGAAACTGTAGTTGAAAATGTGTTGGTAAATGAATTTTTAAAATAGGAGACCAGACATGGAAAAAAAGGCCAAGGACAGATACTTAATGGGGCACCAAATTTTAAGTTTTGGGAAGATGAATAATCAATCAAGAAATATTTGTTACAGGATAAGCAGCAGTGAAGGAGAATGAAAGAAGAGAGAATGAATTAAAACCAATACTACAGTGTCTCTTACAAAGTATCTAGTAAGAAATGATGTTTCATAGCACCAAATGTCATAGAGTGGCCAAGAAGAATGAAGACTGAAAAAACACCACTAAGAGGTCACGGGTGATATTTAGGAAAGCAGGTTCTTTAAAGTGGTTGTTGGGGGATGGAGGGGCAAGAGACAGACTTGCATAGTGCTGAGGAAAGAGTTGATGATTGGAGCAATGGAGGAGAGAAAGAACCTTCAATAAATATAGCAACAGAGTGACAGTAACTTAAGAGAGTAGAAGAGTCTAGATTTTTATTTTTTAATAACAAATTTCCACATAAGTTTTCCAAAGTTAAACGACTCATATTGTCTCTCTCCCTTCTTCCTTCCCCACTCCTGGAGCTGACAAGTAATTCAATCTGGATTATACATGTATTATCATATAAAGCCCTTTTCCATAGTATTCATATTTGCAAGTGAATAATCTTATAAAACCGAAACCCCCAAATATCCACCTAAAAAACCAAGTGATAAATCGTATGCTTTCATCTGCATTCCAACTCCCACAGTTCTTTCTCTGGAGGTGAATCGCATTCTCTCTCAGAAGTCCTCAGAATTGTCCTGGATGATTGTATTGCTGTTAGTAGCAAAGTCTATCACATTTGATCATTCCATAATAATGTAGTTACTGTGTATAATGTTCTCCTGGTTCTGCTTATTTCACTAGTGGAAGAGTCTAGAAAAGACTGCTTTAGGTTTGAGCCTTTTTGCAATAGGAAAAGGAAAAAAATTGGAAGCCAATAAGAAAAAGTCAATAGAGGAGGAAAGACTAAAGACAGAAAGAGAATCTGACTTTTGGATCAAGGGACTTAATGAATAGGAAGGAAAGATATCAAGGACAAAAGGATTCACATCAGTGACAAGTGTTTCATTTAAAATTTTTCCTTTAATTGATCTTGCATAATTCCAGAAAGAATACTTTTTTTAAACCCTTATCTTCTGTCTTGGAATCGATACTGTGTATTGGCTCCAAGGCAGAAGAGTGGTAAGGGATAGGCCATGGGGGTCAAGTGACTTGCCCAGGGTCACACAGCTGGGAAGTGTCTAAGGCCAGAGTTGAACCCAGGACCTCCCATCTCTAGGCCTGGATCTCAATCCACTGAACCACACCACTGCCCCTGAGAAGAATTTTCTGTCACACAAACTTCCACTCTTTTCTCTTTGGCTAAGAAGACTTAGCATTTTTATAGCTCTTTAAAGTTTATAAAGCCTTTTGCTTATGTTATTTCCTTCCATCTTCAAAACAACCAGTGAGTTAAGGGCTATTAGTATGCCCATTTTACAGATGAAGAAAGTGAGGCTATGTGAAATTAAGTGCTTTGCCTAGCATTACACAGACAGGATTTGAACTTAGAGTCTCCCTGATTCTGGTCCAGTGTACACCCTACCTGTTTATTACAAAAGACACTCCCAGGGTTATATTCTGATCAAAGCGATTTTCAAATCTGAAATATTTGTATTGGAAAATTCCCAAATAAAATAAAAATACACAAATCTGTAAAACAAGAAGTTACTAACATCCAAGATCAGCCAAATTCCAAGATCTAATGATTAAAAGGAGCTGATGGGGAAAATATCCAGTCCTCTCCTGTTTCCTCAGAGCCTCCTATCTCACAATGGCAGCTTCAGATGCCACAACATATGTTTCCAAGGTAATCAAGCCTGTAGAGAAGTGGAATCTTCAAAGACGCGTCTATTTCCCTTTCGTCATCATTACCCTGGGCAGTAATCAGAGCAGCAGGGGAATAGGAGACTCCAGTGTCAACAGCAGCCACTGGCTTCAGAAGCAGGGAATGAATGTATGTATCCCTCCTCCTACCAAGAACAGTCAACTCTCTTCCCATTAAAGGTGGGATAAATAAAGGGCTGACTTAAAAATTCAATGCCAAATAGTGTTTCCTCTTCGAGTCATCGTTGTCATTGCAGGCAAATTTTATCATGAAATTTAGCATCCAAAGAGGAAGGAGCAGGGAAACCCAGCCATTTGCTCCAGTTTACTCCGTGTAGTGGCAGCAGTAGTGTTGAGGTGTCACATGCTATAAAATGCAGCTGCAGCCTGGGTTAAAATTAGAAGATACTAATACCAGGGGAGAAAGCTACAAACTGTTCTGCTGCTATATTAAATGAGGCTTTTGGAACTGAATGGGGAGGGGGGAGGGACACTTGTATTTCCGTTAGAAATTCAACCCAATTGATCCAAAAGATCTCTATTCCAAGTCAGATAGTCAAAAGGGCACTGATGAGATAGCCAGGCAGCTCAATGGATAGAAAGCCAAGCCTGGGTTCAAATTTGGTCTCATTCATGTCCTAGACACATTACTTAACCTCCACTGCCTAGCCCTTACTGCTCTTCTGCCTTGGAATGGAAGATGGAAGGAAAGGGTTAAAAAAAAGAAAAGAGCAAAGAATGTGGTGAGTTTTGAATAAAAAGGTTCCCTCTTTGCTTCTTACTAAGGTGTCTGACTCTAGAGAGTTTACTTTTTCTCTGCAAGACTCACTTTTTTTACCTGTAAAATGAGGTAAATATTTGCATTATCTGTTTCATTGGATAATTGTGTGAAAAGCACTTTTGTAAATTCTCTACTGCTTTCCTAATGATGTGACAGGTACTTCTTTGAAGATTTATAATTGTGCGAACCACAACCCTTGCCTTAAGCATCCCTTCCTTACATTGATGAGATGAGGGACCCTTTAATTACTGAAATAAAATAGTTACACAAAATGTGCAAAGTCATTATTTTGGATTTTTAAAATTACCTGGATTATCAAACATAAAAATTTTAATCAATTTTACTAGGATACTTTTTTGTAAAACACAGGGATCACTTAGGGCTGCATGGCTGAGTCATGAGGTGTATGAATCAATTGACAAGAGATACTATTTTTGTTATGGGAACAGTTGGGTGGCTCAGTGAACTAAGAGTCAGGTCTAGAGACCAGAGGTCCTGGATTGAAATCTGACCTATGTAAAAATTAAAATTAGATCTTAATAAAAATTGCTATATTTTAGGAGTTTTATTAAAAGATCATTAGAAATCAAGGAAAAAAGAGGATACAAAATAAAAACCACATGCCCATGGCTGATTAGCCATTTCAAAATCCCTGCCTTGCCATGCCACCATGATTTGCTGCATCATGCCAAACAGGACATGGGAGGAGTTACAGCCAGTTAAATACCAATAACATGGTCTTGCCAATGTGAAGACTCAGGAGAGATTATAGGGAATTTTGGGAAATACTAAGGACTTCTGGGAATGAAGTCAAAGGTTCAAAATCTCCATTTATATATACCCCTCCCCAGACAGACAATTGAGGTTGTGATTGTTCAGGGTCCCACAGCTAGGAAGTGTCCAGAGATCAGATGTGAACCCAGGACCTCCCATCTTCAGGCCTGGCATTCCATCCACTGAGCCACCTAGCTGTCCCTACTTGTTAAACTAACACTCACTCTCTCCCTCTCCCTCTCCCTCTCTTCCCTGCCTTTTATTGAGACTCAGCCCAAAGTCTATGTTCTCTAAGAGGTCTCTTCCATACCTCCCCAGCTATTGGTACCATTCCTCTGAGATTACCTTCCATTTATACTGAATGCATCTTCTATGTGCCATTTTGAGGGTTGTGTTGTCAGTTAGAATGTGAACTCTTTCAAGGCAGGAATCAGTTGGAACCAACAAATAGTATTTATTCTAAGATGGAAAATAAGGGCTTAAGAAAAAGAAAGAAAAGAAGCAGCATGCCACCCCCCCATTGGAAATGTTTAAACCAAAAAATGAATGCATTTGTAGCACTTTAAAAACCTATAAAGCATGTTAGATTATTTCATTTGAGCCTTGAAGTGATGGGGATGGGGAGTTGAGGGGGTTGGAGAAGTGTGGCAAAGGGAAAAGCACCATAAATATTATCTCTATTTTACAGATAGGAATACCAAGATTTCAAAAGGATGAATGACTTGCTCATGGTTAAGCAGCTAATAAGCTTCAGAGGCAGGATTTGAAAAAGTTTTCTTGATGCCAAATCCTTCTATCCACTCTACCTTCACTTGCAGGTGTTACTGGGTTAGACTGAGCTATTAGAAAGAAATGCAGATCTTCTCTCCACATATCAATTTTTCTGAACATTGCAGTTTCAGTAAATCTCAAGGCAACATAAGAAATAAAATGAGCATTATTGGAATTTTGTAGAAGCTGCAAACAACAGGCAAAGGCCAACAGACAATAAAGAAAAAGTTTAGAAACTCAGAAATGTATACAGTAGGCTATTACCAAATATATAACCCAAATTTTACAATAAGGTACAGTAAATGCCCAAAAAAGAAACAGAAAAAATTCAGACTTCTTTCTTCTCTGGTATGAAGTGAGGGATGATAAATTTCTGCCCATTTTCTAGATCGTGGAGGCCTTGGGATGTGGAAGGGATTCCACAGAAATCAACTTGAAAAGCACTGGAGCATAAATGGGAGAAAAGGAGATCAGCTACCACTTTAAAACAGAAATGACAATGAGATCTGACCGCCAAGGTCAGATCAGGTATGCTATTTGAGATGAATGAAAAGATAGCAAGTCAATAAGAAACATTTAACTCTGTGCTATGGATGGGAGCCTCAATGTCAACTTTTTTCCCATAATATTTTATTTTATCTTTATTCCAAATTTTACAAAACCAAATAAAACAGTCACATTCATATACAAAGAAAAAGATTGTACATAAATGAAATCACAAATCTCTATGTTTAGCTTACTTTTCTTCACATTTACATAATAAATCCCACATGAAATTTTCAAAGCTTTACTGCTTTTCTGTTTCCTTCTAATATTCCATTCTCTTATTCATTTATTTATAGAATTTATCCAAATATGTCCTAACCACGTACATTCATGCAAATTAAGTCTTTCACATTTTCCCTTTCAGTTCACTCTATGGAGGCAATTTCCACAATTTATTCTTCCAGTATTAATTCTGTGGCTGTGTCTAAAGTTCCCTTGGATCGTCTACTCATTTCACTCTACATTACCATGTGTAGTTCTTTCCAAGTCTTGAAAAAATTAGCCTGCTCATCACTTCTTATGGTGCAGTAGTATTCCATCACAATTTGTTCAGCCATTCCCCAATTAATGGGCATTGCCTCAATTTCTAGTTCTTGGAACCCACAAAAAGAGGTACTATGAATATTTGGAATATGGCTCCTTTTCCTTTTTCCCAGATGTCCTTGAGAAACAGACCTAGTTGGATCTAAGGGAATACACAGTTTATAACATTCTGAGTGTAATAAAAAATTTCTCTCCAAAATGGTTGGATCAGTTCACAGCTCCAGCAAGAGTGTATTAGAGTCCCCATTTTTTGACACTCCCACCAATATTCTACATTTTGCACAATAACAACTTTCTCTTTTTGTTATTGTTTTTTCCATTTGAATTAGTTTATTTAGTCAATTTAGAACATTATTCCTTGGTTACAATAACCACATTACTTCCCTCCCTCCCCTCCATTCACCCATCCCGCAGCCAACTCACAATTTCATTGGGTATTACTTGTGTCCTTGATCAGAACCTATTTCCATGTTGTTGATGTTTGCACTAGGATGTTCATTTAGAGTCTACATCCCCAACCATGTATTCAAGCAGTTGTTTTCCTTCAGTGTTTTTACTCCCACAGTGTTTCCTCTGAATGTGCATAGTGGTTTTTCTAGTAGATTCCTCCAAGTTGTTCAGGGTCACTGCATTGCCACTAACAGAGAAGTCCATTACATTTGATTGTACCACAGTGTATCAGTCTCTGTGTACAATGTTTTCCTGGTTCTGCTCCTCTCACTCTGTATCACTTCCTAGAGGTTGTTCCAGTCCCCATGGATTTCCTCCACTTTATTATTCCTTTGTGCGCAATAGTATTCCATCACCAGCACATACCACAATTTGTTCAGCCATTTCCCAATTGAAAGGCATTCCCTCATTTTCCAATTTTTTGCCACCACAAAGAGCGCAACTATAAATATTCTTGTACATGTCTTTTCCTTATTATCTCTTTGGGGTACAAACACAGCAGGGCTATGGCTAGATCAAAGGGCAGACAGTCTTTTAGAGCCCTTTGGGCATAGTTCCAAATTGTCCTCCAGAATGGTTGAATCAATTCACAACTCCACCAGCAATATATTAATGTCCCGACCTTGCCACATCCCCTCCAGCATTCATTACTTTTCTTTGCTGTCATGTTAGCCAATCTGTTAGGTGAGGTGATACCTCAGAGTTATTTTGATTTCCATTTCTCTGATTATAAGAGATGTAGAACACTTTTTCATGTGCTTATTAATAATTTTGATTTTTTAACTGAAAATTGCCTATTCATGTCCCTTGCCCATTTATCAATTGGAGAATGGCTTGATTTTTTTGTATAATTGGTTTAGCTCTTTATAAATTTGAGTAATTAGACCTTTGTCAGAGGTTTTTCTAATGAAGATTATTTCCCAGTTTGTTGCTTCCCTTCTAATTTGGGATGCATTAGTTTTGTTTGTACAAAAACTTATTAATTTGATGTAATCAAAATCATTGATTTTACATTTTGTGATTTTTTTCTACTTCTTGCTTAGTTTTAAAGTCTTTCCTTTCCCAAAGATCTGACAAGTATACTATTCTGTGTTCCCCTAATTTGCTTATAGTTTCCTTCTTTATATTCAGGTCATTCACCCATTCTGAGTTTATCTTGGTGTAGGGTATGAGATGTTGATCCAAACCTAATCTCTCCCATACTGTCCTCCAATTTTCCAGCAGTTTTTATCAAATAGTGAGTTTTTGTCCCAAAGACTGGGGATCTTTGGGTTTATCATAGACTGTCTTGCTAAGGTCACTTACCCCAAGTCTATTCCACTGATTCTCCTTTCTGTCTTTTAGCCAGTACCAAATTGTTTTGATGACCACTGCTTTATAGCATAGTTTGAGATCTGGGACTGCAAGTTCTCCTTCTTTTGCATTTTTTTCCATGATTTCCCTGGATATCCTTGATCTTTTGTTCTTCCAAATGAATGTTATGTTTTTTTCTAATTCAGTAAAAAACTTTTTGGTAGTTCAATGGGTATGGCACTAAATAAGTAAATTAATTGGGCAGGACTGTCATTTTTATTATTTTAGCTCATCCGACCCATGAGCAATCAATGTTTTTCCAATTGTTTAGATCTAGTTTTAATTGTGTGGAGAGTGTTTTGTAGTTGTGTTCATATAGTTCCTGTGTTTGTCTCGGCAGATAGATTCCTAAGTATTTTATATTGTCTAGGGTGATTTTAAATGGAATTTCTCTTTCTAATTCTTGCTGCTGAAATGAGTTGGAAATACATAGAAATGCTGATGACTTATGTGGGTTTATTTTGTATCCTGCAACTTTGCTGAAGTTATTGATTATTTCCACCAGCTTTTTGGTTGATTCTCTAGGATTCTTTAAGTAGACCATCATATCATTCACAGAGTGATAGCTTGGTCTCCTCATTGCCAATTTTAATACCTTCAATTTCCTTTTATTCTACAATTGCTACTACTAGTGTTTCTAGTACAATGTTAAAGAATAGAGGTGATAATGGGCATCCTTGTTTCACTCCTGATCTTATTGGGAAGGTTTCTAGTTTATCCCCCTAGCAGATGATGTTGGCTGATGATTTTAGATATATACTGTTTCTTATTTTTAGGAAAGGCCTTTCTATTCCTTTACTTTCGACTGTTTTCAATAGGAATGGGTGTTGTATTTTATCAAAGTCTTTTTCTGCATCTATTGAGATAATCATGTGATTTTTGTCGGTTTGCTTGTTAATATGGTCAATTATGTGGATGATTTTCCTAATATTGAACCATCCTTGCATTCCTGGTATGAATCCTACCTGGTCATAGTGAATAACCCTTGTGATGACTTGCTGGAGTCTTTTTGCTAGTATCCTATTTAAGATTTTTGCATCTATATTCATTAAGGAGATTGGTCTATAATTTTCTTTCTCTGTTTTTGACCTGCCTGGCTTTGGGATCAGTACTATATTTGTGTTGTAAAATTAATTTGGTAGAACTCCTTCTTTGCTTGTTCTGTCAAATAGTTTGTATAATATTGGGATTAGTTGATCTTTGAATGCGTGATAGAATTCATTTGTGAATCCATCTGGAGCTGGGGAGTTTTTCTTAGGGAGTTCTTTGATGGCTTGTTCAATTTCTTTTTCTAATATGGGGTTTTTTAGGTAATCTGTTTCTTCCTGTTAGTCTAGTCAATTTCTTTTTTGTGAGTATTCTTCCATATCACCTAGATTGCCATATTTGTTGCCATATAATTGGGCATAAGTTTTTAATGATTGCCTTAATTTCCTCTTCATTAGAGGTGAGGTCTCCCTTTTCATCTTGGATACTGTCAATTTGGTTTTCTTAATTCCTTTTTTTTTTATTAAACTGACCAGTACACTTTGTCTTTTTTATTTTTTTCAAAGTACCAGCTTCTACTCTTATTTATTAAATCAATAATTCTTTGACTTTCAATTTTATTAATTTCTCCTTTGATTTTTAGGATCTCTAATTTAGACTTCATCTGAGGATTTTTAATTTGTTCACTTTCTAGTTTAATTTGCATGCCCAATTCATTGACCTCTGCCCTCCTTAATTTGTTAATATATGAATTCAAGGATATAAATTTCCCCGAGTACTGCTTTGGTTGCATCTCATAGGTTTTGAAAGGATGTCTCAGAATTGCCATTTTCTTCAATGAAGTTATTGTTTCTATGATTTGTTCTTTAAGTAATCGATTTTGGAGAATTGTATTGTTTAATTTCCAATTAATTTTTTATTTACTTTTCCATGTACCCTTACTAATTATTATTTTCATTGCATTGTGATCTGAGAAGGTTGCATTATTATTAATGCTCTTTTGTACTTGTTTGCAATGTTTTTATACCCTAATACATGGGCAAATTTTGTGAATATACCATGTGCTGCTGAAAAGAAGGTGTATTCATTTTTGTCCCTATTTTTCTCCACATTACTACTGACTCTAATTTTTCTAAGATTTCATTCACTTTTCTTACCTCTTTCTTATTTATTTTTTGGTTTGATTTATCTAGTTTGGATAGAGGAAGGTTCAGGTCTCCCACTAGTATAGTTTTTCTGTCTATTTCATCCTTGAGCTCCAGTAGTTTCTCCTTTAGAAATTTGGATGCTATGTCATTTGGCGCATACATGTTGAGGATATTTCCTCATTGTCTATACTGCCTTTTATCAGGATGTAATTACCTTCCCTATCTCTTTTAACTAGATTTATTTTTACTTTGGCTTTGTCAGATATCATGATTGAGATTCCTGCCTTCTTTTTATCAGTTGATGCCCAACAGATTTGGCTCCATCCTCTTACTTTCACCCTATGCGTATCTACCTTCCTCATGTGTGTTTCTTGCAGACAGCATATGGTAGGGTTTTGGATTCTAATCCACTCTGCTATTTGCTTGCGTTTTATGGGTAAGTTCATTCCATTCACATTCAGAGTTATGATTACCAGTTGTGTATTTCCCAGCATTTTGATTTTTACTACTAGTCTTGTCTTTTCTTCTTTCACTATTTCCTTCTACACCAATGTTTTGTTTTTAATCAGTCTCCCTAATTCCCACCTTTATTTTACTTCCCTTTCTTCCCCCTCCCTTCTTTTCCCCCCTTATTTTATTTACAGTCTTTTAAACCTACTCCCCACCCTCTCCCTCCCTTGTATTACTTCCCTCCCCACCAGTCCATTTGTTACCCTTCTACTTCCCTATAAGGCGCAAATCTATTCTCTGCACCAATGGATTGGATTGTTCTTCCCTCTTTGGGTCAATGTCAATGGACATATGAGTTGAGTATTTCCTATCTCCAACCTCTTTACCCTTTTAGTGTATTGATGTTCTCACCCCTCCCACCATGGGCTTCTTTGTGACATATAAATTTACCCCCTTTTAAAATTTTCCCATTTCATTTAGTATTAACCTCTTTTTTAGGTCTAGTTATATATATATAATATATATATATTATATATAAATATATAATATTTATATATATTTATATATATAAAAAATATAATATATATATATACACACACATATATGCACATGTATATGCATTTATGCATACATATATCTATATGCCTATTTATGTCTTGTCCTTTCATCATCAGTTTGTCACTGTTCCCTCTAAGTGTAATTCTCCTTGCTGCCCAGGTGATAATAACAATTAAGAGTTACCAATGACCTCTTTTCTTATAGGGATACATCTTATTTTAACTTATTGAGTTTCTTAAAAACAATTTTTTTTGTTTTCTTCTTGTTTTGTTTTTCTTTTTTCCCTCTTTTTTAATTACCTTTTGATGATTCTCTTGAGTTCTGTGCTTGGGTTCAGGCTCTGTTCTTTTCTTTACAAATTCTTAGAATTCTTCTATTTTGTTGAATGACCATACTTTCCCCTGTAAGAATATAGTCAATATTGCTGGGTCATTGATTCTTGGTTATAGACCTAGTTCCCTTGCTTTCCGGAATATCATATTCCATGCCTTTCGGTCCTTCAGTGTGGATGCAGCCATATCCTGCATTATCCTCACTGTGGTTCCATGGTATCTGAATGACTTCTTCTTGGCAGCTGTAATAACTTTTCTTTGTTCTGATAGTTCTTGAATTTGGCTATAACATTCCTGGGTGTTGTCAGTTGGGGATAAAGTACAGGAGGTAATCTGTGGATTCTTTCAATCTCCACTTTTCCCTCTCATTCTAGAATATCGGAGTAGTTTTCTTGGATAATTTCCTGTAGTATTATGTCCAGGCTTTTTCTTTTGTCACGGTCTTCTGGTAGACCAATCATTCTTAAATTGTCTCTCCTTGAACGATTTTCTAAATCCTCTGTTTTGTGAATGAGATGCTTCATATTTTCCTCAATTTTTTCATTCTTTTGGTTTTGTTTCATAGTGTCCTGCTGCCTTGTGAGGTCACTTAATTCTAGTTGTTCTATTCTGGTTTTTAAAGACTGGATTTCATCCTTAGTTTTTTGGTCATCCTTTTCCTTCTGGTCTGATTTTCTTTGGAGTTCATCTTTCATTCTCTTTACCTCATCTCTCATCTCCTTTGCCTCATCTTTCATCTCTTTTGCCCCATTTTCAAGTTGGTTGATTTTGGATTTCAACACCCTATTTTCTCTTTCCAGATCTTAGTTTTCAAATTCTTTTCCCAATTGTGTTCAGCTTCTCTTGTGTTTTGAATTGCATTTTAAGTTCTTCCAAAGCCTGTATCCAATTTGCTGGGATTTCTGTTTTATTGCTTGCCTCTTCTTCTGTTCATTTGTTCTTTGTTCATTGGCTGTACAGAAGCTGTTCATTGTAATTTCTTTCTTATTTTTCTGTTTGCTCATATTTACCCTTTCTTTACTCCACGTATTTTTCTGTGCTCTTGCTCTTCTCATTTTTTTGGTTTTAGGGCTGTCATTCTCCCCTCTTGGAGCTTTGTCAGATCTCTCAGTGCAGTCTGTGGGGGAGGGGTGTTGGAGTTTGTGCTTCCCTGTCCTCTGGAGGCTTTCGATTGGATTAAAGTCCAGCAGTCTGGGAAGGGGGGCTGTTGGATCTTGGGCTTCCCTGACTTCTGAAGACTTTTGATGGGATTAAGTTCAGCTGGGTTGGGCTGGATGTGCTCTGAGGCCAATACCTCCTGGAAGGCTGGAGCAATATGGAGGGTCTCCACCGCTCTGACCAGGCTGCCAGATCTGCGCTCCCTCTCCTACTCCTTCCCTGCCACCTGTGTTTGGTGCTCTGAGCCTGGAAACAGACCTGCCCGCAAGGAACATCCTCCAGACCAGCCCCTTTGCATGCCCAGAGGTTCCCGCTGCCACTGGAGGTTTAGCACTCTAACTGGGGGTGGGGGGAGGGGTCCTGGGACCTTCCTTCTTCCTTGTCCTTAAGTCTGCGTGTTCTCGGATTCCAGCTTTGGGGGGGGGGGGGCGTACCTTTTGGATTGAGTCCAGCAGGAGGGTTCACTGACTCTGTCTTGTTGTTAGGTTTGATTTTCAGTCCCCTAGGAGCATTTAGTTTGTGATCGGTAAGGAAGGGTTTTCAGAGGTCTTAACTTTTGCTGCTTCTACACCATCATCTTGACTCTGCCTCTCACAATTACAACTTTCAATGATACGTACTTGTATGTTTCATTAACATGGAAAACTCAGGAGGGACACAACAACTCCTTTAAAATATCTGAAAGGTTGTCATGTAGACAGGACATAAGACTTACTCAGCTTGGTTCCCCCAGAAAGAACCAAGAACCATGGGTGAAAGCTACAAGAACTAAGTTTAGACTTCCCAAATTCTTTAGAATCATTTAAAGGGATTAGATGCTCTTTCATTTGAGATCTTCATGCAGAAGCTGGGTAATCTCTTATTAGAAGATATAATATGACTCTTGTTTACCACTTCCATGTTTGAAAACCCTGAAAACCCATTAACTGACTATAATCAAATAGTTTTCCACCTTTCCCTCTGCCTTCCTAAACCAAGTCATACACTTCCTTGTCACATTCACCTCCAATCTCTCCACTTCTCATTTTTATCATCCAGGCTATCATTGGTACACTGGCCACCCTTTCTTATCTTATCCTATGCTATTTTCCCTATCTTCATTCTCTGGTGAGCCAGTTCAATTTAATACTAGTCCTCTTATCAAGTCCCTAGCCCCCTTACCATATCACCAATTCTGCCCTGCTAAGTCACAGCCATCCATTATTCCCACCATTCACTGCCTTAAGCTTCTTCATATATACATACTGCTAAGTGAAGGTGGATAATACAATTTTTAAACTGAATTTACCATAAATTTATGTTATACACTTTCACTGGGTCCTCACTGGTGCTAAACAATCCTTCTACACCAGCCTTAGCAATTCACTATTCTACTCTCTACAGTGTTTCTTCCTATCCTTTTCATCTCTCCTCCAACCCCATGTGGCTCTCCCTCACCTCATCATCTTAACTTAGAACTTGGTCTCAGGTTTCACAGAAAAAAACAAACAACTGAAGCCATTATCGAGACTTTCCTCTTCTCTCCTCTTCCTCATCTCAAATAACTCAGATGCCTTATACTACTATTTCTTCTTTTACTCTTCTCTTACATGAAGAGGTAGCCCTACTCTTTGCCAAAGCAAACCCCTCTACCTATATAATCTCATTCCACTCATCTCTTCAAGAGATTTCCCCCTCTGTCATTAACACTATATAACTTGTTTTCAATCAATTCTTCTTTACTGTCTACAAGCATGCCCATGTCATCTCCATTCTCCAAAAACCTTCAATTGAGCCTTCCATTCTGGTTAATTATCATCCTGTATCTCTTTTACCTTTGTGGCTAAACTCTGTGAGAAGACCATCTTGAATAGATGCCTCCTCATGTCCTCCCATTCTCTTCTTAATTCCCTTCAATCATCTTGACCCTATAATTCCACCAAAACTGCTCTCTAAAGTTACCAATGATCTCCTGAATGGCTAAATCTAATGGCCTTTTCTTAATCTTCATTCTCCTTGACCTCATTCTTTTCTCCTTGTTATTCCCTTCTCTGGAGGCTTTCATGACTACTGATCTTGATTCTCCTACATGTCTGAACCTTCTTTCTTAGTCTCCTTTGCTGGAGCCTCATCCATCTTATTCTCATTAATCATCAGTATCCATTAGGGCTCTTAATCCCTCTTTTCTTATCCTTCTATGTTTAATTTGGTGACAATATCAAGTTCCATGAATTTACTAATCACTTCTTTGTTGATGATTTTTGAAATTATCTTTCCAGTTCAAGCCCTAACTTCTCTATTAACATCCAATTTCTTATCTCCAAATGCCTTTCAGACATTTTGAACTCAATGTCCTATAAACATCTTAAACTAAACCTGTTCAGGGGGCAGCTAGGTGGCACAAAGCATAGAGTTGGAAGGTCCTTGGTTCAAATCTGACCTCAGATACTTCCTAGTTGTGTGACCCTGGGCAAATCAGTTAACTCCATTTGCCTAGCCCTTTCCCTCTTTCCCTAACCTAGAGTGGTTACTAAGATGGAAAGTAAGGTTAAAAAAAAAAACCCAAACTTAACATGACCCTCTCCCCTTCTAAAGGTCCCTATTCCTGGAGAGGAGACCACTATGTTTCTACTCCCCCAGGCTTGCCATCTAGGCATCATGCTTGACTTCATCATTTTTCATCTCACTCCTCCTTCATATCCAATGTATTGCCAAAACCTGCTGATTTCACCTTTATAGTATCTCTCACATGTACCCTCTTTTCTCCACTACTACTGCCACCACTCTGATACAGACCCTTGACTTCATGGCTGTATGGTTGCCACAGTCAGCTGGCAGACATGTCTGCCTCAAGTCTCTTCGTACTCCAGTCCATTGTCCATTCAGCCACAAAAATTATCAATTTCCCTACCAAAATTGCAAGTCTGACCATGTCACTCTCATATTCAAACTCTAGTGACTCCTTACCATTTCCAAAATAAAATACAAAATCTTTTTAACAAAGTCCTTCCTAATCTACAACCTCCCATCTTTACAACATTTTTACACCTTACACTCCTACCCCCTTTGTATCCCTCAGTGATACTGGACTCTTTGCGATTTCTCAAACCACTCTAAGCTCCCACAGTTTTCTCAGGCAGTTCCTCATGGCTGAAATGCTCTCTCTCCTCACCTCCACCACCTGGCTTCCTTCAAATCCAAACTAAAATACCACCTTCTACAGGAAGCCTTTCTCAATACCTATGAATTCTAGTGCCTGCCCTCGGTTAACAATTTCCTGTTTAGATTGCATATAACCTGTCTATAACTATTGGTTTGCCTGTTATCTCCCCCCATTAAACTATGTTCTCCTTGAGAGAAGGGACTGTCTTTTGTCTTTCTTTGTATCTCCAGCACTTGGCACAGTGCCTGACACATAAGAATTGATCAATAAATGCTTACTGACTGATACTGTCCAGGTGCAGAGGCTGAATGAGACAGTTTCTGAGGTCCCTTCTACCTCTTCAATTCTTTGATCCATATACTTTAAAATATTTTATTTCAGGGGCAGCTGGGTAGCTCATTGGATTGTAAAACCTAAAGACAGGAGGTCCTAGTTTCAAATTTGGCCTCAGATACTTCCTAGCTATATGACCCTGGGCAAGTCACTTAAGCCCCCATTGCCTAGCCCTTATCACTCTTCTACCTTGGAACCAATACACAGTATTGATTCTAAGATGGAAGGTAAGGGTTTTATATATATATATATATATATATATATATATATATATAATTTCAAAAAGTAGAATAAATGTCTAAAGAGGCACTAGTGGGAAGAGCAACAGGTCAAGTCTAGAACTGAGAAAAAAACTGATACTCATAAAATAATAATAAAGTAAAAAAAAAAGTAATAAAACCATAGAACTTTTAAGAATACAACAGGACCTGAGAGATCACATAAAAGTCTTTCTTTTTATGGATAAGGAAATTGAGGGCCAGGAAGATGAGAAAGCACCTCACTAGATATTAGTGAGTTCAAGATTATTCCAAAAGAACATTTTTTAATTGTCAGAAGATAAGGGAACTAAAGTCCCTTTCCAGTTCTCTAGACACTTTTCAGGATCCTGGGATATTTTATAAATAGGAATTCCCATTCTGCTTTTTATAAAAAAAAATATTCAAAACTCTTTGAATGGTGAAAACCTAGGAGAGTTAATGTCTATTCATAATACCTTCATTTTTATTTATGGTTCTAAATGCTGAATAAAATTCATTTCAATTCTAAGAAAAGCTACTAAATGATAGATTACAACTAACCGTCCCCAAAGCCCAAGCTTCTTACTGAAACATCACATCATTTTATCTGAAATGTTCCATTATAAATTTCCAAAGCATCCTATGTGAGAAAAAATTACCAAGTTGCAGCATAAAGTGTACGTTTTCAACTTTGTATAAATAAATCATGCTTTCGACCAAGAGCAAAGGTTAAGAGAAGGAACTCAGTGAAAAGCTCTCAATTCAATTCAATGAGGCTTTTATCTGCCTACACCCATAAAGCACTCTGCTAGGTACTAAAATATAATGAGAAGATTAAAAAAACAACACAGACACAGTCCTACTCCCATTTTATCAGAGAGAGAAAGAAGGGAATAACACACATTGATATAGCTCTTTAATACTTGATTTTTGCAGCCTTGTTTTATCTGAGGCACCTGGGAGACACAGTGAATAGAGTGCTGGACCTAGAGTCAAGAAAGATCCAAATCCAGCCTCTGACACTTACTAGCTGTGTGTCCCTGCCCAAATCATTTAACCTGTATCTGCCTCAGCTTCTTCACCTATAAAATGGAAATAATAAAAGTACCCTCCCTCACACAGTTGTATGAAGATAAACTAAGATAATATTTATAATGCACTTGGCAAACTTTGGGCAGCTAAGTGGCATAGTGAGTGGATAGAGTACCTGACCTAGGAAGACTTACCCTTTCTGACTTTGTATCTGGCCACAGACACTTACTAGCTGTGTCACCCTGGGCAAGTAATTTTACCATTTACCTCAGTTTCCTCATCTGTAAAATGAGGTGGAGAAGGAAATGGCAAATCACTCCAGCCAGTATGTTGGTCAAGAAAGTCCCAACAGGAGCAGCTAGGTGGCTCAGTGGATAGAGAGCCAAGCCTAGAAATGGGAGGACCTGGGTTCAAATGTGGCCTCAGACACTTCCTATGTGACTCTGGCAAGTCACTTAATCCCCAATACCTATCCCTTCCAGCTCTTCTGCCTTGCAACCAATAATTAGTATAGATTCTAAGATAGAAGGTACGGAAGAGAGAAAGAGGGAGGGAGGGAGGGAGGGATGGAGGAAGGAAAGATGGAAGGGATGGAAGGGAGGGAAGGAGGGAAGGAGGGAAGGAGGGAAGGAAGGAAGGAGGGAAGGAGGGAAGGAGGGAAGGAAGGAAGGGACAGAGGGAGGGAGGGAGCCCCAAACAGGGTCATGAAGAGTCAGACGTGATTAAAAATAATTTAACAATAACTGGCAAGTTTTAAAGTTCTATATAAATGCAAGTAATAATGTCACTATCATCATCATTGTTATTATTATAATAAATTAACCATAAACATTTTCATACTCAGTTTATACCTAAGGAAAGAGAGCCAACAGAGATTAAATAACTTGTCCATGGTCATAAAATCTAGAGTCAGAGGCAGTATTTGAATTCAAATCTTCCTGACTTCCAATTACTTATGACATCTAGATAATAAAAAATTATTTTAAAATTTGGGTGTTTAGGTGGCACAGTAGATAGAGGGCCAGGTCCAGAATCTGTAGGGTCTGGGTTTAAATATGGTCTCAGACACTTTCTAGCTGTGTGATCCTGGGCAAGTCATTTAACCTCCATTGCCCAGTCCTTACCACTCTTCTGTCTTAGAACTGATACTAATACAGAAGGTAAAGTTTGGTTTTTTTTTAATTACTTTAAAATCCACTGCTCTTATTTACTATGCCATGTCATCTCTCCTTTGAGGCAATTAGGACAAATATTTCCCTATTACAGATGAAGAAACTACAATTTACAATTTAAAGTGGTTAAATGATTCACCAGACAAGACTCACAACAAGGGACAGATCTAAGACTCCAGGTCTACAACAACCTGCTACCTCATAGGTGAGGAGATCAATTTCCCTCTCTGCCTAAACCAGACATGGAAAAACTTGTTCAATACTTTTAGCACCCTTTTCTGAAACAGCACACCAAAAAGGGATTACATGCATTGTCTTCACCCTGTTCGCCTCAGTTTTCTCATCTGTAAAAGGGAGAAGGAAATGGCAAACCACTCGAGGATCTTTGTCAAGAAAACCTCAAATGGCGTTACAGAGTCAGACACAACTGAAATGACTGAAAAATATTAGTTATAATAATATTAACAGCTAGCATTTCTATTATGCTGTATTTCTATTAAGCTTTAAGGCTTGCAAAGAATATCATAAGCATTGTATTTTATCTCTGCAACAACTCTGGGAAACGTGATATTATTATCCTCATTTTAAAGCTGAGGAAGTTGAGGTAGATGTTTAAGTGACTTGGCCTGACTCATACAGTTTCTAAGAGTCTAAGGTTGGATTTGAATTTGAGTCTTCCTGACTCTGGGTCCAGTGCCTCATCACCACCTATCCCATTTAATTGTCCTCTGCCTCTTCCGCTGTCATACTTTCTTCATTACCATGATGTGCTTTCCATTTGGCTCCGTGGGCAAAATATCCTTATAGTCTCAAACTATCTTAACTGTTTTTCTATATTAAACTGCTTTAATATTATATTAAACTGCTTTTTTGTACTTCTGTAAAAGTGCACCTAATTGATGAATTTATACATTCCTTAAACATTGAGCACACACACAGAATTAATGAGTTAGTGTTGGAAACAACAAAAAATATCATCTAGTCCCACCTTCTCATTTTATGGATGAAGCCACTGAGGACCAGAGACTTGCTCCAAATCACAGAGCTGGTTAGGAGCGAAGCACGATCCACCAGGTCTTCAGACTCCCAAGGTCAATGCTGTGTACACAATGCCATGGTTCCTCACACCTCTCACCTTTATAGCTGAACTATAGCTATAACATGATTTAATACTTAGATACTAATAATCCTTGTAAAATATTAATAGCATCATCTACAAGTCATTTCATAGAAGGGTACCTTATAAATTTCCTGGCTGATATTTACAATATTTCTGGAAGTTAAAGACAGAGAAAGTAATATTATCCCCATTTTTTAGAGAAACTAAAGGACCATTCTGAAGGAGACAGACCTATGGTGCATATTATCACCTCCATTTTAAAGATCAGATATCTGAAAGCCTCAATGGGTCCAATATTAAGAGGCTGATTGGCAGCTAGAGACCAAATTCAATTGTTTTTTGAAGTCCATGCCAAGTCAATTTGCATTGTACCTCAAATACAGACTGATCAATAAATTTCTCAATACTACCCCTTCAATCATTTCAACCCCACCCCCCAAAGCTATTTCCCCTATGTAGAAATTTAAGGTTGGAAAATCCCACAATCCAGGGTTTGGAAAACCCCCTCACATCAACCTTTCTTTTCCCAGAAGGTGGGGTGGATAATCAAGTTACCTTGATTTAAAATATGTTGTAAGTTAATATTACACCACCACCACGTACAACCTGCTAAGAGGACACATTAGCTAACAATGACCTAAAGAGGGGGGTTTTCCAAGATCTGGTCCTTTGATGCAGGTCAATTGACCAGATCTTGGGAAGGAAGTCTGTTCTTGCCAATTACCAAAAATCCTGTATGGGAAGGAGGTGTTGATGGGCAAGTCAATGAGCAGAAAAAGATGCCTAAGGATCAGCTGGGCTCCCTCTTCCCTCATGAGAATTTTTAATTTTTTATATCTTTTGTTTGTACAAAAGACCCTATGAGAAGGTTCAAACTAGGAAGACAATCCTTTCTAGGACACATGAAGGGATTAAACAGAAATATTAGTAGCCAGTAACACTATCCTACACTCCTTTCTATTCCTTTATCCTTCTCCCTCATAGATGCAGTCAGGCAATAAACATTTATTAGGTGGCTCAGTGGAGAGTGAAGACAGACCTGGAGCCAGGAAGTCCTGAATTCAAATCCCACCTCAGACACTCATTAGCTGTGTGAGCCTGAGCAAGTTGCTTAGCCTCTAGGCAGGCTCAGCTTTTTTGTTTTCCTTTAATCCACTGGAGAAAGAAATAGCCAACCACTCCAATATCTTGGCCAAGGGATGGATAAAAATTGGACATGACTGAAAAACAATGAGAAATACTCATAATCTGGGTTGATGGTTATTCTCTTCTATTCAAATATTTCTCTTCTATTCAAATCTCCTTTATAATGAAAATTGAAAACTAGGTGGCAAAAGGATAAGATGCCAGGTCTGGAGTCAGGAAGACTTGCTTGTCTTTCCAAGTTCAAATCTGGCCTTCTACACTTAGGAGGCAAGGCACCTAACTGTTTGCCTCAGTTTCTTCATCTGTAAAAATGAGCTGGAAAAGGAAATGGCAAACCATCCTAGTCTCTTTACCTAGAAAACCCGGAATGGGATCACAGAGAGTCAGAAACAAGACTGAAATGACTAAGGAAGAATGCTAAGAAAAACTAGGTGCTTAAACACCCAATAGGAGCTAATGAAATTCATCATAACCATTGATCCAGTGATCAAAGAGTTACTAGAGCTCTATCACTAAGATAGCGGCCTTCACACTGAAAAAAAGAAAAGATAGATACATTGGTAAAAACAAATGGGTGTACTGAAGGATTTCAGTAATGATAAATCATAAAGATGTATTCAAAAGCTGATGCCAGTGAACAAAGTGTTCTTGGATCAGACGTATCTGGATATATTGCTAACATTTCACATGGTTGATAAATACTGAATCTTTCTGTTGGTTTGGATGAAAATTTGTTGGGCTTAAAAATTGTACTTTCAAGAAGCTGCAGCTGGCAGACTGGCTGGAAAAAAAAAAGATCCTTTTGAATCTGTAAAGATACACTTTAACATCTGAATTAGTTGGAAGACAAAAGTCTGACTGAGTCAGGAAGGATTTTCTAGTGAGCTTCTTTCTTGCCACTGGGTGGAAACAGTGGTGTTAGCACCAATTTCATTATCTTTGAAAGTGGGCTTGTAATATTATGTAAAAACTTTCTGGCCTTTCCTTTGTTCCATACCCCCAATGTTGAAAAACTTGCAAGACAATGATCAGAGACAAGCAGACTGGCTCTCTCTCAGACTTCTCTCTGGACAGCCACAGAGGCTGCAACTTTCTCAGCATCTCCTGTCTTGTGGTCTGTATGCATTTCCTTAACCAGTCCTAAAAACCCCCTCCCCATAGTTTTCCCAGTCTTTGGCTTCCCTCTAGGTGACTAGGATTCACTCACGGATTTTTGGAAAGGGTGGTCCTCTTCAGTGTGTTCACTGTTTATTTGTAATGTTGAAAATTTGGAAACAATTCCCTATAGAGAATTATCCTCTATAAGTTACATTATAGAACTGTAAGAGCCTTTGAAACTGCAAACCACCTTCTCCTCTCAGATACTCTTTCCACATACTCATTCCTCTAGTTTTCGTGACTTTGCTCTCTTGGTTCTCCTCCTACACTGCTTGGATCACTCCTTCTCAAAATCCTTTGTTTAATCATCATCCATTTCTCACTCCACCTCCACAACTATGAGTCTACTCCAAAGGCTCTCTTCTCTGCTCATTGTACACTTTCCTGCCTCTCTCTGGGGCACCTCCTCATTCCCAGGGGTTTGATTTTTATTTTTCATCATAGGACAGCGGGGAAAGTAGGACTTCAACCCAAATCCTGGTTCTGCCTTCTTGTGTAACCTTGGGCAAGTCACTGAACCTCTGTGGGCTTCAGTTTCCTCACCAGTAAAATGTGAGG
Source organism: Monodelphis domestica (assembly GCF_027887165.1). Taxonomy (NCBI): domain Eukaryota; kingdom Metazoa; phylum Chordata; class Mammalia; order Didelphimorphia; family Didelphidae; genus Monodelphis; species Monodelphis domestica. The sequence goes on from NC_077234.1 coordinate 210,467,723, forward strand.
ATTAGATCTTTCAAGATCCCTTCCAGCTCTGTGTTTCTGATGCTATGACCTCAGGATCCATATATCTAAGCTCTGTCACTTTTCTGATGGTTCCAGCATCACCAGCCTCCAAGGATATTTCCGACTGGAGGTCCTGTGGGCACCTCAAATTCAACACATCTCAAATAGAACTCTTTATTATAACTTATTACTCTCATCCCTTTTCTGAACTTTCCTATTGGCAAGAGGGCACTACGTTCCTTCTCTTCTCCCAGGCTCAGAACAATAGTATCATTCTGCACTCCTCACTCTTCCCTCAAATCATGTTGGTTGGGAAGAATTGGAAACTGAAGGGGTGCCCATCAATTGGGGAATGGTCGTGGCATGTGAATTATGCTGTAAGAAATGAAGAAATAGATGGTTTCAGAGAGATGTGAAAACAAAAACTTTTATAAGCTAATGTAGAGTAAATTAAGCAGGATCAGAAGAACAATTTATATAACATCAAAGTCGTAAAAATGAATCATTTTTAAGACTTGTGAAGAATAATGAAATGAGCAGAACCAGGAGAATAATTTCTACAACATCAACAACACTGTAAAGTCAAACAGCTTTGAAAGCTGTTAACTACAATGACCCGCCATGATTCAGAGAACTGAGGATGAAACATGATATCCACCTCTTGACAGAGAGGTGATATATTTAGGGTACGGAATGGGATGTGTTTTTTGAACAAGGCCACTGAGGGAATTTGTCCAAGACTTGTTGATTCTATCTCTGAACATCTTTCACATTTATTCCCCTCCATCACCTTTATTATAGACTGTCTTCCTGATTGGTCTCCCTCCTTCAATTCTGTCCCCTGTCCAAATGATTCTGCTACCAAAGGAAGTTCTTAAAACACAGGTTTCATTCTATCACACTCTTGTTCAGGGAACTATATTGGCTCCCTACCAGTTCTATGATCAATTGCAAATACCTATGGATAACTAGATGGATAAAGGAATGGGTCTGGAGTCAGAAGGCTTGAGTTCAAATCTGACCTCAGATTTCCAAATGCCTTGCTCTGGACAAGTCACTTAACCTCTATTTGCCTCAGTTTCCCCAACTGTAGAGTAGGAATAATACCTGGACCTACCTCACAGGGTTTTTGTAAAGATAAGATTGGATATATTTGTAAAGCACTTTGCCAATGTTAAAGTGCTACTTAAATACTAGCTATTATTAATATATAAAATTTCAGTTCCTCATCTGTAAAATGAGCTAGAGAAGGAAATGGCAAACCACTCTAGGATCTTTGCCAAGAAAACCCCAGAAGGGGTTGTAAAGGGATGGGTATGATTGAAAATGACCAAACAACAAAAAGGAGGAAAAATTAGAAATTGAGCTAATAATATGCACAATGATCATGGCGATGTTTTATTTTAGTGTTTTCTTTTTTAATTAATAAAAAACTATTTTCTCTCCCTCCCACCCCTACCCTACTGGAAAAAAAATAAAGAAGAAAAGTAAATATACATAGTTGAGCAAAACAAATTTCTTCAGCAATCTGTTCAAAAAAATATATGTGTGGCAGATAGGTGACTCAATGAATTCAGAGCCAGACCAATAATAGATGGAAGGTCCTGGGTTCAAATGACCTCAGACACTTCCTAGCTGTGTAATCCTGGGCAACTCACTTAAGCCCCATTATCTAGTCCTTACTGCTCTTCTGACTTGTAACTAATACACAGTATTGATTCTAAGATGTAAAATTGTTTTTTAAAAACAAACAAGCTATATACGTACATATATTTTTCATTCTACCCCCCGAATCTATCACTTCTCTGTTAAGAGTTGGATATCATATTTCATCCTCTATTCTCTGGAATCACAGTTTGTGAATCACATTTTGTACAGTTTTCAGACCTGTTTGCCTTTACAGCATTGTTGCTACTGTATAAATTGTTCTCCTGGTTTTGCTCATTTCATTCTTCGAAATCATTCATTTTTGTAATATAGATTGATGTTATAGCTTAAATTGTTCTTTTGATCCTGCTTAATTTACTCTGCATTAGTTTGTCTTTCTATAGATCTCTCCAAAATAATCTCTTTCTGACATTTTACAATTCATATTCTCTCCCTATCCTCTCCCCTCCCCAAGACTATAGTAGGCAATATTATATCAATTGTACAAGTCCTCTCTTCTCAAGATCAGAAATGTATCTGGTAGAGAAAGCACCGTGCTGCTTAGTGTAAAGAGCATTGGATTCTGCCCAAGTCAGGAGACCTGCGTTTGAATCCACATTCTATTATTTTATTAGCTGGGTGACCCTGGCCATGATGCCTAGCCTCTCTGTGTCTCAGTTCCCTTATCTGCAAAACTCTTATATCTGGAGATCTCTTGGAAGGGTTCTACTTAAGACTGGTAAGAGAAGGCAATGTTAGATATACAGAGTCAGGAATCCTGGTCCACAATCCTCATCTGAAAAAATGGAGAGATTGGGTAGGATCAACAATCAACAAGAATTTATTAGATAGCTACTATGAACTAGTGAAGAAGATGCAAGTACCATGAAAAAACAATCCCTATCAACAAAGAGTTTACATTCTAAAAGGAGAGCCAAATACATATAGAGATAGATACAACATAAACAGAAGATGAGTATCAATCAATATATATTAAGTGCCCATTTATCATGTGCCAAACACTGTGTTGAGCTGGGGATAACAAATATAGATATAAACATGGTAGTTAAATGTGAGGTACTTTTGGAAGAAGGGCACTAGCAATTGGGGGAATCCAGAAAGGATTCATCATCTTTTGTATGAAACCTCTCCTGAGTCTCCCAACAGAGACATACTTCTCCCCATCATCCTCATCGTCATCACTCAAATGTATATAGTACTTTAAGGTTCATAAGCAGTTTATTCACAATTCTTTGAGGAGAGTAACATCCTTTATGTTAGAAATGAAATAGCTGAGGGTCAGAGAGATTGGACAGTTCACCAGGTTCACACAACTAATAGGAGAATGTGGATTCAAATCCATAGAGGTTTGGAGGAAGTAACCACCCCTCAAATCGACCTTATTTTTGAATTTCCAAGGTTTCTTTCAGATTCTAAAATTTTATGAACTTTGAGAAGCACTTTTCCACTATTTTTAAGGCAAGGTAACTATAAGAGCTGAGAAAAGTAAAATTTCTTTCTTATCTAATAGTGTTCTTGTTGAGAAGAATTTAAGGGATTCTGGGATAAGCGCCCTTAAAGTTTCCACTCAGTTTTTACCATTTCGGTAAAACTTAACTTGGGTGACATTTGACCTTGCCTACTCTTCAAGGATAGAATTGATATTTGAGTATATGAAGGAGATAAATTGACGTCCAACTAAGAGTCTGGAGAAAGTTGGCATCCCTGAATTGGTTGAACAATTTTAATTAGATTTTCAAAGAATATTTTCCAAAACAGATTATATGTATATAAAGATAATTTAATTCAATTTCAGCAAAATTATCATTCTAGTATGATAGACCCAAGTTCTAGTCCTAGCTCTGCCATTTTGGTGTAGCCATTGTGACTAAGCAGAACTGGATATGGAGTCAAGGGCTATTATTTTAAATTCCTGATCTCTTAATACCTGTGTGACAATGGATTAGTCACTTCATCTCAGCAGGACTAGGTTTCCACAAGTTTGAGATGGGAGAGAGCTCAGTGGATAATGCTGGGCCTGGAGTCAGGAAAACTTGAGGTCAACTATCTGACCATGGGCATGTTTGCCTCAATTCTCTCATCTATAAAATGAGCTGGAGAAGGGAATGGCAGACCACTTAGTATCTTTACCAAGAAAATCCCAAATGGGGCCATGAAGAGTCAGAAACGACTCAACCCCAATAGGAGGAGCATGTTGGATTAGATGATACCCAAGGTCCCTTCCAGGTCTAATCGTCTGAAGATGATATTTCTAACACGAAGTCAAGGATTTTTTTTTCTATTTTACTTTGTCTGTGGACAACATATTTTAACTGTGAAAAATATAGAGATTTTGATTGAAGTTAGACTGTTATACAATGTACAGTCAAAGCCTGCCCACACATTAATCATTTTTCAGTCAACTAACAATAATATTGCTGGCCTCTCCTCCTTGTCTTCTGGTATTCTTGTTATTAAGTTGCATGTTTGGAGAATAGCGATAAAGATAAACCTGCCACAGACTTTTCTTAGTCTAGGGCTCTCTGGGTCATTGTACCACTTCTGCTGATAAGAGGACCAGAGGAAGAAAGCTTGCTTTCATCAGCAGAGTGGAATATGAAGGAGTCAGAATGATTAACTTCAGGGCAGTGAATGAGAGAATTGTCCCATTCCAATGGCAGTATATTTCGTGATGTGTCTGGGCTCGAAGGGAATTCAGCACTGGCTGCTAGTGGCTGGGAGGCATCCTTGTGAAGAAGGGGGGTGATCAGTTATGACAGACCCTTATTAAAATGTGTGCCTCACACCAAGATCTCATATGACATTGGATATGCTCCATGGGAAAAACAAGCGCTGTGATCGCTGTAAACAGGAACTGGGAATCCATAAGTGGCCTCCATAAGGATGGGAGCCATATGTTGAAGCATGTGCCGTGGCAGTAGGTGCTAAATAAATACCTAATAAGTTTGGGGTTCCACGCTAACAATAAAGAACCCTCATTTGAAAGTTGAAGCTTCAAGAAAAATAACCTTATGGCAATCTTTGGCATATTAAAAGAACAGAACATTGTTTTACAAAATAAACTTTGTTTCTTAGGGAAGATTAAGAGATTTGTGACTGTGGAAGCTGTGCAGTATGGTCTCCTAAATTCACAGATTGAGAGCTTAAAAGTCACCTGATCCAACTCCTTTCACTCTACGAAAGAAGAAACTGAGGCTCCCTGAAGACAGGACCACAAAGGCACACAGTGTTACAGGTGGGGATCGCTGCGATCACCTTCGACAAGTACCAAAACACACTTGGGTAGGACGAGGAATGGATTTCGTTTTATTGAGTTCTCAAAAGCAGGTTCTCTAAGGGAGACCTTAAGTTCATTTGTGAGATCTGAAGAGTTTCTGGTTCCACCATACCAAGCAGAAGCAGTGACCCATTCTGACTCTACCTCCCCATAGCTCTGCCCTATCGCCCTTGCTTTCCATTTCTTTTTTCCCAGAGCTGGTGGGCAACTTCTTGTTGATACTATTTACACCTCTCTTTTCATTCACTCCAGAAAGTTATTAGCTTTAGTATTAGGAGCAATGTTTGTGTTTACATACACACAGAAGTAATAAAAGACACTGGGCTTTGGAAACAGCTTTTGGCAACTCTCACCTAAATTGTTTGGATGATTAAACAAACTTGAAGCTGCCTCTGACCTTGGACTTTGCCACTGCCTACCTGTATATCCCTAGAGCTTTCCCACTCATCTGGTGGGTTCACCAGGAGAATACTATTCTATTCCTGAGTGGCAAAAGAAACTGCTTTTTTTTTTAACCCTAACCTTCGGTCTTGGTGTCAATACTGTGTATTGGTTCCAAGGCAGAAGAGTGGTGAGGGCTAGGCAATGGGGGTCAAGTGACTTGTCCAGCTGAGAAGTGTGGGAGGCCAAATTTGAACCCAGGACCTCCCCTCTCTAGGCTTGGCTCTCAATCCACTGAGCTACCCAGTGCCCCCAAAAAGAAACTTTTTCAAGAAGTATTAGAGGGCAGGGATGATAAAGGTGAGAACAGTACAAGAAACCTAACTGTATTTTATTATACAAAAGTTTAGTTGTTCTAGTTGTGTCCAGCTCTTTGTAACAACAACATCTGGTGTTTTTCTTAGAAAAGATGCTAGATTGCTTGGCCATTTCCTGCTCCAGTTCATTCTACAGATGAGAAAACGGAGGCAAAAAGAGTTAAGTGACTTGACCACGGTCACACAGATATTATCCTAATAGTTCCACTTATTAGAACAAATAATCTCATTTTGTTTTAGTTTCTTAAAATATTCTTTATTGGTGCCTTTATCTCATTTGATATTCATGAAAAGTCCTGTGAGTAGCAAAAGGGTGATTATCATCATTCCCACTTTACAGATATAGGAATTGAAGCTGTTAAATAGGTTTCATCCTACTAGTAAGAGAAGGGAGCTAGAACTCAGGCCAGGTGTTTTGACTTCTGATTCAGGATTCTTGGTACCATAGCAAGCTATCAATTTGGCAATATTTACTAAGCTCCTCTAGGAGTTACAAAATGAATACAATTAGCATTCACACAGCAGTTCACACAAGCAATTTTAGGTAACACTAAGAGTATAGCTACAGGCACTAGATACTTAAATAGTCTCTTTTGTGGATTTGTTGGCTTTTCTTTTCTCAGAGATAAACCAGGAGCTATGAGTTACCTTAGAATTCAACTAGTCTACCTCTCCCTCAGTTCTCATTTCAAAAGAAAAAATAAATTAAAAGAACGTTTCAGCCTAGTTTCCCAAGTTTCTCATTAATTTCATTAACCATGAGAAAGTGAAAGGAACACTGACTATAATAATTGTTGGATTTGCTCAAGCTTCCATTTTTCCATGGGTTTCTGATACATAACAATAATCCTTTGAGACTATAAAAGTCCATTTGAAAACTGGAGACACCAACTGAACCCTGCCCTAGCTGCACCAATGGGGACTGGATTGAGAACAATCCTGGGGACTTTTCCTGGTAAGATGATCATTGACTCACCAGGAGGGGTTCCTGAGATTTCCAGACTTGATAACTGCTAGCATTCTATCTCCTCAAGACCCCTAAAGTCACTCCAAGGAATTACTGTCAAGAATTTGCTGTTATATCTTGTCCCTCAAGCCATACATGCTGTTTTTTTCCTCTTCTCATCTTTAAAACAATAAAAGCTTGCCTAATCTCTGTATCTAATGGATTCCTCTCTTCTCTCCCTCGCAGAAAGGGTTACTTTTTCAGTTTCTAGTGTCTATCTCTCATTCAATTTGACTCTGGTCCAGTGGGGTCAGCCTCTCGGGAAGATAGTGGGTTGACAACTATAACTTCTATCTACTGCTGGACCCTAGACAACCTAGTTTGATTCTACAGGATAGAAAACCAAGACTACACAGCATCACATGAATTGTTAGCTTTCCCACTGGAAATTGATGCAAGCAAGAAAATATCATTGAGCACAGCTTCCAGTGCTTACAAACACCACCAAAAAAAAGCTGAGGGGTAACTAGAAATCTATTCCATAGAAACCACATTTGCTATATTCTCCCCTTCTGATAACAGAAGACTGTTAGTTAACAAGTTATTCAATCCTCATTAGAAGCCTCAATTTCTGTCATCAAAGTCAAGGAGTGAAAGCCAACCCTCTGATTACTTCACATTGGCAGAGTCCATTTTCTGTTATTTTCTGGCTAACAACATGACAAGCGATTCATATCTTGATGGATTTCTTCTGTAACCCTCCTCATTCCACTTCATCCCCATCAATCCCCCACACAACTGTATTCTTACTATTTACCAGATGTGCCCTACAGCCGGTGACAAGGAGGAGACCACAGCAAGGTCAAAACACCCATGTCTCTTTTATTTGGCTAAATTCAAGCTATAAATTCACCATTTGGCATTTAAAACAGGTTTAGCCCAGACTAGTCCTTCGTTCTAACTATGTGTTTAGGGGCTAGGAAATGGAAGAGGATATACCCACCTGCAGAAGACTAGGGAGTCTTTTCCAGGATGGAAAACCCCTAGTTCTAAGAATTGGGCAAATGGGCTTGATTCTGGGACAAATGCCTCTCAACTCCACAAGAAAGTTCTTGTTGCTGTCTGACTGACTCCCAAAAAATCCATTTGGCCCAAATCTGCCCAGGACAGCTCAGAATCTGCTGAATCTCTGAATAAGAAAATCAAAGAAAGAGAAAGTTCCTATCCAAAATAGCACAAAATGTCAGCATACCTGTAGCTTGTTTACCATACATGGTATAATTACAGTTAGGAAAAAGGGAAAATAATTGTCCCCATTTTACAGATGAGGCAATATCAAGGTTAAATGCTTTATAGACTAAGGCTACCTACAGTCCCTGGAGCTGGTAGTCAAATCCAAAATCTTTTGGCTCCAAGGGCAAGTATCTCTCAGTTCCTAGAGTGTAAATAGGAAAACCTCAAGGACCGGATCTTTTCTAAATCTTGAATCACTCTCTAGACCTAACAATGTTTTGCATACATAAGCCCTTAATAAATGCTTACTAATCTCCAGACTAAGTCTAACAATTATAACTCTCGACTTTTTCTGAGCCAGGTGTATTGCTTAGAAATATACTTCCTTGAGTGGCAGAATAGAGAATGGAATTGAGAAAGAGAGACAGAATGTTAAGATTTAAGGGAACAGGGGCAGCTAGGCAGTTCATTGGAGAGCCAGGCTTGGAGGTAGGAGGTCCTAGATTCAAATTTTCCCTTGGACACTTCCTAGCTGTGTCACTCTGGGCAAATCCTTTGACCCCTATTTCCCAGGTCTTACCTCTCTTCTGCCTTGGAACAGATACTTAGGATGGATTCTAAAACAGAAGGTAAGGGTTTAAGGAAGAAAAAAAAAGATGTAAGAGGGCAGGGATAACATACACTAGGGGTGCACACTATTAAACTTTGAATGTGATCACTAATAGTTAAATGAGAAGTAACCCAACAACTATTTACACTTCTTGGCCATATTTAAGGGTAATGTTACATAATTCCAGAGCAGTAACATTTTTAGAAGATAAATCCTCAAGAGAATTTAGATCTCTCTGGATTTACTTCACAATTATAGCCACCTGTAATCTGTCAGACTTATTGACATGGTTCTTCTACTGAGATTCTGGTGTCTAAAAATGTTAAGAAAACTTGACCTATTAGAAAAACAATCATATAACCAATCACCCAAATTGTTAAACACATACGTGTTTACATGGCAATTCTTGAAGGTCCTTTTAAGTAGCATATTACGAGAATTTTTATTACACCTACGATCAAAGCCTATGAAAGCTATGACAGTAGTTATGGAATTCAATTCAACAAACATTTATTAAGCATTTATTAAAAGGGAGCGCTCACCCGTTGCTCCCAGAAGCCATAGTATGCACAGCAATCACACCCCAGTAAAACCAGCTCAGTAGAATGGCTAAACCAGGTTGAGAGTATCTAACCCATTGGTGAATTAGGGGGATGTCTATCTACCTTAAGTAGGTGAAGACTTCCCCCCTCTGGAATGGGTGGATGAGAATGATTGGAACGAAGACCATGAAGGCGGATGAAGCAGGCACTATGGAGTGCTTAGAGCTTAGTCAGATGTCAAAGACATCAAAGTCATCCACTCTACACCAAGCCATCACCAATTGCCCTGATTTTTGTCTTGCTACTGGATTTGGAGGACTCTGGCAGATAGACTGGGAGAGATGTCTTTGTGCAACTTTGTCTCACTTTAAATCCAATTCAATTTAGCAAGTCGAAAGTCAAGACATCACCCTAGAGTGCCACTGATGTTCAAAAATGAAGGACAAAATCTGGCCTCAGACACTTCCTAGTGATGTGACCTTGGGAGAGTCACTGAACCCCAATTGCCTAGCCCTTACTGTCTTCTGCCTTGGAACCAATACTTAGTCAATTCTAAGACAGAAGACAAGGGTAAAAAAAGAACAATTAAGCCCTTACAGTATGCCAGCCACTCTATTAAGCCTCAGATATAAAGGCAAAAACATTATCCCTGCTCTCAAGAAGCCTCCACTCTAATGGAGATAACATGCAAATACCTAAGAACATCCAAGATGTAGGTAGTGCAAATGGAAGGTAATCTGAGAAGGATTCTGAAATATTTGCATGGAGACAGAAGATAAAATATCTTGTATGGGAAAAGCAATTGATAAAATTGGAGTTATGTTCAATCAGCCTGAAAAAGTGGGTTAGATTGTGAGAACCTTTAAAAGGAAAACATGAGGACTGAGAGCTGAACCTAGAAACAGGAGGTTCTGGATTCAAATCTACCTCAGACCTTTTCTAGCTGTGTGACCCTGGGCAAGTCACTTAACTTTCATTGTCCCACTCTTGTCACTCTTCTGGCCTTGGAACCAAAAGATAATATTAATTTTAAGATGTAAGGTAAGGGTTAAAAAAAAAAGTAAAACCAGAAGAGTTTATATTTTATACCAGAGGAAAGGGGAGGTGAGGTACCTGAAGTTTTAAGCAGGGAATTAACATTGTCATATCTCTGCTTTACAAATATCTACTTTGCAGCTGTGTGCAAGATGATCAGAAAGGGGAAGACATGAAGCTGGCTCTTGTAATAGTCCTGGCAAAGGTGATGAAGGTCTGAGGAAAAACAGTGGCTAGCCAAGTTCTGATAGGTCTTACCAAAATTAAAAAAAAAATAAAAAATTTTAAAAAAGAAAGTGAAATTTAAAAGAAAAAAACTGAAAACAAAAAACAAATAAAAATGAAATTAAATAAAATGAAAGGGAATTTTAAAAACTTCAAGTACTGAAAAAAAAATTCAAGTACTCCAGCTTCAAGATCAATGTTTTTGATTTTTTTTTGTGGTTCTTTCTCTCTTTACCTTTCCTTCCTCAATTGAGCCTTCATATTGAACACTCTCCAAATTAACTCCTTCATTCTTTTCTCCCTTAGGAGATTTCATCTACTTAGAGAACAGATCAAAGTTTTCTTGTAGGCAAAGGCCTCAGAGGTAATCTAGTCCAAGCAGCTCAATTTATATTTGAGGAAACTGAGGTCCAGAGAGATTAAGTTACTAATCAAAGGTCCCATACATAGGTAGTAAACATCAGAGGCAAGACTCAAACCCAGTTTCTTTGACTCCAAAGCTATACTGCTTCTACCATATTAAACTGCCTCCTCACAGTTTCTAATGACGACTTAAAGGCAGAATACCATTTTATTTCCTATTTTTTCCTCTTTAGGTCTAAGTCTAATTATTTCCATCTTTCTTAGGGATACTTCCACATGGATATCATAAAATCACATCAAATTCAGCACATTTAAAGGGAAACATCATCATTGTTGTTCCGTTATTTGCTATTCATGGTACCACAGCATTATGGAATAGGGGAGAAAGAGCCAGGTTTAAAGAGACAGAAGGACTTAGGTTCAAGTCCCACCTCTGACACTTTTTGGTTCTATCATCTTAGGCAAGTTATTTGACCTGTCAATATTTTAGGGAACTTTCTAAAACCATAGGATGCAGAGAAGACAATATTTTACATTGGTAGAGAGTCTCCTTATCTGAGAGTTCCCTATAACAAACCAGATCAAAAGTCTGGTCCTTAAAACCACTGCCACTACCATCACCACCCCCCACTACCACTTTGTTCAGTCATGTTTGACTCTTTATGACCCCATTTAAAGTTTTCTTGGCAAAAGATACTGGACTCCATTTGTCATTTCCTTCTCCATTTCTACTTGAGTTGACATCACTACAATAAAAATGTATTAAATTTTAACTGGGGTTTTTCTGTCCCCCAAAAGGGAAGAAAGTCAGAAACTTGAGAACATATCACTAGTAGTATGTAATACTACCAAGGGTTCATTTCTTCTTCCCTAAATAAATGTGTTCTCTATAGTGCATAAATTAAATGAAATTTCCATATCTTTCTTTTAATAGATATTTTGGAATAGCTCTCAAAATTTGGAAGAATTTGATCAATACATAGAAACATGTAAAAACACTGTCAAGATGAATATTCTTCTCAGACTGAATTAACTCCTTCACAATCTCAGACTATATTAATGCATTCTGAGTTAAATATAACTGCCACACATGTCTATTCCTTGCAAAAATAAGCCCCAATAACTCACTAAAAGACAAATCTAAACCCACTTTTGACCTCTCAAGGGGGGGTAGGTAGGCAGGATGGAGAGATTCTGAGCCCAAAAAATATTTTAAGAAATTTTAAAACACTAAAAATAAATTAAATTTTAAAAGATTAATCTAATTTCATTAACAAATAAAAACTCATTCGGGGCATCTAGCTAGCTCAGGATATTGAAAGTCAGGCTTAGAGATGGGAAGTCCTCAGTTCAAATGTGACCTCAGAAACCTCCTAGCTCTGTGACCCTGAACAAGTCACTTAACCCCCTTGTTAGCCCTTACCACTCTCCTGCCCTGGCACCAATACCTAGTATTGATTCTAAGATAGAAAGTAAGATTAAAAAAAAATTTAACAGCTAGGGAAGAAGAAAATTTGAATTATGAAGGATAAGTAATAAATTTAAGGAAGGAGGCTATTCTACCAATTATATTGGTTTTCTCAATATGGCAACTGAACACTAAGCTTTTAGAAGTAAATGTGCATTCATCCAAACATTGACTAACATACCACAAACAAAAAAATATTCTAGATCTGGCAACAAGAAGATATAAGGTGGAATTGCTGTATCCCTGCCAGCAAAAGGTCCAGGGTCTAATACCGGGTATGAGATGTATACAAAAATAATAATGATAATAATAAAAGGCAGCATATAGTTTAGTATAGAAGTATATCAGTAAAACAGAGTCACTTCACATGACAATTCTGGAAAAGGTCAAGAAACAAGAAAAAAATCATAGCAGCCCATTTGAGATGGGATATCAGCAGAATGAAAATGTGAATGAACAGTGAAGGTAGTAGCAATGGTATGGTAGCAAAGACTGGTTTGAATTCTAGCTTTGACACTCACCAAAGTTAATTTTACTTTTTTAAGCCTGTTTCCTCATCTTTAAAATGGGGCTAACACTTGCACTACCCATCTTATAAAGGTTAAGGTTAGAAAAGCACTTTATAAACTTTAACATAGAATACAAATGTAAGCTACATGTAAATACAAAAGGTACAGAGACACCAAAAAAAAATCTAAGGAGTATGAGTGAATGAATTATAATTCATCTATTAATCATTAAGTCTTTATTATTGGCCAGGTTCTGTGCTAAGTCCCTACATTCACTAGGGAGTCAAACACAAGCAAGCAAGACAGTCTCTGACCTTGAGAAGCAGACATTCTAGTAAGGGGCAGCACCTTAAAAAGGATATTGGTTGGAGGACAACGGAACAAGAAGTAATAAGGGTTGGAAAGGTAAGGTGAAAGCTCACATATCTGGACTCTAGACAAAGTCCCAGGGGCAGAGTCCAGAAATGATGGAAAAGGAATGAGGAGGATGACTTGAGTGAAGATAGAATGATTTGGGGATGAACCAGAAATGATCTGAGGCAGGAAATGGGAGAATGCTGATTCTTGGACCACATAAATATAACTATAATATTTTTTATTTAAAAAATTTTTTTGAACCTCTTTCAGAAGAATGAACCATCCACGAATACACTGCTGGTGGAATGATGAAAGGATCCAACCATTTTGGAGAGCAACCTGGAATTATGCCCAGTTATAAAAACTGTATATACCCTTAGACCCAGAAATACCACTATTGGGTTTATTTCCTAAGGTGATCAGGAAAAAAGGAAAAGAACCTTTATGTTCTAAAATATTTATAGTAGCTCTTTGTGGTGGCAAAGAACTGAAAATCGAAGGGATGCTCATCAACTGGGGAATGGCTAAATAAATTGTGGCATATAATTATGATAGAATACTACTGTACCATAAGAAATGATGAGCAGAATAATTTTTAAAAGTGGAAAGACCTTCATGAAATTATGAAAATCAAAATGAGTAGAACCAAGAGAACATTATATACAACCACAAATTAATGTTTGAGGAATAATGTGAATGTCCGCTCCAGAGAGGCACTAATAAATAGAAATACATAGCTTATATAGAATTTTTCTTTTCTTAAATTATGCCTATTCTTGTACAGGGAGAGGAAAGAGGGAGATAACTGGGAATTTTAATGTAACCAATGAACAAATTAATTAATTAAATTCACAAACAATAAAAAAAGTGATCTGTCATTGAAGATAGAACCAAAATAATTTCTTTGGTATAAATAACCCTTTTAAACAAGACTATTTATGAAGATTAATTTACCAACTCTTAACAATACTTCCAAGAAATGCTATCAATTTTTTAAAGGAAGTAAACACAAGTTGACCTTTATCATATACTCCTTTTAAATAAAACATGAAAGTTGCAACATATAAGAAAAAAAACCTTATCTTTGATATAAGGAAGTCACATGAAAACATACTACATGGATTCTATGAAACTCTGTATCATGTTGGGGAGGGGTATTGTGATTTTTAAGCAGAATTTGGTTATAATAAATTAGGACTATTTTTCATGACCAACTACTATAATAATGATGGGGCTTTTCTCCTGCAGCTGACATTTGTTAAGGGTTCTAAGATCAGTTGGTTGCTTATCTAGATAACTCTCAGGACATACACAAGAAAGCCTACCAAGAAGTCATATAAACCTGGATGAGACCAAAACAAAAGAAAAGAGAGGTTCCACCAATGAAGAACCGTTCATTTTTTAAAAACCCTTACCTTTTATCTTAAAATCAATATTATGCATTGGTTCCAAGGCAGAAGAGTGGTAAGGGCTAGGCAATGGGGATTAAGTAACTTGCCCAGGGTCACATAGGTAGGAAGTGTCTGAGGCTATATTTGAACCCAGGACCTCCCATCTCTAGACCCGACTCTCCATTTTAGACCCTACTGTTAATTTTTTGATGAGGCAAACAAAAAGAAATTCTATCTGAAATTTCTGCTTACGGACCCAGAACTTAAACTTTGGCTACTACATGGATCTGTCAATTACTAATTTCAGATAACTAGGAAGGTAGAGGCAGCTGTAGAAACAAAACAATGTCACCTGTGGCACAATAGGTAAAGCGATGGGCCTGGAATCAGGAAAATCTGAGTTCAAATTCAGCCTCGGAAACTACAACTTAAACTGTATTTGCCTCAATTTCCTCCCTTGCAAAATGGCACCTAATAATAGCACCTCTATCCCAGGATTGTTGCAAGGTACAAATGAGAAAATATTAATCAAGTGCTTAGCACAGTGAGTGGCAGACAGTAGGGACTTTAACAATGCTTATTCTATACCCTTGTTCCCCCAATCTTGCTTACCTATGCTTTAATTTCGCTTTAAAATTTTTTTAATTAAATTATAATTTTAAATTAAATTTGAAAAATTAATTTTAATTACCACACTTTAAGTTTGCTTTGCAATCTAAGCATCAGCACAACACACAAATACACACCACATACATCAGTATGTAGAATCTAGGGTAGATTAACAACAAACTCATAATACCAACAAAGTGGTAATAAGAGGAGGAGGTGGAATGATAGAGGAGGTTAAAAACAGCGGAAGGATATGGTGGCAAAAAAGAACTAAATATTCTGGCACCAAATTAGTTGTTATAAAAATATTATGGGGGAAGTGAAACTACTGTATACATGAGTGAAGTTAATTGGACCCAGTCTGTTTATAGCACCTTCCCCCGCCTCAAAAGAAGAGCTGGCCCCACTAAAACATTTGCTAATTATACTGCAAAGCATGACTGCCCCAGTGTTACCACAGCGCTTAATCACCAGATACTTCTACAATTTTTGGAATCTCCCTTCCCTACTGAGTTGGTGGGATTGTTTTTCCCCTTGGAATAGCTGGAAGTTTCAAGAGAAACAAACCAATGTCAACTGTGGCTCCTTACCTGGCCCTTGAAGATGGATGTTCCCAGCATTCCCTGGATCAAGAGCCATGCAGTGGGTATATAAGGTACTAGCAAGTGTGTCATCTCACTAAGCTTGGAAAACAAGCACCAGCTGAGACTTTTCAGCCCACGAAAACTACTTCTAACACAGGGTACTATAATTTACTTGTGGGGCTCTCTCCTCATCCCCCAGCCCCAAAAGAACAATTTTGTAATGGAGGTTGCGACAGTTCAATTGTCAGAGAAAGCTGATCTCATCCTAGTATTTGAATAATAGGGGACGTAGGGAGCAAACCAGGTGCCTTCTTTTGGTGGATCTTAAAGGACAGGCTAATAAATTTAAAGGGCTACTTGGGGGGGGGGGTGGAGTCAACAGGACTGAAACTGAAGCCCTCTGTCTTCATCCTCATAAAAAAGCAGAAGAGATTAGAACAGCATTCAATTCAACAACCTTATGTGCACCACACTGTGTTATAAGGGGGGAATCAAAGCAGCCTCTATCTTCAGAGAACTTAAATTCCACTAGCAAGAAACAAGAAGATAAGAAAATGTAATTTAAGAAAGAGAGAAAAGGTATACTACTAGCTGGGGCATGGAAGAGAAGAGAAAATTAGGAAGGGGCATCTGTCCTGGGCTCTGAAGGAAACAAAGAGATGGAGGTGTGGAAGGAATGCATTACAGATATGGAGGATGATCTATCTAACTAAAGGCAGGATCATGGAAGATAGAACTTCATGTCTGAACAATGGTTAGCAGCCCAGTTTGACTGGATCAGAGAGTACAAAAAGGGGAATTAACATGAAATAATACTGGAGAAGTACTTGGGAGATGTGTTATATAGAGTTTCAAATACCAAGATAAACAATTTCTCTTTTATCCTAGAAACAATAGGGATCATTTGAAGATTTTTCAGTAGAGGAATGACATGTTCAGGTGTGTGTTTTAGGAATATCAATTCAGCAGCTGTGTGAAGGACAGATTGGAGAGGTGAGAAATGAGAAACAAGACATTCAGAGACTGCTGTCAATTATCTAGGAAAATGGTTCCTCTAAGGCAGAAGTTTTTGGTATTCATAGGGGAGGTCATTTTTTCTGAAAGTTTGATAATTATGATTAAAGTCATGTTCTCACAAGATATTAACATGCTGTCTAAGACACAGGACTATGGTACATTTACTTTGGCTTTTTGCTTCTTAATACCTAAAGAGGCATTGTAAACTAATTTCCCCTGGGTAAAAGAAGAAAAAAGGAGTTCTGGAAAATTATGCTTTGTTCATACTTCTGATTAGGACATTTTTCATTCTCATACCTATCACAATTATCTTCCAAGAGAAACTGGATAATTGTCTGATGGAATGACAAAAAATCATGCTAGTTAACAGAAGACAAGAATATCTGGAAGAGAGAGAGTTTGCCTGTCCTTATACAGGATCCCATCCATGTTCCCATGTCTACAAACATGCTCATCCAGTGTCACTTCTCCATCTAGCTGATAACAACACAGACTAATACAAAATGACAGTTAACTAGGTTTGTTATCCCAACACCAAGCAACAATCATGAGGAAATAGAGACATGGCAAATGGATTTTTAAGGGAGATTTCCATCGCATTCTACTGAAATTTTTGCTTTGTTTCCAATTTGGTGGGAGGTTCTTGTGAAATGAATGTTAACAAAATGAACCACTACTCTGCAGCATGACACCAGTGACTAAAAGCAGGCTGGGATGAGTTTTAAAAACATCAGCAAAGGAAAATTCCACAGCTTATTGTTAAAAAAAAAAAAAGCTTTGAAACTCATCTCACTCCTGAGCAGGGAATGCTAACCAGAAAATAAATTAAATTGCCCACTTATTTTCATCCAGGCACTCACTTTCATATCTGTAGGCCTGGGAAACTAATGGAGCTTTTATCAGGCACTTTACCCTATACAACAGAGTTGGCCTAGCTGCTGGAAGGTAAAAATATTTCTCCCATTACCTACACATACCAAGAGATAATTTGGTTCATTTGTTTTCAGGCTGAGAGACAAAAACAGGTGATCTCCTTAAATGACAGGGTGCTTGAATTTTCCCAACACAATTTGCCCCAGAAGCCTCCCGGGCACCTGCAGTCCACTGCATCAGCCATTAATTATCTTTTTTTCCTCCGTCCTTTTTTCTAAAAGATATTTTAAACTCCCTTTCCTCCAACTATCAGAGACGGCATCATTTGACAAAAAGTATCATATAAGATGTATATATAAATTATGTCTTACTTATTTCTACTTATCATCAAGAAGTGGTCCTTAATTATCTAAGATTCAGACATAACTCCATACAGTTAGGCACGGTGTGGTCATGTACATGCCCAGACCTACATTTTTCAGTCACCTCCCTCAGCTTTACACCAGGTCAGGTTACTGTGTAAGACCTGTTTGGGCATCTGATTCCACAAAACTGGAGGCTTGGAAAAGCACCTTCCAACCTTGTCTCTTACAGAGTTTCAGGGCAATTGCTCGGTAGCCAATGAGCTCTAGCTCCTTAATAGCAGCAAACCAGCAGCCCTGGGTCGGTCAGTACCGGAGCCAGTGTAGGATTCACATTAAAGTTTCAAAGACCCGCTTTTCATTCGGAGAAGAGAATCTGATGGCAACTGGCCAGGGCTCCACGTAGAGTATGGCCAAATGTCGCGGAGCCCTTTGTAAACAGTGCCTCTTAGACCCATTACAAGCTAACCGCATCACCTAAGATTTTCATTGCATTCAATACAATTCCACAAGTGCCTCCCAGAGGCTCTCCGCTATCCTGGGTTCTTTGTCTACCGTGATGATTTGGGAGTCAGGGGATCAGGGTTCCACTTAGTATTCGGTCATAGAAATGTGGATCTGAATTCACCTCGGTGCAGGGGTTCAATTTCTCCTTTGCTACTATACAACGCTGCACTGGCAGCCAACCCCACCCTTCCTAAGGATGGATTCTCTAGAAGGCACATGAGTAATTTAAATCACTACCCTTTTGACCAGACACTTGAAGCAATTAGGAGGGATTTTACAAAGCTGAGATACCGGGAAAATCTATTTAATGAACACCAAACAGTTCACTGGGTCTTGGAGCCAGGCAGAGTCCAGGCACTTGCTCAAGTCCTAAGTGAGACACAGCTGTCTTATCTCCCAGATCAAGGCCCAAGGCTAAGTGGTTTTCTAAAAAAACCACTGGCTACTAAAACAAGTAATGCATTACTGCTCTATTATATTGTGCTAGCCTAGCTCAAGGACTTCGGGAGCCTCCTGATAAAAAGCTAGTGAATTTCACTTGCTAGATTTCTTCTTTTAGAAGCCTCTCCCCTCCACGTATACACACTATGACAAAGGAGATGAACATGATTCATTTGTCTTCCGTTTTGTGATCAAAATAATCCAGATTAAAAAGAAATAACAGAAACGGACCTCATACACTGATTAATCTTAGCGAGCTATTTAATATGTTTGCATGCTTCCAGTAGGCCCTACAAAACACAATCTAGGAGTTCTTACAATGCAACACTTCTTTCTCATTCCCACTGAATGCTCCCCTAACCTATCCATCTATCCCTCAGAAGGTGAAGTTATGGAGGAAAGGGGGATTGCAAAGAAGAGAAAGAAGCCACTACTAATTAGGTCATCAAATCCACACCCACAGACCCACGGCAGCCAGGGCTAGATTGTCTCTAGGAGACTACAGATAATACTGTCAAATCTGTAAGTGGAAGCCTAAAGAGACGCACCTTTTATTTATTATTATTATTAGGGGCTGGAGAAAGGGATCATCGAAAAGCAGAAAATCATCTAAAATGTATGTTTTAGGAAGCAGCAGGTTGGGAATCCAGCTATGGTCAGAGCGGCAAAGCCCCCAACCTCAGGCTCAACATCGGGGACAGTGAGGGAAATGGAATAGAGGGTCATTTACGAGGGAAAGGAAGAGAAGGGGCGGAGAAGAGCTAAAGCTCAGGGTCCAGAGCACGCCCACATCCCTCTAGCTGGGGATAGCTCCCAAAGCTGGCCCAAGGTGAGGGGGGCAGACACCTTCTCTTCTCCCAGGCTTTTGCGCCCCTCCAGGCTGCAAGAGCCAGGGGTGCACGCCCTGCACCAGCTCTAGGGTCCTCTCGCCAGGCCGGAATTTCAGGTTGGGATGGGGGAGGAGGGCGGCGCTCGGGGGTCTCACCATAAATCATAGCCAGGCCTGTCTCATGCAGGAATCGCACCCGACGGTGTTTGAAGAGCCAGATGGTGAGGATGGTGAGGGTGAGGAGCAGGATGAACGTCAGGAGGCTCACGCTGTCCTGCCGGTGGCTCTCCTCCGCCTCCTTCTCAGTGGCAATCTCCTCCATGGCGCCACTGTCCTCCGCGCGCAGACCCCTGCACAGCTGCAGCAAAAGCAGCAGCAGCACAGGCGGCAGCGGCCCGGGAGCCGTGGG
Source organism: Monodelphis domestica (assembly GCF_027887165.1). Lineage (NCBI taxonomy): Eukaryota > Metazoa > Chordata > Mammalia > Didelphimorphia > Didelphidae > Monodelphis > Monodelphis domestica. The sequence continues at coordinate 210,487,736 of NC_077234.1, forward strand.
AAGCGGTGGCACCATGGCCCCGCCGGGGCAACCTGGGAGCGCTATGCCTTTGGCTTCCCCGCCCTCCCGCCCGGCTTGCCGAGCCGGGGAGGTGTAGCCGCTGCCTCCAAACCGCCCCAGCCGCTGCGGGTCCTACTCCTACTGCCACCGTCGCGGCAGCTCGGCGCTCACTTCTGTACCCAGAGGGGATCCTCCTGCTGCTGCTGCGGCTTCTCCTGCTCCAGCTCTAGCTTTCGTTGCTGCTTCTGCTGCTCCTGGGGCTGCGGCAGCCCCGCCTCCCGCTGCTGTCGCCACCTGGAGAGGGAGGAGGAAGCTCAAGTGCGCAGGATCCCCAAACCCCTCCCACCGCCCCTGCGCCGGGGCTCCGCGGGCTGGAGAGCCCCTAAACGCCGGCTCGGCGTGGCCACTCCCGGAGACCGCGCGATCGCTCGCTTCCTCGCTTGCTCCGCCTCGGAACTGCTGCCTCATTTCCCACCGTCTGTTCCGAGCGATCGCGCCTTAGGTCCTGGGAGCTTCAGCCGCCTTCCGGATGCTGTGCAGCAGGGCTTGGCAGACTTTGTGTCCCCGGACCCTGCGTGCACCCGCGGTGCAAGGTGATTTGCTTGTTTCTCAATCAGAGATATTTAGGTCCGCGGATACATTTCAGGGACTCTGAGCACTTGAGACGTGGAAAAAAGTTACATCTTCATTTTCACTAACCTCTGGACTGAAATTTGGCAATCCTTCAATTATGAATGTAGGGATCGCCTTACAGTAAGTATAGGAGCCTAATTAATACTAGTTGACTTTGGACTTCACCAGACTGCCAGAGGGATGGGTTCACGACACAGAAAAGAAAGGCTACGGATTCCGGCTCAGAATCCTTCCCAAAGATGCGGATTAGTGCCTTACTTTGCAATCAAGGGTTTGACTCCACCCTTTCCGCTCCCTAAAATAGAGGAAAGAGCCCAGCTCGCAAAGACTTCATTCTTTGCTGTCCTAGACGTGGCACAATCTTTAGGCTTGAAAGGACCGCGGGTGGTACGGGTAGGTGATAAGAGGACCGAACTGAGACCAAGAGCCCTGGCTTCTCTTTCTCGATCTTCCATCTAATTAGTTGTGCGACCTTGAGCAAGATCGGAATCTCCTTGGGCCTCAGTTTCCACCTCTGTAAGATGGGAGTGGGTCGGGAAGATAGGGTTTAAATGGGATGGCTGGCATTATAGTGATTACAGGGTAGGACTTCATGGAGATCTGCTGGATTCCAAAAAAATCCTCGGGTTTTCTTCGGTCTGAGCCCTTGGTGGCAAAGGATTCAGAGGAAGAAGGAGAAGGAAACCAAGGTTAAAAATCAGTGTTTGGTGGGTAGCTAAACCTGTCTCTTTATCTTCCAGTGATATCCCTAATAAAATTTAGTAGGGTGTGACTATTTGTGTACAAAAGACTCTTTACTTATATTATGCCATTTACCTCCTCACTATAAATTCTTGAAGGGAGGTACTATGTCATTCCCATTTTACGAGGAATCTGAGCTCCACAGCTGCTAAATAACTTACTACTCAGTCACCAAGTGTGAGAGGTAGAATTATTGGAACCCTGTTTTTCTGACTCCAAAGTCCAGCACTCTGAACTACTCATGGCTACCTCTCAGATCCCAGGGAATTTGGCAATGGATCCTAAGTTGGCTAAGATAAAAGACCCTGTAAAGTAGGTTCGTTTAGGAGGCATTTCATTTGTAGACCCTCTGAGTTAGAAATCGATTTTTTGCAGCCTGTGCATTCTTTCTGGAGAGCCCTGAGCAATATTACGAAGAGACTGAAGGTAGCTCATCAATACCCCTGAGACATTTATAGGACCCTTCCTCTTGATTTCTAGCTGTCTTGTAGGCCTTTGGAGGAGGAGACAAGGTAATATCCCCTTGTCTGATATCCCTTCCAGCAGGAGTAACATTTTTAAGGCAGAACTCAAGAGAGAGGTCAAAATTTATCTCCCAAGACCATGGAACTTGGAATTTGGGATGGGAGATATTTTTGGTTATAAGGACTTTTTTCTATCCCAACCAGTGCCTTAGAACCCTCTGTAGAAGAGGGCTGGCTTTGGTTTAGTAAAGGCTTTCCAGTATAGAGGAAGTGGCCCATGAGTTCCCCACCTCCAAAAAAGTAACCTCAGAAGCTGAAGAAACAGCTATAGGTCAGGTAAGAAGTGACAGACCCCTTGGGATGGATTTTCTTGAGCAATAGAATGATACTCTCATGAAGAAAGTCTCCACTGTTTGACATTTCCTGTTTAAACAGAATATTCTGATAAGATTAATTACAATGAAAACACTGAAGTGAATCTGATCTTTGGCAACTCCTGAGACCCCAAGTATAACATGTTCTTCCCACCACCACCATCCCCATCCCTGGACAGCCTGCCCCTATTACTCAACTTCATTTTATTTGTGGGGTTTTTTTTAAATTTGGGGATTTTGGTTTCATATGAGTATTCCCTTACAACATGACCAATAGGGGCATATGTTTTACATGATTATATATATATATATATATATATATATATATATATATATATATATATATATAACTCCGATCAAATTGTTTACCATCTCAGGGAGGTGGAAGGGAAGAAAAGTGAAGAAGGGAGAGACTATTTGGATCTTATAATTTCAGAAAATATGTCAAAAAATTGTTATTATCTGTAATTTGGAAAATAAAATACTAAATTTTTAAAGCATAATATGTACATTTGTGAACATGACCAATATAAAAACTTATTTTGCTGGATTATGTATATTTGTTGCAAATATTTTATTTTTCTTTTTAAATTGTTCAATTGGGAAGGAGTGGAAGGGGGAATAAAAATGCCTGCAAAAAAAAAATTTTTTTTTATGTCAAAAAAAACTTAATAAAAAATCCAATGGGGGAATACAAGTTTAGAGATTTCTAGGTCACCAGCTAGGATAGCCAGGGGTTTTCACTATATCTTGAACTGATAAGGATACAGGATTATCCTAGAGAGTGTAATCTTCCCAGAATCACAAAATATTTGAGCAGGAAGAATTCTTAGAGGTAATCTAGCCCAATCCCTTTCCCTGCATATAAAGAAACTAAGGTCCAAAAGACTGATTTACCAATCTGGCATAATAATATTTCCATATCCTCTCCTCCATTATTCTCTGACATGTTTCCAGAAATGTTGGTGGTACCAAGAAGACAAGAGCAATTATAGACCTAAACTTGACAAAGGAAACTAAACTACCACTGTTGGTAGATGGCATAAAGCTATAAGAGAAAACCCTTGAGAATCAGAAAAGAAATGATTGACACAAATATCTTCAGAAAAGTTGAAAGAAACAACATAAATCTACAAAATGTCTGCATTTCTATATAGCGATATCAAAATCTAGGAGGAAATAATAAAAAGGTAAATCTCATTCAAAATGCCCATAAAGTGAATTAAATAATAGGCAATCTAGCAAGATATACTCAAGACATATAAATACAATTACAAAACAAGATTTAAAGAGAAATTTAAATACTATGTTAATTTATATATTCAGTGCTATACCCTTCAAACTGTAGAGTTTAATCATTTTGGAGATCAATTGGGAATTATTTGAAAAGTCCCTTTGTAAATCCTTGTTACAAATGAAAGGATTCCAAAGAAGGAAGAGTGAATTTATTTAGAAATTAGTGTGATATAAAAACAACAGGCAGCTATAAAAAAAATCTCAATATCTATGTAAAAGTTCAAAATGTTGGACAAATCCATTAGTTTAGTACAAAAGAATTCTTTATTATATTTCATTCCGCAATATTAAATTCTTATTGTAGCCTTGATTAGTCACAAAGATATATTAAATCATGTGTATATGAAACCTATACTATCACTCCTTCATTCTCTCTCTAATTATAAGTTCCTGTGGATTAATTTTTAACATGGACTCTTCTGAACTGCCTCTTATTAAGACTTCACAAAAGCCCCCAGAATATAATATCCTTTCTCAGTTGAAACTTCAAACCACCTTATGAGTCACCTAGTAACCCACATGTCTTAGCCCAGCCTCTCATTTTTTAAGATGAAATTTCATTTTAGGGACTTTTGTTGTTTGCAAAGAATCTCTAGTCCTTTACTTTTAAAAACGTTTAGTCTCTGGGCAGCAAAATCCAGTTTCATTTTCTTATTGATTACTTAGTAAGTCCAGAGCTTCAACAAGTCTATATAGTCTTAGGTACATCTTACTTATAGGGACCTTAAGGTTGACCTTTAAACTTTGCTCCAGATCTTTGCATTTCTGAGGTTGGAAATCCATTTTCTGGCACATTATTTTAGTAGCCATTCAGTCTCTTAAAGTTTGATCACTGAAGAGTTATTTTCTTATGCAGCAGAAAGATTACAGGAAAATGATCTGTTGAAGGTTTTTTCTTATAAATCAGGGTATTATAAACTCATTTTGAGAACTGGTGACTCTCTGTGTGACTAATTTGGGATTTTCTTGGTAAAGATACTAGAGTGTTTCCCTATCTCCTCTAGTTCATTTTCTAGATGAGAAATTTGAAGCAAACAGGGTTAAGTGACTTGTCCAGGATCTCTGAGGCTGGATTTGAACTAATAAAATGAATCTTTCTGATTCCAAGTCCAGTGCTCTATCCACTACCCTACCCAGCTGGTAGATAAATAATAAAGGTCTGTACCAAAAAAAGAATGGCACATGTACACCAAAATGTTTATTCTAGAAGTTTTTATAGCAGTAAAGAACTGGAAACAAGAGAGATGTGCATTGATTGGGGAAAGGCTAAAAAAAAGTATGTACATGAAAGTAATGAAATATTATTCTGAGAGAGGAAATGATGAATATGATGAATGCATAGAAACTTGAGAAGAAAGTGAAGTGAGCTGAACAGAGAAACTAATATACACAATGACAACAGTATAATGGAAAAAGGAGGGAAACAAACATTTACTATATGCTGGACACTGCGCTAAGCAATTTATAGATATTACCTCATTTGATCCATGCAACAATCCTATGAAGTCCAGTGTCATTTCCCCCGTTTTACAGTTGAAAAAACTGAGGTAGATAGCCATTCAGTCTCTTACCCAGGGTCATCCAGCTTAGTCAGTGTCTGAGTCTGGATTTGAATTCTGGTCTTCCTGACTCCAGGTCCAGCACTCTCTCCACTATATTATCTACTTGCCTCTAAAGCAATGTCAACAAAATGACCACAATAGCGTTAATATGGAAATATGTTTAGCATTATTTCACATGTATAGTTGATATCATTTTACTTGCCTTCTCAAGGGGCAAGGGAGAGTTGGGACAGAGAGAGAAAATTCAGAACTTGATGTAAAAAGAATGTTAAAAATAAATAATAAATATTTTTAAATAAATTAAAATGGGGGGAAAAAATCACAACTGAGTCAAAAGAATAATGGCCAAGCTTGTCCCTTAAAGAAGAAATATGAGTCAGTACTTCCTCCTGCTTTTTTTTTTCTGTAGAGGTAGGATTTGTGATTGTGGAACACTGGGTATCAGAAGTATTTGATATGCTGATTAGTTTTGCAGAATTCCCCCTTTTTATTCTTTGTCAGAAACAATTACTCTCTGGGAAGTGGGGAGATACATTGATAAATGTAGATGATCTAAAGACAAAAAATATCAAAAATTAATTTAAAAAAATTATTCTCAGGTATTGGTTTATAATAGCTGCTGGAATTTCATTACTACTCCACAATTCTTCCATTCCTTTAATTTATTAGTGGCTTTCTATTTCATCTTCCAGCCACTGTTCCAGTCTTACCTTTCTTCATGTCCTAGCCTCCTCCTAACTAATAGACCTTAAATTTACAGAAAATGATTCAGCTTCCTACTATGCTTAGAAGATTGAGGCCACTTTACAAGAACACCCTAAATTCTTCAATTCTCAATTCTTCTCAATTCTCGAATTTCTTCAGAGGCTGTATTTGAACTCAGGTCTTCCTCATTTCAAGTCCAACCTTCTATCTGTTGTGGTATCCATTAGCTATGAACAAGGTCCCTGGAAGTCATCTGTAAAATGAGATGGATATTGGACTAGACTAACTCTATATTCCCATCTAACTCTAACTCTTATGAACTTGGAGAGAGGCTGTTGAAGGAGAGATAGGTTATGGACTTTGCCTCTGAACCTAATCAGTCTGTCAGTCAACACACATTTATGACACATTTACTATGTGTCAGGTACTTTGCTAAACAATGGGAATAAAATACAAAAAGATAGTCCCTGCCCTCAAGGAGCTTATAGTCTAATGGGAAAGAAAATACATAAAAGACAACTGAAAAGGAGTAAGAAGGTGCTGGGCAATATGATAGGATAGAGAAATCCAGAAGTGTGTTTTACTAGGAAAGGAAGACATAGATGGCCTCAGAATCCTCCTTCAATGGGGGTTCTGGGAGGACTGATCCAATCAGAGGGACCCCAGGGGCAGAGAGTTCCATAGCCAGAAATGATATTCAACGATGAAGAGGTTTCTAGGGAATAATCCAAAACCCAAAGGAATGAAGACTGGCCAAAAATGAACTTAAGTGTTGTAATAGGACAATTTAAAATATACATATGCTTGTTAAGACACTCAGCCATACACACACATATATTTTAGATGATGGTTATACTGGGGAAAATCCATGTTATGTCAGTATGCCCTGTATGGGTACTTGCTTATCTGTCCTATTTGAAATTAGCTGCTTCTTAGCTATTCTTAATTTGCTTTCCTCTTATAAATAACTACCTTCTGCCCATTCTTAATTTCTTCTCTGTGTAGAATATTTATTGGGTAACATATATTTATTCCATGTTAGAAAATATGTATGACAGGAGAGTTCAAATTGGGTAAGTCTTAGGGATCTGGATGCTTATAAGTTTCTTGATATGTTGTTAGAATAAGCACCTCATAGTGCCTTCCAAAAATGAAATGAAATCATTGTTGGAGAAGAAAATAAATATTCCTTTTCTTGCTGCTTTGTACTGATGTCCAACTTCATAGCTTCTTCATTTAAAAACCCATTTCCAAATGCTCCAGATTCCCCTAAATCCTACTTTGAAACACAAATGCAACTGGGTTTCAGAGAAATAATAGCAGTCGTTTCAAGACATTCGCCATTTTACTGAATGTTTCTTTACATATGGGGAGTCTTCTAAATATGAGTTATTTAGGCAAGTGCCTATAACTTCAGATTCCTTTTAAATTGTCCATAATTACTTATAAGTTTTTGAACAAATATTGGAGAGTGTTCTTTGTACTGGATTAGCAAGATTTTACTAGATCAAAGAGAGCACCCTCCATCCTAGGTTCAAGCTCTCTTTCATAGTTAAAGCTTCTCTCTTTAGTCTGGCTGCTTTTATCTCACTCATCCACCTTAGTGAGTTGAGCAAAAGGCAAGTATTGTTCTTTTAACTACTTTCAACATCCTCCAAGTCCCTTCAAGTTTTGGGAATCTATCCAGGGCTCAGACACTGCAGTGCAGTACTCCGTGTTGGCAGTAACCAAAGGTTAAAGAGTCGCTTGAGATTCTTTTAGAATGTAGTGACTGCCCAGGTGGAAATTAAAAATATTGCGGTACTTTTTTAAAGACAAGAGAAAGAAGAGATCAGAGTTAGAGATCCAGCTAACCACTCTATTAACAACAGACTACAAATACAGACTGTGAATATAGACAACCATGTTGGAGATGTCTTAGACTTGCTGTCAATCCTAGAGTGATGCCTGCAAGTGGAAAGACTTGAGAAGGAATATATTCCTACTCAGCCCGTTTAGTGAGATAATCCTTTCTGTACTATTGCAAAGGCATTCCTCTGGCACTGGACCTAAACTAGGCTCTTGCTTTGATAAGTATGGGAAAATGGAAGCTTTAATAAGAGACTCCGTGCGCCCACTCAGGACAGTTCTGTCTGATCGTTAAGCCAACAAATACTTAACTGGGGACCTTTGCCTAGAGCTTGGCAGTTAGACCAAACCTTGGCTAATTCAACTGAGAAACCTTATGGAGGCCCCACACCCACTGAAGAATTCCCTCTTTCTTTGGATGGAAAAAATATTCAAGACTGGCTCTTAGTGAATTTCTTATTTGGCATTTCTCTTTTAGTTCACACAGAAGCTAACTTGGCAGTGGGAGTCTGAACAAAACTGAGTTGTAATATGATATCTTTCACGTGGCTTTGTAGTCATTGACTGAAATGCCCATTACTACATAGTACAGTGCAGTACAGTACAGTATAATGCAAGCAGAGGATCATGGGACTTTGATCACGAAGGGGTCTTGGAGATCATCTAGTTTAAACTTGCCATTTTACAGAAGAGAAAACTATGCTCCAGAGATACTAACTTGCCCAAGTTGTCTGGGCTAAGCCAGGATTTTCAGTAACTGAACCAGGATTTGCTTCCAGGTCTTCCAAATCCAGTGTTCTTTTTACTGTACCTGGATGCTTCTAAATCATTTCTCTAAAATTTAAATGTCTAGTTATTTTTTAAGATCTTAAATGGAATTTAAAAAATTATTTAATTGATTAATTTAGAGCATTTTCCAGGGTTACAAAAATCATGTTCTTTCCCTCCCCTTGCCCCCACCCCCTCCTATATCCAACGCACAATTCCACTGGGTTTTACATGTGTCTTTGGTCAAGACCTATTTCCATATTATTGATCTTAATGGGATTTCTGAAGTAAGTCAAGAGAAGCAGCCATCCCTTAGCTGATTCAACAAGATCTAAAAGCAAGATGGGTATAGTGGACAGAACAGTATCCTTGACTTCAAGATCTATGTTCAAGGACTGTTTCTCATATGTACTAGCTGCATGTCCATGGGCAAGACACAATTCATCACTCAATCCGAATGTATTAACAACCTATCAAAGGGCCAGGCAGGAGGAAAGAGAGACGAAACAACCCCTTCCCTCAAGGAACTCACATTCTAACTGGAGAGATAATGATTCATATTTAAGTATATTTTAAATGAATTCAAGGTAGTTTTTGGAAGGTCAGTAGTATAAAAAAAGAAATTTTTGTTGGGCTAGGGAAGTTGGAATCCAGAACTTCTTTCAACTCTAGACCTAAGCACCTGGATTCTTGGTTCAGTTCAGGGGGAATCTGACTTCCAAAGAGTGGGACATCTTATATCATTGCCTCTTTATACCCCTACCCCAGAGATATAAGGAAAAGCACTTAAATCTTAGGTACAATGTAGATTAGATATAGGACATCTATTTGTCTCTTTCAAATAAAGTAAATATTTAACCCACAAAAGACACAGCATTCAATGAAAGAAAAACCTTTAAAAAGTAGTAGTAACACTAGTTCTGTATCCCAAAGAGATAACATTAAGGGAAAAAAATCTATTGTAGCAGCTCTTTTGTAATCACAAAGAATTAAAAAACTGAGGGGATGTTCATCAGTTGGGGAAAGGCTGAACAAGTTGTATATATGATTGTAATGGAAATACTACTGGGTGATAAAAAATGATGAGCAGGAAGATTTCAGAAAAATCTGGAAAGACTTACACGAACTGATACAAAGTGAAGTAAGCAAAACCAGAAGAGCACACAGTAACAGCAATATTATTTGATGAACAACTATAAATGATCAGCTATTCTCTGCAATACAGTGATCCAAGAAAATCCCAAAGATTGAGAATGAAAAAATGCCATCCTTCTCCAGAGAAATAACTGATGGAATCTGAATGCAGATGAAAATATTCTCTCTTGTTCTCTCATTCTCTCTTTCCTTCCTTCTCCTCCTCCTCCTCCTCCTCCTCCTGCTTCTCCTCCTTCTCCTCCTCCTTTTCCCTCTCCTCCTCCTCCTCCTCCTGCTTCTCCTCCTTCTCCTCCTCCTTTTCCTCTTTCCTCTTCCACAAAATGTCTATTATGGAAAAATGTTTTACATATTTACACATGTAAAATCTATATTACATTTACTTATTGTCTCAGGGAGAAGGAAGGGTGGGAAAGAGTGAAAGAATTTGAAACTCAAATTTTTAAAAAACTAAATGTTAAAACTTATTTTTATATGTAATTAAGGAGAAAATAAAATATTATTTTTAAAAAGTAATGGTAATGTAAGTACTGTTATGCTCTCCCAGAGGTTGAAACTTAAAACACTAAGATCTGAAGCACTTTGTGAAATGACTAAATAGGCATTTTATTTTCACCCCATCTCTAGGCTGGTGAAATAATTCCCTCTAGTTTTACTTCTTATTCTGATAATCCAGACCAGGGCTTGGACTCATTTTCCTTTTTGGTCCCTGTCTTCTACATAAAGTAGTACAGCAGATATAGTGTACACTTCCCACAGTACAACCAGTCCCTAAATGAGGAACTCTGAATATCTGAACCTTTCAACCCTAGAAGATTGATTCCAAGCCTAGATATATCTATATCAGCATTGCTCTCTGGTCATCTATGTTCAGAGAAAGAAATACAAAGCAGAAAATTTAGTCAAGTACATGGGTCAAGGGGGATATGATTGGGGATATAGATTGTAAATGAACATCCTAGTGCAAACATCAACATGGAAATAGGTTCTGATCAAGGACACATGTAATACCCAATGGAATTGCGTGTGGGCTACAGGAAGGGTGGAGGTAGGGGAGGGAGGGAAAGAATATGTTTCTTGTAACCAAGGAATAATGTTCTAAATTGACTAAATAAAATTAAAAAATGTAAAATCAGGAAATTTGGGGGGAAAAAAAATATTTAGTCAAGTGCCCCAAGGCCCAGGCTCAATCTACTCAGACATAGTGAGGAGCTGCTAGGTTGAACAACAGATAGAGCTCCAGATCTAGAGTCAGGAGTGTTCAAATACAGCCTCAGGCACTTACTAGCTGTTTGACCCTGAGCAAGCCAGATAACTTCTGTTTACCTCAGATTCCTCCATTGTAAAATGGTAGTACCTAATTCTCAGGGTTATTGAGGGACTCAGATAAGAAAATATTTGTAAATTGCTTAGCACAGTGTCTAGACCATAGTAGGAGCTATATAAATGCTAGCTATTACCACCATCGAGTTGTTATTATTATGTTACACTAGTAATTATTGTTATTTCATACACCTTGCCCTTGCTCTAACTAGTCACTGTGCTGTCAAGGCAGAGAAGGCTATCCCTTCCCACTCTTCAGGAGAAGTCTTTAGATGATACCATCTAGAAAGTCAAAGAAAAAAGAGAAGAAGAAAATAGATTCATTTAAGCTAAGGTCCACTGATTGACCTAGTGGTTGCTCCCTTGTGGAGCCTTCCTGCCCTTCAGCCATTACAGATTAAGGAACAAAAGGAATGCCTAGGGTCTGTCTCATCCCAAAGTGACAATTCTTTCAGAGGGAGTAATGTTTTCTGAGAAGTGACCAGTACAACCCAGTGAACGCCCCCTTGCAGGTCTATCTCTGTATCTGATACATAGAATGTTCTATTATACTAGCAGCTGCAGTTGGAGTGAGGGGAAAAGGGAGAGAATCAGGAAAGGTTTCATATAGAAAGTAGCAATTGAGTTGAATGTTGAAGGACACTTAAGATTCCAAGGGATAGAAAGGGAGAACATTTCAGGCATGATTCCTTTATCTCTCTCTCATATTTTTTTCCAATCATTCCCTCCTCCCTCTCATTTTATTACTTCCCATTCACAAATAATGAATTACCTTAATCAGGAAAGTTGTGATTAATCATATCTTTATCTAAATTAGCCACATTACTAATTAATATCCTGGTGGCAAAGAAAATTGGCTTCCAAGACCCTGCTTATTGTCATTGTTGTGGCTTTTTAATACTCAGCAGATTGTCTTCCTTTATATCATATATTTTTTAACTTTGCATGTTACTTTTGGTATTAGCCTGATTGATTGCCCAGTGTATGAGAGTTCACTGATGCCATTGTTTATTGATGAGTATAACTTTATTAAGGGATTTTGGAAAATTCACCAAACTCAATAATGAATTAGTTTCTTCATAACCCACTTGAAATTATTACTAATAAAATTATAAGACATAAAAACTCCAACAAACTTGAAAAAATTGGAGTAAATACCTATCTTCTTGATGAATAGAGAAGACAAAGCACATGACTGTCCCTTATTAGATCTTCTGGAGAGAAAAGTTCCACAAGAATTAGTTGGCTTCAGCCACACCTCTCCTACAAAGCCCAACTGGCAAAGGCAGGTGGGTCACCTAGCAACATTTAAATCATTTCCCCTTTGCTCTCTCATCCAACTCTTCTCTTTCTTGATCCTAAAGTCTTTTGATATACATTCCAAACCACAAGCAAAACTGGAAACAAAACTACTTTCTCTGTCACCAAAGGACTAAGTTTAAAGACTACCAGCATAAAAGGACTCCCTACCATCAATCCTTTTTTTTATCTGGGCACATTTCTTAACCATAATAGTTTCCTTCTAGGAAGAGGAAGTGATTCTCTTTCTCTTTGGAACTATATCTCCAAAGAACTCATACACCAAGGCATAGAAAACTTTTCTCTCTACCTTCAGAGAAATGGATCCCCAAACCCTGCTTTTGTTATTGTTATGTAGCTCCTTGACAATAGAAACTAGTTCATTCTTTATATTTGTATCCCAATACCTGGCACATAAGAGGTGTTTGATAAATGCTTATTGGTTGATAATTAAAGGAACAAGTTCCTCCTATAGCTAAATTATTCTTTAGCTTGAAAAAAAAATCTTGACTATTATCAACTCCAAAGGAAGAGAATAAATCTTGACATAATTTCATGGCATATATTAACTGAAATTCTTTGTTAAATAGATTCACTTTTAACAGAATCTAAAGTTGGAGGGTTTTATTTTTGAAGTCATTCTTTGTTGCTCAAGAATAAAAATTAATGGTCCAATGATCTTACATAGAAAAAGCATATCCAAGACTTTCTAGTAGAAAGATGAGAGAGAAGAAAAATTTAAAAATCACACAAAAAAGAAAAATTAACCAAAACTGAACATGCCTCAAGTAAAGAAGAGCACAGATACAATTTTTAAAAATCCAGAAAATGACAGTTTAGAAACACAGCATACCAGGAACTACATGGGAAAAGAAATAATTTGAGAGATCATAAGTGAATAAAAAAACTTATTTAAGGAAATTAAATAATAATCAACCCTGGCAACAAAAGTTATAAAACTAAAGTTCACAAGAGCTCATAGAGAAAAATTAAAAACAGGAGAAATTAAAACTAAAACTTTATATACTTTTTAAAAGATGTAGAGGAAATGTTTTTAAATGACCAATTTAAAGAATCAGTAGAAAAATCTCAAAAATATAATAGGTGTTGCCAATAGACATAGTATATAATAAAAAGCCAGATTTATAGAAAAACAAACTCAGAAAATAAATGAATTATTGAAAAATATTGAAAAACATAATAAGAACAAGTGACAGATCTTATGTTGGTTGTCTCTCGAACCGAGGATGACGATTGTCTTTTGTGCGTTTTTGTGCACAAAGACACCTGTGCATGAAGATTTAAGTGGAAAAGTCGATGCACAGAGACAGTCCCACTCTCTCGGCATTGGAAGCCTGGGTCCAGTGGCACAAAAAGTCGTTACACCTGGAGACTTCCTCAGCTGCATTGGATGGCCATGTTGTCTTTTGTGCTCCAACATGCCCTAAGCACTCCACAGTGCTTTGCTGTGTCGCCCTCTCAGCCGTTGAACCTTCTTGTTGGTTTCTTCCACCTGTTCAGCCGAAGCAGTCTTCACATGCTGGGTGAGCAAAGCCCTGGTTCACCAGGGGTTGACGACCCGATGGCTACTCTCACAAGGTTTAGCCGGCCTGTCGAAGCCGTTGCCTGGGGTGTGGCCGCTGCCACATGCTAGCAGCTACTGGGAGCCACAAGTGAGAGCTGGGTGTCAGGTGAGGGTCGGAGGCTGGAGAGCTGCCCTAAGAGGGCACGACAAGCCCTCCATACCAGAGATATTACCCCTCCCTGAGCAACCCATACACCCCCCTTTTTTTGTTTTTTTTTTAAACCCTTACCTTCCATCTTGGAGTCAATACTGTGTATTGGCTCCAAGGCAGAAGAGTGGTAAGGGCTAGGCAATGGGGGTCAAGTGACTTGCCCAGGGTCACACAGCTGGGAAGTGGCTGAGGCCAGATTTGAACCTAGGACCTCCCATCTCTAGGTCTGGTTCTCAATCCACTGAGCTAGGATGAATCCTAAATTCCAGGAAACATTCCAAGAAAAAGTTCTAGTAATAAAAAAAAGTTTCCATAATACACAAATAAAAAAAACCCCTATGATAACATAATGAGGAAGAATAAAAAAATCACTTCTCTTAAACATATAAGAGTTAAAATCCAACAAACTAAGCAAAGGGTCCGGGGAGTAGAAATCCTAAAAATGGCAATGAAGACAAAATTATAGCAAGGAATAGCAATCGGAATACCCTTCATATGCTTTGTTTATGTTAGTGGTTCTCAAAAGAGTGTGCCATAGTAAAATATTATAAAACTAGTTGTGTCAATAGTTATACGGAAATTATCATTGTAATCACATTCATATGTTTGAGTCATGTAATTGTTGGTAATTTTGGTATCAACTCAAATTTTAAAAAAGAGGACATTAATCCATAGACAGAACTCAGTGAGCCACATATTGACTTCATTTTAGAATGTAATGGTATCCACATTTTATCATATTTTTATTTCCTTTGTTAAATATTTCCCAATTACATTTTAATCTGATTCAGGCTGCACAGAAGAAAGTTGCCAGCTGCATGGTCATATATTGTCAGGTCTAATGTAGAGAGTAGAATATAAGCTCCTTAAAGGCAGTTTTTCATTTTGTCTTTGTATCCCTAATATTAGTAGCATAATGCCTTGTCTATAGAACCCACTTTTAAGAAATGCTTATTGGATCATATTCAGCTTCTCAAGGAAGATAAGGGATGAGTAGAGAAACTTGTTCAGTCTTTCAATCACATCTGTATCTTCCCGTATTTTTCCTAAAGGTTTTCTTGGCAAAGATATTGGAGTTGTTTGTCATTTTCTTCCCCAGTGGCTTAAAGGCAAAAGAGGCTAAATAATTTGCCCAGGGTCCCAAAGTAAGTAAATGTCTAAGGCCAGATTGGACTCCAGTCTTCTTGACTCCAGGCCCAGCATTTTATCCATTTTGCCATCTAGTTGCCTCAAAAGAAGTTAGAATATAATAAATTCAGAATTAAAAGCATGGATCATAAACCCAGAATCTTCTGCTCAGAAAAAATTAGTGTATTATCAAGAGATGAACATATTGTAGCATTTTAACTTTAAGAAATATGATTTCCGGGCAGCTTCTTAGCAGAAGCAAGCAAAAAAAGAAAAGAAAAAGAAATATATATTTTATTAATTTACACTTCTCAAATCAAGAAAACCTAATTGTTAACAAAATGTGATAATCATCAGAGGATTATATTGGCTTAACTACTAAAAGTTGTAGAGGGGGGTAAAATTTTCTGAAATATAATGTTAATAGACTATAAACTCTCTAATTTTAAAAAAGAGCTAAGTATGGATAAGAAAATTAAAAAGGAAAAAAATAGAGGGAAAAGAATAGAGACAGGATAATCTCAAAGCCAAGCTAAAGACAGAAATCTTTAATATAGTCCAAATTAAAGATTTAATTTTACTTACTAGTAAAATATAAAGGAATTATTTGTAGAGTGTTCTTTAAAGTTAAGATTACTAGTAGAAATAATAAAAGTAAGGAAGTTTGTGTTCTCTACCAATAAAAATTTTTAAATGTTAAAAAATGATCAAATAAGATAAGCTGTACAGCTATAATCTAAAAGGAAGGAAGGAAGGAAGGAAGGAAGGAAGGAAGGAAGGAAGGAAGGAAGGAAGGAAGGAAGGAAGGAAGGAAGGAAGGAAGGAAGGAAGGAAGGAAGGAAGGAAGGAAGGAAGGAAGGAAGGAGAAAGAGAAAAGAACAAAAATAAACTTTAAGAATCTTGAGTTTTTGTTTTACAAGAAATGCCTTCAACCCAGAAGGACTTTCAGAAATTCAAACTGCAAAATTCATCCAAAATTAGCAATGCTATTGTTGAATCACAAAAAGTAAGTGTGGTACTGATAATACTGGATAAAGTCTAATTCAAAGCAGAAATCATTAAAAAAGAATAATCAAGTACATTATATTAAACTGAACATTCTATTCAACATGAGATTATAATAATTTAAAATATATCTGTGCCAAGTAATCCTAAATGGAATTTCAAAAAGAAAAGCTCAGAATCTTATAAGAAGGAATAGTTAAAGAAAATCATTAACATTCAGAGATTTTATACCATGTTAATAGGATATGAAAAATCTAACACAATAATACATAATAACAAAATTAATGAGTCAAAGGAACTATTAAATAAGATAGATCTATTAGGTAAATGGAGACAACTCAATGGGAAAAGCAAAGAACAAAAATCCTTTTTGAACATATACGGAGCATGTGAAAAAAATTTAGGTAAATACAGAAAAGCAAAATTATCATATATTACATTTATGAATTCCAATGCAAAATATTTAGTAGTAAATAATGTTCAGGCAAGTAGAAAATGTAGGTCCACATAGAAAATAAAATATGATTCAAGAAATTATTTCTGGATAAAAATGGAAATTATTTTAAGATTAGAATATTATTTTCTTATAAACTTAGTCATCAACAAATAGAAACATTACAAGGTACATGAATAGAAATAAATATTATATGACAAACCACAAACTATTTTAAACTATATTAAATTTAATATAATTAGAGTAACAAAAGTATCCATTTGTTTCTTCATCTGAACATTGTTTTGCTTTTTTCTGCACATTTTATAATATTTTATTGATGCTTTCTTTCTTTTTGCATCTTTATTACTGTCCTCTAACTTACCACTCCTCTACAGAAGTTATCCTTACAAATAAATATAGTTAAGCAAAATACATCAATACATAAGACTGTCTAAAAATGGATGTCTTGTTTCACACCTCTGATTTGTTGTTCTCTTTTCCAAGGGTGGGAGATGGGTTTCATCATTAGTTATCTGAAGTTATCAAAGTATTGATAACTATTAACGTCATTATGTCAATTGTTCCCTTGGTCCTACTCCTTTCATTTGGCAAAAATTCAAATTCTTTTTCCCAGGTTTCTTTGAATACTTCATATTTGTCTTTCCTTAGAGCACAATAAAATTCCATTACATTCATATACCACAATTTGTTCAATCATTCTTTATTTTTCCATTTGAATTAGTTTATTTAATCAATTTAGAACATTACTCCTTGGTAACAATAATCACATTATTTCCCTCTCTCTGCTCCACTCACCCTTCCCACAGCCGACATGCAATTTCATTGGGTATTACTTGTGTCCTTGATCAGAACCTATTTCCATGTTGTTGATGTTTGCATTAGGATGTTCCTTTAGGGTCTACATTCCCAACCATATCCCTTCGATCCATGTATTTAAGCAGTTGTTTTTCTTCAGTGTTTTTACTCCCACAGTTTTCCCTCTGAATGTAGGTAGTGGTTTTTCTCATAGATTCCTCTTAGTTGTTCAGGGCCATTGCATTGCCACTAATGGAGAAGTCCATTACATTCAGTTGTACCACAGAATATCAGTCTCTGTGTACAATGTTCTCCTGGTTCTGCTCCTCTCACTCTGCATCAATTCCTGGAGGTCTTTCCAGTTCACATGGAATTCTTCCAGTTCATTATTCCTTTCAGCACAATAATATTCCATCACCATCAGATACCACAATTTGTTCAGCTATTCCCCAATCAATGGTCAACACCTCATTTTCCAATTTTTTGCCATCACAAAGAGCGTGGCTATAAATATTTTTGCATAAATCTTTTACTTTATTTTCTCTTTGGGGAACAAACCCAGCAGTGGGATGGCTGGGTCAAAGGGTAGGCATTCTTTTAAAGTCCTTTGTGCATAGTTCCAAATTGTCCTCCAGAATTATTGGATCAATTCACAACTCCACCAGCAGTAAGTATACTATAATGTCCCAATTTTGCTACATCCCTTCAACATTTATCACTTTCCTTTGCTGCCATATTGGTCAGTCATCCTTCATTTTGAAAACAGATCAATGATATCAATGAATGTAGATACAACACCATAGTTTGAAAGTGTAAATTCTGCAGTGCTCAGCTTTCCTTGTAGTCTAACTTTCATAGCCATATATTGCTGCTGGAAAAACCATAGCTTTGCCTATATGGATCTTGGTGAGCAAGGTGATATCTCTGCTTTTTAGTATGCAATCAAAATTTGCCATAGTTTTCCTTTCAAGGAGCAAGAGTCTTTTAATTTCATGACTGTACATGAGTAGATGATGACATCTACAGTGATCAGCATTTAATTTGATCACTTCATCCATCTAGTTCTCAGTTAACCTATTAGATTAACTGGACCATATTTTGTGAGATTGGTCCTTAGGCATCAGACAATCTGTTGCCAAGATCATACCCTTTCTACAATAAATCTTACCAGCTTGATCATACACAGTGGAACTTTTAAAAGTTCCAGCTCCACAATCCCTTAGGGATGTATAGCAATCTTCAAAGTATGATGAGTGTTAAAGTAAGATTTTGCAAAATATTTATATTTTGGGACAGGCTTGGATCAACCAACTCATGCAGATGTGTGTGGCTCTCTAGGTATCTCTCTTATTTATCTTATCTAAGATTCTATTCATCTCCTTAACTTCTTTCTAATTTATTTGTTGTTATATTTATCTATTTCTTAGAGGGGGAAATTAAAGTCTGCTGCTACTTTTATTTTGGTATCCATTTCTATTTGTGTCTCATTTAATTTTTCCTTCAAAAATTTAGGTGCTATAAACTTCGTGCATACAAGTCCATTATTGATAATGCTTCACTATCCATAATAACCTCCACTCAAGATAATATAGTTAGTTACCTTGCTCATCCCTTCCAATTATATTCATTTTAGCCCCTACTCTATCAGAGATCATAACTGCTACCCCTGCCTTCTTTGGATCAGCTGAAGCATAGTATATTCTGCTCCAGCCCCTTACCTTCACTATATGTGTCTCTAATTTTCAGTGTGTTTCTTGCAAATACCATATTGTCAGGTCCTAGTTTTTTAAAAAAAACTTTTTTATATCCATTTTTTTGTATGTATTGATTCATCCCATTACACTCAATGTCATGGTTACTAGTTGTGCATGTCCATCTACTTTGTTTATCCTTACAGTTTATTATGCTTTTTGTTTAAAAAAGACACTCTCCACCCCAACAGAGAATTAAAACTCATCACTATAGAGTATTGAAAACTAGCACCACGGAGAAGGGGTACTGTCTCTCTATCTTTGACCCTTGTCCTGATGGACAATTGGCAAGGACAGTAATAGTCACCAAATTGGACCTGGGAATAGGGAGGAGGGGTAGGGGATAAACAATCTTGTCTAAGTAAAAAGAAAGCAACAAATGAAAGATGGCTTTTCAGACCAGGCATGGATTATATGAATTATGCTTCATACAATTCCCTCAGAGGTTGATTTTTAAAATATTTTAATATATCACCCACTTTCCCTTCCCAAAGAACCATCCTTTGTAATAGAAAATAAAAGAGAGAAACAAAGTACATACAGTTCAGTTAAATTAACCAACACATCAACCAAGTCTGGCAATATATACTATGTGTATATTCTACCCCTATAGAGAAGTGAGAGAGATACACATTTTCATCTTTTCTTTATCTCCACAATTTTTCAAAAGTTCATGAATCCAGTATCCTAAAACCTGATATATGAGGGTGGGATGGGGTAGTATGAGGAGATATTTGGATAAATTTTTCTATTTCTCCCAATCAGCATACAAAATTGGTCTCAAATATCCTGTAAAACCACCTTTCTGTCAGTCTAAAAACTATGTCCATTTGAGAGGTCAGAGATAGAGCATTGGGGAGTACATAGCAAGTTTGTGGAGATACAGGCAAGATGGAGATAATACAGCAATGGAAGAATCCTATCATGGCAAAAGACCTACAGCAATCCCTTTACTTCCTTAGGTACTGCTGCCATTTTAATCTTTGGTTAAATGGGTTTTCTATCTAGAAAATGCCTCTCACTAACATACAACTCTTCTTTCTTACCTCTGCTTCTAAGAATCCTCAGTTTCCTTCAAAGATCAGTCAGACACTATCTCCTTCATGAAGCCTTTCCTGATCCCCATACCTGTTAGTTCCTCCCCCAAAAAAATTACCTTGTATTTACTTTGTTTAGATATTAAATTTAAATGTGTCCATTTTACCTTCCTTAAGAGAATGTAAGCTATTTGTTGAATGTAAGAATGAGAATAAATAGTAAGGAGGAACAGAATAGATGGAAATGCACAGAGCTGTTTTGTTTTTGTATTCCTAGTGTCTAGCACTATGTCTATGGATTGTGGATATGGATGTCAACTAGCATTAGTTGACAGATTGACTAGTAAGCAAGTAAGTAAGATTCCTAGTAAGCACCAGAGGCAGAAAAGTTCAGCTATTAACTGGAAGAATCTGTTGTCCTCAGCTCCTATTTTGATATTTTTAGACCTATATAAACAATTTATGGAGATTCATGCTTCCAAGGCTACCATGGGAGCCATTCTCACATATTTTTTTATGCCCTAGCACTGGGGAGTACTTCTCAAACTAGATCACCTATGTAGAAAGGAATGATGGAATAAGGGAGAATGAACTTTTTGAAGTCACAGTTGTATTTGATGTATTAAGCATTACTCTAAGGAACTCATCATTCATCCCAACTATACATCTTCAGACTGACCAGCACCTCAGTCAATGCCATATTCACTCAGCATTGGACTTTTTTTAGTAGGTTCATCTTCACCATCACATTAATTTCTCTAGGTCTCAATTTCCTAATCTTATAGGATGAAAAGATTGACCTAGCTCAGACTGCATTTGGCCTACAACACTGCCAACTGTGGCCAAAGCCAGATTAAAATGTAATGGAAATATTTAGCAAAATAAGTAAAAATACAATAAAACATAGAAAATATTGTATCTTAAGACTAAGTCAACATGCAACCCATACGGATCCTTTTGTATGCATTAATAGCCCCCTTTTCTATTTGAGTTTGACAGCACAAAGTTAGATGACCTTTAAGAACCATTTAAGCTCTCAATCTATGATCCTATGAGCTATTTACTAATAATACATTTGTGAACAGACATGCCCATCATGGAAACCAAAATTTGATTATCAAGTAGATCTATCAACTTTGGGACTCTCACTCTTAACTAGATATGCTAGAGATAAAACAGTCATAGCAGGGAGGGAATTGTCTATACTGAAGTCTATTTGTCCATCTTACATCTATGAAGAAGTTAATTATAGATTATATTCAATGCTATATATTTCTCATGGTAAGACTCAATGTGCAGTGGTTTGTTTCTACCATGACAACCCTGCAAGGGGGATGGAGAGGGAGGAAGAGGCATGGTCAATATTTAAATACAACTCCCTGGGACTTGGGGGTTGGGAAGGGGCTGAAATTATAACACTATGCTAAATAATATATATTTATAAATATAGGCAGTTACAGTAGTTAAGTAAACATTTTCAGGGCATTAACAATGTTCTAAAAAGCTTACTTTTTTACATTTTGTTGGATAGTTTTGTTTTCTAAATCAAGTGGTTCATAATCTTACATCATCAGTATATAAATATACTTCAAAAAATATGAATTTTTTAAACCAAAAGACTGCTTACGGAAGTAAAAAGTTTCATGTACATATAATGAAATAATTCAAAAATTAAACTTTTGTTGAAGTGAGTGCCATCTTTTTATAAATTTCCCCCTTCTCTTAGAAAATTTATTCAATGATTGAGTTTTCCAGTTTCCTTTTCTTTGCCTTTGTAGTCTCTGAATGGAGTTGTTTAAGCTGACTTCCATTCTTCTTTACATCTGTATCAATATGTATCAATATCATGAACTGTATCAATAGAACTTCAGATAGGATGAGGAAGATGGACACTTTGACCTAGGGTACTGAAATTGGCAGCACTCTCCCAGGTTATATTTCCTCCTTACTTCCATCCCCCAGTTCCAGCTACCCCTCATATCCCCAGTGTGGCATTTAAAAGAGTGGGAGCCATAAACTATAAGAGTTAAAATGGTTGAGGTATAAATTGTAGTGATTAAAATAGTGGAAGATATAAATTGTGATAAATATGAGTGTGTGAGTAAGTTGTGACCGCAGGAAATAATGTTTTCACCACAGTGTTTTATTTTAAATCAAATATAAGGTGGTTGCCAGGGAAATATTCCCAATTATGAATATACCCAAGTCAACTGGGTTTATAGAGAATTTAATTAATAATACAATGAGGAATTAAAGAAAGAGAGAAAGAGTAAGAAAGGAATAAGTATGAAGGACCTTAAGCCAACATGGCCTAGACCTGAGTCTTTAAGAGAGAGAGAGAGATCAGTCAGTCTTTTATCACTCAACACAAGATGTGTCCAAGCAAGGATTCTAGTGACACCAGGCCAGCTCCATCTCAGTTGACTCCACCAGCTCAATGCCTGAATCTGAATGTGTCCAATGTCCCCGAGAGAGTCCCGAGAGAGACCCTTCAAGGCAGCCTTGGCCAGCTGCCTCCTTCAATTCAGCCTTTCCCAGCTGACTGTTTTTAGAGGGAGTTCCAGCCAGAGTCCTCCTCAAAGGGAGTTCCAGCCAGAGACTATCTCCCTTGAGAGACCTCCTTAGAGATTGTCCTTCAAGAGCCTCTATATCTCAAGCACTTTTTCAACAGTCTATTCTTTTTCTTATATAGCGGGTTTTCTCCTATGTTACCTCCCCTAAGTTCTTCCATCTACCAATCACAGTAGACGTTTCCCAAAGGACAGCCCATTCTGAATTCACATTTTGTTATCACCTTCTTAATTCACATCTTGCTCTCACCTTTTCTGGCTAGACTAAAACTTCTGAGTAATTCACATCAGGAAAGCACTGAGTAAGTTTTCACCTCTTTGCTCCTTGTAAGTTCACAAGTTGCTTGACCTTTATAGGTACTTAGCTTAAGAACTTTTTCCCTTATTATAAGTATGGGTTTAAGTACTTTTCAATGTTCTGCAAGGAGTTTTCTCCCCTAAAGCAGTCTTAAGTAGGGGTGGAGTAGAGTTCCTCCCATTTTTGATCCAAGTAGAGTTCTCACTGTCCAAATGGGGAATGTTCCCAGTAGGGAATTGTTCCAATGGAGAATTCCCCAATGGGGAAATTTTTAACATTCACAAGTCTGAGAAATTTCAAGATTCACACCAGCAGGGTATAAATCTCTTAGTATCCTAGGATATACTTCTTTCCCCTAGTGACCACAGCCCAGGTGAGCTTCCTTCTGGATTTCCCCTCTTCTTTAAAGCCACCACCTCTTGCCCATAATGCAAAACTGGTTAATTATGGTACAGGAAGTATTGTGTAGATCAATGGTGCTATGTAACAGTCAATAGTCTTAAAGAAATGACTACTAACTCCCTCTTTTGTTTCTGGGTGTTGGTTATACCATGTCTAAGAACCTGTGACACTCTGGAGCTCAGAAAGGAAAAGAGAAGTAGCTATGCCCTCTCATGGGCATATTTCCTTTCTATCTCCCACTAAGAGAGTAAGTAAATGTTTGAAATCTCAAGGAGCACCCAGAAGTGCTCCAGATTGGCAGATGTTGGCTGGTGGTTTGGGAGATGAACATGGGAGAGTAAGTGGAGTAGCATGGAAGTAGAGGTGAGAGAGTGATTGATTACAGGGTTCATGCTTGCCTAAGATTAAAGTATAAAGTCAGAGAAATTAGCCTGAGTAAGAACTAGAAGCCACAGCACGGCAGCTATTGACCTCACAGTGAGTATGAACCAGGCCAAGAGCTTGAACAGCCATAGTGTACTTTAGGAGTACCTTGAGAAAGATAATGGAGACAATGCACTGAGCATTATGAGCACTCAGGATATAAGCAATGAGAAGACTGTAAACTTATCTACCTTTACATGAGCATCCCTGAATTGCCTGTAGATGAACCACATTTTCCACTACGATTCTAAATAAATCATGGAGGGGTAACATATGGTAGAGGATTTAGGAAGGGCAAGGGAGAAGAAAGTAGTTTCCCCAATAGAGTTTGAGGCTGGTTGCTACTTCGGACCCTTGTATTTTGGTTGCCTTGGAAGGGGGCTCAGACATCGATGAGCCTCTAGGGTTTGGTTAAAGACATGGTCACATTGTGGGGATCCTCTGGAGATTTCTCCCATTGGTGATTTATTGTGAGTCACCCCTAGGACATTAACTTCAAGGAAGGTTGCCTAGTGAGTCACGTGGAATCTGTATTCTTCCCCTCAATCCTTATCCCCGTGGGTGTCCTGTATGCTGAGGCAATTGTTAATAAAACCCCATTGGCTGGAATGGGTCTTCTGGTATTAGGCAGAACCAGTGATAATAAAGCCTTTCTGAGACAGTCAAGGACTGCTTCTCTGCCAAGACATTGTTTTGAAATTCTGCCTGACAAACCTTGGAAAGGGCTCGAGAGTTGAAATGCAATATGCACCAGAGTAGGGCTGTGATCTGTTCCTGAGTGCCTGTCCCTACCCCACCAGCCCCCAGAATAAACCAGTTCAGAGTAAGCCATGAGGGAAGGTGGTAAGGTAAGGTCAGATTCTACCCAGTTCAAAATATCTGCCTCATCATGCTTCTAAGCTCCCTCCCGGAGTCTGTTTTGTTGGAGACTTCCCAGCAAGAGTAGCCTATGGCCTTGTACACCTGGCATCCTGACATTTTCTATTTTTTTTTCTTAAATTTGCTCATTGCTCAGACATGAAAAATCATTTTGGTGGTGGTAGTTGCCCAGAACAGGATGGCTTATTTTCCTATGCTCTTTTTATCTCCCAATGCTACTACAGCTACCTACTTATACAATAAAGAAATATACCAGTTCCATCAGTTCATAAAAGAACATTTATTAATAATATTAAAATATAGCTGTTGGGTTAAGAACTGGGAGTATAAAGAAAGGTAAAATATAGTTTGTGTCCTAAAAGAACTCATATTATAATGGGAGAGACAACATGCAAATAACTACATGCATACAATACATATATGGAATATATGAAAGGTACCTTCATATTACCTCTAATCTAGAAGCAGTT
Organism: Monodelphis domestica; assembly: GCF_027887165.1. NCBI lineage: Eukaryota > Metazoa > Chordata > Mammalia > Didelphimorphia > Didelphidae > Monodelphis > Monodelphis domestica. The sequence goes on from NC_077234.1 coordinate 210,512,852, forward strand.
AGGTGACACAGTGGGCCTGGAGTTAGAAAGACCCAAGTTCAAATTCAGTCTCAAGTGCTAACTAGCTATCCAATCCTGGACAATTCACTTAACCTCTATCTGCCCAAGTTTCCTCAATTGTGAAATTGGGATACTAAAAATACCACCTCCCAGGGTTGTCATGAGGACCAAATGTGAAAATATTTGTAAAATGCTTAGCACCATTCCAGGTACATGATAGGTACGTAATAAGTGATTGTTTCCTCCCTTTCCCACTCCCTAATCAGAGTCCCCATTTAATTTCACAATTCTGACTTCACTAGTCATTGACTTCCAGGCAAAGACTCATCGTATCTAATGGGTTCACAATATAGGAAATGTTTCCTCCATATTTTTGATGCTCTACTACCACTGGTGTGGCCAAGTTGTCTTTCCATCACTGAATGTTATTATAATATCTCAATGGATTCATCCATCCATCTATAACACACCTCATTATATGGCTTCTACTATTAGTCTCCCCACCTGCAGTCATTGAGTACTTAGAGGACTTGAAGTCTGCCAAGCTAACTTTCAGTGCCCCAAAGAAGCAGTCAAAGTGATGGTTCACATAGGAGGCCAACCATTATCATACCCAACAGGGACTCCTTAGGCTAAAGGATCAGGTCTAGCTATTCATCTGAAACTTTGGTATAGTGGTGAGAAGATGGTAAAATCACCTTTCCCTTCTATTCTGCAATTTCATTAAATGGATTAGGGAATATAATCTATCTCAGTTCTCCGATCAATCCTTGGCTATACTTTTAATAGTAGAACCTCCATTAGGAGACTGTCCCTACATTCATTTTTTAAATTTCCTGCTCATATCTCATTCCCTGAGAATCCCCCTCATTTCCTGAGAAGTGCTGGTAGTTGACTAGCCTCGGCTTTGGTATGTCCTTGAACTTTGCATTCCTTTTCCCATCAAGCTTAGTGACTGCCCAAATCACTGGCATGTGTTGGCATTCCTATTCCACAATCCCAGGAATCTGACTGAGTTGATCCCAAGCTAGTCAAGTTACCATGGATTGGCAGCCACTGATGAATGGCCTTAAGTTCATCCATAAACTTCTGTCTGAGAATGTATTTTTGAGGTTCCATTTGAGTCCAGTAGTAAAAGGAGCAACCAGAGAAGATACAGTAAATTCAGAGGAAAAATTTAGGGCGTTAGGATTGCTTTACCAGGAGAAGACAATGTATTGTAGTAAGACATTGAACTGATTTAGCCCAGAAGTCAGTAGACTAGGGTCCCAGGCTTGGTTCTTCCATGTCCAATCAGAGAATGAAGCAAGGAAAGACTTCTTGACCAGGTCTCAAGCTTGAAAAAGTACTCAGCAGTAGTGGGTAAAGAATAATCGCCATTCTACTATGCAAAAAAAGTATTTGAATGGTTTTGCCAGGTTTAATATTAATGGTAACATTGTAAAGAACCTAGTCGCCCCCCCCAACAATGAACATTTGCAAAGAAAAAGATCAGAAAATCATATAATTTTTAGTAATATCTTTTTTATTTTTATATCACCCTAATTTCCATACATATATATATTATTTCTCTCCCTTATCCAGCAAGCCATCACTTATAACAAATAAAGAAGGCAAAAAAACCTAGTTCAGCAAATTAAATCAACACACTAATGAAACCTGTCATTACATGTGGTATTTCACACCTATAGTTTTCTATTCTGCAAAGACGAGAGGAAGATACATTTTCTCATTTCTTCTCCAAAAACAAGCTTTATTATTATCATTATATAACATTTAGGGGTTTTTAAAAAATGTGACCAAGTATCTTGTTTTCACCACTCTGTATGAGTTTTTTCTGGTTTAAGCATACAACTTTTTTTAATCAAATCATTAATTTTATGACCTATTTGTTTTTTGTGTCATCATTATGAAATACATAGTTATAACTAGGTAAGATCAGAGATCCATAGATAAACTGAAGTATTCAAGAAGTCTAACAGCTGAAAGAAGGCTAACCACTGAGCCCTGCCCCCTTAAGGGATGGTTTGGCTTGGCAAATCACTTCACCTCTCTGCAGACCAGTTTCCTCAATTGCATAATTGAGACAATACTTGATCTACCTGTTACATAAAGCAGGCAGGAAGCTTAAATGAAATAATGTTTATGATAGCTCATTGAAAACCCTAAAGAGCTCCACAATTTGTAATGCATCATAGGAAGGTATTATTACAAGAGAGGGGTAAGTCAATGCTTTCATTTTGTCTTTTGAGCCATGATGAGTCATTAAAAGGAGGAGATAGTAGACAAAATAATAGATCTGCATAAGAAAACCTGGGTCCTAGGTATGAATTCTAGTTCCATTACTCATGAAGATCTAAATAGATTCAAAGATAGATAATAGAGAGAAAAGGGAGCAAAAAGAAAGAGAGAGAGAGATCTTTTATTAAACATTTACTATGTATCAAGTGGGCAGCTAGGTGGTACAGTATGTAGAGTACCAGGTCTGGAGTCAGGAAGACCTGAGTTCAAATCCACCTGTAGATATTTACTAGCTATGCGGTTCTAGAAAAGCTACTTAACACTGTTAGCCTCCATTTCCTTATCTGTAAAATGAGTTGGAGAAATGACAAACCACTACAGGGCCTTTGCTTAGAAAATCCCAAATGGATTCACAAAGAATCAGATGACTGAAACAAGAAACATGTAGCTGGCACTATGCTATGAACTAGGGATACAAATGCAAACAAGGCAGCCCTTGACCTCCAGGAGTTTACATCCTAATGGAGGAAGACAATACATAAATGGGAGCCAGAAAAAAAGAGAGAACAAAGATACTTACATAGGGGCAAATTAACTGTCAAGAGGGAGGAAAAGAAATCCAGAAAATAGAGCTGAAAGAGTGGTCTAGGCAGGAGTCCTCAGTCAGGAGAAATGGACCTCATAGTGGCAAAAGCTGTTGATGTAGAGAAGGAAAAGAAGTTCAGAGAATTATATTGAGAATAAAGAATAGAATGGAACATTGCTGGAGCACCTCCTGAAATAGTGGACTAGATGGTTTAGAGGTCCTGTCCAGCTCTAAAACTACATGGTCCTACTTTAATCTCAGAACAACTGAATGATAACTGTTCTCATGTATTTAATGTTTCATATAACTTGCAGAGAAGGTGCCAGTCTGCATTGGTAGGAGTTTCTTCACCTGGGAGTTTTCTATAACCAATGAAACCACAGATTCAGTCCCTATCCCTGTGTAGGATAGACTTTAAGATTTGTAAAGCACAGTATAATCATCTGTGAGGTAGGTAGAATGGAAAAGGAAATTTAAATTTTGGCAAACCAACTCTCTTAGACATATGGAAGAACCTCTAAAAGATGATTAAACACTAGACAATATCCCAAGAGATTAAATTTTTTTTCTTTTTTTATCATGAACTTCATCAACAAACACAAACATTGCAACATACAAAGAATGAAAAAGAATATAAATCCACAAGCTTCTGTTAGTTTCTTTTAAAAGAATAAATTGAACAAAGTAATAACAAAATTAGCTTATGTTCCCTTCTGAACTTTGTTTTCTTCTGTTTTTAATATTTTAAAATTTATTTTTATTATGTTTAATGTTTTACTGATGCTCTTTTCATTCTTTTTTAAAAATCCCTATGACTACCCACTAACTCACACATTTCTCCCTCAAGTAAACTCCTAAAAATAGCATCAACAAACAACTGTTCTGGATGGTCAGTGGTTTTTAATCTTTTTTTAACCTAATAATCCTCAGAGTGAAAAATTATGAAGTTGGCAGAGTTTGTTTTTTAATGCCCCCAGCACTTCCCCCTTTCTTTTCATTTCTTTCTCCTTATTTTAAATCTCTTGTTTGCCCGCTATCAAAAACTGCACAGGGTAACATACCTATTTAAAAAAAACCCATCATCAGCATTTCTATATATTTCCAACACATCTCAGCAGCAAGAATTAGAAAGAAAAGTTCCATTTAAAATCACCCTAGACAATATAAAATACTTGGGAATTTATCTGCCAAGACAAACACAGGAACTATATGAACCCAACTACAAAACACTCTTCACACAATTAAAACTAGACCTAAACAATTGGAAAAACATTAACTGCTCATGGGTAGGATGAGCTAATGACAATCCACTAACTAATTTATTTATTTAGTGCCATTCCCATCGAACTATCAAAAACTTTTTACTTCAGTAAAAAACAGTTTTTTCATTAGAAAAAAGCATAACAAATTTCATTTGGAAGAACAAAAAATCAAGTATATCCAGGGAAATAATGGGAAAAAAATGCGAAGGAAGGTGGCCCATCAGTACCAGATCTCAAACTATACTATAAAGCAATGATCATCAAAACAATATGGTGCTGGTTAAGAGACAGAAAGGAGTATCAGTGGAATAGGCTTGGGGTAAGTGACCTCAGCAAGACAGTCTATGATAAGCCCAAAGATTCCAGCTTTTGGGACAAAACTCCACTATTTGATAAAAAAAATGCTGGTTAAATTGGAAGACAGTATGGGAGAGATTGGATTTGGATCAACATCTTACACCCTACACCAGAGGGTCCCTAAACTATGGCCCGTGGGCCACATGCAGCCCCCAGAGGCCATTTATCCAGCCCCCACTGCATTTCCAGAAGGGGCACCTCTTTCATTGGTGGACAGTGAGAGGAACTCTATATGTGGCAGAACTGCAAAGCGTGGCGTCGCTCATGTACAGTACTACTTCTGGTGACATAATCCTTTGCATGGCGCTGCACAATGGAAGATGTCAGCATGGTGAGCTGCGATCTGGGGGAGGGGATTCCGCACTGTGTACACTGCTGCCCAGTATAGTGGTGGCCGTGATGGGCCTGTGCAAGGTGTGACAGGCCCATCCCAGCCAGTGCTGCAGCCTCCACTATCCCAGACAGCAGTTTACAGATTTGTTCTTAGTTTATTTGTTTTTTATAGTCCAACCCTCCAATGGTCTGAGGGACAGTGAACTGGCTCCCTGTGTAAAAAGTTTGGGGACCTCTGCCCTACACCAAGATAAACTCAGACTGAGTGAATGACCTGAATATAAAGAAGGAAACTATAAGTAAATTAGGTGAACACAGAATAGTATAAATGTCAGATCTTTGGGAAAGCAAAGATTTTAAGACCAAGCAAGAGCTAGAAAAAAATCACAAAATGTAAAATCAATAATCTTGATTACATCAAATTAAAAAGGTTTTGTACAAACAAAACCAATGCAACCAGAATTAGAAGGGAAACAATAAACTGGGAAACCATCTTCATAACAAAAACCTCTGAGAAAGGTCTAATTATTCAAATTTATAAAGAGCTAAATCAATTGTAGAAAAAATCAAGCCATTCTCCAATTGATAAATGGGCAAAGGACACGAATAGGCAGTTTTCAGCCAAAGAAATCAAAACTATTAATAAGCACATGAAAACGTGTTCTAAATCTCTTATAATCAGAGAGATGCAAATCAAAATAACTCTGAGGTATCACCTCACACCCAGCAGATTGGCCAACATGACAGCAAAGGAAAGTAATGAATGCTGGAGGGGATGTGGCAAAGTAGGGACATTAATTCATTGCTGATGGAGTTGTGAATTGATCCAACCATTCTGGAGGGCAATTTGGAACTATTCCCAAAGACTGTCTGCCCTTTGATCCAGCCATAGTACTGCTGGGTTTGTACCCCAAAGAGATAATAAGGAAAAAGACATGTACAAAAATATTCATAGCTGCACTCTTTGTGGTGGCAAAAAACTGGAAAATGAGGGGATGCCCTTCAATTGGGGAATGGCTGAACAAATTGTGGTATATGTTGGTGATGGAATACTATTGTGCTCAAAGGAATAATAAAGTGGAGGAATTCCATGGAGTCTGGAACAATCTCCAGGAAGTGATGCAGAGCGAAAGGAGCAGAACCAGGAAAACATTGTACACAGAGACTGACACACTGTGGTACAATCAAATGTAACGAACTTCTCCATTAGTGGCAGTGCAGTGATCCTGAATAACCTGGAGGGAGCTACGAGAAAGAACACTATCCTCATTCAGAGGGAAAACTGTGGGAGTAGAAACACAAGAAAAACAACTGCTTAAATACATGGATCGAAGGGATATGGTTGGGAATGTAGACTCTAAATGAACATCCTAGTGCAAACATCAACAACATGGAAATGGGTTCTGATTAAGGACACATATAATATCCAGTAGAATTACTCATTGGCTATGAGGAGGGGTGAGAGGAGGGGAGGGAAAGAATATAATTTTTGTAACCAAAGAATAATGGTCTAAATCAACTAATTAAATAAAATTTAAAAAAAAAACAAAAAAAAAACAAAGTCTTTTAAATCCTCCTTGCTACTCATTCTAAATATGAGTTTCTCTTTTGTGTCATGGATTATGTTCTAGGTTATCCTATGTGCTGTTTGTTGTGGGGTACTAAAGTTGAACCCCCAGGGTTTGGGAAGGATATCTTTTGCAAGAATCCAAGACTTCAAAACTTAGCTTAAACATAAAAGGAGAAATTTGTTAATTTAGAAAGTAATGTTGAGAATAGTCACAAGGATAGTACAGGTGGAACAGCAAGATGAAAGGCTGCTCCCAGAATCCATCAATTCTGGGGATTATATACTCTTTACAATAGTGGGGATGTGATGCTGTGTCATGGTGAGGATGTGATTCTAAGTGGTAGCACCCAGGCTACCACTTAGGTAGGGGGGTTTGGTCATCTCACTGGAGTCTGCCTGAAGACCCTCATACTTCAGGGGGTAGATGCATGCCTGAGATACAACCCGATGGTACCAAGGTGTAGCTGGAGGTGCATCTCTATGTCCATCTCAAATCTAAAGGACAGTCCAAGGATGATAATTCTTTCAGGGTCTTATAGAAGTTATCAGATGTTTTTGGGTTAGGAGTCACAAGGACAGAAGGGAGCAAAGGAATTTCCCTGCTTACAGTTTGCCTGAGTTTGGGGGTACGATGCCCATACTGTTGATCAATCCCTTTCTGAAATAATAAGTGAGCAAAAAAGATTGCAATTCATATGTGTTCTATGAGAAAGAACCTTATTTTATAACTTTTCATGATTTTCTTTCCCTCTGTTGATTTCTCATATGACTAGGATTATCATATCATAGTACTAAGAACTAGAAGACAACCTTCTTTCCATTTGTTTCCCAGACTTGATCTCAGTCTACTCCTGGGACTTACTAGTTCCTTATTGGCCTGGAAAAGCACCATCTCACTCAGTTACTGTCATTTTCTCACACACATTTACTAACACCATACTCCCAATGGCCTTTCTTTCTACTCTCTCACTGTTTCTGTAGTAAGGAAATGAAGAAAAACCTCAAACTGCCCCTGATGTCCTTGTGTGCATAAGGCCAGGCCAGAATTGTGTTTAGATAGGAAAGAGAGCCAATGGCCTTGGGCCTTGTCTTAGTTTTGTCTTCTTGCCTTTTCCCTACTCATTCATCTGCTTGAAAGAATGGAAGATATATAGGATTGGAAATTGGGGGACCCTAAATCCAAGAGATAGTAGGTAGTCATTATGTGTAATAATTAAAAAATAATAATATTTCTTCTACTACCCAGATATATATTTTATAAAGTTTATTAGGAAGGGTAGACAATCATTCCTAAGTAACCTGACCAAGTGGAGCCTAGCCTGCCAGTCTCTTCCTCATTCCCCTTCACCTCCTGCACGGTCTCTTCTCCTCATGGTTCCCTCATGGTCCTCTCGTCAGTCTTCCCCTGATTCTGCCCCAAACCTTAACTTTTATTGACGTACAGAATGTACACCAAAGCAACCCTGGCACAACTGTGGTATGTCAAGAATGTTTGATAGGTAAAGTTACTCAGGAAGGGAAGGGGATGAGCTTCCTTGACACAATTCCCACTGTGATCCTTTGGGAGACCTGTCTCCCCAATGGATTATTTAAATATAACTATTTTATAACTCTAAATACCTTCTAGTTAAAAGTACATACAATATTGCATTTTTTAAGAGGGAGTTACAATAGTTAGAGATAGGAGTCAAATATAAAAATTGATTTATAGATGCATTGACAAAATGCCAACTAGGGGACAGTCCCCTTTGGCATAAAAGTTTACATTCAGAATAAGTATGTTCAATCCCTTCAGTTCAATTCATTATATCCCAAAGTTCATTCTGGATCTTTTGATGCAGTGTGTAGCTTCTTCAGTATCTTTACACCTTTACAGCACCTTCTCGAAAAGGATCCACTGTCTTGATTCAGGATGTTGGCAAATTTCCTTTCCTGAAATTTCTCCAAAAATTTTTAAATTTGCATTTTAGGATAATTACACAATCCCCCCTGAGGAGGGTGTTGACCAACACCAGAATCACACTGGGATACATGACTGAGTTATGAGGTATATGAAACAATTGTTAAAAGAAAAAACAAAAACAAACAACCAAAAAAAGTCCCAAAGTAAAAAAAGTAAAAATTAAATTCTGTATAAAAATAATAAGAAATACAGAAATGATAAAAATAAAATTAAAATCTTATGTGTATAACAATATGAGTAAAAAATAAAAACAATCTGTAACAGGTTCTTGAATCATAGCAAGGCCCAATTAAAGTGACTTATGTCTCACAAGCCCATTGTACAATAGCAGCAATACAGCACTTTACCTGTTTGCAGCCAGGACTATAGAAAATTTCCAAACTATAAGATAGAAAGAACTAAATTTCAGCAGCAAATTTCAGCAACAAATCAGAGAAAATTCATTCCCCCTGATTGTACCGTCACTGTCAGAGATGGGGGAGCCAGGATGATAGTCAACCTGAGGCACTTGACTCAAAGTATTGCACATGTAGTGTGGTTCAAGGAAGTTCTGCATCTTATGGCAAGCGCCGCAATCTCGATTTGCACAGTAGGTTCAAGTCCTTTCATATTGGCATAGAAGTTCAACAATCCCCCCTGGATTGGGTTTGGTCTTTTTTGACCTTGTGCTGCTTGGCACTGTATATTGGCTCTTTTGTTTCCTTCTCCTGGAATCAGATAGAATCATTAAACAAAGTCCCATAACATTTATCAATAAATGGCAGGTTTCCGTAGTCAAAAGCCTTTTGGGTATGCATATTACTAGGGCTAATAGATACTATAAACTTCTACTGTAAACTTTATCCTTCTGGTAAAAAGAAAACATTAATACTGATTTCATGTAGTTCAAGTATCACCAAGGTTAGGGAAAAAGAAAGAAAAAAGAAAAAATCAAATATCCTATTGCAAACATAAAGAAAAAATAATGAAAAAATCATAATTTCATAGTTCACATTCCATGTGACAATGTGTTAGCTGAGCAGAGGCACAACACAAAAGGTGCTCACTCAAAAATGAAATGTATATCACTCTTAACTTGGTCAGGATCTAAGTTTTTCACTAGGTAAAAGTCTTTTAAAAACAACTAATACAGATTCTAAAAAGTACCAAACAACAACTAATACAGATTCTAAAAAGGACCCAAAATCCCCAAAATTATAAGAGTCCATTAATGACGATAAACAAACAAATCCACTATCATTAGGATTCACACGACTTGCTGTATGACATGTAAAAAACCTTTGAAATCATGAATACTTGTCACAAGTTCTACAGATTTTAGCCAATCTTTCAACTTTGGCAAAGATATTTTTAACAAAGTCTATTATTACCTTCATTCCAAAATTTGGTGGGAGAGAAAACCCAGAAAAACTTCTGTATTGGTGATGAAGAATTACAAATATGATAAATCCATTTCAAAGCTATAAGACTTCACAGGAAAAATTATTCCCACCTACTGGATGAGATTATGATATGTCATCCATTACATTTATGTAATGCCATTTATATAATGCCATTTAACTTTACTTTTTACCTTTACATTTATATAATGCCATTTAACTTTACTTCAACTACAAATAGACCCTTACCTCTTGTTACAAACAACTCAAGAGGCAGGCAAATAAATGATCAGAGGTAGGGATACTCCCAGATATCTGAAAATCACTTCTGAAGACTTATTAAAATCAATTTAAATTATTAAGTAAGTACATTCTCCAAAACCTGTATACAGGTTTAAACCAATGTGATGGAGTTCATCCATCAGCTCTGTGTGACAATTAACAAAGGCAAAAAAGAACAAAAATGCTGTGTATGGGCTTTTACACTGATATTCTTCAGTACAATCATATTCGTAGGGGAGGTACAAATAAAGACAATTTAACAGAATATTTAAATTTTGATAACTTATAAAGTGGTTAACATTAAACTACATACAGCTTGTATTTAGGATAGTGTTACATATACTTCTTCATTCTGGGGAGGGGAACAAACTGCAACAGTTAACATCAGTAAGGCAATGAGGTCTGAAAAGGCTTAAAATTCACCTCCAGACTCTTTGAGGTTCCTTCCCCTCCCAAGTACCATCAGTCATCACAATCCCTTTGTCCACACCTCTGGGGTCTCCCATGCTGTGGGGAGTTCCCACACTGAGTACAGGTGATTGGGTGAATAACTATTCCTCCTATCAATATCATTATACCTGAAACTTCTATTCCTATTTTCCTGATTTCTCTTCTTACAATTCATAATCACATGACCAATTTTCCCACAACAACAACATGTTAGTGGTTGCTTTGTGTATTCTTGTAAGGGAGCTATGATCTCTTCTTGCTTTGCCTTTACAACTGTTTTAGTTAATTCTTTTATTTCCTTCTTCAATGTCTCTACTAAAGTAGCATTTTCCTTATCCTTCTCACCCTGTTTTGCAGTCAATTCCTTTATTTTCTTCCTTAATGTTTCCACTAAATCAGTGTTCTCCTTCTCCTTTTTCCTTATGTCCCTCAAAATCATAAACTGGTTCTAAATTGACTAAATAAAGTTATTCAAATGGAAAAAAAAGCATAAACTGCTACTCTTTTCAATTCCTCAAGGTCCATAGTAGGCCAATTTGGACAGCTAGTCATAAAATAATTCCTAACTACCTTACAACTATTTTTCACAAATTATATTCTGATTTGTCTAAAGTCCCATTCTCTATCCAGATCAAGCTCAATATATTTTTCTCCCAGCTTGATAAGTCTATCCATAAATTGGGTGGGGTTTTCACTATCTTCTTTTTCTATTTTCAAATTTAGTCCATGTACCAGACCTATTAGAATAGTCTCTCATAGCTTTTATCAATGCATTTCTAGCCTGGCATAACTATAAGTAATCTTACTCTGATTTTGGGTCCCATTTGGAATCTTCAGTTGGCCAATGAGCCAACCCTCTCCTTGTGCCTGATTAACAAGAGAAAGAATCTCATTTCTTTCCCTTTCTGTTAGCAAGGCCTGGATCAAATCTTCTACATCAAGCCATGTGGGATTATATGTGCGAAAAATGTTTTCAAACTTATTTATCACCACCAAAGGCTCAGCTTCATATGAAGGTGTTTTTTCTTTGAATCTCTCAATGTCCTATGGAGAAAAGAGTGTATGATGTCTAATGTTTACTAAATCTCCATGTCTGTTATGTGTAGGGACAACTCTTAGAGGGGAAAAGTCTTTTATTTGAATCATCTGTGGCAATTGCTGCTTGGCCTATATTCTGGAGTTCAATGGAGTGGGTTGCAGTGAGGCTGGTAGGGGAAGGGGGTGAGATGATGGAATGGTCAGCAGGTGGGGAGGTACAGTGCAGGATCGGGGTGGGGATGTGGGTGGGCAGAGATGAATGGGGCAGAGCTGTGGGCGGGGTGGAGATGAATGGGGAAGGGTTTGGGGGCAGGGTGGAGAATAACAGGGGAGGGGTTGGGGGTTGGGTGGAGAAGAAGGAGGGTGGGACCAGGTATGGGGTGGGGTGGAGAGGAGTAGGATGGGTGAGGTCTAGAGGGGTCACAGTAAGGTGGGTAAGAAGGAGGATAAGGAAAAGGATTGAAGTAGGGATGGTATGGGTAGGGATAGGGGAGATGGGTGGGCAAAAGAAGGTAGAGAGGTAGATTGGGAGGAAAGGGGATGGGAGGAGTGGGGGATAAGTAAGGTCTAACAGGGAGAGGAGCTGAGGGGTTCAAGTCCTGGTTTTGGTCAATATGAGGAGAAACTTCCTCACAGGCCAGGTGGAATGACAGAGCATGCTTCTTGCTAGATTTCACTGAAGGAGTTAAGGTAGAATGATTTGGTTCCAAGGAAAGAAAGGTTTCCTTATTGGAGGGGATGCTTGATTTATTCACGAAATATGCCTATAAGTACAAGTATTTATAATCTTTGGACTCTTTGTTTTTAATGGCTAACTTCAAATCTTTTAAAATCTTGAAGTCAAAAGAGCCATATTTTGGCCATGTAAAAGATATGTCCATCCATGCCTTACAAAGCTTTCTAGCTTCTTTCTTTGTCATCCAATTCTCCTTAGGCAAATTTGGATCATTCCAGCAATTTAGAAGTTTATTGTGAGATTTAAAATGGTTGAGGTCTTAAACTGTAGTGATAAAAATAGTGGAAGATATAAATTGTGATAGATATAAGAGAGGGTGAGTAAATTTGACCACAGAAATATGTTTCACTACAGTGTCTTGGGTTTAAAATCAAATATAAGGTGGTCGCCAGGGAAATATTCCCAATTATTCAAATACCCAAGTCAATTGGGTTTTATAGAGATTTTAATTAACAATACAATGAGTAATCAAAGAAAGAGAGAGAGAGTAAAAAAGGAATAAGTATGAAGGGCCTCAAAGCCAATATAGCCTAGACCTGAGTCTTAAAAGAGAAATCAGTCAGTTTTTTATAACTCACCATAAGATCTGTCTAAGTAAGGATTTCTAATGACACCAGGCCAGCGTCCTTCCTCAAAGAGTCTTCCAGCCAGAGATTGTTTCAAAGGGCCTCTCTCAAGAGCCTCCAGAGCTCCTACCCCAGAGGGACAGAGCCCCTCAGAGGAGCTCCTCAAGGAGCTCTCCTTCAGAATGAGAGTCAGAAATCGAGATCCTCAGAATGAGTCTTCTCAAAATGAGCTCCCTCAGAATCAGATTCTGCTCTTCTCTGAACTCTTATTTTTAAGGGCAAAATCTCCTATGTCACCTCCCCTAAGTCCTTATATCTACCAATCACTGTAGATGTTTCTAAAGGACCGCCCATTTTGAATTCACAGCTGAGTAGTTTTAATCTCTTTAGTAAGTCAGAAAAAAATGCTGCTGTGTCGACAAATTTCATTAAGAAAAAACCTCTGAATAAGTTATCACTCTTTTAGGTTTAAGTAGTTTACAAGTTGCCCCACCTTTATAGGTATTTAGTATCCCATTGTATCAATTCTAAAATCGTCATGACTCAAAGAACTTCCTGTCCTTTCCATAAGCATGGGTCAAAGCACTTTTCATTGTTCTCAAGGAGCTCTCTGTCCTAAAGCAGTCCTAAGTAGGGTGGAGTAGGGATATTCCCAAGGCAAGGAGCCTTCACATTCAAGTAGAATTCTCACTATCTGCTAGGGAATTTTTTAAGTAGAAGATTCCCCAATGGGGGAAACCCCTAACATTCATAAGTCTGAGAAATTTTGAGGTTTACATTATACAGGGCTGAATCAGGAGGAATATTTACTGATTTCCTTTGATGTGTTGCAGTATTTCCTATATTGTCTAGTCTGTATGTCCTATTTAAGCTAGTTTGAGTATTGCTAAATGATCAGCTTAAACAATGAAAACTTTCTAAAGCATAAAAAAAACAGAGACACAAAGTTCTTCAATGTTATTGTGGAAGTCAATAAGAGAAGGTTTAAAACAAAAGGCTAAGGTAAGGAAACAGTTGCACAGCAATAGTATCAATAATGAATGTGTATTTAGTTTAATAATTGTTGCTATTAATAATTAATAACAATATGCATTTATAACCATTAATGATGTTATTGGTAATAAATAATATGCATGTATTATTATTGTTATTAATAATTAACAACCATAAACAAGCATCAATAATCAATAATATCCATTAACAATAAATACTAATAATAGTTATTGGAAATTAATAATTATTGTTATTGATCATATTATTAATACTATTGTGTTCTAAAATTATTCCTTAATATTGCATGTAATTAATTTGATTTAATGTTGGCTTTGTTCAATTTTAGAAATTTGGTTTTAATTTAAATTCAATATTATTAATATTTCCTATTAATAATCCTTTTATTTAAATGTATTCAATTTAATAGCATTATTTTAGATCACTAATAGCAGTAGCAAAGGAATTCTTTTTATTTTCCTGCAGTTTTTTTTTTTTTAAACCCTTACCTTCCGTCTTGGAGTCAATACTGTGTATTGGCTCCAAGGCAGAAGAGCGGTAAGGGTAGGCAATGGGGGTCAAGTGACTTGCCCAGGGTCACACAGCTGGGAAGTGTCTGAGGCCAGATTTGTTTCCTGCAGTTTTAATTCTCAACAGTGGGTAGCGCTATAAATGCATGTAGAGTGGAAGGCATCTGTGGGTTGGCCTATCTAAGCAAGCAGTCAGATAAAGAGAAGGTCAAAAAAAAAATTGTCCTTTTAATCTGCTAAAGAAAGACAGGCAGTCTTCTAGGAAAGCTGGGAGTGGCTTTTAAAATGCTAATAAAGACTGGCACTCTCAAGGGAAATGTGGCTTTAGATATGCAAAGGAAGCAGGCAGTCCAATCAAAGTTGGAGGGGAGGGGAGGGAGAGAGAAAAAAAATGAAGTTTCAAAAGAACTCTTCCTCTTTGCCCAGGTTTAAGGACTGTTTGAGGGGGGGAGGGAGAGGGGAAAGAAAAATGGAGTTAAATCCCTTTCCCTAGAACAGCCATGTGTTTTCAAAGTTGGGGTGCACAGCCTGGAAGGACCCTCAGAATTAATTTAATGTGAGGCAGACACTATGCTGGTAAAGATCCATTGGGTCCTAATGCCCCTTGGTTTAAAACAGGTTGGGTCCGGTGGGGGGGAGGTGGCCACATGGGGAGAGTGCAGCCGAGAAGAAACAGGAGTCTGCAATTTTTGGCACCCATGGGATCCTGCCCTTTAATATAAAGCAGCCACTCCCCTGCCTGGATCCCCAGTTCTGTGTAGGGACTGTCCCAGGGAGCCCCTAACTCTACTCCATAGCCCCTAGGATCCGTTAAAGGCCTTCCCCACCCTCCATACCACCCCCAGCTATGCACTGAACTAGGCTGAGAGAAGAAACTCTAGGACCTTTCCTGCTGTGGAAAATAAAAGAGTTGGGTCCTAAAACCCACCTGATTCCCTATGGGCAAAAAGGCCCCTTCAGCCCTATTCAAGCTGAAAGAAAAAAATGGGGTGCATTGGGGAGTGGGATGGTGAGAATGCCACCAGGGAAGGAGTTTTTCTCACCAATCCAATGTGATCTGGTCCAGGAAAAACAGCAGCCTGTTTCTTCTCTCCACCAAGGTCCCTTTGCATATGAACATAGGCCAGCTAACTGAAGCAGCTTCTAGATCACTTAAGCTTTACCTAAGACTCAAAACTTCTCTCAAAAGAAAATTAAGGGTTAGTCTTAGACCCATGTGGTCACCATCTGTTATAATTAAAAAATAATAATATTTCTTCTACTGCCCAGATATATATTTTATAAACTTTATTAGGAAGGGTAGACAATCATTCCTAAGTAACCTGACCGAGTGGAGCCTAGCCTGCCAGTCTCTTCCTCATTCCCCCTCACCTCCTGCACTATCTCTTCTTCTTATGGTTCCCTCATGGTCCTCTCGTCAGTCCTCTCATCCATCTTCCCCCGATTCTGCCCCAAACCTTAACTTTTATTGACACACAGAACGTACACCAACTCAACCCTGGTGCAACTGTGGTAAGTGTAAACCTCAAAATTCCTTAGACTTATAAATGTTGGAAATTTCACCATTGGGATATTTCATACTTGGAAAATTTCTTACTGATAGTCTATTGGAATGGGAACCCCATTGGCATGGGAGGTTCCTTCTCTACCCTTTTTCAGATTACTTTAGGACAGAAACCTTTTGCTGAACAATGGAAAGGACTTTGACCTATGCTTAAGCATAGAACAGGAATTTCTTTGAATCATGATTGATTTAGAATTGATACAATGGAGATACTTGGAATAAATCTCCACCCTATTCAGTCCTAACAGGATTGAGTAAGGGCTGCAGCCTAGATCAAAGATTTAATCATTTGAAAATATGACCTTCAACAGACATGTGAAAAAGCCAGAAACCTCTGGGCGGTCCTGGGTTAAGCTAGAGCCTCCATTGGCACAGGGAAATTGATGAACAGTGATTGGTAGATGGGAGAACTGAGAGGAGTAACTTGGATGGTTTCCTTAAAGATAGGAGGGTCTGGAGACTTGAGGGGTTGAGGAGTTTGGTCGGGGTGATTGCGGTGGACTCAGAGAAGCTGGCGCTGAAGGAAGCTGAAGGTGGGGGCCTCTGAGACTGTTTCTCCATTTTGGTCACGTGAGTGATAGGGACTGATCTCTTTTCTTTGCCCCAGCTATCTAAGGGCTTGGGCCTTTTGGCCCAGCCTAAACAGAAGGGGTATTTAAGCCCTATTCCCTTCTCTCTCTTTTTCTTTCTCTCTATCTCTAATTCCTTTCTTGCTCCTATTGTAATTAAACTCCAAAAAAGGCTGACGGCTGACTTGAGTTTTTCATTTAGGAATTACATAGCTGAATTCCTTGGCGACCTTAAATTAATATATATCAGTCTTTTAAAGTGATTCCCTTGTAACATAAGTCAGGAATGCTTGATAGACAGGTAAAGTTACTCAGGAAGGGGAGAGGATGAACTTCCTTGACATATGTAAACTACCATTATTTGATTTATGACCTGGACCCCAGAGATTAAAATTGGGAAAATTCATCATAAAGTAGTTCAAAATCTCTGAAAGAAGAAATCATGATTTTGGACCAGGAAGAGGAGTCCAAAGAAAATTCTAAAGCTGAGGACACTGGCTAATTTAAATAATCCTTCTAAAGATCTAGTAAGTTACCGGGTCTAAGAATTCCCTGCTGGGGAATGGCAGGCTTCAGAAACCAAGAACGAGGGAACAAAATAGGCAAAGCTGAAGGGGACGCTTTTTGTTAAATCCTAGGCAAGGTTTCTTCCTTTCTAATCAGGGTATGGAAAGTCCATATACTTTAAATTGAAATAATATGGTTGTACTTGCTCTTCTATCTGCTACAAATTTCAGCTGAGCCAGAAACTCTGCATGTGTACAGGCAAACAGCAAGCCAGCAGAGCAGTGTATATAGTGGAACAATCCAGCAGAAACAAACAGTACTAGTGTGATTGGCATGGGCCATTGTACCTTCAAGTTATAGAACTATTTCAGGCAAACTGTAAGCAGGAAAATTCCTTTGCTCGCCTACATCCTTGAGACCACTAACTCAAAACATCTGATAAACTCCTAATAAAACCCTGAAAGGAATAATCTCCTTGGATTGTCCTTTGAATTTGAGATGGACAGAGAGATACACCTTCAGGTTATGCCTCGATACCATCGGGCTGTATCCAAGACATCTATCTGTCCCCTAAACTATGAAGGTCACCCCCTATGTCTTCAGGCAAACCTCCCTGCTGTGCTTCAGCGCACACCACACCAAAGTCACATATTAACTGTCCCAAACAGTATAAAGACCCCAGACTTGATGTCCACTAGGAGGCAGTTTTCCACCTATGCTGTCCTCCTGGCCAGATTCAATGTTACCCAGGGATAAAACAAACAAACAAACAAAAAACAACAGGGGATTCACCTCAAGCCTCCCACAACATGATGACATCATTAATCCTGCAGGAGCAGAGTATGAACTGATCCTCTATGGATATATCTTGGCTTACATGAATTTCCTTTGGGTGGGCAATTCTAGGAGTATATGTTCCCTGGCAATGTTAAGGTCCAGTTCGTCACCCACCACCATGGAAGACCCACAGACAATGCAATCAAACAGGAGGGTCCTTTATTCTGGTATACACCAGGGGAAGCTCAGCACAAGAGTTCCACCTGCAGTTGTGAGTGCAGAGTCTTTTATACCCAATGCCTGACAGCATATATCACTAGCCACCATACGTGGCCCACAAGTTTCTCCTGGAATCTATGTTTTGGGCGTTGGCACATTTAGGTTCCCTGACAGGGGTCTGTTGGTCAGATGTTCTATAGTGATATGTGCTGTACTGACCAAGCAGCTCCCTGCTTGGGGCTCCTTCAGCAACATGTGTTTTCTTTTGCCCAGTGATATAGCTATTTCTGGGAGAATATCCCACTTTTATGGGAGATATGTTTATTTTTATTATTGTTGTAATTGTTTGTCCTTTGTTTTCAAAGAAGACAAATGACATCACTGGGGTAATATCTTGACTTGGTCCTGATTTGTATTTAAGTGAGGCAGAGTTACACAAAGTCTTCAGTCCCTCTCTTCCAGAGTCATGGAAGTCAAGTGGCCAGACAAATGTCAGGACAACTGGCAGTAATATAGCGTATGTCTTCAATGTCTAACCAAGCTCTAGCAACTGTGTCAGCCGCCCTTATGGCCACTGGAACAAATTGTTCTCATTGGCTCATTCTACTGGGGTATTGTTCACATGCTTGGGGCAGACATCCCCCTAACTAATCTCCAGTTTGAGGTCTGTGGGTTGCCCTCAACCTGACTTAGCCCATCTGCAAAGAGAGCTTTATAATATCATATCATGAAATGCCTTTTGCTCTGAAATACTTGTGCTCTCTGTCTGACTAGTAGAGGGAAGCACACCAGCTAGGGCTCTCTGCTGCAGCTTTAGGGAATATGGAACCGGAGAGTACCTTGAAATCATCAAGGACTTGGAGTAGCCCTTCCTTACCTGGAGTTGGGGAATGCTTTCAGGTTCTAAGTCACATTCTCTCAATCCCTTTTACCATTACCAGCTCTCCGTGGTTTTCTCTCCACCAGTGATAGCTCTCCTTTTAAACTCCTCGGAATATCATTGCTAAGCTCGTTTTCTAACTGCTCACTCAAACAAAATCAGCCACAGGGACATCTTCTGGACAAAAAGGCTGGTTTCGCTGCAGACACCTGGGTTCCTTTGAAGTTTCTGAAGCAGCTGTCTCTCCTTTCGGACCAGGAACATTTCCAGCTGCCTCTAATCTTTTGGAATTTGCTTCCCTGCCACACTGTTCTACCAAAACTCCTGAAAGGTCACCAATGATCTCCTAATAATCCAAACTTTCTCCCATTCCCATTACTTCTTGACTTCTCTAAAGCATTTGATTTTGACCATCTTGAATATCTTGGTATTCTTTTGGGAAATGGAGTATCATCTGTTTTATATTGACTGATATGATTCCCTTTAAGTAGGCAAGAAGGTCTTCCTCAGGATCTCCCCAGGCTAGGGCTTGAACCACTGGCATTGCTTCCTTGTCATCTGAGGCATAAATAGCCCAACCTTCTGGAACCTGACTGGTTATTGGCTTAGTGGAATTTCCACTGCTATCCAGGACATTGTTGATTCAGAATTGCTGACCTGGTGAATGTGTGGGCAGGTAGAGGGGAGCAACACCTATTTATAGTAATTATATTCCTTTTAATCTTTTAGGATCAGTAAAGTTATTTTTATTGCATTTTATGGTCCATAAGTCTTTCCTTGTTGCCAGGCTCCATGCTGAATCACTGTACTGGCCTGGCCTACCACTCCAATTATTCAATCTCCCTCTCCTCCCGTCTTCCTAAATGTAGGTAGGCTCCAAGGGTTCTGTTCTCAGCACTCTTCTTGTTAATCATTCTTTTGATTAGTAACAGCGGCTATTATGTAAGTAACTGCTATATCAGTATTTAAAACCTTTTAGACATTGTCCAGCTCCAGCCCTATATTTCTAGCTGCTTACAGCTCCCCTAAATTCAGCGTGCCTTTTTAAAAAATAATATTTTCCCCTCAATTACATGCAAAAACAATTTTAACATTAAAATTTTAAAATTTGGAGTTCCAAATTCTCTTCTTCTTTTTCCCCTTCCCTGATATGGATTTTACACATGTAATCAAGTAAGACATTTTTCCATATTAGTGAACAAAATTTTAAAAAAGAAGAAAGTGAAATATACTATGTTTAGAGGGTTAGGAAATAATTGGAGGATCTGTTTTAGGAGGTCTGCCACTTGCTACCTGTGTGACCTAGAACAAAGTCTTTTCATGTACTGGCCTTGATTTCTTCATCTATAAAATAAAGGTATGGGACTGATTGGCCTGTCAGGTCCATACCATTCTAAATCAATGATCCTAAAACACTGATTTGAGAGGACAATTTCAGTAGAGTGGTAGGGTAGCAACCAGATTGTCCTGTAGATTGTTAAAGAGAGAAAGGATGAGTAGTTCTACTTTGAAAGGTTGGTTGAGGCTAAAGAGAAGAGGAGGCATTAGTATCTAAGCCAGAATTATATAGGCTATACTATGAATAAATATTACAACAAATTAAATAAAATAACTAAACACTTTGTACCAGACACCATCCTAAGGGCTGGTGTTATAAGTATAAGGAGAATATATATAGTTCCTGAATTCAAGAGTTTATGGTCTTTTTTTAATTGGATATTTTTCCAATTAACAAGGATTTATTTTCTATCTTGTTTGTAAATAGTTGTTTTCATATTGTTTCCCTTGTTAGATTGTGAGCTTCTTGAGGACAGGAAGTATTTCTGCCTTTCTTTGTATTCCCAAAGTTTAGTACAGTGCTTGATGCTTAATCAATGCTGGTTAGCTTGGCTGTAGTGGGAGCTCTACAAATAAATATATTAACCCCTTCAGGGACTAGGGGCATGGGATTCTGGAAGTTCAAGGTGCTTCACACCATCAGTGCTCCCCACCACCACTTGACAGTTGTTCACATTCCCCTTTGATAAATACCAACTTCCTTTGATGAACAAAAATTATCTCTATTGCATATGTATAATCTATGTCAAATGACTTTCTTCTCAGGGCAGGGTTTCTGGAAGAGAAAAAAAGAATTAGGAACTCAAAAATTTTAAAAACAGAAGAATTGTTTTCATATTAAATAAAAAAATAAAACATTAAAAGCAAAACTTTTTAAAAATCATTGAGGTTGGTAGGTGGATTCAAATATGACTTCAGACACTTCCTAGATGGGTGACCCTGGTCAAGTGACTTAATCCCATTTGCCTAGGTCTCTTCTGCTTTGGAACCAATACTTAGCACTGATTCTAAGAGAAAAGGTAAAGGTTTTTAAAAAATTATCTTCTACCTTCTACCTCAAAAGAATTAAAGCCAACAGTTAGTCAAATAGGACAGGCATTTGGATAGGTGGTAGCTTTTCAATTCCTAAAATCACATTGTACTCTACTGGTAAGACACTTTCAGTCTTTTCTATTCTACTCTTGCTTCTCTCTCCTCATAAAGTTCCAGATTATCCTTCCATCAAGAACTGTATGATAGGTTCCAAAGGATTTTGCTTCAAATCCTGAGAACACAGCATTGCATCACCAAACCCAAGAGTTCTGGAAGAATCCCAATGACCCCAGGAAGCTTCAGCAGATCTATAGCTACTGGGAAAAGAGAAACTAAGCACCTGCACCCAAACTCTCCTGCTTTTGCCTTGAGAGATTTCTATGACCTTCAAAGGCAGATGGCACTGAAAATCAAGTGTGGTTTTATGTGTGTGTGTGTGTGTGTGTGTGTGTGTGTGTGTGTTTTAAACTGGGATGTGAGTTGAAAGGCAACTGTGTCTCTTCCATGAAAAGTTCAGATTATATTCTCTCTGGAGCCTTTAAGGATTTGGACCACTTTGAGTTTAGAAGCTAAGAATAATTTCACCATTTTCTCTTTGTTTGTTCCTTACCTTGCTGTTCTGTTGCAATTACATTTTTTGCATATTTGATTTAAGGATGTTGTCTCCTCTGAAACAGAGTATGCACCATAATGGCGACTCAAGCTGAATCTGCATAATGATGATTACTCAGCATAGCCCACACTGAACCTGGAGGTAAGGGGGGGGGGGGGGGGAGAGTCAAGAGCTGAGAGTTGCCTGCATAGTAATGAAAGTAAATGAATTGCCAATGCATTGGTAATTCTTTTTCTAGGTGTTTGGCGTGTGGAACACAAATTCTTTAGGAAGGTACATTTCTTTGTTTCTTTGGGAGAATTATATTTCTGGTCTTTGTATGTTGGTGACAAATGTTAATACTGATATCCTAGTCTCAAGTCATTTCCTGGCTTTGCATCATTATGTCAGGTCCTGATATATAATATAGAAGATAATTTATTCAATTCAAAATTAAAGAAAAATAATATTCAATTTTACTAAGAAAGGGGCTCAGGAAATAATTGATATTCATATTTTGGTCATGTTCTTCCCATAAATTACTGTGAAGTTTGGCCATATTATTTGACCTTTTAAATATATGTTATTTCCAAATGAATATTTTTTTAAATTTGGGCAGAATTTAAAAGGTAAGAACATAATGAGTTCTATTTTTCTGTATTTTGATAAATGCAAATTAACTCTTTTCAGGATTCTATGGAGCAAAGGTGGTATAAATTCATAGCAATCATGGCTATGTTATTGTTTACCACATTTTAAATCTGACAGACAACAAGGACATTAATTTTCATGCCATTTCAAATATGATAGAACTGTTTCAACTTGTGTCTCTCTCCCAGAGCTCTAAGTGGGACACATTCAGGTGGAAGAAAAGGGAGATTCAAGTGAACAACAGCAGATCAGGAGAAAGCACTCCACTGAAATCCCAAAGACACTGTTCATAGGGTAGTGGAGAATGCTTCAACTTCAATCTTGGCATCCTTCCCTTGAAGGATCTAGAGAAAAACTTTGGACTTCCTGTTTTCCTATAAGCATCCCAGCAGTGTCCTCAGAATAAATAAGGGCAATGTATGCCTTGGAAGCAAAGGATAGACTAAATGAGTTGGGCAGACCAGATTTAAGTCTCTTATTTGTTCTCTCATATTGAACCTACTTTCTCCTAGATTTTATATGTATTGCCAAGAAAGTACTAAAGAAGGGGCACTGAGGTGGCTCAGTGGACAGAGAACCAGGCTTGGAGATGGTAGGTATTTGGTTCAAAACTGTGTGACATTCCTACCTGTGTGACCCTGGGCAAGCCACTTCACCCAGCCCTTCCTGCTTTTCAGCTTTGAAACCAATTGGTTCCAAGACAGAATGTAAGGGTTAAAAAAAAAAGTGCCAAGGTTTTTGGGATGACATTTTATATCAACTATTCTCACTATATCTCACTGGCAAAAATCTTTTCCTAAAAGCAAATTAAGTCTAATATTAACTGAAAGATACCAATGGGAACTTACAAACTATAGACTGGAAAGAACATCCCCCAATTTCCTTGCTCTGGGAGTGGGGAGAGAGGAGGGGTGGAAAAAATCATAAGTCATCTAACCATGTAAAAATATTCTAAATAAATTTTAAAAAATAAATATTTTTTTCCACCAACAAGCACACGGAAACTTCCATGCTCATGCTATAACATTAAGATTCCAGCTAGAAGGTGGTGGAGATAGAATAAGGATTTTGGGGGAAAACACTAGATTCTACAAATGAGATTTGTGCTAGATAGTGATATATCTGTGAAGAGGTTGAGGGACTAATTCACAAGATATCTAAAGGCATGGAAGGAAAAAATTTCAGAAATATATTAGTACTAAAAATGATGAATAAGAGAACAAACTAACTTCGTTATCTACATAAAATTTTTATAATGTATTGACATGCCTTGAAGTTCTCCTTTAATGACCATATCATGGGAAAATGGGAATGGGCAGGCTTTCGAACCGACATTCCACAATTGACTACATCTTCACTATTAATGACTAAAAGATGGAGAATAAAAGATTCCAATATACATTTGTTTTTGTTGACTATTATAAATAATTTAATTCCATAAGGCAAATTGTGACCTTAAAGGCTTTCTTCCTACAAAACATATCCCATGTAAATACATTGAACCTTGTTCAGTGATCTTCTGATCATTAATATCAGGTGAGGCTTGATTGAGAGGCATCCTGATATCGGACATTGTCCTCAGGGTTAAAAAAAGAAATAAAACCCTGGGTGTGAGTCCTGCCTCTGATATAGGCTGACCCTGTGGCCCTGGGCAAGTCACCAGTGCCCTCAGACAACTCTCTGGGTTGGTAAATGACAGAACAGGCGCTGGTCTACATTAGGAGAAAAGCTCAAAGGCCATTCTTGTTCTAGCCCTTACCATTTGACTGCCTTGGAACCAATCAATATACAGTACTGATTTTTAAGACAGAAGGTGAAGGTAAAAAAACAAACAAACAAGAGCTATAGTTAAAAGAACTGAAAGAGTTCAACATGGTGTTATAAGTCAGACCATGTTGAATTCTGAGGCC
This sequence comes from Monodelphis domestica, assembly GCF_027887165.1. Classification (NCBI taxonomy): domain Eukaryota; kingdom Metazoa; phylum Chordata; class Mammalia; order Didelphimorphia; family Didelphidae; genus Monodelphis; species Monodelphis domestica. The sequence continues at coordinate 210,537,174 of NC_077234.1, forward strand.
AGTCTGGTAGTTCAGGTTCCAGACTGGAACAAAAAGAGATACTCATAGATATAACATTTACCAAAAGAAGATTTACTTAACCATAGCACAGAAACTCATTAAGGAAATGACATTGATTCATTTTGTGTAACTTCCTTGCCCTTGTGATCATCATTCAGGTCTAGCAATCAGAAGCCTGAGGGAGGTAAGGGTTAAGTCTCAGGTTGTTATTCTCACCACACTTGATGAATAATGAAGAAAATCAGGAAAAAATGAAATCAACTCTGACTCAATAGGCAGAAAATTATTAGTTACTAATATGGGAGTCATATCACAACCCGTTGCCTATGTGCAGTTAGATCATTAGCTGGGTTTTCTAAAGATCAGCATTAAAATAGGAGGAAGGTTAAAGATGAAAAGACTGAACGGCTGAAAGAACTTCATCACTAAGTGAACCATTAATGACAAAACTTGGAAAATGGAAAAAGGCAAAGATTTTTATCGTGATTAGTACTATTTCCTGTAAAAGCCTAACTGATTAAAAGCAGTAGCCAAAATGAGGTCAAAAGAACCCAGAAACATTTGCTAGAAAACATTTGCTCTCTTTTCCAAGAGGAGAAAAAAGGCAGACAAGGGCAATACTAGTCTCGGATGCAAATTTATTAGTCACTACAGAGAAAGATGAAGGAAGATTGAAATCAGATCGCCTCATAAAAGGTACAAGTCAAAATGTCTATTGAAAGCTTGATGTTAAAGGCAACTGAGCCACCTTATCCCCAAAGTAGTTATTGGTGAAGCTGGAATGAGGGCAACAAATAGACAAAAAAAACCTGTCAACATATTTATAATAATCTTACTGTTATCAATGTCAGAAGAACCACACACTTGAACCCTAACACCTCAGTTCCCATTGTGCTAGATATAGAAATTCTGTAGAAATGGTACTTGAAAAAACTGGCTGTCTCAGACTGCCTACACATTAGGAATCTGTACCAGAGGCAGCATAATCTTTAAAGTATTGAGATATAATATTATGAACTCTCTCCGGGAATGAAGCTACCCAATTGTGGGGGTGGGGAAGTATAGATAATGTCATTGCTCAAAATAGCAATCAAGAAAATATCAGTGCCTGTTGGCTCTATCTACTTCCTCATATTTATAATATCTTCATGAAAATTATCTCATATATAAGGAAAACATCACTGACAAAAATAGGAAAAATGCTAGATTTTGAAAACAGTTCCATACAGCATGCTATGTCTGACTAAAAGGTGCAGAGCATGTAAGTCACAACTCTTTATTATTTGATTACATAAAAGCATTCTGATCTATAGAACAAAACATAGTCTCTCTCTACCAGAAAGGAATTTCCTATGTATATCTTAAGATAATACAAGATTACTGCAAATTCAGAACTAAAGCTATTAGCAGCCCTCTTCTTATTTATGTCTAGCAAGGATTCAGTTCAACAAGAATTTAAGTCTCTACTTTTTTTTTTTTGCCAGACTCTATACTAGACTCTAGGGATAGAGACAAAAATAAAACAGATTACATTCTCCTGGGTTGATACAAAAGATACACATATGGAATTACCAGGTGGCAGTGAGACCCACTCACCTGATTCTGTTGAGCTCTGGGGTTCTGAGTCTTGGGAAGTACAATGCTCATGCTGACTCTTTTGCATGTTCCAATGGGAAGAAATACTGAGTGAATGCAATGCTCTCTGTGGTTCCCAGAGAGCCAGCAAACTACCCAGTGTGTTCAATCCACCTGTCTGTGGTAGATAGCACTGATTTGTTAGTGGGTATGAGGATTAGTGCATCTATCCAATTACAACATGGCTCTAACCATCCACTCACTAAAAGAGTTCCGTTTTATTCTTCAAGTTCTGGGGTCTCCTAGGATTTAGGAGAAGGCTTGAGGAAATTCCAGATGATGAGCCAATGCTTATTAGGATAGGCTTCTCCACTGATGGCTCCTTCCCATCTGTGATTGGACAGTAATCTGACTTGGGCACATCCAATAGTAAATTTTTAGCCTCAAAGCTGGAATCATTGGGTTTATCAAACACTAGATTCCTGAAGTAATTTATCCCTAGTCTATTCCATTGATCTACCCTTTTATTTCTTAGCCAGTACCAGATTGTTTTGATTACTGCTTTATAGTACACTTTAAGATCTGGTACTGCTAGACCAACATCCTTCACATTTTTTTGTTGTTAACTTCCTTGATATTCTTGACCTTTTGTTCTCCCAGATGAATTTTGTTATTATTTTTTTCTAGTTCTATAAATAGATTTTTGGTATTTTGATAGGTATAGCACTGAATTAGTAAATTAATTTAGATAGGATTGTCATTTTTATTATATTAGCTCATCCTACCCATGAGCAATTAGTTTTTCCAATTGTTTAGATCTCATTTTATTTGTGTGAAAAGTGTTTTGTTATTAGATGCATATGATTCCCAAATATTTTATATTGTCTAGAATGATTTTAAATGGGGTCACATGTGACAACAAATCTGACAATCTAGGTGAAATGGATGAATATTTTAAAAAATATAAATTGCCTAGATTAACAAAAGAGGAAATAAAATACTAAAATAATACCATCTCAGTAAAAGAAATTGAACGAGCCATCTTTCTTGGGGAGTTCATTGGTGAGTGAAAGGCTGACTTAGTGACCCTGCCTTTCTTGGAGGTGTAAACCTCCAAGAAAGGCCCATCATCTTGAGACTTTTTCACTCTCCCTCCCTCCCTCCCTCTCTCTCTCTCTCTCTCTCTCTCTCTCTCTCTCTCTCTCTCTCTCTCTCTCTCTCTCTCTCTGTCTCTCTGTGTCTGTCTCTCTCTCTCTTCCTTAATATCTTCCCTCTATTGTAAATAAACTACCATAAATTCCATTTACTTTAGTAATTCATTTTGGGATTTAGAAATTAAATCCCTGGTGACCACCTAATTAATATATATTCAGAGTCCAACCACAATTAAAATTTAACAATTTCAAGAATACCAAATTGAACCACTACTGGGTCTGTGCACCAAAGAGATAATAAAAAAGGGGAAAGTGCCTACTTGTACAAAAATATCTATAGTTGCTCTTTTTGTGGTGGCAAAGAATTGGAAATTGCAGGGATGTCTATCAGTTGGGGAATGCCTGAAGAAATTGTGATATGTGTTGGTGATGGAATACAATTGTGCTATAAGAAATGATGAACAAGATGATTTCAGAAAAAAGCTGGAAAGATCTGCAGGAACTGATAGAGTGAAATAAGCAGAAATGGCAGAATGTTGTACATAGTAACAGCAGTATTGTACAATGATTATCTGTGAAAATTTGGCTACTCTCAGCAAGGCAATAATCTGGGATAATCCTAAAAGATTTATGATGGGAAATTTTATCCACCTCCGGAGAAAGAACTGTTGGTATTGTCTTCACATTGTAGTATCTTTGGTTTTATTTTGGGGTTTGGTTATGTATGAGTGTGCTCTTACAACAATGACCAATAGGGTGCTATGTTTTGCGTGACAATAAAATAAAATAAAATAAAACCCAAAAAATTTAAGTCCCCCTACTCCAATGCCCTAAAGTACAATCCTTATTTGTGGCTCACCCCTAGGGCTTCTCAAAAACAGGGTAGTAAAAAAACTATATGTGTGTGTGTGTATGTGCATGTATATATATGTGTGTGTATATACAACTATCTAACTATATAAACTATATATGTATACATAGGCATAGGTGTGTATACATATATATTTAATACACAATGTGAATCAAATAATTTATTTCTGCACAACCCTCAAAAGCTAACCATCAAAAACTCTTTAAATGCCTTTCAGAGGATGATGCTTAAGCTCTGACTTAAAGAGCCAAAATTCATAAAATGATAAGTCAGATGATATTTTGGACACCATAGGATGATTTAGAAATGATTGTTGATCTTATAACTAATAGAAAGGGGGAGTTTGTAAGTTCTTAACCCCATAAAGGAAAAGGGAGCCACTGAGCAATGGGAGTGTCTGATCTGCACCACTGGAAGTAGTGGCAAGAAATGGATGGCAAAACTGTGGACTAGCACTCAAGAAGGGGTTGAATTGCCCTCTCTGGGGGAACTGCTTGATGAAATGAGCTAGATGGGGAGTAAAGGAAGCTGACAAAAAACTTTCCAGCTGCTGATCCTTGACTGGATGGATAAAGGACTTAGCTCATGGTAAGCCTGAACTGCCTTCTACTTTGTTTGAGAGTTGAGCCTCTCTGAGGTACGTGTTGCTCTCTGTTGCCCCCTCCTTCTGAGAAGGAAAAGCAGAAAAGGGAAATACAGGCACTGTAGCTAATTTCCTGTAACATTAGCTGTCTGCCCAGGTAATTTGGATGCCACAGAATCTTGGTGAGGAAGGAGCTAGCTGGGTTTATTTGCATTAACCAGAGAGATCCAGTATGATGATTTTTACAGATTTTTGTCTTAAAGGAGACTATTAACTAATAAAATAATTTAACACTTCCTCACCACCATTGTGAGTTAAATGTGGTTATCACTGCTTCATCAGTTTGAGAGTGATGGGGGGATATGGGTAAGAGAATAAGCAATTGGGCCAGCTAGGTGGCTCAGTAGATAGAGAGTCAGGCTTAGAGATGGGAGGTCTTAGCTTCAAATCTGACCTAAGACACTTCCTAGCTGTGTGACCCTGGGCAAGTCACCTAACCCCCATTGCCTAGCCCTTACCATTCTTCTGCCTTAGAACTAATGCTCAGCATTGATTCTAATATGGAAAGTAAGGGTTTAAAAAACAAAAGAGAATGAGCATTTATTAAGCATCTACTATTTACCATGCTAGGCACTTAACAAATATTATCTCATTTGATCTTTCCCACAACCATTATTATCCCCAATTTACAGTTACCTCCAATTTATTATCCCCAATTTATAGCTTAGGAAATGGAAGCAGATAAAGGTTAAATGACGTGACAAGGGTCACACAAGTAGAATGTGTTTGGGGCTAGATAGGAACACATCTTCCTAATTCAAAGCCCAGTACTCTATTCATTATGTCACTTAGCTGCCTTAAGAGAGGTAGAAGATAGAAAAATATATCCACTAGAAGAGTGGTAAAGATAAGAATGGGAGTAGCAGGGGCAGTGAGGTGACTCAGTGGCAAAATCTGGGGGGCTGCTAAGTGGCTTAGTGGATTGAGAGTCAGGCCTGGAGATGGAAAGTCCTGGGTTCAAATCTGGATCCAGAAACTTCCTAGCTGTGTGACCCTGGACAAGTCACTTAACCCCATTGCCCAGCCCTAACCACTCTTCTGCCTTGGAACCAATACACAGTATGGATTCTAAGACAGAAGATAAGGATTTAAAAAAATTAGTAAATGTCTAAATAAATTATGGTTGTTACATGAACATAATGAAATGTTATTGATCTGTAAGAATTTAATGAATGAATGAATGAATAAAAAAGAATTTAAGTGCTTACTATGTGCTAAGTTCTGGGGAAACAAATGCAAAAGCATACAGTCCCTAGCTTCAAGGAGCTTACATTCAAATGAGGGAGACAACACTTATAGGGAATAGTGTTGAGGAAGTTACTAAAATGGGCATTGTGAAAAATAGAGAAATAGATTAACATACCATCAGGAAAAATAGCAGAGCTGATTTGATCATGGAATTGGAGAGGGATGAAGGATGAGCATTTGTTATTTTGGCAAAGCAGTTGTCAAGAATTCTGTGGAGAAAGTGGTTGGAGAGGAAGGAATCAAATAAATCATGGCTGGGGTTTTCCTAAAATAGTGATCCCCGAAAGGCAGTCACCAGATAGGAGAGTAGGGCCTCTACTCTAGGGTGAAAGTTCTTTTATGGCATGATCTTTGATGTAGGTGTCAAAGTGGTTGATGGGAAGGCAGTGGAATACTTGACCATGAAGAATTCAGAGAAGCTTAGAAAGATATGAATTTATTCAGAATGATGTAAACAGAACATAGAAAAAATATAATTTAAAAGGGAAGAACAAAAAAATCAAAATGAATGTTATATTTATAAGGTTTTTTTAAACGGCCTTATTCTTTTCAAAGAGATAAGGAATTAGGGATGTGGAATGCTGCATATATATATTTGGTGTATTTGTTGATTTTATGGAACTTTTAAAAAATGTATCATTTATTATATGGGATAACTTGCTAGTTGGGGAATATGGAAGGATATATTCAGAAATTGAGGAACAGCAGGAGACTGGCCAATGAGGCTCAGTCATCATGAATATGTCCAACACTCTCTATCTGATGTCATGTTCACATGGACTTTAGAGTATGGGCAGATATTCTAAAACTGTTTTCTGTCCACTTAATGTTGATGAATGTAATAGCGAAGGGAACTTAAACGATGAAGGAACCAGAGAGCAGCTGTTTTTTAGGACTGAGTTCTGTGTGACACTTCCTCTTCCTCCACTAAGCTTTAATGGAGTCAGTCAGTCAGACCAGAGGCTAAGTCTATTCCCCACAGTTTTCTTTCTATACTTGATGGTTTGAAATTGCCCTTCTATTACAAAGACTCTGAATCAATTCTGTTATAATTCAAAGTATCTAATTTATTTTGAAAGGAAGGGAGAGGGCAGAGGGAAGGAGGAAGCTCCCTACTATTTCCTTCCTAACTACAATTCTTGAAGGCTTGGCCAAGGAAAATCTCTTCAAGGAATATGGCTTTGAGTTCCCCTAAGGGAAAATATATTCTCTATTCCAAGGGTTGTCTTCAGTTGAGCAAGAAACGTCATTCAATTCAGTTCAGGCAAGAGGTTTGAGAAGAGTATTTCTCCTACCCAGTTCTCTCCGAGTCCTAGGTAAGAAGACCAGAAATTTCTCCCTGGCTCCAACTGCTTTGAACTCGGAACTCTCCCATCCCCCACAGGTCCTCTGAATGTTCCATTTGCCCTTCCAGAAGCGTCTTCTTCCAATTTCGGGTTTCCCTTGCTCATGGCCATTTTCCGGTTCACACGAAGAAGGCTGCTTAGCTGAAACGGATGGTTGTTGTCCTTGTTATTCAGAGAGGACCAAAATGACATCACCATGTCCAGGTCAAATCTAGGTCTTCGTGACTGAGGCCAGCTGTCTTTCTGCTACTCCACAAAACCTCTCACCAGGCTTGTTGCTTGCTAGTAATGGACTTGGATCAATAGCTTTGTTCAAATGGGAAGAACATTAGCTTCATTTTTCCTTCTCCAAAGCCCCCACCAGAAGAACTAACAACTAAGGATTTCAGTTAATTCTCTACCACTTCTTCAAATACTTGTATTTCCCAGGATGCATGGGTGTTCAAAGAGGACCGCCACCTCTTGTGTGGCGGCTCGCTGAGCCCTTTCCGGGACTGCTCATCTGCGGCCCCGGGAAAACCATCTCAAGCCATGGATCAAAGTGGAATGAGGGTAATGGATGGGTTTCAAACCTATCGGTGAGGTAGGGGGCCATTCACCCCAAAGCTGTGAGGAAGGTGCTGCGGAGAGCTTAGACCTTGGCCATCACCCATCATTCTGCCTTTGTCTCATCCTTGAACTTTGATGACTCTGGAATGGAGAGTGAGGATAAAGATTCTTCGTGGCTCTGCCTCACTTTATACATGAACTCCAGTTCTGTGGAAATCGAGACTTCAAGCTGGGGGGATGCCGTTGGTCCTCTTGGAAAGTGAAGGACAAACAATGACTACAGCAGCATGAGGGTCAATGTGCATCGTGCCCTATTGTGACTAATCAGAACGACACAAACTTGGCAGACTACCACAAGTCAGGTACAGTGAACATTTGGTATGGAGATGTCTTTAAATGACCACATCCCATGTTTCTTTGGAGCTACTGCAATTCTGCTTTGTTCTTTTTTAAAATTTCATTAATTTTATTTTTTTTATTTATTTTTTAAAAAACCCTTACCTTGCATCTTGGAGTCAATACTGTGTATTGGCTCCAAGGCAGAAGAGTGGTCAGGGCTAGGCCATGGGGGTCAGGGACTTGCCCAGGGTCACACAGTTGGGAAGTGTCTGAGGCCAAATTTGAACCCAGGACCTCCCGTCTCTAGGCCTGACTCTCAATCTCTGCTTTGTTCTTAAAGCATATTGTCTTTTCTGATGTGGGCACTTCATGCTGGTTTTTCCACTGCCAGTTTCTCCCTTATTTCACAATGTATTCTAGTTGAAACTAGATATACACAAAAGAAGCGCAAACCAGCTAGATTTATTTCTCTGTCCTCGCTCCATGGCGTGGCATCTTGGCTAATGGGTTCCATGAATCCTCAAGGCTTCACTGGCACACATAATTCACCTGCCAGCAAACACTGGTCTGGACCCTTGACCCCCTAATGGATCATTTTTCTCACTTTTCAAAAATGACAAGTAACAACTGTCTCTAATATCTCATCTAACAGCTGGAAAAAATAGACACAACAGACAGAAACAGGGCTGTGCTGTGGTTGGGTGTTAAATTTTCATTGGAATCATTTACACCTTGGAAATTGACAAATCAAGGCTCAATTTTTTTTGTTTTGTTGATTATCTAGACTTATGAAGTGATAGAGAAAATGTTAATAATGTAGACTAAACATAAGGTATGTTGTGTGCACATTTTTTTTAGTTGTTGAACATTGATCACCATATCCCTGGATGAAAGCCTCAGCAGAAAATGGCCCAACACTTTCTCTCCCCCTGAAACCTTAAAGCACTTCTTCCACCTCGCTCAAATGCAGCCAAGGAGAAAGAATTCAGTTTAGCTCTCAGTGTCTCCTACACGAACACCCCACTCCTTAGCAGCCAGACAATAGGCCCTCTTTGCCCCACTGTACATGGATAGGAGAGAGTCATAAAGTATTCCTGCATGCTCTCGGGGAAATACATCTGGCAGAATATGCAGGCCATGCTCATGGAGACGGAGCTCTCACTGGCCGTTACCATGTTACATAAAGTAAAAGCAAAATTATATAAAATATTTTAAAAAGTGCATTAAGATGTATAAAAATTTGGATTGGGGTTATGTAATACTTCTATTGGATCTTTCCACAGTACTCAGCGTAGGGCTAGAGGCACCTTTACTACTTTTAGTCTGGCCTGGATACACCCCTAAAGGAGGGCTCAGAAGAATATTTGCCAGTTCCCCCTTGATTGTGGAGACATCCCATGCCTCTTCTACACCCCATATAATGAAGATTTCATGGGAGCCTCCTTCAATCTTCCCAAGCTAACAGAATCAACCTTCAGAGGAAAAAAATCAGACCTGGGAGGATTCTACTTTCATCTCACAAGAAGTATTATTCCTTCCTGCTTTAGAAAAGATCTTTTGAATTTAAATCAGTCTGTCTATGGTGGTAGAGCTGTCTCTGCCATCTCTTCAAACAGCCTCAGTTAATGCCCACAGAGTTATTAAAGTATATATACTCTTTGACTCATAGTGATAGGTCTATATCCCTAAAGAGAGTTTTTTTCTCTTATATAACTTATTTTTTTTCCTTTCCTTTTTTCTTTTTTTTTACAAAACAAAATAAAACAAGCACTTCTGTACACAAAGAAAAAGAAGATTGTACATAAATGAAATCACAAATTTCTTATATGTTTAACTAACTTTTCTTCATGTCTACATAATAAATCCCATCCCCAACATTCCCAGTCCCTCTCTACCCTCCCTGGATCACAGAAGGTATTGTCTGGGAGACCAACATTTTCATACAAATTACATCTTTCATGTTTTCACTTTTTAGTTCACTCTCTGAAGGCAACATTCACAATTTATTCTTCCATTATTAATTCTGTAGCTGTGAATAATGCTCTCTTGCTTCTACTCATTTCACTGTTCATTATCCCATGTAGTTCTTTTCAAGTATTTTTTAAATTAGCCCATTCATTGCTTTTATTTTAACCCCTTACCTTCCATCTTAGAATCAATACTGTGTATTGGTTCTAAGGCAGAAGAGCAGTAAGGGCTAGGCAATGGGGGTTAAGTGACTTACCCAGGGTCACAAAACTAGGAAGCATCTGGGTCACATTTGAACCCAGGACCTCTCATCTCTGGGCCTGACTCCCAATCCACTGAGATACCCAGCTGTCCCCATCACAGTCTTATATCATAATTTATTCAGGTATTCTGCAATTGAGGGGCATTCCCTCAACTTCCAATTCTTTGCCATCACAAAGAAAGCTGACATAAATATTTTTAAATATACAGTTTCTTTTTCCTTTTTCCCCCTGATCTCTTTGGGAAACAGACCAGGGGGTCAAAGAGAACACACAATTTTATAACTCTGTGGGTGCAATTCCAAATTGCTGTCCAAAATGTTTGGATCAGTTCACAGTTCCACTAACAGTATATGAATGTCCCCATTTTTTCACATCCTCTCCAACAATTTTCTGCTCTCCTTCTAATCTTGGCAACATTCGTTTTATTTGTCCAAACCTTTTCAACTTAATGTGCTCAAAATTATCATTTTACATTTCACAATGCTCTCTGTCTCTTGTTGACTCATGAATTCCTCTCCTGTCCATAAATCTGATAATTAATATGTTTTTTGCTCTTTTAATTTGAGGGTTCTTTTTTTTAAAGAGAAGAAAAGGACGCATATGTAAAAAAATATACTTATAGGAGTTTTGTGTGCATGTGTGTGTGTGTGTGTGGGGAGTTATGGTGGCTAAGAACAGGGATCACCCATCAACTGGGTAATGACAGCAAATTATGGTATATGAATATTATGGAATACTATTGCTTTATAAGAAATAATGGAGGGGATAGTTGAAAGACTTAAGTGAATTCAGATAGAGTAAAGTGAGCATAAGTAGGGGAACAGTTTTTAAAATGACAATATTATAAGACAAACCATTTGGAAAGATAACAATTCTGCTAAATATAGTAATCAACCATGATCCTGGAGGATTCATAATGAAATATGTTATCTATCTCTTACTGGGGAGGAGAGAGATTCAGAGTGAAGATTAATACATATGTTTAGAGTTTTTATTTTTTGCATGGCCAGAATAAAATTAATTATGCATACATTTATTAAAAGAATTTCATTTCCCTTTCTTTCTCAGTGGGAGAGTAGAGAAAGTAAAACCCACTAATAACACTAATGTGTCTATCCCTAAAGGGAAAGAAGAGTTGATTTTCATTTATTGAAAAAAAAATTTAACTTTAGTTTTTAAATATTAAATTAACAGCAAAATGTGTTGATAAAGCTTATTAGCCTAGAATATCTTCATTATATATCATAGAAGTTTTTTTTTTTTAAACCTTGCCTTCCATCTTGGAACCAAGGTTCCAGGGCAGAAGAGCAGTAAGGGCTAGGCAATGGGGGTTAAGTGACTTGCCCAGGCCAAATTTGAACCCAGGACCTCCTGTCTTTAGGCCTGGCTCTCAATCCACTGAGCTACCCAGTTGCCCTCTGTTTTATTTTCACTGAAACTGATGGGCACCCACACTTTGTTTCCAGTTGTTTGTTACAAACATGAAACTGTCAGTATTTTTGTACCTAGGAATTCTTATCTTTTCTTTGATCTCCTTAGAGTATAATCCACATGGTAGTGTTATTGATGGTTCTAAAGATATGTACAGTTTAGTCCTTTCTGAGGTATTGTTTCAAAGGGTTTTCCAAAATGATTGGGTCATTTCACATCTAGAGAGAGAGACAGGTGATGTAGTGATAGAGAATTGTACTTGGAGTCTAGAAGAGTTAAGTTGAAATCCTGCGTTAGACATGAGCTCTATAACCCTGGGCAAATTCCTTAACATTTTTCCATTTTAATTTACTCATTGGTAAAATAGAGATGATAATAAGCACCTATTTTACAAGGTTGTTATAGAAATGAGTTGGGCTACCCTAAGAAGTATTTAGCAAAACATAATGTACTATATAATTGCTAGCTACGTGGCTCAGGCCATAGAGTTCTAGGCCTGGAAACTGCTTATCTTCCTCGGTTCAAATCTGGCCTCAGACAATTACTAGCTGAGTAACCCTGGCCAAGTCACTTAACCTTGTTTGCCTCAGTTTCCTTATTCATAAAATGAGTTGGAAAAGAAAGTGAAAAACGACTCCAGTGTCTTTGCCAAGAAAACTTCAAATGGGGTCATGAGGAGGAGGTTATGACTTAACAACAATAGCAAATTATTATTTTTTTCTAGTGTAGCTTCTTTTTAAATTTTTTTCAATTACATGTGGAAACCCTTTTGACAAATGTTTTCTGACATTTTGTTATTAATCTTCTCTCTGTGTTTCCCTCTCCCTCCATCCTGAGGTGGTAAATAGTCTGATAAAGGTTATTCCAGGGCTTTCATGCAATATGCATTTCCACATTCCCCACATTGTGACTGAAGACACACATCACAAATACAATTCAAAAAACTCATGAAGGAATTAAAGTAAAGGATGGCATGCTTTGATCTGCAATCAGATTCCAATAGTTCTTTCTTTGGCTATGGATAGAAGGTTTGGGGGTGGGTTTTTTGTGTTTGTTTGTTTTTTTAAATCACGAGACCCTTGAGGTTATCCTGTTTTGCTAAGAATAATCATTCACAGTTGATCACTGTACAATATTTCATACACTGTTCTTCTGTAATGGGGAAATTTAGGCCTCTGTGAGAGGGTTATAATATTGTAATGGCTGAAATATGGCTACAGGATTTATGTAATATTGAACAATGGCCGCCAAGGAATTTACTTATGAAATTCCTAAAATGAACACTCAAGTCAGAATGGAGTTTATGGAGGTTTAATCACAACGGGAGTAGGGAAAAGGAGAGGGAGAGAAGGAGAGAAGAAAAAAGGGAAAGGGGCTACTCAACCTCTGACCAAGGTAGAGGGAGCTTTAGGCCTAAAGGCCCAGGTGGAAAGAATCAGTCCTTAACTAACGTGACCGATCTGAAGGAAAGCTGTCTGCGGGCGTCCTCTCTCTCCAAGCTCCTCACACCCACCCCCCCTAGCTCTCTCCACAGGAAGTTCCGCCAATTCCAGAGGCTGTTCCCTACCTCACTTCCTGTGTCTCACAAATCCAATGGTTGGCTCTAGCTTGGCTTAGGACAGCCCAGGTGGGCAGTTAGTTATTTCTGATTAGTCATTGACTAGCGCATGCCCGTGTAGGTGGGTGTGCACAATTTTTGGGTGCTAGACCAAGATGGAGACTTTTAAAATTCACAATCCCCCCTGATGATGATTGGGAGACTAGTCTCCCCAATTGATCACTAAACATAAGCATACTGCACCCCAAAAATTTCTAACTATAAGTGTATACAAAAATTTTTTTCCACTAAGAGGAAATTATAATAGTGTGAGGATAAGAGAAAAAAGAATAAAACCAATAATTTCTGAACACATTGACAAAAAGCCGTTAGGGGGCAGTCCCCTTTGGCATAAACGTATACATACAAATAAATGTTCAATCAACCACACCCAAAGTTCAATTTTGTGCAACTTGTGGTCTGGAGGCTTCTTCATGGTGGCTTCTCCAACAGTTCAGTTCTGGATTCAGAGAGGTAGTATCTTCTTCACCTAAAATTCTTCTCAAAAGGAATTTAAACTTTGCAATTTGAATAATGATTTTTTTTTTACATTCCCCCGTGTTGTGGGTGATTGAAAGATTCAGAATCAGTTAGGGATGCATGGCTGAGGTATGAGGTATATGAATCAATTGGCAAGAGATATTAAAAAGACATCAGAAAATACAAGGCTTTCTCACAAAAAATGAGATCCATTTCCTCTTTGTATCTGGCCATGATCACTGTGAGTAGAAGGCAAATGAATTGAACAAGGTTAACAATTTTTTCATCTTTAAAAATACAGTAGTACAAATATGTAGATATCAAAATCCCCAAAATTCTCAATAGCCCAATTAATTACAATAGCAAACAAACACACTTTCATATTTCACATAAGTTGCTGTATGACATTTTAAAAACCTATGAATTGATGGACATTTGTCACAATTTTTACAAACGTAGCAATCTTTCAACCTTGGTATTTAAACATATTTTAAAACAAAGTAAAACTCATCTTGAGTTAAGAACATAATCAAGAAATCTATATATCATTCTGGTAGAAGTAAAATAGTGAGCTAAAGAGCATAAATAAAGGGTGCTCCTTGTTCTTGGAGGCTTTTCCCAAGGGTACAAATGCCCTAAAATTAACTGCCCAACTTCCATTCACATGTGGGAAGGTTGGGGGTTTATAAAATACATTTCACTTCAGCTACTAGAATGGGCCTTACCTCGTGGTAGGGGCAGGCAAAAATAACCAGACTGTTAAAAAAAATTCCAAAATCATATTTAAAAAACCCTTAAAATCAAATCATTTGAGGTATTTAGCACATTACATTTTCCAAAGGTTGTTAATACAATTATAACCAGTTCTGAAGTCCATCTATCCTCAGCAAAATAGAAAAAAGCTGTTTTTTCATATATGGGCTTATTCACAATAATATTTGTTCAACACAGTTATAGGGGGAAAACAACAGAATTTTAAAACTCAGTACATTCAAAATAAATTCAATCAACCTTCAGTTCACAGAATAATATTCAATCCAGTAATATATGAACTTAAAATCACAAAGTTAAACTAAACCTTAAACAAAACAATGCAATAGAATACAGAGATTTTTTTTTATAAACCATTGGAGTCTGAAATGCCTTAGAATGTAGCCTTTAGTCTCTTCAAAGTTCCTTGGGGTTTTTTTTTTTTGTTTGTTTGTTTTTAATTATCCATTTAAATGCCTATTGTCTGAAGGTAGAGTAGTAAAGGCTAGGCTATGGGGTTCAAGGGATCCGTCCAGGGCCCCATAGCTGGGAAGCATCGGAGGCCAGATTTTAACTAGAGACCTCCCGTCTCTGGGCCTGGCTTCCAGTTCGCTGGGCCACCCATTTTCCTCCCCAAAGTTAAAGTTGAATCTTTGGGCTGAGTCTGCTCCCAGACAGGCAGGCAAAATCAATGAAACTGCCAGAAGAGTCAAAAATCCTTTTAAACAGCCCATTGCTTTTTAGGTTTCTGTTTGAAAAGTCTGTTTCTTCTCTCTAGTCTTTTCTCTCTTTCCCCTCTCTGATCCCGCAGTGGCCAATACCCCCAGCCACGTGGAGGCTTAGCCTAAGGGAAAATCTCCTTTCCCTCTGGTCTCTCCCCTCCGCCCACGTGGCCAATACTGTTACCAGCTGGTCGCAATGAGTCCTGAGCGATCTGCTCCAAGGATCTGGGTGATGAGCCGGCTGGGTCGGGCTCCTGGGTCTGGGGCACAGAAATAGGCAGGCAGCGGGCCAGTGAGAGGCCAGGAGCAGGAGCGGCTGCGGGGGTGGGCAAGGCCGGGACCAGGTACCAGGTGAGGATGATCAGGGCTGCAGGCTGCAGGCAGGAAGCGGCGGGGCCGCTTTCTAGGTACTAGCTATTAAAAGTGACCGATCTGAAGGAGACTTTTAAAATTCACACTTCTCCTTCTGCTCACTTAACTCTGCATTAGTTCATATAAGTCTTTCCAGGTTTTCCTGAACTCATCCTGTCGATCATTTCTTATGACACAACAGTATTCTATTACATCCATACCAGAGCTTGTTCAGCCATTCCAAAATTGATGGACATCCCCTCCAGTCCCAATTCTTTGCCACTACAAAAGAAGCGGCTAAGAATATTTTTGTACAAGTAGGTCCTTGCCCCCATATCTGATCTTGCTGGGATAACTGGCCCTTTGTGTCTGGTTCCATATTGCTCTCTAGAATGGTTATATCGGCTCACAGTTCCACCAACAATGTTTCAGGGTCTCAATTTTCCCATATCCCTTCCAACATTTATCGCTTTCCTTTTTGGCGATTGTAGCCACCATGATAGTTATGAGGTTGCTTTAATTTGCATTCCTCTAATCAATGCCACTGAAGCTTCTTACGCAGTAGAGGAACATAGTCAGATTTTTGCTTTAGGAAAATCAGTTTGGCAGTTATGGAGAAGTTTGGATACAGGGAGGCCAATGAAGAGACAACAGTCTAGGCAAGATAGACAATGAACTAAGGTAGTCTGTGCTATGAATGAAGAGAAGGAAGACATACAAGAAATGCTGGGGAGTTCCAATTGACAAGATTTCATCATTGAATACATACTAGAAGTGAACAAGACTTGAAGATGACTTCGAGGACGGTGAATGGAAGAATGGCAGGATCTTCCTCAGAGTAGTAAAGTTAGAAAGAGAGTGGGCTTAGGGGGAAAGATATTAAGTTTAATTTGGGGCATATGACCATAGAGTCATAGCTTTAGAGCTACGAGGACACTTTTTTGAGCTATCAAGTACTAATCTAACAGAGACTGAAGAAACCAAGATGCAGAGAAGTTAAATGAATCAGAGTCACCCAGAATTAAGTGTTGAAGCCAAGATTCAAACTCAGGTCTTCTGATTCCAACTCCAATGTCTGTTCACCATATATTGAATTTGAAATGCTTCTGGGACATCCAGGGAAAGAAAGCAAAGTCTTGGCTATAGTCCCTGTCTCTCCAGCTCTGAGCTGAGTTCTCAGGATGACTTCTGCTTCTGTCCTCTGGAGACTCACTCGCCTGAATCTGTTGTAAGTGGGCTCCTATTCGCCCAAGGTTCCCCCCAGATAATAGTTATTCAGTGGCTCTACCTCTTGGGTCCTTGGCACTCCAGCTCCACCTGCTGGCTGATCTTCCCATAAATCATCAAGTCCTTCTCAGTCCAAGAAGAGGACCCTCTACAATTCTGATGGCTCTTACTAAAAGACAATATAGATAGGTAGGTGCTCAATAAATCCAAATGTATTGCTTTGTTCTAAAGAAACAGTCAGTATAATTTAATTCTTTACAAAAAGTACACTTATCAGAGGAAGGAGACATAAAAATAAAATTGACATGAATATAAGAATTTAAGGTTTACAGATTGCTTTACAAATATCTCATCTTATCCTTAAAACTATCTTTTGAAACAAGTGTTATTATAGTCCCACTATATAGATGAGGAAAAGAAGGCAGACAGAGGTCAGGGTCACAAAGTTAAATTCAGTTTTTGGCTCCAGCCCTTATTGTGCAATTCTGGACAAATCCTTTGACTATTTGAAGTTTTAGTTTACTTGTCTGTGAAATGGGGATATTTATACTGCCTACTTTTCAGGGTCATTAGAAAGAAAATGTTTTGTAAAGTTTAATGCATTGTATAAATGAAACATCATCTTATTTAGGTAAAGTTATATAATGTATTATTAATAGGTATTTTATTATAATATGATATATATAATAATATTATTAATAGATATAATACTATTATAGACATTTTAAATTGACAATTATTATTTGTGGACATTTTCAGTTTTTACCCATTTAATGAAACAGTGGATTCAATAATAATTCCTTTTAGACCACAAAATAATAGGTAACAGGCCCTATTATATATTTCACATTATATATAATAATATAAATATATATTTCTCATTATATAATATATACTATCTCCAATAACATATATAATGTTTAATGCATTACATGTAATAATATAACGTATATAATACACATTCTATAGTATCCATTTTATAACGTTCTTATTTTCAGAAGAGGGAAGAATTAAGAAAAAATTACAATGAAATGTGGGAAGACTTGAATGAATTAATGATGAAGTAAATGAGCAGAAGCATGAGAACAATATACCCAATAACTACAGCTGTGTAAAGGAAAAGATCACTAATAGCTTGATGAACTTTGAATAATAGAAAAATCAATGAAGGTCCCAGAGAAGAGATAATGAAATATGCCCATTCCCTCAGGGCAGAGAAATGAGGAGCTCATAGAAAAAAAAAGGATATTGTCCAAATGGTCAGACATGGGGTCTGCATCCTCACAATTCTCTGATATAGGCAGTTTAGGTATTATCATTCCAGTTTCAGAAATTATCAAATTAAGCCTTAGAAAGAAATCAAGTGACTTGCCAATTGTCTCACATCTAGTAAGCATTTTTAGGGGAAAGTTTCTAACCTCTTTTCACCTGACCCTGAGTCAAGAGCTTTCCCCACACTGCCATACTTCCTCTAAGTATGCAAAATTAGCAAAGTTTAAATTTGTGAGGGTTGGATAGAGGGGATCTCCCTAGCGCTCTCTTTCTGTCCCCTGAGTGTCCATGGACCCTAAAACTCTAAATAGACCTGACCTCTTATAAATACCATGCAACCTTGGGCAACTCACCTTATCTCCCTAGCCCTTGGTTTCCTTATTTGTAAAATGATAGGGTTGGATTAGATGGCCTTTGAGGTCTTCTAGCTTTAAATAAACATCCATGGAAGGAACCCATGCTTTGAATTTTTGCCGACTGCCTCTTTTCCATTAAAATGTATCTTTTTAGTGAAGGTATTCTCAACTTTCCCTATTAAAGTTTTGATATATCATGAGTCAACATAAGAAACTAAATAGGAATTTGGGGGGAATTTCACAGATGCTGCAGATAATACACAAAGGCCAAAAGGCAATACAAAAACAGTTTTAAAACTATATAGCCTAAAACCAAACACTTAACCCAAATTTATAGTAAGATACTGTAAATGTCCCATAAAAGAAAAAGAAAAAAATCAAACTTCTCTGGTACAAAGGGAGGGTCAAAAATGCTTTACATGGATTTTCCATATGGGGGAGGGGAGGGTAGAGGGCCCATGACCCCCAAAATATGGAAGGGATTTACTTATTTCCTTTCTCTAAGTGCTTTGCTATTTGCAAACCAATCTAATAAGCTAATTCACAATAAGGTGTTAATGTCAGACAACAGTTTGATGTATTATCTTTTTCAGGGCAAATACACATTCTCCTCTGACCTCTATTTCTAACTTTCTAAACATTACCACCATATCTCAACTGTAATCTCATCCTGGAACATCCCTTTTTCATTTTAACCTCTTCTCTCATTGGTAGATTCCTTCCAAGGTTTCTATTTTTGGAAAGGGCCCAGGTCGCCCAATACCTCTCTGGGCCTCCCTTCCTGACTCCTCTGATTCCACTTTTGGCTCCCTTTTGGGTACCCTTTTCCCTATTCAAGTGAAGTTCCTTGAGGGCAGGGACTGTCTTTTTGCTTGAACAGTCTTTGTATCCCCAGGGCTTAGTACAGTGCCTGGCATATTGCAAGTGCCTAATAAATGCTTGCCTTGCCTTGTTTTGCCTTTACATATTACCTCTCAGCTCACACACACTTGGATTCTAATGGAACCTTCCCGGCCTTAACCCAAAGGGAGGGCTAATGCTGGATATATGAAACATCAGAAGAGCAATTAGGGAAATATACTTTTGAAGTCTTTGAAACAAGGTTGTGCTGATAAATGTTTAATGACTGAGGGAAGTGGAATCAGTGGCATGACACACTTTTATTTATTTATTTTTATTTTTATTTGGTCAATTTTGAACATTATTCCCTGGTTACAAAAATCATTTTCTATTCCTCCCTCCCCTCCTTCTTCCCCTCCCATAGCTGATGCACAATTCCACTGGGTATTACATGTGTCCTTGACCAGAATCCATTTCCATGTTGTTGGTATTTGTACTAGGATGTTCATTCAGAATCTACATCCCCAATCATATCCCCCTCGACCCATGCAATCAAGCAGTAATTTTTTCTTTGGTGTTTTTACTCCCACAGTTTTTCCTCTGAATGTGGATAGTGTTTTTTCTTATACTTCCCACCGGGTTGTTCAGGATCACTGCATTGCCACTAATGGAGAAGTCCAATACATTCGATTGTACCACAGTGTGTCAGTCTCTGTGTACAATGGTTTCCTGGTTCTGCTCCTCTCACTCTGCATCAATTCCTGGAGGTTTTTCCAGTCCAAATGGAAATCCTCCACTTTATTATTCCTTTGAGCACAATAGTATTCCATCACCAACATATACCACAATTTGTTCAACCATTCCCCAATTGAAGGGCATCCCCTCATTTTCCATTTTTTCCCACCACAAAGAGTGCAGCTATGAATATTCTTGTACATGTCTTTTTCCTTATTATCTCTTTGGGGTACAATCCCAGCAGGGCTATGGCTGGATCAAAGGGCAGACAGTCTTTTATCGCCCTTTGGGCATAGTTCCAAATTGTCTTCCAGAATGGTTGGATCAATTCACAACTCCAGCAGCAATGCATTAATGTCCCAACTTTGTCACATCCCCTCCAGCATTCATTACTTTCCATAGCTATCATGTTAGCCAATCTGCTAGGTGTGAGGTGATACCTCAGAGTTGTTCTGATTTGCATCTCACTGATGCAAATGATGATAAGATTTAGAGCACTTTTTCATGTGCGTATTAATAGTTTTGATTTTTTTGATTGATTGATTTAGCTCTTTGTAAATTTGAGTAATTAGACCTTTGTCAGAGGTTTTTGTTATGAAGATTATTTCCCAGTTTGTTATTTCCCTTCTGATTATGGCTACATGGGTTTTGATTATACAAAACCTTTTTAATTTGATGAAGTCTAAATTATTGATTTTACATTTTGTGACTCTTTTTAAGTCTTGCTTGGCTTTAAAATCTTTCCCTTCCCAAAGGAATGACATGTATATTATTCTGTGTTCACATAATTTACTTATACTTTCCTTCTTTATATTCAAGTCATTCACCCACTCTGAGTTTATCTTGGTGTAGGGTGTGAGATGTTGATCCAAACCTAATCTCTCCCACACTGTCTTTCAATTTTCCCAGCAATTTTTATCAAATAGTGTATTTTGGTCCCCAAAAGCTAGGATCTTTGGACTTGTCATAGACTGAGGTGCTGAGGTCACTTACCCCAAGTCTATTCCACTGATCCTCCTTCCTGTCTTTTAGTCAGTACCAAATTGTTTTGATGACCATTGTTTTATAGTATAGTTTGAGATCTGGTACTACAAGGCCACCTTTCTTTGTATTTTTTTTTCATTATTCCCCTGAATATCCTTGATCTTTTCTTCTTCCAAATGAACTTTGTTATGGTTTTTTTCTAGTTCTGTGAATTAGAAAAACAGTACATTTAAGTTTACCATCATATTATCTGCAAAGAGTGATAGCTTGGTCTCCTCATTGCCAATTTTAATACCTTCAATTTCTTTTCCTTCTCTAATTGCTACTGCTAGTGTTTCCAGTACAATGTTGAATTATAGGGACGATAATAGGCATCCTTGATTCACTCCTGATTTTATTGGGAATGCTTCTAGTTTATCTACATTGCAGATGATGTTTGCTGATGGTTTCAGATATATACTGTTTATTATTTTCAGGAAAGACCCTTCTATTCCTATACTTTCTAGTGTTTTCAATAGCAATGGGTGTTGCATTTTATCAAAGGCTTCTTCTGCATCTATTGAGATAATCATGTGATTTTTGTCAATTTGCTTGTTAATATGGTCAATTATGTGGATAGTTTTCCTGATATTGAACCATCCTTGCATTCCTGGTATGAATCCTACCTGCTCATAGTGGATAACCCTTGTGATGACTTGCTGGAGTCTTTTTGCTAGTATCCTATTTAAGATTTTTGCATCTATATTCATTTTCTGTTTTTGACCTGCCTGGCTTTGGGATCAGTACCATGTTTGTGACATAAAATGAATTTGGTAGAACTCCTTCTTGGTGTATTCTATCAAATAGTTTGTATAATATTGGGATTAGTTGTTCTTTGAATGTTTGATAGAATTCATTTGTGAATCCATCTGGACCTGGGGATGTTTTCTTAGGGAGTTCTTTGATGGCTTGTTCAATTTCTTTTTCTGTTATGTAATAATTAAAATAGTGGAAGCCATGAACTGTGGCAGATAAAAGAGTGGTTGGCTTAAATTGGCTGTGACTGCAGAAAATATGGTATCAAGACAGTGTCTTGTTTTAAATCAAATATAAGGTGGTCACCAGGGGAAAATTCCCAAATATTAAATATACCCAAGTCAGCTGGGTTTTATAGAGATTTTAACGAATACAAATGAGGAATTAATGAAAGGGAGAGAGAGAGAAAAAGGAAATAATGAGAAAAGGGCTATACCAGCCTAGGCCAGCATGAGCCAGCCTAGGCTGAAAACCCTAAGAGAGAGATCAGTCAGTCTTTTAGCACCCTTTTGTATTAGATCTAAAAATAGGCCCAGCTTAAGGGTTTTTGCCTTATTATAAGTATAGGTTAAGTACTTTTCATTGTTCAGCAAGGAGTTTACAACTTTATCTTCCCCTAAAGTATGCTTAAGTATGGGTGGAGTAGAGTTCTCACATTCCTGACTAAGTCCCTTCATTGTTTAAAATGGGGAATGGTCTTAACCAAATCTTATGAAGTAGGGTCTGAGAATTTTTAAGATTCACAGTTATGGGGTTGTTTAGGTAATTTATTTCTTCCTCTGTTACTCTAGGCAATTTATATTTTTGTAAGTATTCATCCATTTCACCTAGATTGCCATATTTGTTGCTATATAATTGAGTGTAGTAGTTTTTAATGATTGCCTTAATTTCCTTTTCATTAGAGGTGAGGTCTCCCTTTTCATCTTGGATACTGCCAATTTGTTTTTTTTCTTTCCTTTTTTAGACTGACTAGTACTTTGTCTATTTTATTAGTTTTTTCAAAGTACCAGCTTCTAGTCTTATTTATTAAATCAATAGTTCTTTGGCTTTCAATTTTATTAATTTCTCCTTTGATTTTTAGGATCTCTAATTTAGTCTTCATCTGAGGATTTTTAATTTGTTTGCTTTCTAGTTTTTTCAATTTGCACGCCCAATTCATTGACCTCTGCCCTTCTTAATTTGTTAATAGGATATATATTTGCCCCTGAGTACTGCTTTGGCTGCATCCCGTAGGTTTTGAAAGGATGTCTCATCATTGTCATTTTCTTCAATGAAGTTATTAATTGTTTCTATGTTTTGTTATTTAACTAACCAGTTTTGGAGAATCGTATTGTTTAATTTCCAGTTAATTTTTGATTTACCTCTCCATGTACCCTTACTAATTATTCTTTTCATTGCATTATGATCTGAGAAGGTTGTGTTTATTACTTCTGTCCTTTTGCACTCGTTTGCAATGTTTTTATGCCCTAATACATGGTCAATTTTTGTGAATGTACCATGTGCTGCTGAAAAGAAGGTATATTCCTTTTTTATCCCTATTTATTTTTCTCCACATGTCCTCTAACTCTAATTTTTTTAAGCTTTCATTCATGTCTCTTACCTCTTTCTTATTTATTTTTTGGTTTGATTTATCTAGTTTGGATAGAGGAAGGTTCAGGTCTCCCACTAGTATAGTTTTTCTTTCTATTTCATCCTTGAGCTCCTCTAGTTTCTTCTTTAGAAATTTGGATGCTATGTCATTTGGTGCATACATATTGAGTACAGATATTTCCTCATTGTCTATACTGCCTTTTATCAGGATGTAATTACCTTCCCTATCTCTTTTAACTAGATTTATTTTTACTTTGGCTTCATCAGATATCATGATTGCGACTCCTGCCTTCTTCTTATCAGTTGATGCCCAGTAGATTTGGCTCTACTTTCACCCTATGCGTATCTATCTTCCTCATGTGTGTTTCTTGTAAACAGTATATGGTATAGTTTTGGATTCTAATCCACTCTGTTATTCGCTTGCATTTTATGGGTGAGATCATTCCATTCACATTCAGAGTTATGATTACTAGCTGTGTATTTCCCAGCATTTTGATTTGTATTCCTGGTCCTGCCTTTTCTTCTTTCCCTATTTCCTTCTACACCAATGTTTGTTTATAATCAGTCCCCCTAGTTCCCACCCTTATTTTACTTCCCTTTCTATCCCCTCCCTTCTTATTTCCCCCTTATTTTCCCAATAGTCTTTCTAAAACTACTCCCTACCTTCCCTCCCCCCCCCCTTGTACTGCTTCCCTCCCCACCAGTCCATTTGTTACCCTTCTACTCCCCAATAGGGAGCAAATCTATTCTCTGCCCCAATGGATTGGATTGTTCTTCCCTCTTTGGGTCAGTTTCAAAGCATGTAAGAGTTGAGTATTTCCTATTGCCAACCTCTTTACCCTTCCGGTGTATCAATGTTCTCCCCCTCCCGGCATGAGCTTCTTTGTGAAATATAAATCTACCCCCATTTGTTTCTTTTCCCATTTCTGTTAGTATTAACCTCTTTTTTTTTGGCTTTAGTCGTATACACACACACATATGTATTTATGCATGCATATATCTATATACCTATTTATGTCTTGTCCTTTCATCCTATACAGTTTGTCACTGTTCCCTCTAAGTGTAATTCTTCTAGCTGCCCAGATGATAGCAACAGTTTTTTAGAGTTACCAATGACCTCTTTTCTTATATCATTTTAACTTATTGAGTCTCTTTAAAAAAAAGGGTTTTTTTGTTTTGTTTTTCTTTTTCCCCTCTTTTTTAATTACCTTTTGATGATTTGCTTGAGTTCTGTGCTTGAACATCAAATTTTCTGTTTAGGTCTGGTCTTTTCTTTACAAATTCTTAGAATTCTTCTATTTTGTTGAATGACCATACTTTCCCCTGTAAGAATATAGTCAGTATTGCTGGGTCATTGATTCTTGGTTGTAGACCTAGTTCCCTTGCTTTCCGGTATATCATATTCCATGCCTTTTGGTCCTTCAGTGTGGATGCAGCCATATTCTGCATTATCCTCACTGTGGTTCCATGGTATCTGAATGACTTCTTCTTGGCAGCTGTAATAACTTTTCTTTTGTCTGACATAGTTCTTGAATTTGGCTATAACATTCCTGGGTGTTGTCAGTTGGGGACCAAGTACAGGAGGTGATCTATGGATTCTTTCAATCTCTACTTTTCCTTCTGGTTCTAGAATATCAGGGCAGTTTTCTTGGATATTTCCTGTAGTATGATGTCCAAGCTTTTTCTTTTGTCATGGTCTTCTGGTAGACCAATGATTCTTAAATTGTCTCTTCTCAAACAATTTTCTAAATTGTCTGTTTTGTGAATTAAATGCTTCATATTTTCCTCAATTTTTTAATTCTTTTCATTTTGTTTTATAGTGTCCTGCTGCCTTGTGAGGTCACTTAATTCCAATTGTTGTATTCTGGTTCTTAAAGACTAGATTTCATCCCTGGATATTTGGTCATCCATCTCCTTCTGGTCTGATTTTCTTTGATGGTCATTTTTCATCCTCTTTACCTTGTCTTTCATCTCTTTTGTCTCATCTTTCATCTTCTTTGCCTCATCTTTCATCTCCTTTGCCTCATTTTCAAGGTGGTTGATTTTGGCTTTCAAGACAGTATTTTCTCATTTTAGTTCAAGTGCCTCTGTTTCCAGATAACTTATCTTAATTTTTAAGTTCTTTTCCCAATTGTCTTCAGCCTCTCTTAATTGTGTTTTGAGTTCTTCCACAGCCTGTATCCAATTCGCTGGGATTTCTGATTTATCGTTTGCTGATCTCTCCCCCCCTTTTCTTTTTGCTGAATAGAAGCTGTCTATTGTAGTTTCTTTCTTCTTTTTCTGTTGTTTGCTCATATTCATCCCTTCTTTACACCCCATATTTGTCTGTGCTCTTTCTCCTCTCATTTTTTTTTTTTTGTTTTGTAGGTTTCTGTCAGTCTCCCCTCTTGGAGCCTTAACAGAAGGTCTCTCGGTGTAGTCTCTGGGGGAAGGTTTGGGGGTTTGAGCTTCCCTGTCCTCTGGAGGCTTTTGATTGGATTAAAGTCCAGCAGTCAATGAGTATGGGTGTGGAGCCTGGGCTTCCCTGAGTTCTGGAGACTTTTGATGGGATTAAGTTCAGCCTACTTGGGCTGGGTGTGCTCTGAGTCCAAAACCACATGGAAAGCTGGAGCAAATATGGAGGATCTCCACAGCTCTGCCCAGGCTGCCAGGTCTATGCTCCCTCTCTAGCTCCTTCCCCACCATCTGTGTTGGACGCTCTGAACTTGGCACAGCCTGGCCTGTAAGGTACACCATCCAGATCAGCACCTTTGCCCGCCCAGAAGTTCTCACTGCCACTGGAGTCTCAGTGCTCTGGGTGGGAGGGGGGATGGGTCCTGGGACCTTCCTTCTGTCTTCCCCTTAAACCGAAGTGTTCTTGGATTCCAGCTTTTCGGGGGGGGCTGTAAAGATTAAAATTTGGGAAACTGAGGAGACTGAGGCAGGTAGAAATTAGTTTCTCTCTGCAAGGAGTATTATATCTTTTAGAGGTTTGTTAAATATTAAGGATTAAAGAAAATACAGGATAAGGAACACGTGCCTAGGCCTGAGAGGCCTAGACAAGATAATCTCACATCATGGAAGAGCTGCATCTGCTCCAAAATGGAAGTCCAAAAAGGCCACAAAAGCCTTTGCAATCAGGTTAAATCCCTTCTCAATCTCAGCCCACCTGAGAATTCAGTGAGATTACAAAGCATTCTGGGGAAGTGGAGCAAAGGATTCTGGGGATTGGAGTCCTGAATTTGAGTCTATTTTTTAAGTACCCCCATTTGATTGTTTGAAAAAAATTAATTTTTTCCCCAAAGGATCATGAAAACATAATAAATTTAAAGATTACAATAATTTGAGGATAAGAGAAAAAAAAGAATAAAACCAATAATTGCTGAATGCATTGACAAAAAGCCAGTTAGGGGGAAGTCCCCTTTGGCATGAAAGTATACATACAAATAAATGTTCAATCAACCACACCCAAAGTTCAATTTTTGTGCAGCTGGCTGGTCTGGAGGCTTCTTCATGGTATCTTCTCCAACCGTTCAGTTCTGGATTCAGAGAGGTAGCATCTTCTTTACCTAAAATTCTTCTCAAAAGGAATTTAAACTTTGCAATTTAAATAACGTTATTTTTTTATATTCCCCCGTTAAGAGGGTGATTGACAAATACAGGATCACTTAGGAATGCATGGCTGAGGTATGAGGTATATGAATCAATTGGTAAGAGAAATTAACAAAAACATCAGAAAAATCCAAAAGAAAAGGAAAATTTCTGGATGAAAATATATCAAAGTCTTATGTGTAAAAATTCCAAGTAAAAAGAAAAATAAATCTATAACAGGTCCTTCAATCAGGGCCCAATCAAAATAATCTAAGCAATGATGCATTTACCCAGTCAACAGCCAGGACTACAGAAAGGTACCACACTATGAAAGGCAGAAAAGGGGACCAGATTATATGAGCCCAGATTTCGGGGATACTCGTCTGTGAGTATTTTCAGAGTGAGTGTGGACACAAGGAAAGCCTATGTCTTAACAACATGTTAAACACAGTAACCTCGAATCTTCACACTCGGTTCAAGACCTTTGTATTGGCCTGGAAGTGCATCAATCCAACCTGGATTGGCTCTGTGCAATGCTCTTTTGTGTATATCTTGTCCTAGAATCAGACAGAATCATTAAGCAAAGTCCCATAAGTTTTTAAATAATTAGTGGCATCATTTTTATAGTAACAAGCTTTTTGGGCATGAGCTGACAAATGTATTTCAAACTTATAGTACTGAAAAGTCAAAAAGTTAAAGAAAATCTTAATGCTGGCGACATGTGCTTCAAATATAAAAAATAAAAAAATAAAAAAAACCTGAAAAAGTATGTTGCACATGCAAGAAAAATATAATAATAAAAGAGCTTTAAAAAATTCAAAAATGTAGCTTATAATCATTGACACTCTGTGTCAGCTAAGAAAATATAAAATACAAGGCTTTCTCACCAAAAATGAGATCCATTTCCTCTTCATGTCTAGCCATGCTCCACTGTAAGTAAAAGGCAAATGAATTGAACAGTAGTACAAATATGTAGTTTCAATATCCCCAAAATTCTCAATAGCCCAATTAATTACAATAGCAAACAAACACACTATCATATTTCACATAAGTTGTTGTATGACATTTTTAAAACCTATGAATTGATGGATATTAGTCACAATTTTTACAAACGTAGTAAACTTTCAACCTTGGTATTTAAACATATTTTTAAACAAAGTAAAATTCATCTTTGGGCTTAGAACATAATCAAGAAATCTATATATCATTCTGGTGGAAGTAAAATAGTGAGCTGAAGAGTATAAATAAAGGGATGCTCCTTTTTTGGAGGCTTTTTAGTGGTACACATGCCCTGAGATTAACTGCCCCAACTTCCATTCACATATTTAGAAATGTGGGAAGGTTGGGGGTTATAATTGTATTTCACTTCAGCTATGGGCCTTACCTCGTGGTAGGGGCAGGCAAAAATGACCAGAGATTGTTAAAAAAAATTACAAAAATCATATTTAAAAAACCCTTAAAATCATTTGAGATATTTAGCATATTAAATTTTCCAAAGGTTGTTATATAATTGTAACCAGTTCTGAAGTCCATCTATCCTCTAAGCGACAATTTACAAAAGCAAAATAGAAAAAAGCTGTTTTTTTTTTCATAATGGGCTTAATTACAATAATATTTGTTCAGCACAGTTATAGGGGAAAAAAACAACAGAATTTAACAGTAGTTAAAACTCAGTACATTAAAATGAACAGCATAACAGAATAATATTGAATCCAGCAATATATGAACTTAAAACCACAAAGTTAAATCTTAAACAAAACAATAAGGAAAAATGCAATAGAAATACAGAGAGTTTTTATAAACCATTGGAGTCTGAAATGCCTTAGAATATAGCCTCTAGTCTCTTCAAAGTTCTTTGGGGTTGGGTTTTTTTTGTTGTTGTTTGTTGTTTTTAATTATCCATTTATATGCCTATTGTCGGAAGGCAGAGTGGTAAGGGCTAAGCAATGGGGCTTAAGGGATCTGCTCAGAGCCCCACAGCTGGGGAGTATCTGAGGCCAAATTTTAACCCAGGACCACATGTATTTAGGCCTGGCTCTCAGTTCGCTGGGCCACCCATTTGCCCCTTCAAAGTTGAATCTTTGGGCCGAATCTTTCTTCTGGCATGCAGATAAAGTCAATGAAAGGATCAATGCAATTAAAAGATATCCTTGTAAAATAGCCATTGTTTTTAAGTTCCTGCTTGAAAAAGTATATTTCTTCTCTTTCCCTTTCTCTCTCCCCTGCTATGATCCCCCACATGGTCAATACCCCAGTTTGTTTGTTACCAGCTGGGCGATCTGCTCTGAGGATCTGGGTTTGTTGGGCAGGCAGGTCACCAGGTAATTGCAATCTTGGTTGAATTGGGTGGGCCAGGTGAGCAAGAGAAAGACTGCTGGGGTGGGCAGGGCCGGGAGCCAGAGTACCAGGTGAGGACAGAGAGGGGTCAGGATTGGGGCAGCAGGCAGGAAGCAGCTGGCCAAGCCGGGTGGGGTGGGAGGCAAATGCAACAGGTGCAGAGCCTGTGAGCTATCTAATGGCTGGAAAGAGCAGCAGCTTTGCAAGGGCAAAAAACCTCAGGCAGAGAAAAGTGGATGGAAAAAATTTCTAGGCACTAGCTATTAAAAGCTGAACTTAAGATCAGAAAAGAATCAGAAGATTGAAAGTATTTTTCTCCCATTAGGCCACAAAACTGTAAAGATTAAAATTTGGGAAACTGAGGAGACTGAGGCAGGTAGAAATTAGTTTCTCTCTGCAAGGAGTATTATATCTTTTAGAGGTTTATTAAAGATTAAGGATTAAAGAAAATACAGGATAAGGAACACGTGCCTAGGCCTGAGAGGCCTAGACAAGATAATCTCACATCATGGAAGAGCTGCATCTGCTCCAAAATGGAAGTCCAAAAAGGCCACAAAAGCCTTTGCAATCAGGTTAAATCCCTTCTCAATCTCAGCCCACCTGAAAATTCAGTGAGATTACAAAGCACTCTGGGGAAGTGGAGCAAAGGATTCTGGGGATTGGAGTCCTGAATTTGAGTCTATTTTTTACAGGGCATACCTTTTGAATTAAGTCCAGCAGGAGGGTTCCTTGGCTCTATCTTATTGTTAAGTTTGATTTTCCTTCCCCTAGGAGCATTCAGTTTGTGATTAGTTAGGAAGGGTATTCAGAGGTCTGAACTTCTGCTCTTTCTAAGCCGCCATCTTCAAGAAATAGAATTCTTAAATAATCCCATATCAGAAAAAGAAATTGAACAGGCGATCAAAGAACTCCCTAAGAAAAAATCCCCAAGGCCTGATGTATTCACAAGTGAATTCTATCAAACATTCAAAGAACAGCTAATCCCAATACTATACAAACTATTTGATATAATAAGCAAAATGGGAGTTATACCGAATTCCTTTTATGACACAAATATGGTACTGATTCCAAAGGCAGGCACGTCAAAAATGGAGAAAGAAAACTATAGACCAATCTCCTTAATGAACGTAGGTGCAAAAATCTTAAATAGGATAATAGCAAAAAGATTTCAGCAAGTGATCAGGAAGGTTATTCACTATGATCAGGTGGGATTTATGCCAGGAATGCAAGGATGGTTCAATATCAGGAAAACCATCCACATAATTGACCATGTCAACAAGAAAACCAACAAAAATCACATGATTATCTCAATAGATGCAGAAAAAGTCTTTGATAAAATACAACACCCATTCCTATTGAAAACACTAGAAAGTATGGGAATAGAAGGGCCTTTCCTAAAAATACTAAACAATTTCTATCCAAAACCATCAGCCAATATCATCTGCAATTGAGATAAACTAGAAGCATTCCCAATAAGATCAGGAGTGAAACAAGGATGCCCATTATCACCTCTTCTATTTAACATTGTACTAGAAACACTAGCAATAGCAATTAGAGAAGAAAAAGAAATTGAAGGTATTAAAATTGGCAATGAAGAGACCAAACTATCACTCTTTGTGGATGATATGATGGTCTACTTAAAGAATCCTAGAGAATCAACTAAAAAGCTAGTGGAAATAATCAACAACTTTAGCAAAGTTGCAGGATACAAAATAAACCCACTTAAGCCGTCAGCATTTCTACTTATCTCCAACAAATCTCAGCAGCAGGAACTAAAAAGAGAAATTCCAGTTAAAATCATCCTAGACAATATAAAATACTTAGGAATCTATCTGCCAAGACAAACACAGGAACTATATGAACACAGCTACAAAACACTCTCCGCACAATTAAAACTAGATCTAAACAATTGGAAAAACATTGATTGCTCATGGGTAGGACGAGCTAAAATAATAAAAATTACAATCCTACCCAAACTAATTTACTTATTTAATGCCATACCCATTGAACTACCAAAAAACTTCTTCACAGAATTAGAAAAAAACATAACAAAGTTCATTTGGAAGAACAAAAGATCAAGGATATCCAGGGAAATCATGAAAAAAATGCAAAGGAAGGAGGACTTGTAATCCCAGATCTCAAACTATACTATAAAGCAGTGGTTATCAAAACAATTTGGTACTGGCTAAAAGACAGAAAGGAAAATCAGTGGAATAGACTTGGGGTAAGTGACCTTAGCAAGACAGTCTATGATAAACCCAAAGATCCCCAGTGTTTGGGACCAAAACCCTCTTTTTGATAAAAACTGCTGGGAAAATTGGAAGAGAGTACGGGAGAGATTAGGTTTGGATCAACATCTCACACCCTATACCAAGATAAACTCTGAATGGGTGAATGACCTGAATATAAAGAAGGAAACTATAAGCAAATTAGGAGAACACAGAATAGTATACTTGTCAGACATTTGGGACAGGAAAGACTTTAAAACCAAGCAAGAGCTAGAAAAAAATCACAAAATGTAAAATCAATAATTTTGATTACATCAAATTAAAAAGGGTTTGTTCAAACAAAACTAATTCAACCAAAATTAGAAGGGAAGTAATAAATTGGGAAATAATCTTTATTACAAAAACATCTGACAAAGGTCTAATGACTCAAATTTATAAAGAGCTAAACCAGTTGTACAAAAAAATCACGCTTTTCTCTAATTGAAAAATGGGCAAAGGACATGAATAGGCAATTTTCAGTTAAAGAAATCAAAATTATTAATAAGCACATGAAAAAGTGCTCTAAATCTCTTTTAAGCAGAGAAATGCAAATCAAAACAACTCTGAGGTATCACCTCACACCTAGCAGATTGACTAACATGACAGCTATGAAGAGTAATGAATGCTGGAGGGGATGTGACAAAGTTGGGACATTAATGCATTGCTGGTGGAGTTATGAATTGATCCAACCATTCTGGAAGACAATTTGGAACTATGCCCAAAGGGCGATAAAAGACTGTCTGCCCTTTGATCCAGCCATAGCCCTGCTGGGATTGTACCCCAAAGAGATAATAAGGAAAAAGACATGTACAAGAATATTCATAGCTGCACTCTTTGTGGTGGGAAAAAAATGGAAAATGAGGGGATGCCCTTCAATTGGGGAATGGTTGAACAAATTGTGGTATATGTTGGCAATGGAATACTATTGTGCTCAAAGAAATAATAAAGTGGAGGAATTCCATGGAGACTGGAACAACCTCCAGGAAGTGATGCAGAGTGAGAGGAACAGATCCAGGAGAACATTTTACACAGAGACTGAGACACTGTGGTACAATTGAATGTAATGGACTTCTCCATTAGTGGCAATGCAATGGCCCTGAACAACTCGGAGGAACCTATGAGAAAAACCACTATCCACATCCAGAGAAAACATTGTGGGAGTATAAACACAAAAGAAAAACAGCTGCTTGAATACATAGGTTGAAGGCATATTGTTGGGGATGTAGTCTCTAAATGAACATCCTAGTGTAAACAACAACATGGGAATGGGTTCTGATAAAGGACACATGTAATACCCAATGAAATTGCGTGTTGGCTACGGGAAGAGTGGGTGGAGGGGAAGGAGGAAAATAATGTGATTATTGTAACCAAGGAATAATGTTCTAAATTGACTAAATAAACGTATTCAAATGGGAAAAAAAGAATTCTATTTCTTCTATTAATCTAGGCAATTTATATTTTCGTAAATATTCATCCATATCACCTAGATTGGCATGTTTATTGCTATATAATTGGGCAAAATATTTTTAATGATTGCCTTAATTTCCTCTTCATTGGAGGTGAGTTCTCCCTTTTCATCTAAGATACTGTTAATTTGATTTTTTCTTTCCTTTTTTAAAATAGATTTACTAGTACTTTGTCTATTTTGTTTGTTTTCAAATTATCAGCTTCTAGTCTTATTAGTTCAATAGTTCTATCACTTTTGATTTTATTATCTCCCTTAATTTTTAGGATCTCTAATTTGGTTTTCTTTTGGGGATTTTAAATTTGTTCGCTTTCAAGTTTTTTGATTTGCATGTCCATATCATTGACCTCTGCCCTCCCTAATTTGTTAATATTGTTATAATATTAATTAATATTAATATTGTTAAGGATATAAATTACCCCAAGTATTGCTTTGGCTGCATCCAGTAGATTTTGAAAGGATGTCTAATCATTGTCATTTTCTTCAATGAAATTTTTAATTGTTTCTATGATTTGTTTTCTAACTAACTGATTTTGGAGAATCATATTGTTTAATTTCCAATTAATTTTTGATTTGGCTCTCCATGTACCCTCACTGATCATTATTTTTATTGCCTTATGATCTGAAAAGGTTGCATTGATTATTTCTGCTTTTCTGCATTTGTATGCCGTGTTTTTATAACCTAGTACAGGGTCAATCTTTTTAAAGGTACCATGTGCTGCTGAAAAGAAGGTGTATTCCTTTTTGTCCCTATTTATTTTTCTCCATATATATATTAACTCTAATTTTTCTAAGATTTCATTCATCTCTTTTAACTCTTTCTTATTTATTTTTTTTATTTGATTTATCTAAATTTGATAGTGGTTGGCAGGTTCAGGTCTCCCACTAGTATAGTTTTCTACCTATTTTCTTCTTCAGTTCTACTAGTTGTTCCATTAAAAATTTGGGCGCTATACCATTTGGTACATACATGTTGATTAGTCATATTTCCTCATTGTCTATACTCCCTTTTATCAGGATGTATTTACCTTCCCTATCCTTTTTAATCAGGTTTATTTTTATTTTGGCTTTGTCAGATATCAGGATTTCAACTCCTGCCTTCTTTCTCTAAGTTGATGCCCAATTGGTCTTGCTCCAACCTTTAATTCTGACCTTGTGAGTATCTACCCACCGCATGTGTGTTTCTTGTAGATAACATATGGTAGGGTTTTGGATTCTAATCCACTCTCCTATTCATCTACGTTTTATGGGTGAGTTCATCCCATTCACATTCAAAGTTATGATTGTCACTTGTGAATTCCCTAGCATTTTGATATCCTCTCCTAGTTCTGTCCTTTCTTCTTTTGCTATATCCTTTTAAACCAGGGGTTTACTTTTAAACAATCCCCCTAATTCCCTCCCTTGATAGGCTTCCCTTTCTGGTCCCTCCCTTTTTGTTCCCTTCTTGTTTTGTTTTTTTTAAGGGTCTGTTAAGTTCCCTCCCCTTTCTCCTTCCCTTCCTTTTTGTATTCCCTCTCCCATGCCCCCCCTTAATTTTACCTTCTCCCTTACCCTGTAGGATAAGATAGAATTCAAGATCCCAATGGATCTAGATGTTCTTCCCTCTCATAACTGATTTCACTGAGAGTAAGGTTTAAGTATTATCTATTAGCACTCTCTTCCTCTCATAAGAGTATTCTTCCCCTCCCCTTCCCATGAGTATCTTTGTGTGATAAAGATTATACTATTTATTTTATTTCTTCAAGTATCTCTTGGTAACCCTCTTCAATTCCCCCCCACTCTTTTTCTTTTTTTGCATATCATCTTATTATCATCTTAATGCCCCAATCTTTTCCTATGAGTGATTCTTCTAATTACTATTATAATGAATACAGTTTTTGAGAATTACAAATAACATTTTCCCCATATATTAATATATATAATTTGATCTAATTGTAGCCCTTAAAGAAGAGAGTTTGAATAAAAAAATTTTTTTCCCCTTTTTCCCCTTTTTCTTATTTACCTTTTCATGTTTCTCTTGATCTTTGTATTTGGATATCAAACCTTCCTCTTAGTTCTGGTCTTTTCTTTACAAATACTTGGAAATCTTCTATTTTGTTGAATGTCCATACTTTCCCCTGGAAGTATATAGTCAGTTTTGATGAATAAGTAATCACCTATCTTGGTTGAAAACCCAGTTCTCTTGCCTTTCTGAATATCATGTTCCAGGCCTTGCAGTCCTTTAGTGTCGAAGCTGCCAGGTCTTGTGTGATCCTGATTGGTGCTCCTTGGTATCTGAATTGTCTTTTTTTGGCTTATTGTAGAAGTTTCTCTTTAGCTTAAAAGCTCTGGGATTTGGCAATTATATTCCTGGGAGTTGTCTTTTGGGGATTTAGTATAGAGGGTGTTCTATGAACTCTTTCAATGTCTTATTTTTCCCCCTTGTTCAAGAACATCAGGGCAGTTTTCTTGGATGATTTCTTGTAGTATGATGTCAAGATTTCTGTTCATTTCTGGCTTTTCAGGTAGACCAATGATTCTCAAATTGTCTCTCCTTCCTCTGTTTTCCTGTTCTGTCACCTTTTCAGTGACACATTTTATGTTTTCCTCTATTTTGTCAGTCTTTTGACTCTGCTTAATTAATTCTTGCTGTTTTGCAAGATCATTGTTTTCCAATTGCTCAATTCTGATCCCTAAGGCCTGGTCTTCTGCTTTAGTCTTTTGATTTTCAGCTATAATTTTTGGGTTTTCTGCTATAATTTTTTGGTTTTGTGCTATAATTTTTTTATTTTTCTTTTTGAACCATTTCCCACTTATCTTGCCAGAAGACTTCCATCTTTTTTATAAGCTCCAATTTAAATTCTTCCACAGCTTGTGGACAATTTCCATTCTTTTAGAAGGTTTTGTTTTTGTTTGAATTTCTTCCTGTATAACCTCTGTAGGCTGGGTTTTTCCTCTGTAAAATTTTTCAAGGGTCACTGCCTTTTTTTTCTTCTTTTTTTTTGCAAGGAGTTTCAGACTCTTGTGTGCAATTAGCCATCACTGTGCATTACCTTCCCTTTTTAGTCAGAAATTTGAGTGAGCTGGGCAGGTTCTCTGCTTATGGAGTTAAGGAGCAAGGATTTTGCTTGAGGCAAGTTCTCAAATCTCTGCAGCTGCTCTACCTTCCCGGGGGCACCCACGGTCTGCACTCCCCCACCAGCCAGGGTTTAAGGTGTAACTGTTCTCAGGGATAGGTCCTTGGTGGTCTTAGTCAGCTCCTGAGACCTAGAGGTGCCCCATGCTCACTCCAGAGGTACCCCTCACTCACTCGCTGATTCTGATGCACACTGGCTCTGACTCTGGCTCTGTAGGTGGGGTGGGGTAGGGTAGATCAGCTCATGTTTGAGTGGGAGCTTTTTCACCCCCTTATAGTGTGGAAATGCCCCAATCTCATGTACCTTCAATGTTGTACTCTACTGTAGAGCCCCTTCGTTCTCATGAAAATGGTTTTTTGGTTCTTTTGAGGTAGTCTATATCAGTGGGTCTGAGGACAGGAAGCATTCCATGTCTAGATTGCCGCCATACTTACTCAGAAGTGGCATGACACACTTTTAAATTGAATCTGTCTTCTTAACATTTTCTCCATCAATTTCTTAAGTCTAGACAAGCAACAAAACAATAAATCAAGCCTCAATTGGTTTGCCTTTTTGAGGTATAAAAACTCACAATTAAAAAAAATTTTTTTTAACTCTTACCTTCTGTCTTAGAATCAGTAACTTGTTTTGGTTCCAAGGCAGAAGAGTGGTAAGGGCTTTGCAATGAGGGTTAAGTGAGTTGCACAGGGTTATATAGTTAGGAAGTGTCTAAATCTAGAATTGAACCCAGTACCTCCCATCTCTAGGCTTGGCTTTCAATCCCCTTTCACAATGAAAATTTAGCATGGCTCCCTTGAGCCTTTAATGAGGGCTCCAGCACACCACTCTGCCTCGAAATCACAATCCAAAGATGGTAGTCATTTCAACTATGTAGGGGAAAGGTAATGGGTATTTTATTGCTTCATAGCCTGATATCCCCATCTATCTCCTTTCCCTATTAGATACCTAAACTGCAATTTTAGGTAAAGGAATTGTCTAAGCATACTCTTGAACAGAATGCTCTTTTTCACAGTAATACAATTTAAAAATAGTTGCTAGCATTTATGTGATGCTTAAAGGTTTGCAAAGTGCTTTACAAATATTATCTCATTTGATCCTTACAACAACATTAGGAGATAGGTGCTCTCATTACCCTCAACTTACAGAAGAAGGAAATGAAGCTGAGAGAGGTTAAGTGACTTGCCCAAGCTCACACAGACAATAAGTATAAAAATCAAGATTCAAAAACTCAGGTCTTCCTTACTCCAAGTCCAATGTTCTATCTACTCAGCCACATAGACCTTGACTGAATATCTTGCCTAGACATGGAAGTTTTTTCCTAGACATAGAGCACTAAAAATTTAGCCACCCATCTATGATATAGCTTACATTGCAATGGTGATAGGATCTGAGAATGAGTATAATTATGCAAAACTCTAAGGAGTATTAAATGCTATAATCTCTTAAATTTAGAGTCTAAATGCTACAAACCCTACCACCTGGACATGGGAAGGAAGGTCTCTTTATCTTGGTTTTAAATGTTTAACTTATCTTTGTAAACTATTAAACAGGCTTTTGCTAGTAGTGACATACTTATTGGTAATTCACTTAGGAAGAAATGCATTTGAAGGGAGAGCATCCCTAAAGAAGAGAGAAAGAGATTTTCTGCTAAGGTGTTTTGTGGAGCACTACCTCTAGCTGTGGGCGCAGAGCTTAACAAAATAGATCAAGTTACAGATCCTTTGATACCACTTCCTAAAGCATAGAGGGAGAAGGATATCCTATTCAGTGAGTCAATGGGGAGCAAATAGGAGCAGCAGGACAATCCTGTTCATTACACCACAATACATTTGTTTAAAATGTGGAGAATAGAAAGGCAGGGGAAAGGCTATAAAAACCATTAGTCTATGGCTAATGTTTGGGAAAGAGGTAATGAGTGCCTGAGCTATCAGAGTAGAAATAAAAATTCTATTCTAAAGGTAAAGTTGTCAGGCCTAGAAGAGTATCCAGAATGGAAACACCATATTCAGTGTCTTTGAGCCAAGAGCTATAGTTCAATAATCAATAGAACTGACATGTAAATAGTTTTATAATTCACAAAACATTTTTAATATCTCACTTCATTTGTTCCTCACCACCATTCCTATTAGAGATGTAATATAGGTATTGTTGTCTCTGCTTTCAGATAAGGAAACAGACTTAGAGAGGTTAAAAAGCTTGTCTATTACCATTCAACTATTAAGTGCCAGGGGTAGGATTTGAATTCAATTCTTTCCTACTCCAAGTCTAGAACTTTTGTTACCTTTTAGCTGTATGACCCAGGGCAAGTCACTTGACTACTTCGAGTGGCTTTTTGCTGACATGTAAAATTGAGATAATAGTTCTTATACTACCTACCCACTTCCCAAATTGTAAGAAAAGCACTTTGTAAGCCTTAAAGTGATGAGAAGAAATATATATCCTAGGATAGAGGTCAAGTATTGGAATCAAAGATCAGTTAGATTGCATATTAGAGTACTGGACCTGGAGTTAGGCCTGAGTTCAAATTTGGCCTTGAGCACTTACTAGTTGCGTCATTGAACTCTGGGCAAGTCATTTAGCAATGCCTTGGTTTCCTCATCTGTAAAATGAGCTGGAGAAGGAAATGGTAAACCACGCCAATATCTTTGCCAAGAAAAAAGAGCCAGACACCACCCAAACTACTGAACAACATCAGAGTCAAGGAGATCTGGGCTGAAGCCTTGTCTCAGCTACATACCTTGGACAGGTCACTTAATTTCTCAGTGCCCCAGGCAATTGTCTAAAAAAAGGTAGAGATGAGTTGCTGACCTGGGTCACTAAAAGCAGTTTCTATACCAGCAGCTCCCTATATTACTGAAATTACAGATTTAGATCAAGAGGAAAAAAGCCTTAAACACTATAAAAATGTGATTTATCAAGATCTGGCAAGGGTTATATGGCCTAGGGCACTGCCAGACTCAGAGACTGATGATACCATTAACAGAAATATGGAAATCAAGAAGAATAACAGGTTTGGGAAGAGAGTTTGTTATTTTAACCTGGAATATTTCAATTTTTTGATGCCACAGGAAAGCCAGGTCAAAATGTCCAATAGGCAGTTTCAAATTTAGGTCTGGAGCTTGGCAGGAAGAAAGAGCTGCATAGAGGCAGGTGTTAGAGCAGATCAGATTGGCAGAATGAAAGGTATTCAAAGAAAAGAACAGTAAGCAAAGCCTTAGCAAACACCTACATTCAATCTGTACATAACGCATCTAGATAGGTAATTTGGGGTTGTATTTGGTGAGAAGGAACTCTGATGTTTTTTGGTGAGGAGATACCATTTTCTTTCAATAGCCATATCATTGTTATTGTTGTTGAGTCCTTTCAGTCCTGTTTACTCTTTATGACCCCATTTGGGGTTTTCTTGGCAAAGATACAGGAATGGTTTGCCATTTCCTTCTCCACCTCATTTTACAGGTGAGGAAACTGAGGCAAATGGGATGAAGTGACTTGCCCAGGGTGACATAGCTAGTAAGTATCTGAGGCCAGGTTTAACATCAGTTCCTGACTCCAGGCCCCTTCCTCTATTCACAGTGCTACCTAGCTGCTCTCTTTGCATATTAAGGTTCTTTTTATAGATTAAATGCAAGGTTTTTGGTTTTTGTTCATTGGGGGAATTTTGGTTGAGGGTTGTGTGTGCATGTCTGCTTCTAGTATAAACTGGCTTTGTAGCCAAAGAAATAA
The DNA here is from genome assembly GCF_027887165.1 of Monodelphis domestica. Lineage (NCBI taxonomy): Eukaryota > Metazoa > Chordata > Mammalia > Didelphimorphia > Didelphidae > Monodelphis > Monodelphis domestica. The sequence continues at coordinate 210,576,738 of NC_077234.1, forward strand.
GACTATTACTAGATTATGCTGAAATGAAAAAAAAATTCGATCTTATATTAAATTTGTTGCATCATTGTCTTTCCATCTTCTCTGCATTTTGAGTCCCTTGCTACTTTGGTTATCAAGTAGCTGTTAGCGTAATTTATCCCTCTGAGTCCCTCACAAGGACATAACAGTGCTTCTGAAAAGTCAACAAAAGGAGGCAGGAAGGAGGAAGGGAGGAAAAAGACCATGAATATTTTAGTTCAGTAGAGCCAGTTTATGAAGTTCAAACAAGTGGCAATTGGTGTCAATGTCAAACTCACCCCAATTTGCACTCTAATCTGCAAGCTGAAAACAAAAGGGCTGACTCAGGGATAGGGATCACGGATGTGTATTTCTTTTCAAGCCCGAGAGTGTCCCTTGATGGTAGAATGGAAAGAATCTTCTTTGGTTTCCTCTCACAAGGTCGACCTTAGCGTTCATGACTAATTCTGCCTCCCTTGTTTACAGAAGTAGAACTGCTGTCCCCAGAGTTGGTGGCCTAAGTTTACTGAAGATTTCTTCTGCATGGGAGTTAGTGCTAGATCTTTAGAGATCATCTTGTCCTTGGCTAATGAAATCACGGGCGGCTCCAATTTAAAAAAATCTGTGCAGTTAAGCTCATGTCAGGGAATATTATTGTGCTATAAGAAATGATGAATATGATGAATACTGAGAAGCATGGAAAGAGCTATATGAACGGATACAGAGTAAAGTAAGCTGAGTCAAGAGAGCTACATGCACAATTTCTAGAATATAATTGGCAAGAACTACCACAAAAAAATAAAAAGTAAATGCTGCAGAATTATGAAGAATAAACATGTCTTGAAAGAAGAGGTATGAGAAAACATTCCTACCCCACCCTTTTGTAGAAATGGGAAGTATACAAGTCTTGAATATTGTACATAGTTTCTTTTTTTTTTCCATTTCCAAGTATCTCAACCCCTTTCTCTCATCCCCATACCACAGAAGGTATCATCTGGCAAATTTTAGTTATTTATCAGTAGATTATGTCTTTCATGTTTCCATTTCTCAGTTCATTCCTAGAGTTGAACATTCACAAGTTATTTTTTAAGTATTAAATCTGTGGAAATTGGGATTAATATCATGTTCTCTTGGTTCTACTAGCTTCACTCTTCATTATCTCATGTAATGCTTTCCAAGTTTAAAAAAAATGAATTTGCTTATAGTTTCTTAAGGCACAGTAGTATTTCATCACAATCATATATCATAATTTGTTTAGCCTTTCTCCAATTGATGGACATCCCCTCGATTTCTAGTTCCTTGCCACCACAATTGCTGCTATAAATATATTGTAACAGATATGTATATATATATATATATATATATATTTAAACCTTTAGCTAAACGGTGACCAGAACAGTGAACTGGTTGCCAGAAAGCCAGAGTTCTATTTTGGGATGTCACTAGACCTATCTCTATCAGTTTTCTCATTTGCAGCATGTAGTATAAAAGTGACTCTTACATCTTTTTTCCCAGAAATATATGAATCCACAAAGTAAGCTTCTGTACAGATTCAAGTTGTTCATCAATCCAAGGCTGCCTAATGTAAGAAAATGTGAGGAATTAAAAGGATTAGCACAACAAGTAATTAATTGTGGGAATTGAGTGAACCACGATGACTATCTTGTGACTCAATTCTGAAGCTAGCTTAGTTTCTTTTCTATTCAATTATGGGCCTAGTCAAAATTCTTTCCTGTGCAAAAACTTTATTCAATTGGGAGATTGGGAGAAAGCCTGATTGCATTCTTTTAACTTAATCCCCTGTGACTGGGAAGCTGGATCACCTGTACCTCCTAGTTAGAGACACTTAACCAAGGACCTAGATTATGTTGACCAGAAATAGTCAGATCCTATGACTAATATAAGGAGTTTTCTCATAATTGTACATCTCAAGAAACCTATATGTCTTATCTGAAAACTGGCCCCACACTGATCAATCACTTATTGTTTCCATATTCCTTTGACTGTTTATAGATACTTAGGAGTAGAATACCTCTTTTTCTGAATTCAAGGAATTGTACCTGTTTACTCCCCCTCTCCTAATGCAAAGTCCCCAATCTTAACCAATTAGAATTAAGATTACCTAATAATTTATTGTTTCCATTTAATAAGCTGCTCTTATTTGATTGTGTTTAATACACAAAAGTCTGTTTCCCCCTGAATCAGGGGTTGAGTCCCCAAATTGAGGAAGGAGCTTGTTCCCTATTTGTTAGGCAATTGGTATGCATTGATTAATAAATTGATATGCCCAGAAAATCAAGCCTTTGTTTCCTCAGTCATAACATATTTTGTTCATTACACTAATTTGCAGTCCTGCATGTATCCTCTATTGATGTAAGTTTGTGCTTTAAGATGATAAATCATTTCACATTTTCTAAGACTTTAACTTTATAGAGTCCTTTCCTTACATCAGTCTTATAAAATGCCTATTGCAAGTATTCTTATGCCCATTCTTGGTTTCTTCCACCTGTTCCGCTGAAGCAGTCTTCACATGCTGGGTGAGCAAAGCCCTGGTTCACCAGGGGTCGACGACCCGATGGCTACCCTCACAAGGTTTAGCCGGCCTGTCGAAGCCTTTGCCCATGGTGTGGCCGCTGCCGCATGCTAGCAGCTACTGGGAGCCACAAGTGAGAGCTGGGTGTCAGGTGAGGGTCAGAGGCTGGAGAGCTGCCCTAGGAGGGCACGACAAGCCCTCCATACCAGAGATATTACTCCTCCCTGAGCACCCCATACACTCCTTGCACAAAGATACTTGTGCGTGAAGGAGATTTAAGTGGAAAAGCCGATGTACAGAGACAGTCCCACTCTCTCAGCATTGGAGCAAAGCACTGTGGAGTGCTCAGGGCATGTTGGAGCACAAAGGACAACATGGCCATCCAATGCAGCTGAGGACATCTCCAGGTGTAACGACTTTCGTACCAATGGACCCAGGCTTCCAACGCCAAGAGAGTGGGACTGTCTCTGTGCATTGACTTTTCCACTTAAATCTCCTTCACGCACAAGTATCTCTGTGCACACTCATCTATCCTGACCCCATCCACCCTCTTCAAGACCTGCGGCGATGGGGGAGTGGTGACAAGACAAGTGGAGGTGACCACTGGCAGTTGGAGTCACGATCCTGCACGTAGGCGGCCCACGGACGAGTGGTTGCTCGGCCCTGTAGGGCAGCAGGGACGTTCGTCAGCATCCTGGGCGACTGAGCAGCCCTCTCTAGGACAGCACTGCTCACCCTAATCAAGGGAGGGGACTAGAAAAGGTGTCCCAAACATTGCTGCCCTACAAACACCCGGTCAGCACACCGCGGCTGGCGGGTCATCCCTTTAAGCGGTCGAAATCAAAAGAAACAAAATACAAAGAAGCTCCTACTAGGAGCATGGAACATCAGGACATTACTTGACAGAGAGAATACCTCAAGACCTGAGAGAAGAACAGCTCTAATCGGTAAAGAACTGGCGGGATATAACATCAACATCGCAGCCCTAAGTGAAACATGCTTACCAGAAGAGGGATCACTCAGCGAACCCATCACTGGATACACCTTATTGTGGAAAGGTAGAGCCAAAAATGAAGGCAGAATCCACGGTGTTGGCCTGGCTATCAAGACCAGTTTGCTCAAACAGCTGCCAGACTTGCCTGTGGGCATCACCGAGAGGCTCATGAAGATCCGTTTGCCTCTCAGCAAAGACCGGTATGCCACAATCATCAGTGCATATGCACCTACACAGACCAGCACAGAGGAGACCATTGAGCAGTTCTACTCTGACCTGAGTGCCGTCCTGCACTCAGTGCCCACAAATGACAAGCTGATACTACTGGGAGACTTCAACGCCCGCGTTGGCCAGGACCATGAAAGATGAAAGGAGTGCTTGGCAAACACGGCGTGGGCAAAATAAACAACAGCCTACTGCTACTCAGCAAATGCTCAGAGTTCAAACTCACCATCATGAACACTGTGTTCAGAATGGTGAACAAATATAAAACAACATGGATGCACCCAAGATCAAAACAGTGGCATCTCATTGACTACATCATTGTGCGCCGGCGAGACATCCAGGATGTACAGATCACCAGAGCCATGGGAGGAGCTGAATGCTGGACAGACCACTGATTGGTTAGAGCAACTACAAATGTGCATTGAGCCTTGCCATCCAAAATGCGCCCAGACAGTTCATGCATTTTACAACATGAGTCGTCTTAGAGATCCATCGTATTTGCAAACATTCCAGTCCTGCCTGGATGACAAGCTGTCTGCCAAGGGACCACTCACTGGAAGCTCAACTGAGAAATGGAACCAGTTCAGAGACACAGTGAAGGAAACATCAAAGGCAGTCCTAGGCCCCAAACAACACAACCACCAGGACTGGTTCAACGAGAACAACACTGCTATTGAAGAGCTATTGAGCAAAAAGAACACAGCCTTTATGGAGTGGCAAAATAACCCAAACTCTGCTCCTAAAAAGGACAGATTCAAGTCTCTCCAAGCCACGGCACAGTGTGAGATCAGGAAGATGCAAGACTGATGGTGGGAAAAAAAGGCAGAAGAAATCCAATGCTTTGCTGATACCAAAAACTACAAACAATTTTTCAGTGCCCTCAAGACTGTCTATGGGCCAATAAAACCCACCACCACTCCCTTGCTATCCTCTGAGGGTGACACTCTCATAAAAGATAAAAAAGGCATCAGCAACAGGTAGAAAGAACACTTCAGTCAGCTTCTCAACCGACCTTCTTCAGTCGACCAAAGCGCCCTTGACTAGATCCCCCAAAACTGCACCATTGAACAACTTGACGTCCCTCCTTCAATAGAGGAAGTCCAAAAAGCCATTAAACAAATGAGTGCAGGCAAGGCACCCGGTAAAGATGGGATCCCAAGATGACACCAGGGTTGTTTTGATTTGCATCTCTCTGACTTATATGAGATTTAGAGCACTTTTTCATGTGCTTATTAATAATTTTGATTTCTTTAACTAAAAATTGCCTGTTCATGTCCCTTACCCATTTATCAATTAGAGAATGGCTTGATTTTTTGTGCAATTGATTTAGCTCTTTGTAAATTTGAGTAATTAGACCTTTGTCAGAGGTTTTTGTTATGAAGATTATTTCCCAATTTGTTGTTTCCCTTCTAATTTTGGTTGCATTGCTTTTGTTTGAACAAAACCTTTTTAATTTGATGTAATCAAAATTATTGATTTTACATTTTTTTATTTTTTTCTAACTCTTGCTTGGTCTTAAAGTCTTTCCTTTCCCAAAGATCTGACATGTATACTATTCTGTGCTTGCCTAATTTACTTATAGTTTCCTTCTTTATGTTCAAGTCATTCACCCATTCTGAGTTTATCTTGGTGTAGGGTGTAAGATGTTGATCCAAACCTAATCTCTCCCTTACTGTCTTCCAATTTTCCCAGCAGTTTTTATCAAATAGTGGGTTTTGGTCCCAAAAGCTGGGATCTTTGGGATTATCATAGACTGTCTTGCTGAGGTCACTTACCCCAAGTCTATTCCACTGGTTGTCCTTTCTGTCCCTTAGTCAGTACCATATTGTTTTGATGACCAATGCTTTATAGTATAGTCTGTGATCTGGGACTGCAAGGCCACCTTCCTTCACATTTTTTCATGGATATCCTTCCTTTCTGATTCTAAATTCATTGTTTTTATTTGTACAGTTGTCTAAATTATCCCCCCATGATTTTCTTTATCCTTGTGTGTGGTCAAGAATTGTTCCTTATCCTTGGTTGTGAAATGAATCTTTTTTTCTTGTCCCACTAATTTATTTATGTCATGACCTTTTACCTGATCAAGTCAAGTAGTCATTTGGAGGTTATTAGAGTACAGTCTCAGTTAACTTATTTGTAAAACAAAGGAATTAGACCAGAGGATTTCCAAGGCCTCTTCCTGCTTTGATCCTACAAACACTCCACAGAAACGTGATTGGGGAAGTAAGGCTATAAGTGAGCCACTCCTCTCCTGGATTTTATAAGGTGGATTTTTCTAGCAGTTCAAGAGACTTATATGACTGTCATTACAGACATAATCTCAATTTCACTGTGGACAACCTATGGCACTTTTATGTGCAGAAAATTGATTCCCCCAAAAAGCTAGCTCTGAGAGAAGATATTCTACAAACTTTGACCCTGCTTACTCTGGCTCTCTATCTTTCTGCCATTTCCATGGCTCCATAAGGAAGGAGCCTGTGTGACCTGGCAATTAATCCAGTCATAGGGCTACTCAGATCTGCCCCTAAGAGATCAGGGAAATGTGTTTCTTTATTCTATGTTAACTGTACAAAGCTTTCCTCCAGTCTTGTGGCTATCTATGCAGACCCAGAATAAAGATAACGTGCTATCTTTTGATGAAACTCAAAATAAATCTCTTTTAAGGCTGAAAACATTAGTGTCATTTTCTGATCTATGCTAGAAAAGAATATGATGTTTTACATCTTCTGGAGAGTGCTATAACTGCAATGAAATGGTGACATCTTAGTCTATGATTCTCTATAGCAAGCATTAGGACAGGTTCAAATTATTAACAAGTCCAAGATTTCCTAACCCCAGTTAATTTTATTTGTTTTTTTCTTGTTGCTAATATTAACATGGTAATCATTTAAATGTGTTTTTATTCATTGTCAGCCATACATATATACTACAGAAATGTTTAGAATTTATACTACATTACAGTAAAATGAGCTACTTAATCCCTTCTTATCTTAGGCAATTATCCTAATTCAAGATTGAAGCTTCAACCCACTTTTCAAAAAGAAAAGGGTATAAATTATGTCATGATAAATATATCTGTCAGTAAGCTACAGATGAGAATTCTCATCATCTTTTGCCTATAGGTCTGTAATGAGACTTAAAGAGACATAGAATCTAGTCATGATGTCTCCATCTGTTACCCTTTGGGGTGAGTCTTTTAATTACTCTATCATGCCTCAGTTTATCCTTTTGTAGAATAAGGATCTAATGATGTCTGGGAAATAGAAGAACAAGTAGTTCTTTGTATATAATGGTACTTTATGATAATAAAGAACAAGGCTATTGTTTGTGTATTTTTTTTTGTGGTTGTAATAACAGGCTCCTTTTTTCATCTGCCATATAATTAGAGACTCCCTCTTCTAAGTCCATTCATAGGAAGAATTTCTAATGAAATCACTGAGAGGGGTGATAGGCAAAATAACCCACAAGTAGTGCTCAGTGTTGTAATAAGAAATGTAAATATAATAAATAATAAATGTAAATAATGCAACATAAACTTCCTTTTCTTATTACAGTGTTTAACTCATTACAATTAGAGGTAGTAGTTGTTTGGTTGTTTTCAGTCATGTCTGTCTCTTCAGGATCCCTTTGGGATATGCTTGGCAAAGATTTTAGAGTGATTTGTCAGTTCCTTCTCCAGCTCATTTTATAGATGAGGAAACTGAAGCAAACAGAGTAGTCACACAGCTGGTTAAGTGTCTGAGGCCAGATTTGAAATCACAAACAAGAGTTTTTCTGACTTTGGGCTTGTGGATAACTGTATCATCTAGCTGCCCAGCCTATGTTAGGGAATATTTTTCAAAAAGCCAATGTTTTCATTGTCAAAATATCAAGAATACACATTGCTTCATTCTTTGTATTTGTATCCTAAATGCTGGTATATCATACCTGCTTAATAAATGTTTTTCTATTAATTGCTTGTTTAAAAGCTATTTCTGAATTTGGTAAAATGAAAAGCCCAAGAACTAACCAAAAAAAAAAAAAAAGAAAAAAAGGAGAAAACTAATCCAATTGGGAAAGCATGCCTTTGGGCATGTCTCAAAGACAAGGTTGAACAAAAACATAGATAAGAACAATTGGAGACCAAAATCCTCTGGTGGAAAAACAAATGTCTCTAAATAATTTTGTTATTTTTTTGTCAGGAACAGATGTCCAATTTTTAATGTTGGCTGAAAACTACTAGAAATAGTAGCAAGCAGACTAACCTAAACTATGTCCTCCCAACCCTCTCCCATACACACCAATCTTTTGGATAAAGACTATTGATCAATTGAGGTAAAGAGGCCCAGCCACAGATAACTTTAGGTCCTAGAAATAAGTGACCACAGTCAAAAAATCCTATAAGCAGTCTTAGAAGCATGTGTAATGTGACTATAGATTTATTTCTCCAGTAATATTCACATATTTTGATACTAATCCCTACTCAGCTAAGAAGTTAAAAATATTTACTCTGCAGACAATGAAATGTATGTGCACTATTGACGTAAATTAAAATTATGAAACCCTAAGTAAAGGGTATCCCTTAATTTCCTACTCTGAAATGTTCTCCTTCCTCTTCTCCACCTTCTGGTTTCCCTGGCTTCCTTCCAGCCCAGCTACAATCCAACCATTTTCTAGAAGCCTTTTCTGGTCCTCCTTAATTCTATTGCCTTCTCCATTTTATCCTGTATATCTTGTTTGTACATAATTGTTTGCATGTTATTTTCACCACTAGATTTTGAGCTCCTTGAGAACAAAAACAATATTTTTGCCTTTCTTTTATACCCAGCACTTAGCACAGTATGTGGAAGGGAAAGAATATACATTTATATAGCAACTATAATGACAACAATAATTAATCATAATGATCTATATTTGTATAGTGCTTACTATGTGAAAAGCATTGTGTTAAGGGCTTTACAAAGATTATCTCATTTGATCTTCACAGCTACCTTGGGAGGTAGGTGCTATCCTCCTTTTATAGTTGAAGAAACCGAGGCAAAGATTTTCAATGACTTGCTCAGGTTCACACAGCTACTAGTGTCTCTGTCGGTTTTGAATTCAGGGTGCATAGATTGCCCAAGAAAATTCTTACTGACTTGACTTGATGAACACCAATCACTCTAGAAATTCGCCTAACAAAGGGGTCAGGGGTCTTTCAAGTGGATGACTAATGATGTGATTGTTCATTTCCTATCATCAATTCTAACATTAATTCTACGCAGAGTGGAAACTGTATGCAGCCAAGCATGTTTTGTCAGAGTCACAAAATGTGAGAGATGGAAGAGATCTCAGTATCAATCTAGACCCATCATATCTAAAAGGAATCCCCTCTAAAACATAACAAATAGAGATCCAGCCTCTACTTAAAGACCTCTAAGGAAGGGAAACTCATTATCTCTGCAAGCTGCCAATTAGAGAAATACCCTCATTCTCATATCTTTCCACCAATACCTAAAATCACACCATTAGCAATTTATTTCTTTGTGTTACATATTTCCCTTTTCAGGTACTACATTCTATAATATAAACACTACTAGTAACTATTATTTCATATTTCTCTTTCATTTCTTCGCCAAACTCCTTTAAAAAAAGTTGCTTGTACTCATTTCTTCCATTTCCTCACTTTGAAATCATTCTTCAACCCTTCGGAGTGTGTATGGCTTATTATCTCATCCATCAACTGAAACTGCTCTCTACAAAGTTGCCATGGATCTCTTAATTGTCACATCTGATGACTGTTCTCAGTTCTCATCCTTCTTAACCTCTCTGCTTTATTTGACATTGTTGACTACTCTTTCCTCCTAGATACTTTCTCCTCTCTTGGTTTAGTACATATTATCTGCAATCTGAATGCCATGGTCTGAGAGAGGCTTTGAAGGTTTACTTCACTGGCAGATATTTTGTTAATTATTGTTTTATTACTATTATAATAATAGCTAATGATAAGTAACCCTTAAGCAGTACTTTAAAGTTTGACATAGTCTTTATACATATTATTTTACAACCCTGTAAGGTAGATGATAATTATTATCTCCATTCTGCAGATAAGGAAACTGAGGCAGAGAGAGGCAAAGACTCTTGCTCCTGGTCATAAAATCAGTAAGCTCCCGATGGAGGATTCCAAATCAGCTTTTCCTTACTCCAGTTCTAGCACTCTATCTACTATACCACCTAGGAGGTTCATTGCTACCATTAATTCTCAAATAGATAATGTTTGCAATTGAGCATGTTTTTTCTATCATGTGTGGAGTTAATTCCATAAACATAGCTTATTGCAGGTAGTGCTGTAGTTTGTACTTGAGTTAGGGCTTAAGACAAAATTTCTGATTGGTAAATTTCTAGTAACTCACATTTCTGTAGATAATAAGGAATAGATGTTAAACAGACACAGGCAAAGGAAAGGAAAAGATCTTAATGCTCTGAGTAAAATTTGATAAAAACACATTTTAAAATTTAATCACCATTGTTATCATTTCCTCTAACACTTTCTAGACAATCAACAAAACAATAAATCAAACCCTGAATTATATAATTTGATTATTTCCATGGTGTAGATGTTCACACTGAAAATCTAACATTTGGATCTAGAGAGTAGGTTAGAGTTGCTTCCACCATGCCCCTGATTTTGTGGAACAGAATGATCCTGTTCCAGTATGATTAGATAATGCCCTTATTTTGACTGTATTTGCGAACACTACTTTTAATAATAGTTTTTAAATGAAAAATTCATATTCAAGCAAATAATATGCTAATTACAACCAATTTTTTAAAATTCTCACTAAAGTTGGTTCTCTAAGGGCCTACCAAGTAAATACTTTGGCTACCTCAGAAAGAGATATTATATGTATTTGAAAATAACATAATTTCACTTATTTGTAAAATATTCTATAATTTAGATAATCCACTAATTTAGCAGTTTTTTTCCTTCAATTATTTCACATTTGTGTGAGATTTTTATAACAGACTTTTGGAATTAATTTGTAAATATCAGTTCCCCCAAGAATGTAGAGTAATAATTTTAAATAGAGAGAGAAGAAGATGATGAGAGGGAGAGAGATTAATGAATTGGGCATGCAATTTAAAAAGTTGAAAAGCAACAAATCAAAACCTCAACTAAACAAAGAAATTTGAATTCTGAAAAATCAAAGAAGAAACAAACTTTAAAACAAAAGAATCAGTGAATAGACAAAAAAACTAGAATCTGTTTTTTCTTTAAATACAAAATGCCAATAGCAAAAAAGGAAATATATAAATGAAGAGTAAATAAAGAAAATTTATAAAAATTATTTTGCTAGTAATATGCTAACAAAATTGTAAATTTAAATTGATGAATATTTTTAAAAATATAAAATATCAAAACTAATAGAAGAGGAAATAGGGAATGTAAATAACTTCATTTTACAAAAAGAAATTGTTTAAGTCACAGAAAAAACTTTCAAAGGAAAAAATCCTACCAGATAGTTTTACAAGTAAATTCTAGCAAACATTCCATGAAAAATTAATTGCAATATTATGTACATTGTCTGCAAAAATAGAAAAAGAAGTGAACCTATTAAACTCTTCCTATGAGACAAGTATTATTCTGATGCCCAAACCAGGGAGCAGTAAATCAGAAAATGAATAGTATAGACCAATAACTTTGATAAAGATGCAAAAAATAAGAAAATATTAGCAAAGAATTATAATGTGATACAGTACGACTAGATTGGATTCATCAGGAATTCAAGGTTGGTTCAGGTTCAAGGTTTATAATGACCCTATAAAAGTAAAGTAACTAAATGTACACAGTCATAGCAATAGATGCAAAAAAAGCTCTAGACAAAAATAAAATGCTTCTTTATGTTAAAAACATTAAAAAATAGATACATATGTACTATTAATAAGTTAAACATCAAGTAATTAAAACTAAGAAGTAGTATTAATCTGTTATGGAGAAAATCTTAGAGACCTTTCCAATAATATCAGTAATAAAACAAGGATAACTATTATCACTAAAATTATTTAATGTTGTTCTAGAAATGATAGCTATAGGAATAAGACAAGAAAAAAGCAAATGTATGAATAAGCTTAGGAAAAGAAGAAACAAAATGATCAATTTTTGTACATTAAAAAAATCTTAGAGGGTTCTGACAAGTGAATTAAAACTGAAACAAGCTTAGTAAGTCACAAGTCACATGAAATAAACCCACAAAAATCATAAGACTTTATATACAATAGTACAACTAAACTCAGTAGGCAGAGAAATAAAAGGAATTCCTTTAGAAATCACTACAGAAAGTATAAAATCTCTGGGAGTCCTCTTACATATAGAAATTATCTGAATATAACCACAGAATACTTTTTACAGAAATAAAGACAATATTTAGAGAATTATTAATTGCTCATGATTAAAATGTGTCAAAATAATTAAAATAATACTACTACTTTGAGTAACTGATATATTCAGGGTTATATCCAGTCAAATCCCCAAAGAATTAATTTATAGGGCTGTAAAATATTAATAATATTTACTGGAAGGATCAAAATATCAAAAAAATCTCAAGAGAAATGATGAAAAAATGGAGGGTAAAGCTATGTGTTTGGAAGCAGTCAAAGTAATGGCTTCATTTAAAAAAAGTTCTAAAGTGGCAGAAAGCCCCAAATTGTCAGAAAATACTTTGGGAGCCACAATAGGTGACAGCAAGTAATGCCTTCATGGCAACACTCAGATTGGGTCAGCCTAAGTGTTTAGAGACTCTAACTTCCTGGCAATCTATTACCAGATACCATAATGGGCACTGAAGATCCAGAATTCTGAACCTCAAAGATCTAAGTGGCAGTGTCAGGGAAACCATGAGTTGTAAAATCAGCACAGAAATGCAGGGAATTCAGAATAAGACTAAACAGGGCTTTGACCACCTTCCCCAAAATTACAACAGGTCTGGTCCTGGCACAAAGCCCCAATTCAGAAAACCGAAGAAGAGAATGATATTGAAAAAAATTATTATAGCTCTGATCATGATAGAATATTACTGCAATGTAAGAAATGATGAGCAGGTTAATTTTTTTAAAATATGGAGTGACCTAGATGAAATTATGAAGAGTAAAATGAGCAGAACCAAGAGACCATAAATATACAGCAACAGAAATATTGTTTGAAGAATGTTTTATATATGTCCACCTCCAGAAAAAGAACTGATAAATAGAAACAAGCAAGACAGACTTATATATAGACATATATGTTTTTGTCAGATTGATGTGGGAGAGCAAGCTCTATGGTGGGAGAATGAATGCTGGTTCTTACCCAGAGAATTGAAGCTCAGATTCCTTAATTTTTTTTAAATTTTAAATTTTATATTTTATTTGATCATTTCCAAGCATTATTCGTTAAAGACATAGATCATTTTCTTTTCCTCCCCCCCACCCCCCATAGCCGACGCGTAAATCCACTGGGCATTAGATGTTTTCTTGATTTGAACCCATTGCTTTGTTGATAGTATTTGCATTAGAGTGTTCATTTAGAGTCTATCCTCTGTCATGTCCCCTCAACCTCTGTATTCAGGCAGTTGCTTTTTCTCGGTGTTTCCACTCCCATAGTTTATCCTTTGCTTATGAATGGTGTTTTTTTCTCCTGGATCCCTGTAAGTTGTTCAGGGACATTACACCGCCACTAATGGAGAAGTCCATTATGTTCGATTATACCACAGTGTATTAGTCTCTGTGTACAATGTTCTCCTGGTTCAGATTCCTTAATTTTAAAGCATAAAAGCATTTATTCACAGATGTTACAGATAGTGTAGCCAGGGCAATAGAAAAGCCATAGGAGGGATTTCAGATATTTAGATCTTATTAATATGGGTCTGGGGCATTCCCTCCTCCCATCCTGGAAATTCTCCACCCTCCCTCAGATTATCCTTCTCCTGGGTGTTCCAGAGGGCATTCTAGGGCAAGGGGCAGGGGAAGGAGTACAAAGATCCCCAGCATACCTGGTTGATGTTCCCTCCATATCCCATTAGTCAAACTTTAAGGTTGTTTTGAGTGCTTTGGTGTCTATTTCTCAGCCTTGCAAACTCTTATCAAAGGGACTGAAGTCATAACATTGTGGGGTACTCCCCCTATCTTCAGGCTTGGCAACTGGGAAGAAGGGCACAGGAAAAACAGGTTTGAGTTTATATTCTTCTAACTAGTAAAAAGTATAAGATCTAAAAACACCTCTAAAGAAAAAAGATTTCAAAGCACCATTTCCCACTGCCAACCCTCATCAAAATGATGCCTTCTCTAGGTAGGGAGAAGAGGGATGGATGGAGGGAGAGAAGTACTGGGGAATTTTAATGTAACAAATAAATTAATGACTGAAAAACACACACACAAGTAGTTTGCCACTTGGAATATGAGCAAAAATCAGAAAACAGGTAAGAACTTAAATTGAGTCCCATCATATTGTACCTCCAATTTTCTAAGAATCATTCTTTAATTCTTCTGAAATGCTTTTCTTCTTTTCAGTTTCCTTGGGACTGTCTCCACTACTTTATTATATAGCATGCTCTCTGCGCTAGTCCTCCCACCAAACACTTTACAATTGATAAAATGTGTCCCTTAGATGGTAATTCCTACCTTAGGCTATAGGAGCCCTTGTAGAATAGGCTTCTACTATTATAACTCATGAATCAGCTGGGACATTTATCATGGTGTGCTCTCTGGACCTAGCAGGTCTCTCTAGTTCTGACCTTTCAGTTATTCCTGAAACTCAATTTGACTCTAGTTGCTATACAACGTTCTGATTGAATAATTCTATTGCTAGTGAGATCTGGGGGCCGGGGGTGGGGGGGGATTGCAATGAGAAGACAAGCTGAAGGAGTGATCAGCTGAAGAGCAGTGGAGGGCAGAGAGAGAAGCTCCAACTGTCAACAGTCTTTCAGCCTGGGAGGTGGAGGCAGAGAGGAGGTTTTCCTGGAAGCTGACAAAGAGCCCATCAGTTTGGGACCTGTTATTCCTTCTGGGACCCAAAAATACCTCCACTAGGACCCTTCAAGAACAACTACCTGAATTCTAAAGGAGGTTTTGGATTGGGACTCATGCTGGCCAGAGCCATCCAGATCTTTCCCTGAGATTTCTCTCCCTGACCTGTTCCTGGACTCCTTGAATTAAGAGTTGAGTTAGCTGAGGGATAGGGATCAACCAGCAGCTGGCTGGAAGAGGAGAACTTGGGGGGTTCTGCCTCTTAGAGGGGACCAGTGTTAGTGTTTCCTACTCCCCACTTTCCTTGCCTGACACTCCTACCTCTTCTTCCCTGGGTGAACCCAAATAAATTGCTTACTACTTTAGAATTAGGTCTGGTTGGTTTCTGATGCTAGGAAAGGGGACAGAAGATTTGGGGAGAATCACATCTCTCCCTAAAAGGGGAAGGTTAGCTCAGGATCCCAAGGATCCAAACTGCCTAATCCAAGGAACAACATCTCTCCTTGATAGTGGGGTGACCCCAGGTTTCTGAAGGGAAATGACAGTGGGTGTCCTCCATTTCCCAGAACTATTTTCTGAGGAGATAGACATATTACCTCTGTCAGGGGGACAAAACTTGGCTACCTCTCTCTCAGAAAAAGAGAGGGGAAGAAGAATCTTCTCTCTCCCCATTTCTCTCTCTCCTTCCATTTCCCCTTGTTCCCCCTCTCAAATCCTTCTATTTATTACACTAGACGTCTTTGGAGGGTCAGTGGGGGTAGAACAGGGTGAGGGAAAGAATCCCCACCTAACTTCTTGAAGAGTAATTTACTTTTCATAGACTTCTGCCAGAATTGAATGAAACTGACAATCTTACTTTGAGACAAACTTACTGGACTTTTAATTAAAATTTTAAGACTGATTGTCTTGTAATTGTGTATGTGTTGGGGGGATGGGGTGGTGGTCAATTGTTGTTTATCCCAGTGAAGTTGCTCCCTATTGATCCAATAAGGAATTGAAGCAATCATACTTTTGACCAATTGACCAATCATACAATTGACCAATTGATCACTGATCTTCTGTGATTATATCCTAGGCTATATCGCCTGAATAAAGGGTGCAGGGTGGGAGAGGAGTGACCAGATACCCCATTGTGTGCTTTAAAAACGATTTCAGTACAATTCATTAATTTTATCATCCCCCCAACTAGATCCTAATCTTGAAGAAGGCATGGACCTTGACATTTTCTGACCAGATTTCCAGGATTATAGTAAATACACACTTGCTTAATAGACTGATTTTAAAGCTGCCTGGGGGAAAAAATTCCATGGTTTCCTTCCTTTGGGAAGAGATAATAAAGAGCATTCATAGAGCTTGGAGTTGGAAGGGAACTTTAGAGATTATTTGGTCTGAACTCTTCCTTCTTCAATTGAGGAAACAGATTTAGAAAGGGAAAACTGTTTGTCCAAAGTTATATAAGTGGTGGATCCAGGCTTTGAAACTGCTCTTTCTATTACAAAATATTTTCTGCAGGTCCATGAGGGATATAACAACTTTTAATTTTGTTTTGGAAAATGAATAATCCTGGCATAATGGTATTAGAATGAAAATTGTTTTCTCACTCCCTACTCAATAAATTCCAGTGACTCACTATTATCTCTAAGATTAAATATTACCTCCACTGGTTAGCATTTAAAGCTTTTTATAACTTGGTCCCATACTAACTTTGCAATCTTATTATACATTACTACACATACAATCTAAACTACCTTTCTTGCTGTTCATCACAGTCAAAGATATGCTGGAGCCAGTTCAAATTGCTTAGAAGAACAGATTGTTAATTTTTTCAGTGTGAGCATTTATACCTCAGCAAATGGCATTGCCCAGCACTTTCCCTTGTCTCTGTTTTCTATGTAATTTTATATGTATGCAATATGTCATAAAATCATTGCTCAAGACTTGAAATGGACCTCAAGTATCCATTTAGTCCATTCCCTTCTTTTATAGATGAGGAGACAATAAAACCAGAAAAGTTAAGCGACTTGATTAAGGTCAAAGGTAATAAATTGAGGTGGCTAAGAGATGTAGTAGGAGTGTTGAACCTGGAGTCAGGAAGACTTGAGTTTAAATACTTCCTAGTTCAAGCACTTCCTTCCTGTATGACCCTGACGGATCTTTCCAGATCCATTTTCCTTTCTACTGCTGCCATAGCCTCTGTTACCCATGGCCCCAGTGAGAACATAAACTCCTTGAGGGCAGAGACAGTTTCACTTTTGTCTTTGGACTCCTGGCTCTAGCATAATACCTGGAATGTAATTGGCAATTAATAAATATTTGTTGATTGATTGACTTATTGGGCCAAAGTCCTGGTTTTGTCTCTGTCATTTGGAAGCTATGTTACCTCAAAAAACGTCCCTTGGTTTCTCAGTTTCAGCTTACTCCTTCGAAACTATTATAATGATTTAAGCTTTACCTAACACACTGGGTTGGTCCTGAGAATCGTTAAAGTACAGCACTATATAAATATCATCTATAATGAAAAAATATGACATTTAGATGTTTTATACATGTTTTCTGACAAGTATCATTTCTATTTTCAAGTGCGAAACTGAGGCTGAGAGAGGTTAAAAGGCTTGCCTTACTTCACAAAACTATGAAGTGACAGTTGAGATAGAGAGAGGACTTGAACCCAGATGAATTAACTTCTTCGTTTTAAAATTTTTAATGTTATTTCCTAATTTTTAAAAATTCAATTTTATTTTATTTTCAGTTCTGTATTCTCTCCCTTCTAACCTTTAGAAATTGAAGGAGGAAGCTAGTTATAAGCATTTATATAGTCAAACTGTTAGGATTAAAATTCTCTGGAGACTGTATATTAATTTTTACTTATTTATTAGATAGTGAAAGCAAGTTGGAGAGAGAAAAGGCACCTAATTACACGGCCAGTTGCCTTGCTAACCTGAGCTCACTGCTCACCTTCCAAGACCATTTCTCAGGTCTAGCAGTTGCTTCTTAGCCAAGAGCCCACTAACTTCCTTGATCCATATCTTATAAATCCTGGTGACACCATTTTTTCCCGATCTCCCTGGTTGGACAGATGACCTCAGGTCAGAGGCCAGTCTTCTAGACACCAGGAGTCACAAGTGGGACAAGAAACAAGCATCTTTGGAAATGCCTGGGATCCAGGAGGCCTCTGGTCCTCCCACAGGCTCCTATAGCCTTGTTCTTAGCCCAAGCAAAGGGTAGGGGTGAGGCCAAAATGGATTTTCAAAACTTTCCTTTTTAAAAGGAGAGTGGTACAATTTTACATTAAATTTACACAAAACAAGATAAACTCCTGCATTGACTGTGTAAAAAAAAATGTATTAGTTGACACTCTGAGTCTGTCAGTCTCCACCTTGAGGCCTGTAGCAAGTTTTATCATGTGCCCTATGGATTTGTGTTTGGTCATTGTGTTGATTAGAATTAAATCTTTCAGGATTATGTTTATAATATTACTGCTTTGTATTAACTGTTCTGGTTCCACTCACTTCCCTTTGTATCAGTTTACGGAACTCTTCACAAGGTTCTCTGAAATCATTTTTACAACCTGACAACAGCATCCCAGAATATTCCTATATTGTACCATTAATTTGCTCCGCCATTCTCCAATTAATGAGTATCTTCTCAATTCTTAGGCACTCTTCTTCTCCACCCCTCCCCCAGATGCTATAACCGGTTTTGCAATGTGGTTCCTTTTTTTTTTTTTATCTCTTTGGGTTATAAACCAAGTAGTGGCATCACTGAGTCAAAGGTGATGTACAATTGACTAGTTTGGGGTTTAGTCCCGAATAATCTGGTGAAGTATTTCTAACTTAGTCTTTTTTTTCTTTCGTTAGGTAGAATGTAAGCAGAGGCCAAGCAAAAAGCATTGGATTTAGAGCTAAAGCCTGGGTTCTAAGCCTATCAATGCTACTTACTGCTTGAACTGTGAGCTTCATTTTTTCTCATTTGTCAATGAAGAGTAGTTGCATTAGATGATCTCTAGGGTATTTGCTAAGGCTCAAGTTCAGAATCCTTTTGTTTTAAAACAAAGGGATGTGTGTGGGGTCTGTGATTTCTTCAGTATCGGGAGGTTTCAGGGAGGGACTCCTCTTCAAAGCGGACCAACTACAGTTCTGCAATACAGTAGGGTCCAAGGAACTTGAAGGTGGGGACATTAAGTCCCGGGGTTAGCAAGATGTCAGAGGCGGAACTCGGACTAAAGGCTTCCTCTCTCGGAGGTAGCTCTCTCTCCACCACCCATCTTTTCCTTTCTATGAATATTCATAAGGAGGATGCGAATGAACCGACAACCTAAAAAATAGGAAGTTGTAGTCCTCCTCAGTCCCATTTCGTAATACTGAATTTAAAAGCCTAAGGAGGGGCCTGCCACGTTGCTGCCCTACCCGATCCCACCCCTCACACTCAGCCTGAGGGGAGGAGCTCTCAGCATTGGGCTCTGGGGAATTCCCCGGAGTCGGGGGCCTGGGATGGGAGGGTGGGGGTGGATAGAACTCTCATCATACGCCCCGCAGGGAAGTTCTGTAGACCATTGGCTCTCCAGGGCTCTCTGACGTCACTAGGGGGCGGATTCGGAGTCGCTTCGCGGGACTCCGGTTGGCCCACCAAGAACGGAGCGGCCATTGGTGGCGGGCGGTAGTCAGGGAGACCGTGGGGCCGGAGAATGAGAGAGAGCGAAGCGAGAGGGGTACGGCAGCCGTGAGCCAGCTAAGCAGCCGCGGCGCGACCGGGGGTTCCCAGGGTGCACGGGGGGGTGGGTGTGGGTGTGGGTGGGTTGATTGGGGTGGGAGGGGTGCGGAAGAAGGGCCGGGAAGGGAGGCGGGGGGCGGAGCGGCTGAGCCACGGAGTTGCCTACCAACTCCGAGGAGCTCCAGCTTAGACAAGCGGAGCGGTCTGGAGCCTCCGGGAAGGAGGGTGGTTTACTGCTCGCCTTGTCGGGGTTCCTCACGTGTCCGTGTCGCGCGCGGGAGGAGGGGGCGCGGGTGCAAGAGGCCTGCGAGGGTGGGGTGCAGCGGGCGGCTAGCCCACGGACCGGCACCATGGGCTGCTTCTTCTCCAAGAAGCGGAAGCCCGAGAAGGAGCAGCAGCAGCAGCAGCAGCGGCAGCAGCCGGCAGAGGAAGCGGGGGAGCAGCAGCCACAGAAGCAGTACAGCTGGGATAAGCGGGAAAAGGTACTCTTGCCTTCTTGCGTCCTACACTCCAGTCCTGGTCATCGGGGCCGCGGCCCAGGATTTACCTGCCCCCATTGGCTGCAGCTGCCGCTTCCTTCCTTCCCCTCTTCTCCCAGCCTTTCTGGGCTCTTAGGCTACCCTCTCCTACAGGAGTTTTTGGATTTTAGGCTGTGGAGCATGATCATTCTCCTTGCCTGTTTTTTTGGGGGAGGACTGGACCCTGGACATTTGCCTTAATGATCGGGGACCTTTTTTTTTTTTAGGTACCTTAGGCAGTTTATAAATTCATAGCTATGTATGCCCTGATCAACTAAAAAACCCATTATTTAATATCGCCTGCTATGTGTCAGGCACTGTCTTAAGCGTAGAGAAAGGCAAAAGACAAACCCAAAACCCAAACTCAATCCCTTTTCTCTAGGGGCTCTAGGTCTCTTCTGGGAAACAAAAGGCAAACAAGATAAATATAAGATAAATAGAGAGATTATCAACTGAGGGAAGTGATTAGCTTGGAGGGAGATCCCAGAAAGGAAATTGAAAGTGGCCGTCTGAATTTAGAACACTACTAAAATACCTTCCCTCCGGATCTCTCTTTTCCTCCCCGACCACCCGCCCAGTGCATCTTTAAAGGTGCCAAATGAATTACTTAGTCCGGGTTAAATAGGAGATTATCATCTGAGGAAAGTATTAGCAGAAGAAAAGAAAATTAAAAGTGGCCTCCTTCCCCGATGCCTGAACATATTCTACTGCTCTGGTTCCTTCTTTGATGCGCACCCTTCCCCCGCCCACCTGTTTGTGTATCGTTAAAGACGTCCAGTGCATTACACAGCCCCTGGAAAAGGGAGCTTCTACTGAGGAAGGCATTATCATGAAGGGAAATTGGGACAGGAAACTGAAAATTACCATCGTTTCTTTGGAATATTCTCTATTGTCTTCCTCGATAAACAGGCACCTTTTCCTTCCCTGATCACCTATCTGCATTATTAAAGATGTCAGGTGCCTTACTGACCCCTACAAAAGGACCAGCTGGGAAATAGGTAACAAGTCTGGTCAGTCTCAACCAGCCAGGCACTCATCAGTTTCTGCAAACTGGATTTTCTGTAGACCTCATCTTACTGTTGAGGAAGTAATGAATTTTCAGCTTCTTTTTCTGTGTTACTTCCTATTTGCTAACCCAGCCCAAAAAAGAGAGCTCCGTTGTGTGTTTTAGTGCATCTCAATGAATTAAAAAACTCAAAAAAAATTTTTAATAAAATAATGCAAATTGTTTCTCCCCTCACACAAAAGATAGTGAAGAGATAAAAATTGTGTGACCCTTTGGGAATATATAAAACGTCAGGGTAATATGGTTCTCTTAACAAGGAACTTTTTTTATAGCTCATTAAGAATATCTTATTTTGGTATTTGTATGCAAAAACAAACACGGTAATTAAGGAATTTTCTATAGAATTGTGCAGGAATGCCTTAAAGTCATGAGTTTCATAAGGTTTCCTCTTTCCACATAACAGTACTTTATATTTAGTTCATTATTTTAAGTATAATCAGCTATATTGCTGGGTTATTGAGTAATGCAAAATGAGTAAGTTAAAATTTAGATAGTGCTTACTATGTGCCTAGACACTTTGCTAAGTGCTTTGTAATTATTATCTCATTTGATCCTCACAACAACCCTGGGAGGTAAGGGCAATTATTATCCCCATTTTACAGATTGGAAACTGAGGCAAACAACTACTAAGTGATTTACCCAAGATCACACAGAGTGTGACTATCTGAACTCCTGTCTTCCAGGTCCAGTGGTCTGTCTCTTGGGTACCACTAAGCTGCCCCATCCTGTTTCACCTACTGAATGATTAGTCAGGCTAATAGTACTTTTATTGTAACAGAATAATTTTACAAAAGTATACTCTTAAGCAAATTTTCTACCAATAATTTCCAGCTTATATAGGAATTTATTAGCGTATACTCAGTTCTTGGAATTTAGATATTATTAAATAGCTCTGTCTTTATCTGCCTTTTTTCTGTTTTTTTTTTTAATTAAATATTTTATCCCTATTTGAATAAGCAGTCTTAAGATTGTGAAAGATATTGTGTCATCTCTTTTACAGGAGGAATGTAGTTATTTTAAGATTATTTTTAGGGCCAACTTAAATATAAGGGAGCTTTAAAATCCATGCAGTGAAAAATAACATTTAAATTTCTTCAACTAAAAGCAAAATTTATATATATTTATTTTTTCAAAACTAAAAGTCCCATACTTAATGACAGTGCATTTACTTTGAATGTATAACATTTAGCAAATTCATTTATTTGATAGCTTAATAACTTAAGCCATTTTAGTCTTTAAAAAAAAATCCTTACTTTCTGTTGTACTCAGTACCTGAATTGGTTAAAGGCTGGGAAATTGGGGTTAAGTGACTACCCCAGGGTCACACATCTAAGAAATATCTGAGCTCAAATTTGAACCCAAGACTTTCTGTCTCCAGGCCTGACTCTATCCACTGAGCTATGAGTGGCCCCCAGTCTTAGTCTTGTTAAACTGGAAAAAAAAAAAAAACACAGAACTATTAAATAGTCAGAAAAATCACCTTTTAATTTAGGAGAGGGGTTCAGTACTTTTCCTCCTTACAGCTGCACGATACACACCCACACGGAGCCCAGGAGGAATGCCAACCATCCTAGGTTGGACAATTCTGAAGAGCCATAAAAATTGGGAAGTTTATATACCCTTTATGGGGAACTGGGGACCTAGGATGGGAGAGTATAGTTGATTGACTTTACAACCCTAAAAGAAAATGAAGGAGCCCAGTAGGGATTATCAGTGAAAGGCTGTTGCTTTACTGTGGATACCAAAGGGAACAATCCTAGGATTTTGACCTAAGGGGAGAAACCATTGGGATTTAAAGGACACTTAACACCTAATGGTATTTGCTAGCCCCACCTAAACTAATTTAAAGTCTATTGTTAATCTGAATTTGTGAAGCTGAGTTTTACCCTCAGGGGGAAACTCCTAAGGTGGTCGAACTTGAAATCTTCACCTTTAAACCAACTAAACTAGGGGGTTATCAGACTTCAGGGGATGCTATAAATTTGGGGGTTTCTAGGTTCCGTCTTATGCTGTTTTATAAACACAGTTGTTTTTGATGAGAAGTCTTTTCACATGGATGTCATTTTTGCTTTAATCTTTTCACAATTTCTTAAAGAACACTGATTCAAAAATTAGCACATTCTCACAAATGTTGGATGTTTGTAGCTACCGTTTTTGAGGTCTCCAGAGCAAGGGCTGCGTTTTTATTTCAATTTCTCCATGGTCTTGTACGGTATTCTGTATACAGTAAGCACTCACTAGGTGACTTGATTTTTTAAATGGGAATACAAACAACAAAAAATTAGTTTTGAAAAGACTGAAATACCAGAAAGAACACTGGCCCTGGTGTCTTAGACCTGGATTCAGATCCTATCTCTGATGCATATTCCTGTGACCTCTGGCTAGTAATTTGTTTAGGCTTGGTTTTCTCATTTATAGAAATAGTAGGTTGGTCTGGAAGCCTCTAAACTCCTTTCAAGTGCTAGATCTTTGATCCTGTGATAAGCAATGGGCCCAGATGAATGAAAATGCTTTTTAAAAGCTGTGAGAGTATAAGGAAGGGAGACACTTCTTGATGTTGTTCTTCCTTTTTTGGACTGTTAGAAATTCATCCAGATATCTTTTTAAGCTTCATATTTAAAAGCCCAAGTTTTGGATAAGTCAAGTTTAACAAGACTTGAGGTATTGAAAAATATAGAATTGCCTAATGGAAATACTTAAACTGTAATTTTAAAATCATAAAACCAGATATGAAAAACATTTACGCTTTATAGGCGATTGTTTTTATAAGGTGTGCTATCAATATTTTACTTAGAAACATCTCCTGGGCTTTGATGAGCTGGAGAGCTGGGTTAATCTTAGGGGACTAAAGCTAGGAGAAACTTAATTAAAAATGTTTGGGTAATTGTTGTGATAGCAACACACTGTGGTCAACATTGCAAGATCCCAGATTCTCT
The DNA here is from genome assembly GCF_027887165.1 of Monodelphis domestica. Classification (NCBI taxonomy): domain Eukaryota; kingdom Metazoa; phylum Chordata; class Mammalia; order Didelphimorphia; family Didelphidae; genus Monodelphis; species Monodelphis domestica. Next base: position 210,600,676 of record NC_077234.1, read on the forward strand.
TGCTACTTACTTTTGGAAAAAAAAACAAACAAACACCAACACATCTGTCTTTTGTAATATAGAAAATAAATATGAATAGCATTCTGAAAGACATTATTGAACTGATGCCTACTATGTGTGTAGTAGGCACAGCACTATACAAAGTCATTGCAAGGGTTTTAAAAAGTAGGAGACAAGCCTGTCTCCTCTTCAAGTTGGGGAAAGTCTTGTCAGGAAAATAAGCTGTGCACATTTGTAATGTTTAAAATGAGAAAACTGCATAGTATTTGAACAAGTACCAAAAGGAGTTGTATAGAAAGTAAATATTCAGGAATTTTACTTTTTCTTATTATTTATGCTAATATACCTTTCCATGGATTCAGAGGACTGGGGGCTAATTATCATGTTTATTTTATTATAATGATTCAGGGGAGTATATTATCCTTAATGCCCTAGACATTTATTTACATTCTGTCCAATCAATACTTGAATTATTTAAGTGGACTAGAAATTTAGGTAATAGGTTTTATTACATGAGGTTCTGTGTAAATTAAGAATAAGCTATTTCACTTCAATATTTTAGTTTTGCCTGTAGTAAAATGTTAAACAGTAACACTCTGTAGCATTTAATACTTTTCATACACTACCACACTCTTTTGTATTTTGTTTTTTATATGTTTTCTTTCATTTTGCTTGATTGTGAAATATTTGAGGGAATAGTCCTTGTCATCTTATTTATATAGCACAGTAGGTATACCTAGTAGGTGCTCAGTAAAAGTTTCAAAATTATTCTATATTAAAAAGATTTTCTTGGAAAAAAGACACTTGTTTTCTTTTGTACCAAAGAATAAAGCTGGAATCAAATTTTATTTCATTATTTTAACTGATATTTATTAAGCAGCTATTATGAATTAAGATACTGATAGTTTCTGAGGATATTCTGATAGAAAGACAAAAGGAAATTTATCTCAAGGGGCTGATTGTACAGTTGTAATGTGTGTTATGTGTACATGTATAGTAAATACAAAGCGATTTGAGGAGGAAGAGAACACTAGAGTAGGAGATGGAAGGCTGGTTCTTAAACTGTCTATAGGATTCTCCTATAGATCATTCCAAGCATGTGAGATGGTTTGTGGCAATGCATGT